>NC_088979.1:87191714-88391714 GCF_963932015.1 Anas acuta
ACATAATTTGAGTCTTATTAGTATTCATTAGATTTTTTATCTTCTTCAGATCAGACATCTACTCGAGTGCTTTTATGTCTATGTATGTGTACATGTGCATGTGTGTGTTTGTGTATGCAATAGTTGAAAACGGTCTTCCAGAGTTCTCTATATACTAATAATCAATACACTTACCTTGTCTAATTTATTGCATAATTAACTTCATTCTTTTTCTTAATGATAGTTCCATGTGTTGCATTTCATTGAAAAACATTCTTTTTAAATTATTTTTTCTTGCATTAGATTATAATAGGTATCTTAATATGTAGCTTTTTCTATTATAAATGTTAACATTCTTGTATGAGAAAGAAAGATAAAAAGACCCAAAGAAGTAGTGTTTTGAATAAAATATGTACCTGAAGATTAATGTGCTTAAGTGTATTAATTAATGCAGTTATTAGTAGAACAGATTGACTATTTTCTCTTTGATTAAGGGCCATTGGCCTAAATAATAGTTAACTTTTTCCTTAGGTGTAGAAAAAAATCCTGAATTCTAAAGAAGAAAATAGGTGACCAGTAAAAAAACTGATTTTTTTTTCTACCTCCAACGCACTTTTGTAGAATGTGCTATTATTAGATCAACAGTTTTCGTTTAGAGCCAAATTTTTCTTTTTCTGAACTTAGCCTGCTGATTTCAGTGGGAGCTCAACGTGAACATCTGCAGGCAGAATTTGACTTTTTAAGTATTGGTAATCTCTGATCTCAGTTTCTGATAGCCTGCTGAGAGAAGTGACTAATGCATGTATAAAGACTTGTCTGTCTTTTTATGCCTCTGAAGTTCAGAATTGAGGTCAGACCAGAACATTTTTAAGAGATTGCTGTTTATCAGAATAAGAATGGGACTTGAGCTTTTAGAAGCAGAATTAAACACTGATGTTTAAAAACAAAAGTGTTATACCTACTCTATGCTGGTACTTTAGCATTTAACAGAGCTTTTTGTTTTACCCAGTCTGCCATGTAAATCCAGCACATACAGACATTTAACTGATGACCAAGTATTAACACTCCTGGACATGGCATTACATAGAAATGTTCTTGAATTCTGGTGATTCTGTTCATTTTTTTTTTTTTCTTTTTTTTCCTTTTTTTTTTTTTACTTGGAAATGTAAATATTTACCACCACCACACCACCACCCTGAAATACAATACTATTAACATTTTTTTCAGTTATTTTAGTACCATTTTATTTAAGCTTTTCTAAGTGAGTGTGGCTTGGGTACATGGGTAGATAGAAGGAGGAAAGGTATCTCCAAGGAACAAGTATACCAGAAATCCTGTGTCACACTGATCTTCTGTGTATTATCTGCTCTTAAAACATTCCCAAGTACAGAAAAGGATATATCAGAAGTGTATGTATAACCCGAGACTTGTATGTTCACTGAGATGTATGAGGAGGGAAAAGGAGGAAGGAATGCTAGAAGTGAATTTTAATGCTGTCTGCTTTCTGTGAGGACGCTTTTTTTTTTTCTCCATCAAGAGGTCTGACAGTATTGTTTTTAATAAAATCTTTGCTTAAAAGCATTGGTTCTCCTATTCCTGTCACAATTATGGACTCAGGGAATGTATTGTGCTGTTATATCTATCAAGTATGCAGATTCTGTAATGATATTTTTATTAAGACATTGGCAAATCAATGCACAAAATAAAATCAATTTATCAAGCTCGTATACTGGTACACAGTAGTGATTTTGGGACTGCTTCAAGTAGGGAATACAAAAACTGTTATATTGCCTGGGATGCTTATCAGTGACACATTGTACTATAGTTTTCTCATTTTAATGCCTATTATTTAAAGCCTAATAGAATTTTATTTTGTCTTTTTGTTCAAGGTTAACCCATAATAAAACCTGGTAATTGCTAGTTAGTGCTTCTACAGTGCTTCTCGTATTCCAGGTAGTATGAGTTAATCTTCTCAGCTTCTTTCTGAGACTGCAATAGAAGTAGTATTATCCCCAATTTACAAATAGGGCAATTGAATCAATGAAACTAATTTGTCCAGACAGCAATGCCACTCAAATTATTTTTATTCTCTTAGGCTTTTACCTGAAAATTGTTTTATTTTAGTACAGTTAAATTATCTGGAAGATCAAGAATGACAATTTTCATTGTTTTCAACTAGAGCCATAGCTACTCATTTCCAAGAGCTGCAGCCTGCTCTCCCTCCAGATGAGGCAGGGCAGCCTCCCACCCAAAAGGGTTTCAACCTGAATGCCTGGAAGGGTGCTACTTTAAAACCCTAAACGTATTACATTTTTTAAGTTTCATTTAACTGTCTCATTATTAGTATTTTATTTAAGCATTCTTTCTCCTACATTAGCATAAAAAGTAAATTGTTCTAGGTTATGTTCTACTAAAGTCTACCTTTAAAAATGTATTCCATTTTCTGGTGTTTTTGAGGATGTTCTCATTAGAAAGAAGAAGCCAAGGAATTTCCACCTTGTCTTGGAGATTGAAGTTTCACCCCACCCATCATATAGTAGTGGTGTAGAAGAGAGTTATGATATTAATTTAAAAAATGGAAAATACCAGATTAGGAAAGAACCCAACAGTCTTTCTGATCTGCACTCTTTGGAGGTTAAAGTTTGGATGAAATATAACAACTCCTTCTGGTATTAAGCTCTGCAAAGGAAAAAATAAAAGTCTCCCTTTCTAAAAGTAGTAAAAATTCTTAATCTGTGTATGTTTTTTTTATTAAAAAGGAGAGGAAGAGTTTTTGAAGCTTCTGGTCTGAATTCTTTTAATGTTAGTTGCATGTCAGAATACAGTCTGTCTTAGTAGCATTTAAGCTAGCTGTTGAATGGCATGTTCCATGCCAGGAATCTATATTTTTCATCCTAGGTTTTGAAATACAAATTCTGCCTGCTGATGTCTGGAAGCTTGCGGTGGTTTGTAATATCATGATGCAGCTATTCTAACCTGTTTTAAACTGCTTCCTTCTTTTTTGTCTGTGAAATACTACATTTACCTTTAAAATAACACGCTACCTTACAACACAATAGGGATTTACTTTATAGTAGATTTTTTTAGTTTACTTTTTTGTTAGGGCAAGGAGAATTTGTGTGAGTCTCTATTGCCTGAAAGAGCTTTTGATAACATACATTACTCAACCTTCTATGTTTGTGTATGTTTAATACACATTGTTTACTAGTTAACTTGTAAAGACCAATGGTTTAAAAGTAGATTTGAGTGAAGCTCAAGGACCTTTAACATATTTATCTTTTCAAGTGCTTTTAGCTTTGATAGTGCTGAATGAAACCATATTATTTAAAAAATTTCCCTTGTAAAAATTTATATTTTTAATGTCTTCCAAGCAGCATGTGTCAGACTTTCAGATTACAATTTGAAAAGATTCAAGTTGGTTCCTAGGCACTCCATCTCGTAATTGCCATATTAGCTTCTTGGTCACAAAATAACTGAGTGACTGACTTTGATTATGTGAAAAAATGGTGCAGAACTGTTTATGGACAATTTAGCAAGGACAGCCTTTGCCATGTCATGGCTATAGTTCTAACAGTGGATTACAAGCAAAATGTGGCCATGTACTTTTCCCCCTCCATGCAGGAGAACAAAATTTCAGAATGCATTACAATGCAATAGCATGGATTGTCTTTATTCAGGGATCATAAAACTGCAAAAGTTCATAGCAGCCCATATCATAACAAAGTGATATGTTTTTCAGGATATTTCCACCTATTAATGTGCTTCTATTTGTTGACATCCTAATGTCTGTCTGTCTTTGTTTCTGTCTTTCTTTCTAGTTATTAAATTGCTCCAAATAGAGTAGAATAGACTAGAATAGTTCAGTTGAAAGGGACCTTCAAAGATCATCAAGCCCAACTGCCTGACCACTTCAGGGCTAATCAGAAGTTAAACTACATTATTGAGGGCGTTATCCAAATACCTCTTGAGCATTGACAGGCACAGGGTATCAACCACTTCACTAGGAAGCCTGTTCCAGTGTTTGACCACCCTCATGGTAAAGAAATTTTTCCTGATATCAGTCTGAACCTCCTCTGGCTTCTCCCCTTTGATAAATCAGAAAAATAATTAATGGTATTTGTTCCTTATTTATTATATTCCACTTCTAATATCCTTACTTTTTAGCAAATACACATTTCATTTTTAAAGTTGTAGGAATGAAATACCTTCTGGAAAATTTAATGTTTTATCAGATTCAGAGATACAGAATTCAGAATGGGATTGGAATAAGAGGCATTTTATTTCTTTCTTCCCTTTGAACTATTTTTATCCCTGAAAAGGATTTATATTCTACTCTGGTGCATTTTTGCTTGGTCATTTCTCAGTTTATAACAATATACAGAATGGAAAATCAAATCAGCTAAAATCCATTTTGTTTCAACACTGCCTGTCCCCAGGAACACTAGAATAAAATAAAAATACAATGTGAGTTTAAAAGGAAGCTAAGTGTAGCATATTGGACTAGCAGCTGACAATCTCAGGTTTCACTGAAACTTGAATCAGTATACACTAAACCTATCAGAAGAGAAATTTATTATTTTTTAATGAAAAAATAGGGACTGTTCAACTGTCCTAGGTAGAATACAACAATTTGTTCTAACTTTGATAGTTTTAGATACAAACCTAAAGGTGCATTCTGGTCTATGAATATTACTCTGCTTGAACACTGAGGGAGCTCAGGTAGAGAAATGTCAGTGCTGGGAACCTGCTGAGGCTGAGATATAAGAAGACCTCATCTCACTGTGCAAGTGGATGCTGCTCTGATGCAGCTGCTGGTGGTATAAAAACCCAATACACCACAAGTTCATTTGACACATGAGGGCTTTTCTCCGTAAGCCATCTCATATGTTCATCACATTGCCGGATATCCTTTTCTGTCTTTTTCACTGCTTATGAGAATTGAGGTGTAGCACAGATCTGTCTTAATGGAAGACTCTTCCATGTGAGGGAACTCAAAGAAAATGCCAGGCTGGTATGAGGCCACTGCTCTGTGTGTGTCTCACAGATCTGGGAAAATGTTGTCCTCTTCTTGAGAAGTGCTTCATATTAATAAGTGTCAGAACATATAAGTGGAGTATATAAGAGGACGAACTTCTCTTGCTCATAATTCTGGATGTACATAAGTCCATGCATCTTGATGGGATGAACCCACAAATGTTGGGTGAGCTGGCAGATGCCACTGCAACTCTCGATTATCTTAAAAAGGTCAACTAACTGGAGAGATTCCTGAAGACTGAAGGAGAGCAAATGTCAGTCCCATCTT
Organism: Anas acuta; assembly: GCF_963932015.1. Classification (NCBI taxonomy): domain Eukaryota; kingdom Metazoa; phylum Chordata; class Aves; order Anseriformes; family Anatidae; genus Anas; species Anas acuta. The sequence goes on from NC_088979.1 coordinate 87,196,996, forward strand.
CAAGAAGGGCAGGAAAGAAGACAGGTCATTCAGTCTCACCTCAAGCTCTGTGAAAGAGGTTATTATCTTCTGAAGTCTTGTATATACCATCTTTGGGAGAAATTAGCTTTGAGATCAATTTCCCATGTAGTACTCAGAGCAAACCTGTATAGTGTTCAAATCAAGCCTGTAATTGCTGTAATTGCCATGCCATAAAATCTGAGAAGAAAAGGTGGAGATTGAAACCAAATTGCTTTTAACATCTTAGGCAGGCATCTATTCCTGTCTCATCCATAACCAAAAAGAAAAGACAGAGACTCATTTCCAGAAGCTAGAGTTGAACATTTGAAGTATTACGTGCTTTGGTAAAATGAACTTTGTCTCCTTTAATTTTTCTTTCCAGCAAGAGATGGGCATTGTTATATATCTGATGAAATTAATGATCCCTCCGTACATGTGTATGGGAAATGTTAAGAACATTTGATCTTTAGTAATGTGTATAGGATACGAAGATAGTGGGAAAGCAATGTTTATAGTTGTAGCATAATTGTTTACACATGGTCTTACAGAGATTTTCCTAAGCTTGTAAACATAATTTAAAATGTTGTTAACGCCATAAAAAAAAAGTAACACACACACACACACAAAAAAAAAAAAAAAAAACCTGCTCCCAAGCTATTTTTCATTGTAAAAAATGTTTCAAATAACTAGGAGATGTTAAGAGTAGTGACTGGATTTGAAAATCATTGTTGAAAATCTCAATTACTTGTTATTAACTTCATGATTGAAAATTATTAGATGGTATTTATTAGATGGTAATTACTAGATAGTTTCTGTTTATTTAATATAATTTTTAATACAAACACAGCTAAACTCAGTACTAAACACAGCTAAACTCTCAGTACTACTGACATGTACATGAGAATATGACTTACTATGTACATGCTTTTGTGTTCCTTTTATCGATATGAATGCTAAGCAACAGTAATTTCTTGCTCATGGTACAGCTGCATTGTTGCTATCTGCTCTGACAAGGCATTGAGGTTCTCTGTGCTGGACTACATTTAAACATATATGGTAGATAGAGGGATCAGTAAGAATCAGCTTGGTAAGAGAAAAAGCAATTTTATTGAAGCACTGACAATTCACGTTAGCAAACAATAAATAAAAGCCAGCCTGTATTTTACTTTACATTTTTTTCTCATTGCATAAAGAACAAGTCTTGTTCTGAGAATACACTTCCTCTTCAGGGTATGCTTTCCAAGTAACATAGGGGAATTTAGTCACACTATTCCATTAACTTCAGTGGGACAGAAGTTACAGGCCCTTGATTTAATTTTAGTTGGATTCACGAATTCTATGTTTGGCTCGTTATCAGCTGTTGCACATGTGGCTGAGGGAGAAGAGGGGTCAAGAAACAGAAATTGTGCATTGTATAGTCAGTATTCCTTCCTGAATTTTCACTTATGAATTTTGTGATGGAAACTCCCTGAGGCTAGCAAAGTATATAATATCTCTATTGTTATTGAAATAAGCTAATTCACTGTTTATTTACTCTTCCACTTAAATGAGTCATGAATTTCCTTACAGTTTTCAAGAAACTGATTTATGAATCCTAAACAAAACATGTCCTTTTCATAGCATTGACAAAAGGCATCTCCATTTGGTGAGGTCTTTATGTATAAAGACTTAGACTTTTGTATCTTTAGCTCCCTTCTGATCATTGGGCAGCCTTCCAAAGGGGAAGTCAGTGCTTTTCTATATGATAGAGACCAATAAACAAGAGAAAGGAAAAACAAAACCAAAACAAGATGGCATGTGAAATAGGACATGCGTAGAAGGACAATAACAACAACAGCAACAACAAAGTAATAATGTTTAAACAACTTCGCTCTTTGCTCAGAGAGTTGGTATTCCAAAAAGAGTTGAGGGCTGTGTGGTGGCTTTTACAGTTTTTAAAATTTATTTGTTTATTCAACAGGATACCCAAAGCACTAACAACTTTAATGGAAAAGGACCTGAAAATTATTGTGGGGGTGGAGGGTGAGTGTGTAGGAGAGAGTGGTTAATCTGCATATTCTGACATAAGTAAGAAACCAATCAACTGGCACTTGAGTTCTAAAAGGGTATAAAATACTTCAAGGGATAGATGAGCATGGAAAGCATATCATTCAGTGTGATCATCTGGGGTTAAAAATACCACAGCTGAAAAGATAAGATGGGGGAATGAAAATACTTGGTTTCAAACATAAATGTAATATGCACATATCAGAAAACTGATGGAAATAAATAAGTAGTAACATCTGTTGTAACATCCAAGTTACAAATTGCACAGTAAAGAAAGAGTAAGTTTCTGACAGTGGTGGCCTAATGCTATATTTTATGAAGGTTAGGAATCAAATCACAAAGGTGAATTAATTTTATCAAACTAGCCTAAAATCCTTTGGAATTTGAAATTCCATCGCCAAATAGAAAATATGGAGTGTTAGGGAACACTAATAAGATAATTGGTAAGGGAGACATTTAAAGAAGGGAAATTACAGTAAGTGCCTTGTTAGAGCATGCTTTTAAGATTACATTTTTAAATATATAAAAAATAAATAAATAAATCAGTGCTTCATGGAGTAACCTCTTAGGGTGGCCACAAATGGGAGAAGAAATATTTTGCATGGTACTAAGCAATACAGGTTCAAAACATTGCTATCATAATACGGATCATTATGGATTAAAGGTCAACATTTTTGCAGGGATAAAACAAAATAAAAACAAACCAAAAACAAAAATAATAAAACTATCCATCACAGCGACATTCAGTTCACAGGAGAACTATACACAAATGAGGAACTCTGCTTAAAAGAATCCAAAAAGAGTACAATTTGAAGACACCATGGAGACACTATGATGGAAGCTGAAAACAAATCCATCTCCTTTAAATAGAAGGATTTTCAGAAGACCTTGAAAGCTGGGGTGACTAAAGAAAAGTGTAAAGAAATATGTTTTTAAAAAGTATCCATAGAACAAAATAATAAGATTAAGACTACCATGTTACAGAACTAGGTAATTATTCAGTCAAGAGTTCTAATGAAATTAAAGAATAAAACAGCTATTTTATTAACAACACTGTTTTATTGCTTAAAATTAGTATATTATGAGGACTGGAAGGTGGCAAATATTGCATCTATAGTACATCCATCTATAGTGCATATAATCAGGACTGTGGACCTACAAACCAAGAAATTTGGGAAAAAAAGTATACTGTAGAAGAGACAATGTAGCTTTTATAAAAGTAGGTAAGCCATACATCTCTTAGTGTGCCTTCAAGAAAACAGTGAGCATGTCGACAATGGGGTATTGGCGTTTGGGGGTTCCAAAATGATTTCAAAAATATTGTACCTAAAAATACTGTGGGATACAAGAGAAAGTATAAGGATTAATAACCACTTATCTAGTTATTTATTTCCTGTAAAAGGCAGAAAATAGAAAGCAGAGCTTAACGTTCCGTTTTCCTAATGAGTGCCACTGCACTCAAGAAGGTCTACTCTGTCTAGTATGCACATAAATGAACTGAAAAGGAGAATGAATAACGCAGTGACATATCATGTTGATGATACAAACCTATTTAAAGCCCTTCAGGAGGGGATGAATTGCAAACACCTATAGAAGGACCTCACAGTACTGGATGGAAATAAAGTGGTAGCAGATGAAAATCAGTGTTGATAAATGTTAAGCAATGCATTTAGAAAACTAATCCCAATTTTATATGCACAGTAATGAGCTCTCATTTAGCCCTTTTAAATATTCCTTTAACACTCATGAGAGAGATCTTGGAATTGTAAGCCCTGGTTCTCTGAAACCACTCGGCATTTCCAGCACTTTAATACTCACCACTATTCAGAATGCCAAATCAAATGCTAGGAATACTTGGTAAAGCAAAAAATATCATTATACCATGGTATAAGACCTTGTATCTTGTATATTGTAGGCAGTGTTCTAGTCCACCAATTTCAAAAATATATCTGATCAAAAGTATGGAAAGCTCCTGCACAAGGACAGTAAAAATGAAGTAGGAACATGATTTATTTTGTGTAATTTCACATCTGCCAGGTAGGTGTCTGTGTATGATCTAGTTGTCTAGGTTCCCACTCTAGTGAATGCAAATCTTCTCAGTTTAATCTCTGTAATTCAGAATGTGATTCATGCCATCCTATAGTAAAATATATATATATATATGTTATGTTCAGCTTCTGTTTTGATCAGTGATTGAATATAAAGGCACTATATGGTGACTAGCTCAGATCTAAATATCTTCTTTATATACACATTTAATTGGATATGTCAATTTTTTAATATAAACCTAGAAGGAGTAAATATGATAAAGGTTTTATAAAGTCTGGAATAGCACAAAGAAAGTCTGCTAAGAAAGATTGATTATTGTCTCTCATGAGCTAAGAATGGGAGAAGATTTCAAGTGATACATTAAAAAAAAAAACAAAAAAAAAAAAAAAAAAAAAAACATAAGAGGTGGTTCTTTAACCTAAACATTCTAAACATTGAGTTTATAGACTATTTTCGATGGTAAAAGCCTATGTTAGTTCAAAAATCAAGTAGATAATTTCATGTAAGAATAATTCTTCAAGATCTAATTGAAAAAGAGAGACAAATTCTGGCTCCAGAATCTCTGAGCCCCAAATTGCTGAGCTGGAAGAGTACAGCAAGGAGCGGGGATACTCAAGGTTTCCCAGACTTTCCTTCTTCCCCAAGCAAATGTTGCTCTCAGAGACAGGATGGGCAAGATGAGCTTTTCATCTAGCTGCTGCTTTTTTTGTTATGGCTGCTGTTATGCTCTAGACTCCTACTATTTGGCTGGCTGTGGTATGTCTTCTGGAGTCCTTGCTAATTTTCCAAAGCTTTTTAAAATATTTTCTAACAGGACTGTACGGATCATTTAAAATCCAATCTACCACCTACAGTAGCACATAGCATTGAAATTCTTTCTTGCATAGGGACAGTCATAATGAAGATAATTTGGGGCTGTTTCTCCTATCGCTGTTCACACTGAGAAGTCATTTACATCCTGAGCCATTTAATTGGTTCAAATAGGCCTCTCGTTGTGGTAGTGGAATACTACTCACCATGTACATTTGTTTTTAAATTACCAACACTATAGTTAACTTTTTTTTTTTTTGCTATGAACATATGATAGGTTTGGTATTCTTTATGTAGAAAGAAAAAGTAATGGAAAAATGAAAGAGTCTGAATACAAACTGATTATTAAAAATATAAACATTACTGTAAAAGATTTTAATCATACTAATGAAAATCACAGATAAGTAGAAATTCCAAATTTCTGCTTCTATAGATGAAAATTATTGTATAACATAAATGATTACTATTTCTTAAAATTGTTTGAATACTTAGTGTGGGAAAAAAAATGAATTCATACAAAATTTCACTCAAACAAAAACAAAAACCTAGCTCTAGAATCATGTATGGTTCTGGTGGACTGGTGGACTGGTGGACTGTTTGTGATAAACTGTTGCTCACCATAGTATTGTAGTGGCTGATGTTTTTAATCATACAATATCACATGACAAGTCTTCCTAAGGATATTTTTTTTATTTTCTGTCTTCAGTTTTTAATTGTAAAATTATTAGCATTAATTAGATAGCCATGCATTAATTAGAATTCTTTCGTTTTTGGTGTTTCTTACAAATTTTGGTCATTATAACTAACACAAATGCTAGTAAAAACTCAGGCTTAGTAATAATAGAAAACAGACTATCAAATTTAGAGACATTGAAAATGCTATTATATTTTGTACGTTGGAAAATCAGCATAACTACAAAAGTCAATATTCCTAAAGAAACAAAAAAATGATTAATAAGGAAATAATGTCCAAAATACGGGGAGATATGTTTTCATATTTACTTTCATGTATTTCTTTGATTTATTTATTTATTTATTTTGTCTCATGACTTGCTTCTGTTCATAAGCTTTCTTTCTCTGTAAAATAAGGTATGCTCTGCTCACTAAAACATGTTGACAAATCATGACAGATCTTCTATTTCACCTTAATTTAGGTATAATGATTGTATGATTTACAGAATCATTTGTGTCAATCCTAAGTGAGACCAGTATTTTCAAGTCAACATTACAGATTGAAATAATTGGTCTGAAATCAGCAAGATACTTCAGTGCATGCTTAAAAACAATCAGTGTTTAAGCTTAAACGTACGTGCTTTGCCTGGGCAATGAATTTTTCAATCCAAGCTTGATCCTATGGACATAGAAATTAATAGCAAATTAAGTTGGCTTAATGCAGGAACTGTTTTAGTGCAGGGACTGATCTTTGCAGTAGATGCTCTCCATTTTTTCTAACAGTATTTTAAATTCATATACTATGTGGGCATTGGTATCACTAGCTAAAAGATGTTCACTCTTCTTGGAAAACAGGTAACACTGGCAGAACCCATGTGACCATCCCAATCATAAATGACAGACTTGTGGCCAAAGACCCTAGGCCACTAAATCTGACAAGTCATAGAAAAAAAAAAAAAAAAAGTGAAATAATTATTTGCAAGCTAAATTCTCACACTGTGATATACATATCTCCAGCCTTGGAACAAATGCCTATATTTAAAGCATGTTTTTGTTCTTCTGAACTCAATTATTGGCTTAAATGATCAGATTAAGCAAATATATAACTCTGTGGGATAAAATCAAACATGCTAGATTTTTTCCTTTTCTTTTTACCTCTGGTCTTGCTCTCCTCACGACACTATAAATCTGTGTTTTTCCCAGTAACATCATCTGTGTTCCAATGGTATGAAACAGGTGTGATGGAGAAGTGAATTGTATGGCATGAACGTGATACATGCCTCTTCTGTCATATCATGGCATTTGTGTCATTCTCTGCATTTACCTTTACAAAATGCCCATCACTTCTGTTTGTGCATTTTATGAATTTATATTTAGTTATTCACTATACATGAATGCCTCACTATACATGAATGCCATTGAAGTCTATCTAACTCCTTATATTGTAGAGCAATTTAGCATAATTAGAGGACACAAATCTGTTTTTGAGAGAAATTTGAGGAACAATTTTTCAATGCTTTTTGCCTTTAGTATAGTTCATGTACACTGTACCGTTCATGTACACAGACATCCTAATGTCTGTGAGTGTCTTAATACAATTTACATTTAAGGTTTACAGAGATACTTTGTGAGGATTTTTGATGTTTGCATCACATGTTGGTGAAATGATTATTAGGAAATCATTTCAGGTTTTCTGATTACCCAAAATGAGATGCAAACCATATGTGTTCTGTATTAAAAATGCTGAGAGAAAGGAGCTGGAAAGCAAGACTAATACAGCAAATAAATTATCCTGCCTTTGTGAGCAGACATCGTAGGGCAAGAAAAAGTGGTCCTGAAAATGACAGAATTTTCCCCTTAGAAATGGCTCGTTGGTACATTTTGACACAATTTGTCATGTAAAAGATTCATAAATGTCTCCTTAGAAAAGATAGATGTGGAACAGTGGGAAATCTGCATAGAGCAACGTCTCTTCAGTGGAGTCACGGTGCCCTGAATTTAACTGAATTTATTCTAATACATCATGGTAGCATCATCAGCAGGTTGTTGATTTTAAAATCAAGAGACAGCAACTAGCAGCTTTTGGTTATCACATACATTTCTGAAATTATTAATCGGACTGTTCTTATGCATAGTTCTAATGGTTATCTCACAAGATACATTATTTATCTGAAATATGAGTCATGAAAGCTAGTTTGGTATTCATAGAAAGAAGGTTCTGCTTTGTTGTTATTTTTCCCTCCCTCCCTCCTCTACTTCCTCTTCTTTCTCTTCTCTCTTCAAACTTTTTATATGTAATACACAAGATACCCCAGGTAAGACTATGAACACAATTTAAGCATTGCTTTTTATTTGTTTATTTATTTATTTAATTCAATGTATTTGGGAACCAGTCTTCCCATACTTTCATGCATTAAAGAGCGTTTGTCCCTCCTGTCTATCCTGAGGAACACATCATGCACATGTAAACAATGAGACAGAGAGAAGCTTGCACTACAGTGAACAGTCCAGTGGGTGTTCTGCTAAGGGATTTGGTTTAACCAGCCAAAAACTGCAGTGAAGGCTCCAAATTTCTATCACCTTCTTAAATGCTAGGCCTTACCCTTGAGCCCTACAGCCCATGCTGTTATATGAGAAGACTTACCTGTTTCATGACTAGTGCACCCCTTCCTTTCAGCAGCATGGAACACCTTTATCTTGCTAATCAGCTGGTAGCAGAGACAATAGTTTTTGAAGTTATTTCTTATCTTTATTTACGATGTTTAATTTGCACAGGTTTATCGAGCTGAAATTGTGCCGCTTAAAGAGAAGGTGCATCAAGTCAATGAGCTGGCTCAACGGTTCACTCCCCCTGATATTCAGCTCTCCCCATACAATCTCAGCTGTGTGGAAGATCTGAACACAAGGTGGAAGGTGCTACAGGTACGTTTCCCATAGCTGTTTTCTTTATGCTGCTCTGATGCATTTTTTTTTTCTTCTGTGTGGTTGTTTTCTCTATGGGGAACTAAAGGGTTACTAAATGAATGAAAGAGGAAACAGGTTGGTACTGGAAAAGCACTTTCAATAATTCTGTTCCTATGAGAAAACAGGAGGTAAAGCTAACACTGTATTTTCATATACTTCTGCGTGCTTTTATCAAGAAGTAGAAATCAGTTAACCCAGTTTTTCATGCAGTTAAAGTTCTTATACAGTTAAAATTCTTAAAAGTTTATTTACTCTTTAATATTAATACTTAGAAATTCTTGCTGCCAAATATATCATGTGATCATTTCTTTTAACTGACTTATCCATGTGTTACTGATATTTTTGTAGTATATGTGGAAGATTCACACAAGACAGTTTACTTTAGCTCCTTCGTTCCTTTTACTATAGTTTAAATAATTTTCAGGAGCAGTGGTTTTAAATATTTTCTGCGTGGGCAGATTAATGATTCTGCAGTGGAGCCTTTAAAGTAACATCCTCGCAATCAAATGTAAAATTACAAGGCATTACATGCATTCAGTGATGAGCAAGATTTGGTACTGCTATTAAAGCTGTTCAGAAGGGGATTTTATAAGTTGATCTCTAAAGCAGAAAAAATATTAAGATTTATTATGAAATTAAGGTGAACAAACTATAAGTTAAATATTGAAAAGTTTCCAGCCTCTTTGGAAATTTTGTTTACTTATCACTTAAGTTTCACATTTATTTACTTTATCGTGTGAAAGACTTAAAAATATATACCTTCACTGTATCTTATCACTGCACTGTATCTTGGCTTGGAATTTTAGGAACAGGGTGTATGAGAGAGAGTGTGTATTTATGCATGCGCTGGTATATGCTGGTGTAGCTCCCACAGCAGGGAAATAATGTTATAAGTAAATGTAAGTAAATGCAATTAAATTAAAAAAAATGTAATGAAATAAAATAAAAGTAAAAGCCAGTACTTAAAGATCGCTTTTATTTTTTATTTACTTTTTTTTTTTCTTATAAAGTTATTTACTTTTATTTTTTCTGCATCACTGCTTCACATTTTGAAGTTGTGTCATTATATTTACCTTAATATATTGCAGAAGTGTGAAGGAAAATGAAATGTTTATTCAGGACATTTACAGTTGGTTGAGACAACTTTACCAGATTCTCAGATCCTTTGTCTATTTATGTATACATGGCATGGTAATGGTTTAAAAAGTGTTTTTCAGGTCTAAATCGCTTAGTTAAGATTTGAATATGATGAAGGGCATTCTTTTATAATTTTTTCCAAAGAAAAATAAAAACCTCTTCCAGTTCTCTTACAGTTCAGTTGTCCAAATTTCTAGTTGCTGTGTGTGAATCTTATACATGAAAGGTATAGTCATATACTTACATGGGAAATCTTCCTTAAGATTCTGCAAATCTTGTATTACAAGGAAAGTTATTTATTTCCGAATTAAACAGCGAATATAAACTGAGGCAATGATAAAAATGAATAAAGTGGCAGCTAATGCAACTGTAACAAGATAGATGTTTCTTCCTCTACAGGAGATGAAGTCACTAAAAGGGATTCCAATTTTTATATTCCAGTATTATTATCTTTCTATAACCTTGGCAGTTCCTCTTCTTATTCTGTAATTTTATTAATTTTAATAGTGTTTTTTTTTCTACTTTTTCCTTTTTAGCTATGTTTTGACTTATGTCATCTGTAAGTAGTTGATGAGATCAAGAGACAACTTTTCTAAAGATCTGGGGCCAAAATTCTGGCTCATCTATAATTAGACTAATTAATGTGTTGCTAAAATCATAGTTCTTTTCAAACTTATTGTAGTAGTTTCAGGTTCCCCCTTCTGAGAAGAGAGAGTTTTTGTTCCTTTTTGGAAGCTGAGTTTTCCCATCAGACTTTTCAGTAAAAAATTTTTGTATATTCCATGAGAAATGGGACTTCCGCCAAACCCGCAGCTGTCATGGTTCATGAATGGTATCTTATTTATTTAATTGGCTATGCCACTAGGCTTCAGAAGTCATATAGCCATGTATTTTTCTTCATTTCTAGTGGCCTGAGTCTCAGTTTTGCCCAATGTTTGTCTGCAAAAATATGCATATAGATTCATTTTACAGTTGATTCATTCTTGAGAGATCCTATTTATTTATTTGTGCAGGTGAGTGGAGAAATGCCAGCAATCTGGTTAGGGAATCAATTCTTTTAATGATGTGTGTGTCAAAAATTGGAAAGCTTTCTTAATGAAATGGGAGGACATTGTCATTGTTCTTTGTGGCATTTTTAGGGCAGTCAGTGAAAGAATGTGTGTCAGTAAGTGTAAGCAGACATGGTTATCATCAATGATCATGCTAACATGCAAAAAAAAATTAAACCGTGTTAGAATTATAATGTTCTATGTGATGAATTTCAGTTTGATAAAACTGTAAATGTTTTTGGTTTTGTTATAAAAAATACATTAATTTTAGAGTTGCGTTATTCTTTTTTATTTCCTTTCTTTTAGAATTTTGTCCTCTTTCAAGAGCAAAAGATTTTTTTGTTGTTTTTAAGAACCATGCAGAACAGTAATTTATCCTATTTTATATTTCCATTTAAATATGCATGTAGAAATTTCTTTTGATGTGTTTTTTCTTATATGTTTAAACTTGATTAAAAAAAAATCGCTGTTTATAATTAAAAAGGAAAATACTGAAAATCTAGGAAATGCAAGAAAATACATCTTATCTGTGCAACCTAAATTTTGCAACTTGTTGTAGAGCCTTTAAGTATATTCTGATTTATCTGGTTATTGGATAAATGATAGGAAGAGAATGGACATAGTATTTGTTATCCATTAGTCTTGTTTCCTAACAAAATGAGACTTATGCAGTTTACTTCCACCTGTCAGCATTTATAGATTATGTTTGGCAGCACGTCTATATAAGTCACACAACACTATATTTAGAACAGTGGGGAAAACTGAGGTTATGATACTGTAGAAAATACATTCACTGAAAACCAGCATCCACTAGCTTTGTTGCTTTTTGGCCAAATAGTTTTAGCTAAATGAAGTATGCTGCTCTTTAACTTATTTATTAGTCACTCTTGAAATTGTACTGAAGATGGGAATATTCATATTCTTGATCCATAATACCCAAACATCTCAAAAATATATATTTTTTTTCTGTAGAAGTCCCTTTGACAAGGAAAGTACACTAGGGGAATTAAAGTTGTCTGTTTCAGTTCTGCAAAGACTATGTGTCGTGGTTTGACCCGGCCGGCAGCTAAACACCACGCAGCCGTTCGCTCACCCTCCCCCCTCCCTCTCTGGGACGGGGGAGAGAAATGGAAAGTGAAGCCCGTGAGTTGAGATAAAGACAGTTTAATAAGACAGGAAAATAATAATAACAAAATAATAATAACAATAATAACAATAATGATACAATGGTGATAATACAAAAGTAATAATAGTATGTACAAACAAGTGATGCACAATGCAATTGCTCACCACCCGCTGACTGATGCCCAGCCTAACCCCGAGCAGTCCGGCCCCCTCCCCCCGGCTAGCCACCCCTATATATTGTTTAGCATGACGTCAGATGGTATGGAATACCCCTTTGGCTAGTTTGGGTCACCTGTCCTGGGTCTGTCCCCTCCCAGCTCTTACTGCACCCCCAGCCTGCCCGTTGGCAGGACAGAGCAAAAGGCTGAGATGTCCTTGGCTTAGTATAAGCACTGCTCTGCAACAATTAAAGCATCGGGGTGTTATCAGCACTCTTCTCATCCTAAGCCAAAACACAGCATTCCACCAGCTACTAGGAAGAAAATTAATTCTGTGCTAACTGAAACCAGGACACTATGGGAGTTAGGAGTTTTTGACTTAGATGCAGAAATTGCACAGATTGCTTCATATTTTGTCAACATCAAGAGAATATGGCCTGATTTTTTTTGACACCTTTTTAGGTGTGTGACCTGATTCCAATCAGCTATGTTTAGACTTCTCAATATGAAAATTAGATGTTGTTTAAGGTAAGAGTGTGTGATCTTGATCAGGGTGAGAACTGGGAAGTGCACAAAGCTACCAGCAGTCAGAACAGTGGAAACAAACAAGGACAAAAACAAAATGAAACTTGCAATTATAAGTTGATCTTCAATCCTGACTTCCATATCACAGCTCCTTTTCCTTGCCAAAACATTAACAGCTGTCAGAGCTCATAATTTGTGGGATAGACTTTCAAATAAAATAAAGTTGGACAGGACTGCATAGAGTCAGGTAGGGTAGGATTTGTTGTCAGCTATCTCTTGACAGCAGGGGGATGATGAGTAGTAGCAGTCTCTAGTTGGGCTCTGTAGCCTGGAGGGGATGTGCTTTGCTGACACAGATCATCTGTCCATTCAGCCCTGCTTTGGTTTGAAGTGAGGTTAAAGCAGATATAGGAAGGAACATGGTTATTGCAGATAGAGCATTCATAGGTTAAGAGCTGCCCTGTAAATGCCCTCTCTAAATGTGATTGGAAGCAGTACAAAACCTCTTAGGTTCTAAGTCATGGTGCCAAAGTACTGTTAAAGGTTTTTAGAGATAGAGAATGTAAACCTGGCAAAAAGTATTCCTCTTTCTCCCCATTTTTGCTGATCCTTTTCTGTGAAATGCTTGGATTTTTTTAAAATAAAACTTCATTTAAAGTGATTAAAAGCCTAAGGTAGAGAAATAATATGCAAATTTCCAGTTCAAAAGGTTCATGTTAGCCTTATGTTTTTTTCCTCCTTTGATTCATTTTGTCTTGACGTATCAATTATGTATTATATTACTGCAGGTATTTTTATGTCAGGCTGTCTACTTGCAGGTTACAGAGAGCCTTTACAGACTTTAGGGGCTATACCATGTGTGCAATATTTTCTAAATCTTTTTGCTTTGGTAAGACTTGAAGTTAAGATATTTCTGCCAGTTTAGAAAGTGCTATTAACAATGTTGGTTAAAATACTAAAAAATGTTACTAGCATTAAGTTATGAAATGTCTTTAAAACCAGCCTTAGTATGCATGTCATTTTCAGAATATTTTCACAGGAGCCCTCTAAAATTGCCACTGGAGTTTTCACCACACTTTGAGTAAACCTGAGTGTCTTGACCTTGCATGGAAAATTCTGAGTAGTCTGGAAGTCTTGTATTAGTAAGTTAACAGTATAAGAGAAAGCATTTTAGACTTAAAATAGCTGAACTCCACATATGTGCTTTGTGTGCAAATGTTTTCTATAAAATACTTCTGAAATTGGATCCATCTGAGAAAACACAGGTAAAAGGAATTATTTTGAGATGATCATTGCTTCCAGTGGCTCATCTAACCCATCTGATCCGTGTTCTTGCTGTTACTTCATAAACCACTGATGTTGTAATGACTCTTAGAAATGCACCCCTTAGTTGAAGAACAAACATAGTATAAATTGTGGGTTTTGATTTGAAGTTTACAAATTCATTTTTATTCATAGTACTTTGTACCTGGAGAATCATAGCAACCTACAAATTATATGTTGTGGAAATTAATTCTTTGGTGTACAGCATTTTGTTTGGGAATTCTCAAATGCATAGCTTCAAGACACAACCTTTTTCTTCTGATTTCTTACATGTTTGAAGTTGGTTCTCTGCCATACCTCAGTTTGTTTAAAAAAAAAAATAGCATGAAGAATTAGTATTAATCAAGCTAGGACATTAAACCTAAGTCTACATTTGCAGATAGTATATTAGATGTAGTTTGATGTTGTCACTTCCTCCCATCCGATTCCTTATATTGGTCTCAAGTGTGTTGTGTCCTTTCCCCTCCACTACACTCATTTATGACTTTTTTTCATCCGTACAAACAGTGAGTTCTGTCCTACTTATCTGACATATAGCTGATATTACAGCACTGCTTCAGCAGTGCAGTGATTTTTTGGATACTCAGAATAGAAGAATGTGTCTTCCATAAAATAGCTTTGTGTTTCTTGTATATCCCAGCATTCCAGTTGCTTATCTCAAAACATCACATTTCAAATCCTGAATTGACTTTGTCTGTACTTTTGCCAGCCAAAGAGCTAAGATAACTGAATTTGGTTTGCACATCAGTTGTCATAGCTGTCTGCAATATACTCCGGAATTTGGCTGGCTAGGTTTACCTTTAAAGAGAAAGGGTTTACATTTTTCTCATAAAGCCTTCATAACTTCATTCAGTTGTGAATGACATTTGGATTAGTGACATGCCAGACTGGTCTTTTGCAGAAACCATGCAGGTTTCTTCTTTGAAAAAGTTAAGACCTAATCCTTTTTCTTCATCAGTGAATAGGAGGTCAACTCCTAGCAAATAAAGTTTCTGAAAGACAGAGACAAATCCAGTTTTATCATGACCACTTTTCTCTTCAACGCTGTGTTCAGTCATTCCCACAACTGATGGGATAAGCCCGTGATGTCTAATGGTGTCAGGACTTAGTGATAATTTTAGCGTTACCAATGCCACTCAACACATTTTTTTGAAATTATCTTAACTACCTTGTGCATGAATGTACACATTTTAAATAAGTCTCCATTTATGGATCAGAAAAATTTCTCTTCTGTGAACCTTATGAAGCTTAGGGGATATAAATGGGAATAAAGTAGTGTTGATTTGATGCAAGTCATAGTAGTCTTTCTATTTGACAGTAGTTCTGGTAGTTTGCATAGTGTAAGGGTCTGTCCTCTTCCCTAAAGAAGGGAGCCAGAAAAACAAATTCTATTTCATGTACATTTGTGTTTATAATTATTATACAGGCCAAAACCCTTGAATCAAAACTAATCGAGCTTTGCTGATGCGAGCTGTACAAAACAGGACATGGAAAGGTTTTTGGACAGAAACTACGATAGTACATTATTCAGCATGTTTACTGAAAACACGGTTATATTTAAGGAAAATACGGATGCTGTAAAATTTACTACTGTTAGTCTGTGAACTTGAACCAGAAAACAAATCACAGACTCAAGTATACCATTTGCATGCTATAATATGCATTTTGGTATTCAGTGGTAGCACTGCTATGGGAAGGACGAGGTGTGAGGCAGACTTCAGAACAGCGTGTGGGAGCTAGGCCATGATTGGCCATTGGCTTTGGCTGCACTGCCATCCTTCACAACTGTGCTCTTATTCCTTTTGAGCTTGCATATCTCAGATATGCTTGTACACCCCAGGAGCAACATTTGTGCCTTTGATGCCAGAAGAAAACCCCCTTATTGTATTTCTTGTATTTATTGAAGAGCATCCTAAAAAAAGATGTAAAAGCTAATAGAATAAAAATAAATAAATAAATAAATAAATAAAAGATTTGCTGTTTTCAAAAGGCTAACTAATTCTTAAGCCTTTAGATAGGAAATACCATTTGTTCCTGATCCTTCTATCTCTTTGGAGGAATAGTTCTACAAAGTTGAATTCACAGTTGTGAACAAAGTAGATTTCATGAGCTCCCAGGCTATATTATTTACATGATCAGTATATTCACACAGCAGTGTCACTACTTAGAGATACTGTATTTTACTGTCTTTCGCATATTCAGACAAGCTCTAGCTTGCCAGAGATATTTTTCTTTTTGAATGAGCATATAACTAACAGATGTTTGTTTTTGGCCCCATGTCTACATTCTTTGAAAGCTGGAGAATTAAATTGCTGACATTCAGACAACACTAATTCACATATCCAGGGAGCCTAATTTGCCATCCCTGAGATCCTGATTCCTGGTGTTCGTGGGTTTAAAAACCATTTCAGCGACACAATATAAGAATAGGCTGGGGAGTTTCAATAGTATGCTCCTGCTAAACATAATCACATTTTATAAACATCTGCGTCATTACTGGTGTGATTCATCTGAGCTGTATACAGCTGTGTTTCCAGTTTCAATTAACAGTCCCTTAATTGCATATCCATCTCATGTTACTAATTTAGTTAATTTATTCATAATTAAGAGTATTCTATTTTCTACGAAGGTTTGTTGAGCTTAGAGCATTATAAAAAAAAATAAATCATGCTCATTGCTGAGGGATTTTTATTCTTACAACAGTCACATCAGAACAAAAATGTCATTCGCATACTTAGAGAGGAAGGCAAGATACAAGACCTTTCTTCTTTTCTCAGTGTGAAATGAGAAATCTTTGGGAGTGTTTTGCTTTCTGTTGGAAAACAAATGATAGTATGAACGTGCTCTTGTCTCCTCATTTTTGCCCTTCTCTCTTCTGCCCAAAATCTAATGTAATTACCTGTTGATTAGACAGATACAACAAGTTTTTATATACAAGAAGAAGTGATAACAAAAAGGGTGTTACAAGAATAATGGGTAATATCAGGTATGTAGGAGACGTGAATCATTCTCTCACACATTTTTGTCTTTAACATTTATATTTTAGGGTACAATACATTTTAAAGGACCTGTGTGATTAGGAATTGTGAAATATCTTATAAAGTAAATGTGAGACACATTCAGGTGGAAAATAAGGAGTGTCTAAGCAATATTACTTACCAAAAGAAGTGTTTGCTCATTAGAAAATATATTTTGTACATCAGCACTAGAATACTGTATACAAAATCCGAGAACCATGCCTTCTTGCAGTTGTCTATAGCATAATGATGTTCTTCACTTACCGTTCTAGCTGGAATGGTTACAACTGTCCAGTACTTTGTACTTACAGATACTATCTTCTCTATTATCTTTACATGCGCTGCTGGGATATACATGCTAGGATATGTCTGCAATATTAAGGAGCTGTAAGCATAAACCGTCCTCTTTAAATTAAAGAAATAAATGAAAGAAAGGAAAAAAAAAAAGGAAGGAGGGAAGGAGGGAAGAAAAAGGAAAAAAGGAAAATGAAAAAAAGAAAAACTCAGCTTTTTCTGACTTCCTTTGGCACAAATGGTATTTTGATACTTGTGTGTTACTAGTGGGAAGGTGAGTAGAACAAGTGAAATGCAGAGTCCCTTTCTGGAAATGAAGAGAGGAAGAAATACAAGGCAGTCACTCCTCTTTTTTTTTTTAAAAAAAAAAAAAAAGTATATATATATGTATATGTATATTTATTTATTTATTTATTAGCTGGTGCAACTATCGATTCATGAGTAGGCTATCGCATTGCTATAATCTGAAGTAAACATAGGGACCTCCATGTTGTGCTGAAAATATTGAAATAGTCTGATCAATACGTCTCAAGCAGAGCTTCAGGTTTTTAATGACAGCTGCTGAATCCCTTCTAGCTCAAAATCAGAGTTGTCTGCAGCTTTTCCCTTTAATCTTCCAATTCCTCCAATCTCCTTGATGCTCTTTTTAGTTTCTCTCATTGCTCTTTCTCCTTGAAGCTTTCTTTCTCTTCATGCAAGCTTCTCCTTGTTTGTCATACTATTTACAATCATATCACTACTTTTTAAACAAAAGGCTAGGAAGAAAGTCATTAAACAAGCAAACAGAGTACAAAACCAGAAAAGTTATAATGTAATATGGAAGAGATGGAAAGAGGAAAAGTGAAATATAAGGTACAGATGAGGTAGGCTTTTAGTCATGGCAGTTTTATGAATCACAACTTTTTGGTTTCCCTGGGGGTTGCTTAAGATCAGAGTTAGTGACAGATACAGCCATACTTTAAGCAGAATTCTAAGGCTCTTCGGAGCAGTTTCATGATTTTTTTTTTCTTTTACTTGTCAAATATTAATGCTGGAAAGTAATCTAGTGAAGATAATAAAAGTGTGAACCATTTCAACCTTTTAGCAGCATACTCTGCGTATTTAGCAAATAGAATGACAGTTTTGGTGCTAACCTTGCTGTATGAATTCCAGGCTGCTCCACCTCTTTTGATTAAAATGGTGATTAGGGTTAGAGGCGATAATCACAATTTGCTGGAGTCCTGTTGTGTTGCAAGCTCAGGATAGCAGAGGGTGATACAAGTGCCTGCAGAAAAACAAATTTCAGGGGTTAATCAATCAGCAAGCTTCTACATATTTTTACTACATTTATTATTTGTATACATTCTCCTGATTTTACAATGGAAGAAAAGAAAAGCATTCATTTTTTGTATACAAAAAAAATATATATATATTCCCCATCCAAGGACAGAAGGGTTTTCAAAATGGAGTTCAAAGACTTTTTAAATGTGAGCATGTTAATATCACACTCTGGAGGGTTGTTGGTTTTTCTTTTCTTTCTTTTTATGCTCCATGACATGATAGGGCAATTCCACTTTATACTTCAGATAGCAGATTTAAACACTGTGGAAGTCTGTGTGCATGTAAACCTATGTGAATTCATATTTTAAACAGAATTGCACACGATTTATTTATTTGTCTAGACAGATGCCTGAGCCGCGTTAGCATTATATATTATATCCAGATCCTGAATTATACTCCTTTTTAAATTAAGCTGTTCAGATTTCTATCTGGTGTCTAAATCATTAAGACAACTTTGTTTTATTTCTGAACCCTTAGTTTTTTGACATTAGACATGGTATTCCCATCCATGCCTTTCCCAGAAGAGGACTTTGTGCATGAAGCACATGAAAAAACGGTTTGATTATTGTATTCTCCATAGTTATATTGACAGAGAAGAAAATAAATGCCTGTTGAGAAAATGTTGCTACATTTTGTGCATTTCATTTTTGTCTTTAACCTCAGAGGGCAATTTTATTCTATATTCTCAGAACTCCTGAGGGACCTATAACAGAAGATATATCCACGTATTAGTAATCTTGATATTGCCTGAGTGCTGTTCTACTATGCTCATGGTTGCTCCAGCTTACAGAGTAAACTGTTGAAGTGACGAACTCCAAGTTTCAGTCCTGAATACCCCATTGACTTAGTCATCACTTGTTCTGCTGCAGTTCATTAAGGTTTTAACAGAGAACTGTGTCTTTTACAATAAATATTAGTCTTGAACTGTATGTCAATTAGTATTTCCTCCCCCCCCCCCCCAAGAAGTAATTCTTCAAAAACTGCCCTCTGATCTGAAATAATGCAATGATAGACCTCCCAGCTATTTGCACGTCTGTCTCTGGATCACCCAGTACCTCAACAGTCAAACATTTACTTGTTATGTTAAAAAAAAAAAGTGGTGATTTTGAGTCACTCTCTTAGGACTGTATTTAAACTCTATTTAGCTGACCACTAAAGCCTGGACCTGACAAAGACAGAAAGAAGTCTCTAAGAGAACAAGGAAGGGAGGGAGATCTTTCAGGCCACCAAAATGAAGATTAGAGGTATTCCGGTCACGGAAAATGAATTTACCTCCCTGATAGCATGCTCACAAGTACTGCTTGTCTTGCCTGTGCTGGTCCTGTTAACTTCAGTGGAAGGCACATGCAAGTCAGCAAGATTTTTCTCCTTGTTTCCTGATCGTGTCAATTCATTATCCCTCACTTGTGAAAAAATCTTTGGAAGTACCTGGCCTCTAATACTGAATGAATAAGTCTGTGCAGGTTTGAGAACCTGGATTTGTTTCTGAGGTTTTTGCACATGCTGACTGCCCACCCAGAGGATTGTGTAAATCCCATTGAAGCAGCAGTCTCCCAAACTAATTCAGCAGGTTTTGGTTTTGTCTTTCCTTTATTTATTCATTTATTTAATTTGCAATATTCAGATGCATAGGTGAACTCCTAGAATTTTAATTATTTCTGTATCAGATGAGCTGCAGAAATGCAAAAGGGTTTTGGGATAGATTTAATTTTAGATAGCAGCTTAATTAACTGCATTTGTAAAAACTAGTGCAACTTTAATTAAATGTCTCTACATTAATTTAGTTATATAATTGAAAATGTATTGGGATAGTCTTTACAATTTATAACTCCTCCTGTTTGAGGATTTTAAATAACAAATGAAAAGAAAAAAAATATTTAAGTATTTGCTAAATTTCTGTCAATCTTTTTCAAGTAGTAGAAAGGTGCTTTTCTACCCTGAACATTTATTCAGTTTTCGAGAATTTATAACAAGATTAGATACCTAAAAACTCAACCTGTAGATGGTGACTAATGATGTATTTTTCTCTTCTTGTATGTGATGGGCATTGTTTGTTTTTATCCAACATGAACTTTGTCCCTCTTACTCTGTCATGTCAACACTGGCTTGTACCACTTCAGACAATCACTCACAAGGCTTTGCAGGGTGCAGTTATGTTGAGGTTAGTTGTGACGCCCAGGGAAACCGATCAAGTAAGAAACTGTGTTGCAGAGGAGCAGGTTCAGAGAGGTGGGCAGGGGCCCAAGACACTTCAATTCTTTTGTAGACTTTCAGAGGCGCCTACACATTTCCAGCACAGCATGTAGCTCCTCTCCAGTTCCCTGCTCTGCTCTGAGAGATGTGAGGACACGTAGAGAGGCTGGAGCCCTACACATAATTTGAGCAGGGTGTGCAACTATTTAAATGAAATCGTGTATTTCTCCTATGACCCAACACTACGAGGAAAGGTTAAGCATTCCTATTCACTGTAGGGCTGTGTCTACCTGAAGAAGAAGAAATATGTGATGTATAAATTATACTAATCATTTCTATATAATTATAATTAATTCAAATTTGCATAGCATTTCTGAACATACATACTGATGATCATAATCTTCCAGTGAAAGTACTCAGAATTTCCAGTAGTATATGCTTTCCTCTGATTGAAATCATTTCCACTGCCCTACATTTCCCTTACGACTGAAAAGTGAATTACGTTGACACTTTGCCAAAGAGAAGGCTCATAATAATTTTCTTTTCCTTCCCAACACCTATTGCATGCATCAGTTGCATAAATGGTAATTTGAAGCCTTTTTAGCACAGCTGGATATTTTTCATTGATTCTTTTCATCTGAGCATCATTCATTAGAGTTCCTTCATCTTTTTGTCTGCAGTGCACTTTATCTACAGAATACTGGGATTTGTACAACAAAATAGAACAAAAAGTACAAGGACTTCAAGTCCTTCCAGTGTCATATTAGTCAGGTTATAAATTTGAGCTAGAGCAAACAGCCTCATTTGCTTTCCTTCCTTAAGGTGCATATTTATCTTAATTTATTCCATACTGACAGAGAAACTATAAGAAGTAGCACCTGATTGTTTCAATCCTTATTCTTATGGTTTATATTTATTTTGGAACTACCATTCCACACGTTCTTTTAAGTATATATCTATATATACTTGCTGGCATTTATGAAAGGCTTACTTTTCAGTGCATATGTGCGTATTATGGTCTTTGTCCCACAGCTTCAACTTTTCCATATGGATAACTATATGTATATATAGAACTTCCAGTTCTCTCCTGTTCAATTTTAGGAAAAAAACAACTTTGCCATTATGACCAATGCTATTTTGTCATGAAATTTATACTTAAATGTAAGTTTGTAAGAACTGAAATCTTATTGGGAGAGAACAACTAAGCAGTTGATTGCTTTTTTTCTTTCTTTTAATAATGTTGCTTTCTTGTTTGTTTTGTAAGATTTTAGTTTTATGTTCCAGGAAATGAAACCACATTTTCTGCTCAGATTTGCTGCTAAAAACACAGAAGTGGTGTATAAGTATTTAACATGCATAATATAAATATTTGACTTAATCAAAGAAGATAACATATGTGAAATAAAATAGTTACTGCTTAGGAGTAAAAAATATGCTTTCTTAGAAGTGTTGGAGTGAAATTTTAACTATTTGTCCAACTTTTAGCATATCTTCTTTTCCAAACATCAAAATAATCATTTAGCAGACTTCAATAAGAACACTTACCTCTAAGATGGTCAATATCTCAGAGCTACTTTTTATGTCATCAGCATCAGCTGATTGCCTTCACACAATTAACTGATGGGAACACTTGGCTAACTGATGGATTTTTAGGTAAAAGGTGGATAGTCTTTCAGTACTTTTCATTTTCTGTCATTGAATATTTTTTTATTTTTTTTTTTGTGGCACAGCAGGTTGCTTGAAGTGAAATTGATTGCTATGCATTCTTAAATGGGTTCAGAGAAATAAACAGTAAAAGTAATTTTCTATGAGGGTATAGTATAATACGTAAACCAAAAAGTTAAGCAGGATGTTAGGTTTATGAAATCAAAAGCCATTTTTCTCAACAGTAGGAAGTACTACTAAATGAACCAAAATAACTTGTTAAAAGAAAGTCTGAAGTACTGTACAGCATCATCATGATCTCAACCTACTTGGCCAAATTATTAGATGGGTGGTGCTGCTGTTGGAACGGTTGCTGTAGTTTAAGTGTCTCTGATAGCTGATGTAATGTCTGCAGCCTGTTAGAGCTATAAAATTACAAATCCAGAAATTGGTCTTGATTGTACTCTTTCTGAAAATAATATGCACCCATTTTAAAATCTGTTTCCTCTAACAAAGAGTTCAAGTATTTTATATTACCTGTTTGGTATAGAACATCCCTAGTTGGTAATAATAATAGTGTCTCTTACAGTAATATTGGAAAGGACTGTATTTCTCCTATGTCGTCAAAGATATTTATCATAAGCAATTTCATACTTTCTCATTATTAATTATTGTCATAAGCTCTTTAAGCTCTTCTGGAAGTTTTTTGCTTAATGACCCCCATGTCCAGATTGATTTCAACTATATCTCCTGTTCTTGAACGCAGAACAAGATGCCCAAGTCTGGACATTTATTAATATTCATTGTTAACATTTTGTTGAACTCAAAAAAGTCCAGATTCTAGAAAAACCTCAATCCTGCAGTTTATTCGATAGCTATGGAAAATTGCTAATGTAAAAGAGCTTTGCCTTTCTACCAAGTATGAAGCAGGTACCTAGCCACAATTAATTGTGATGTTTATTTTGTTTTGCCTTTGAAATAATAATATTCAGGTCAGATTAATCAGTAATGTGCCTTGTGTGTTACAAAACTACGTGGTCTTATTCTGCTTTACAAAAGGTTGTTCGATCCACAGGATTTTCTTAACTCTGCTTCCTGGTGCTTATTGCTATTCCATTCAATCTTTTTAATTCTCACTAATTTAACAGACTATTTCTTCCCTCATTCTTTACTTCCAAGATCATAGTCCGGCCAATAGCCAGACCTAATACAATCTTAAGGTGAGATGTGTCTTGGTATCCTGAGGCAGCTCATATTGTATGAAATACAGTTTTCAGAATAGGACTTCCAGTGTTCCTAATAATGCAAGGAAATCAGTAAGTAGATAATTCAATCTCCATTCATACATGTAAATAGAATAATTCTTAACTATTAAGGTACGAATATACGAATACTTTAAATAGAGATACTATAGCAAATATGATTATATTGGAGAATTGTTAGCTGCCAGTATAGCAGTTAGGAACTGTTTCCCAATTAATAAGAAAATATCACTTCTGTTGCTAAACAATTTCAAGGGCTCATAACAGTGACAAAACTGGCAGGCAAAGTGGTTTTGCTGATGTAAGATTGAGATTTGTAGTACATTTTCTCAGGGGAACAATGTTTGAACAAGTCCAAGGTTTCATTTTAAAGCTTTAAAAGTAAGGGGGAAAAAAAATCTACATTAAAATTGCATCCCTTGACAGTATAACTTAAATTTGAAGGCTCTTCTCACGTTTCTAGTGTTATTGATTCTATCTTGAACAGAAACTCAAACACAAATGAGTGATTACATACCTCAAATACTTGGATATACCTCAAATCTGTAGCTTTAGATGATGTAGTCATGACTGTGTACTAAAAGAGTACGTAGTCAAAGCTGCTGAACATATACTGGATTTAAGACTGAAGAAAATTTTGGTATTGGGGTGTATTAGTTCTTCTTTGTTCAGTGCATTAAATCTCATGCAGTTGCTTGTGAAAACGAAAAAAAAAAGGTATGATATTTCATCAAATATTTTCCAAGAAGGCCCTCAGAGATCTTCATACAGTTCAGAACTTGGCTTCACAAGAATAATCTGTAGTTTCTGGTAGTCTTGTTGAAGCAAACACAGCTAAAGTATCATTTTTCTCTTGCTCACCAATGTCCTGTACTTTTAATGTACTGTTCTGTATTTAAGAAGGCCATATTTTTTATAAAGTCTTCCAACCATAGCAGGAATAATTTAAGTTCTGGGATGATTTAAGAAGGAAAGAAGTTATTGTATACAATATTGTAAACACACACTTTGATGTGTATGTTTATACACACATATCAAAACAGATTTTCTGAAACATGGAAAATAGGAAAATAAGTTGGAGCTGATAAGCAGGTATATAATTTATTCTTGCAGTGCTAGGCTATAACAATGGACATAAAGGTGAGTGCCTAGGAAAGAAATATATCAAAATTTTTTTAATTTGAACAGTTGCATCTGTATAGATGTTGAACTTGCCTGTTTTAGTGGGAAGTGTTTTAGGATATCATTAAAAATCACTAGATTTTTATTTTCCAAACAGCAGGAAAAAAAAAAAAAAAAAAAGTCAAACTGGTCAAACTGTTCTGCAGTATAAATTTGTTGGGTAAGAACTGTTACCATAATACTGAATTATGTGGACTTCATGAAACAAAACCACAAAATGTCTTTGTTGTAGAACAGTGATTGGAGTTCACATACATATTGGTCAGAAGTGAAACATCCTACTCCCCATAAAAAGTGAACGTGAGTGGGAAGAAAAGTATTTTTTTTCTATTTTTTTAAGAAGCCTAACCTGTAAGTTGCTATTGTAACAGGGGTTGTAGCAATTTATTTCAGTTTTACTTTTGACCACACTTTAAAGAGCATGGGGCTTGAAGAAGGTGGCTCGATATGACAGCAGGCAGTGCATATTTTAAATATACAGGGAAGGAAGAAGGAAAACACAGAAGGCAGGATAAAAAAAACAAACAAACAAACAAACAAAAATGCTTAAACTCTGAAGACCAACTCAAGATAGGAAGGATGTGGTAATATGAAACAAATGTCAGGAACCCGAGTGTTCAGAAAGAAGGAAAAAATAAAAATAAAATGATGGTAGTGAGGAGAGGGAGGAGAATGAGAGTGAGGGATCTTCTTGCTGGCATTGCAACTCTCATGGCAGGAAGTATTTGTCTCTTTCTTAGATATTATATACTCTGCTTTGCAAATTTGTCTTTCAAAAGGATCTGAAACATCATGAAACTAGCACTCTTCAAGTACAAGTTGTGTTTTTCCTTTACTGAATTCTGTACCCTTCAGATATTTGATCCTGCCAGTTGATTTCTTGTCTTATGACCAGGATCTGTATTCCTGGTTTCTCTCATCTGTTTCTTTTCTTTCTTTTTTTTTTTTTTTTTTCTGGGGGGGGTGTGTGTGTGTGTTTTTTTGTAGTGGTGGATTTTTTGTTTTTGTTGGGGGGGGGAAGGGAGGAGGGAAGTTCAACAAGTTTGCTGTTGGTTTCTCAAACAGTTGTTTTGAATGTTTGATTTGGGATTTGTACATACCTTATAGCCTCCTGTCTGCCCTTGTTGGCAACCTGAAACGATAAAAATTAGCTGGGCAAAGGCAATTACTGATCATCAGAGTGGAATCTGGCTTCTGCAGCCAGAAAGCAGTTGCTGACACATAACTGTAGGCCAGCATTGCTATTCCAGCAGAGTGTAATCAAAGCACTTGTTTGTTCAGAGGAATCTTACTGCATGGTGAAGCTAGTGATTGAATAGACTGTCTAAATAATGCCTTCTGACTTAGGTTTGGTTGGGAGTGGGATTTATTTATTTATTTGTTTGTTTTGTTTTCTCATGACACTGTGGGAAGCCTATGGAAGTTGTGAAAAGACCTACCAGAGTAGAAAAGAAAAGATATAATAGGATCTGCAGAAAGCAGAGAAAGTAAGTTCTAATGAGAGAAAGAGAAGGGAAAAAGAAAAACCTTCAGCAGTGTGGTTTAACTTTTTAAAAAAGAGACAAATTTAAATAGATTTTGAAAATGTATGTAACTACTTGAGAGTAAAATAAATAAATAAATAAAGCAAGAAATAAAGCTGGACTGTGAAACTCTCAGTCACATTCCCTCTGGGTTTATTATAATAGGAAAAAAAAAAGTTTAATGTGCAGAGTGTGCAGAGTATTACAACTAAGGACTGATAGTATTGATTCAAAATAAGCAAAGAAAAGCTAGCACAGTAAGTTACAGAAAGGTGTAACAGAAAGGTTGCATAGTTAAATTATTTTTGTTCCTGGAGATTTTCATTAAGTTAAAAAAGAAAAAGAATATGGGTACGTGCACACACACACACACACACACACACATAGAAAACAGCAGTTACATATTTGTGTCTTCCATTTGTAAACTTCTGCTCATGAACTACTAATTTCTTGTTTTAGTTACACAAGACTAAGTACTACATAATTCCTTTGCATGTCTCTTTCAAATGTATAAGTTCATTGCAGCAGTATATTAGAGTATATTGAACAAATATAACTTTGCATTTTACAAGTGATCTATTTTATTTGAAATAATTTCTCAAAAGCTTACAGAAGCTTATTTCTGCCTTAAGATTCCTTTAGAAATTGCAGCCATCCTGACATATTAACCCTGTTTGTTCTTTGGACAGTGGGGTAGCTCACCTTGTTTTAATGTGAACTGATTGATTTTGCAGTTAGATGATCCTACAAAAACCTTCCATAATGGGCAAGTGACCTCTTCTATTGTCACGTACTGGTGGATTTTTTTACTTCTAATAATCCCTGAAAACAAATTTAAGTCTCAGAAACATTAATGCAGTTTTATATGAAAATACGGCATCCGACCTTGTAAGATTAAAGCAAATAGCAACTTGATTGAAGGTTTTACTGAAAGTAAAATCAAGTCCATCCTTATTTCTAAAAGTGTATACATGGTTTTAAGGTAAACTTTCAGAGAATTTTAAAATCGTTTTATAGAAATAATTAGGATCTTCCATAGAAATCACTCAAGATTTGAGTTATAAGAATTAATTTACTATTTTTCTCTTGTGGAATACTTTCTAGAACAAGTCCTTTGTAATTAAGTCTTTCACAAATAGATTTATTTTTTTTTTTCAAGAGAATGCTCATTTGTTCCCTTTATTTGTCTAACTGGAAGGCCAACTGACAACCTGTCACTGTGATAACTATAGCTTATATGTTAGATATTCAGAAAGGGTTTCTAACTTAGAAAATTTGAAGTTTTGTAATTGCCATTTAAACCACCTGTTGCTGTATTATATGGTGTCATTATAAAGATACTACAAGTTCAGGTTTCGAGGCTGGCTTCAGATTGTGTTGGAAATGTTGTCTTTACATTTTTCCTATTATTACTTCTTGTTTCACAAACACTTTGCTTGCACTGCACTCCCCTCCAGCTGCACTTCACCTCAAGGATCTCCATGTTCCTTAGTCTTAGTTCTCCAAAATTTCTTCTATTCTTAGATTTCCCAAATGCCTGCTTCTACAAACAAGTGAGTAATAAGGCAAGGCTAAATGGAGTTAAATTATTTGCTTTGGGGGGGGTTAGGGAGAAGGGAACAAAAAAGTGTTAAAATGCAGATAGCTGTGCAAATAAGGTGGTAAATTTGAGAGAGTTTTCTATGCCATTTGGTAATAAACAACCAAAGTGTTTTTTTAGAATGTGACTTATTATCTGCTTGAAGGCTATGTATTTTTCATATTTGAGGCTGTGCAGATAGATGATAAATGCATTTTAAGTACTCTACTATGACATTTATGCCCCAGAGCTTGTTGCATTCATTTTTGAGGCAAATGCAAGAAACGGTTTAAGGTTTGCACTAATGCGTTTGAAGTCAGTGAAATGTCAGTACTTGGTGCAGACCAGTTATGCTTTTCCTGGAAACCCCAAATGCCACTTCTTTGGTTTCACCTCTTCCTGCAGGATGCGGGTCAGGGCCCTGTTCCACTGGGAAGGCAGAACCATCCTCTGCTCACAGCAGAGTCTGCACCTGTGGAGAGGGTAGAGCCTGGGAAGCACACAAAGCTTTTCAAGAGTGTTTTCAGATTCCTCTGGGACCTCCACAGGCTGATGGTGGTAAATAAGGTATTTGGCCTGGCAAAAAGAGGGCTAATAGAAACAGATTTCAAAGAAGTTAGCTGTGTCATATTACTGGAATTATTTGAATAAAATTTATGGCACTTACTGAGTCGACTATATGGGAATGCTTTTTTATATGCATGAAGTGATGATCTTCTTGAAGGCATCCGTATACAGTGATCTTTCATGCCAGCATAACTTTCAGCCTTTACCTTCTACTATCCTACATTCTCAGTAAATATGTGATGTGTATGTGTGTGTATCACACACACACACATATACATGTAATAAGCACCTTTTATTCTCAAATAGATTAAAGTGTGGAAATAGGAGAATGTATCTTTCAGTTTATACTAGATAGTGTTCTGCATCATTGTGGCTGAGCAGTGTGGGCCATATATAACACAGGTTTTGCTTTCATGTCACTTGAATTTAACTTACAGCTTAGAAAGCATAAATATACAGATTTTGACCAGCTGCAAGGGGCAGACAGCTCTTCTCACAAGTCATATTACACTATTATAGGAGTTCTACTGTTATTTTCAATCAGTGTAGTATCAATCTATCAGCAATTGTTTCCATTTGAACTGTTATTTGCCCAGAGTCATTTTGTTATCTTTCAGTGTGCTATATGCATGTCTTCCCTAGGGAGAAAAAGAGGCTTTTGTGCAGAATCAGGATCTGTAGTTGTATACAATGAAGTGTCAGATAACAGGGAGCATTAAGCACTGATCATATGGATGCTTCCAAGCCAGAGCAGCTGCTGGGATATACATCATTCTGCAGAAGTCATTGAGACTGAGAGGCCATCTTTAAAAGGTTCATTGGACAAGAACAATAAATAAAAGTTTGTTTAATCCATCCATTCAGTAATCTCATGAAATGAAGCTTTTCTTTTCATGTTGTGTTGGCACTTGATTGAGCAAGTAATTTTAATACAGCTTGAAACAGAATACTGCATTCTTGAGCTTGCCAGATGTAAGAATATAGATGAAACAATCCAATAATGTGAATAGATCACATTGTAATTAAACAATACCCATAGACATCATCTTACTGGTTTCAGCCTGTGCAGCTAAAAAGGAAACCAAACAGGTGATCTGTCTGGGGAGGTTTGAGGAGTGAGGATTACTTGGAGTGAATAGATTTATCAGTATGGGTGTAACTCTAATTCTCAAAGAGGAAAAGGAAAAGAGAACAGAAAATATGAAAGAAGAGAGATTAATACAAGATTAATGCTACTGCTGCTGCACATAGAATCCTTTATTAATTGTTATCATCCTACAGTGTCCCCCAGTAAAAAACATTTTTGTCTTGTCTTCCACATTTTCAAGTATTTTCTTATATTCCTATTTCTTCATGTATTCTCTGTGTCTGTCTTTCCCTGTACACATTTTGGCTTAGTAGTACCTGTGAAGGAGCATGCTCAGTCAAAGTAATTCTTCATCTCTTATTTATAAACATTACTACAATATTGAGAGTTTTATTATATATGTATATATATATTTTAAAAAAGTATTTTCACTGTGTTTGGGGAAGTGACATGGGTTTTAAAGTGTGAATTGAAACAATAAAAGAGAATGATGATGCTCAACAACAAATTAAGTAGACAAGAAAGAGAGAAGAGTGAAAAAGCTAGGACTGAAAATTGAAGTCTCTTGAACACTGATAGAATGATAATATCAGAGTTGTCAGAGGGCACTGCTAGTGGAAGGGAGTTGAAGATGGTCAAAGAAAAACTTTGAAGTTAAAATCAGCTAAGAGTTCTGCTGAATGCAGACAATACTGAGTGTCATCTCTCCTTCTTTTAGAAGTATACAGGATGACATGTAGGTCTGAGCTGTGGATTTCTTACTTGCAGTCTTGAGCAGTTACTCCCACAACAAATGCTAGTAAGGATACAGGAGATTCACAAATCTGGGGAAAAGGAGCAATAAAACTAATATAATAAAAGACCAATGAAAGTGAGAAAATGTAACTAAAACCATAAAAGAATAATCCCTACAGGTACTCAACTGATACTGGAAATTACAGACATATGTTCCAGGACAGCTATAAAATAAAATATCTCTTGCATGACATTCTACTTACAGTTCCCTAAGTCACCAAAGATACCCAAGATTCCCCTTGGCACAAAAACTGTGTGTATTACTTGACCTTTCAGAAGCAAATGGCATTTTCAGTGCAACATGACTTTTTTGTTGTTGTTTAATGAGAGAAAAAAGTAAAAGCAAAACAGGCACATTCAAATCTTGTTAAAAGACAGGAGTGCTCAGGGATGAATTGCAAAACATTAACGAGCATTCACAGGATGAAGTATAAAAAGAACGGATTTTCAGTTGTTTATAAATATTTGTAAACAAAACAGTAAGGAATGTTATTTCCAAAACATAAAAAGAATAATGAACAGAAATAATAGCACTTTAACACAGAAGGAAAAGAAATAAAAAAGGCCACAGCAAGGTCTCATTTTTATGTCTCTACTGCTGCTGCTAGTAAGGAGCCTAACTGTGGTATACCTGATTCATGCATGCCCCAAATATGAAGAGAGGATCTTTAAAAGAAACAGACCTATTAAGCAACGCTGTTAGGGAAGGAACAGTAGATAGAGAGAGCCCCAAATGACTAATGTTTTGGCAACAACAGCATAGTAATTAATGTTTCAGGTTTTTCCTATTAGATTTTTCTAGAGTATCTCTCTAGATTAAGGATAACAGAGTAGTCACACAACAGAAGCTCAGCTAGAAAAATGCAGGGGAAGGGTAAGGGCAGCGTCAGTACAGCGCTGCAAAACAGTCTTCTGCATCTAAAATTCTTGTATATGATTTTAAGAGCCACCTCAAGAATGTAAATGTGTTAAAATGGGATGCACTGAAATCTAAATGTACCACTTTTTTCTTAAGTGATGGGAGATGTTAATGACCTCAAGGCAGGTTCTGGAGATCAACACCCTGTACTGCCCTGCTGCAAGTTGCTTTTCTGTAAGCATTCAACAGAAAATTTAATCCCCAGTACATCTTTTGTGTTCTTACTGAAGCTGATCTTTTCTATTGTTTCCTGTCCCAGTCCAGATACATTTGCTCATATGAAACAGTAACTTTTCCAATGAATAGTGTCAGCGAAATCAGAAAGACTTCCTGTGGAATAAGATACTATTTAATACAAGTGTGACTGAACAGAGAAGAATGCACCTTTTGAAACTCATTTGAGGAAGAAATGGGAGAGGAAAAAAATAACAAGTTTGTGCAGTCAGTCACAGAAAGCACAGAATCGTGTTATTTAATGTATGGTATTTTAAAGTGGTGTATTTCACATGTTGTGTTTGTTTTTTGTTTGTTTGTTTTTAAGTTGCTGAAACCCTCTTCATATGTATGTAGACGTATGTATGATGAGAATAACTGGGGATTAAGAGGAAGTGAGAGTGAATAAGGATGGAATTGAGTTTCTGTCAGATCAACATTGCCTTTGTCTTAGATTTGTGGAAAATATAGGAGATGCTTCTTAGTGTAATATGCCAATGGCTTTTTGAAATTCTGGAAACATTATGACATTTTGAACTTTGTGTGTGAAATAGTACATATCTTCAGCTTTAGGAATGCTCTGTTAGACTTCATGCCTTCCCCCCACCCCAAATCTGATTTTTTGTTTTGGGGAGCTGAAATTTCCTTTAAATTTGCTACAAGAGCAGGTTGCATAAGAGGTGAAAAAGTGATGATTGTGCTTGAAGGAAGTTCCCTTCTGAGATTTGAAAAGTAGGTTTCTCCTAATTTTTTCCCAATAGAATGCGAAGAGCATGTATCTTCACATATATGCTGCTAACAATTAACACAAATAACATGGAAGGTACGTGGAGGGATTTTTTAGCACAATTAAATCAGATCTAGTAGGACTAACATAGCAGAAATCACTCTTTTCATAATAGGAAAATAGAGGACTATCATTTCAGATTTTGAGAACTCCCTTGAATAACATAAAACTTAGTAACAAAATTGTGCTCAGGACAGAATCAGCTGTACCCAAGTCTTTCCTAGCAGATATTGTCTGACCTGTTCCCAAGGACATCCAAAGAGAAAGAAGCTAATGAGGCACACTTTTCAGTTCTCAGTATTGTTACTGCTAGATTTCTTTTTTCTGATAGATCATAAGAAACTATATTGATTAAATTGAAGGTCATAACATCTTGTCTATCCACCATGGACATGGAGAACAGATTATTCTAGAGAATTCATTGATTTGCTGGAGGACTTGTCCCTATTTCCTGATTTACTAAGACTTCTGTTCATCAGTTTAACTGTAATTGCTCACTCAACCCTTCTCTGTATGTCACCATCATTCTTGTTCATTTCCCTTGTCTCTCTCCAATTGATTCACATCTCTCTTGGTTATGGTGCCTAGAAGTGATCACAGTATACCTCCTAAAAGTCTTACAGATGCTGAGTAATGCTGAAGGACAGAAAGACTGTTTTATATATATATATATATATATATATATACAAGTAATGTTATGTGTAGAGGTTGCAGTGTATATACTGCACATGCACCTTGGTTTCAAGATTTGGTCTCACAAAGAATCTGAGCCATGCTGGGGTCCATAACAGATGGTTTTACTTACTACAGAACATATTCTGTCCCTAGTGGCAGATGCCTGGTTCCCACTGACTTTGAAAATGTCAAACTGCATCAAAGTTAGATTCATTTTAAGATCAATAACACTCCAGAGGCTCAGTGTAGCATATACATTTTTCTTACTCCTTTCCCCAGCTTACAACACTGAATTGTGTACACAGAGTTTCAGCTTTATGCTGAAGGGAGGACAGAAATCACTGAATCCTATAGGTCTGCATAGTCAGAGTCACGAGGAGTATATTTTGTGGGGTTGTAGAGAAGATATATAAAGAAGAGCTTTAAACTAGGAACAATATGGGAGAGAGTTACCAGTAGTCCTGTGAGAGACTAATGGACAGGGCTGATGAGGAAAGGTCCTCTGGTGATATGAATGAAAGGGAACACAAAACAGGGCTTAAGCAGGGTCATCCTAAGCATAGGCCTGAAAGCCAGGAATTGCCTCCAAGGCACTTACAGGAAAAAAATCAGACCATCTGGGAAATCAACATGCTGGCATACTTCTCTGAAGTGCCTGTACACTTCAGAGTAGTGTATGCAGTATGGGGAATAAATATGATGAGTTAGAGATTTGTGTGCTTGGCTGTGATCTTATTGGGATCATGGAGGCTTGGTGGAATGGTACCCTGGACTGGAGTGCAGCAGTGGTGGGATAGGGCTCTGTACGAAGAACAAGCTGGGAGAAAAAGGAGGTGGAACTCATCTTGATGTGAGAAGGCAGCTGGAATGCATGTTGCTGTGCCTGGGTATGGATGATGAGCCAGCTGAGAGCTTATGGGTAAGGATTAAAGGGCAGGCCTGTATGGATGGCACTGTAGTGGGTCCTACAACTACATGTCAACCTGACCAGGAGGAGAAAGATGATGAGGCCTTTTACAAACAGCAAGAAATAGCCTCATGCTGACAGGTGAGGGCCCCCGTGGGAGACCACCTTGATATCTGCTGGAGGAACAACTCAGCAGGACATTGGCAATTCATTAAGTTCCTGGAGAGCATTAATGACACCTTCCTAACATAACTGATAGGTGCTTTGCTGGACCTTGTGCCCACAAAGAAGGAAGGACTTATTGGGAAGTTGAAGGTCAAAGGCAGTGACCTTGAGATGGTTGAGTTCAGGATCCTGAGAGGAGGGAAGAAGGCAAAAAGCAAGATAGATCTCTAGACTTCAGGAAAGCAGTCTTTGATCTCTTCAGGGATCTGCTTGGAAGAGTCCCATGGAGGGAAGAGGCATCCAAGAAAATCAGTTGATATTCAGGGATCACTTTCTCCAAGCACAAGAGTGGTCCATCCTGAAGAGCAGGAAGTCAAGCATTTTGCCAGGAGGCCTGCATGGATGAACAAGGAGCTTCTGGCCAAACTCAAACATAAAAAGGGACTATGCAGAAGATGGAAGCAGGAACAGGTAACCCAGAAGGAGTATAGAGACACTATCTCTGTGCATATACAGAGATGTGGTTAGGAAATCCCACTTGGAGTAGAATCTAGTGAGGTATTTCAATGGGTGTTTATATGTCTGAAGCTAATATAAATTGTGAATTGAAAGTTGTAAGCGGTGCAGTGCTGTTCTATGAAAAAAATAGTTGCAACGTAGCATCATGTGTAAAATAACTTTATTTGCATACTGTAAAATTTTGCAAGGAATTTGGCAGAAAATAGCTCAGGTAACTGATTAAATTACATGCAAAGGCAATGATAAAAGATAATTAATATGGCTGAATTGTCAAGAATTGACAAATTCTTGATAAAAGTCAAGAATTGTAAAACTTTATTAATAAAGTGCTGAGGAGTGGAGGACTGCACAACAGTTTCTTGTAATTTTCAAAGATTGAGATCCTCCTCAGCTCGTTTTACAAAATGTTTTATGCAGTACACATACCAAAAGTGCATGAATAGAAAGGAGGAACATATGAAGGCTAATCTGCCTGTGCATCTTCCACCAGCATGGGATGGCTTTTACAGGAGCAGTGTGATGATGTGAAATGCTAGGCCCCCCTGACAGAATACCTTTTATTTGAAACAAGGGAAGTAATGATTTTTAACAGAACTATTTCCAAAAGATGTTTGTTCTTAAGATTTCACAGGGTTTACAAGTGTTTTATTTTCTATATTTTAAATGCATTTGTTATTTAAACCATAAGACCTAACTTCCTTTCTTTAGGCATAGATGTACACAAAGTCTGAAGTCCACTGATTTAGGATTATAAAACAAAAGCCTAAGAAGCAATGGCTGATTATTCACAGTAGACATATTAAGTCAAGGGGATTATGCCTTTTTTTTTTCTTTTCCCTTTGTTTTTCCTCTTTTCTAAGACTTTGCGCCCTTAAGGGTTTAAGATGCTTCCTGAATTTTTATTACATTTTGTTCCCTTGTTTCATCTGAGGATTAAAAAAAAATAAAAATTAAAAAAAAAAAAAAAAAAAAAAGGCAGTCAAAGTGTAATACATGTATCATACTCAATTTCTTTTTTTTTTTTTTTTAATTTGTTTCTTTTTTTTTTTTTTTTTGGTTGGTTGGTTGGTTGATTGGTTGTTTTTTTGCTTTTTTTTTTTTTTTTCCCGAAGGGAGAATTGTGTAAAGTCACTCATATTTCAAGCAAGCATACAGTCCTACCATGACCCAGAGATCTTGGCATTGAAATGTGATCTTTGTAACAACTGTAAATTCACATGGATAATATTATATTTATCTTTTTTTTTCCCTTTCACCTGGAAAGTAAGCACGTTAATTTTTACATTCAAAATGTTTTAGATTACCAAACTCTTCACCAAGAAATGAGGTGTCTTTTCCTGTGCTTTAGACTAAGTCAGTATCAAAGCTTAAGCCCGAAGTTCAGCAGCCAAGAACGATGACTATCAAGTACCTTTCCCCTGGCTGTTCTTCAGCCAAATAGCACAAAGCATGCTTAAATCCATCCTTATCTACTAATGTATGAGGAGCAGCGAGTGGCTGAATTCAGCAGCTATTGGAAGAAGTACAGTAGATCAGATCTTCCTGTTTATTGATTTGTAAAGAACAGCCTTGTTTGGCAGCTCTGAGTCAGTGAGAGGAAAGAAAGTTTTTCAGCTATTGAGGGGAGAATTGCTGCGTAACATTAAACAGGTCTTGTAGATGCCAGTTTCTTTTGATATACAGGCAGATTGGATCTGATTGGAGTCAAGGTCAGGAGGCTGTACAATTGCTACAAATATGGTGGGGGAATTAAAAGAGTGTTACTTTAATAAGTATTGTGTGTATGCACACTTATTAAATATAGGAAATTGCTCTTCTCTTTTCATGAGAACAGCCTTTGGTGAAGCAAATTTTTAAAAAAGAGATTGTGTCGTTTTGCTGCTGCATTAAATATACCCATTTAAATGGCCAACTTCACCTCCCTTCTTTCTCTGCCATTTCTCCTCAGAATCCCAAGCATATTCAGAAATCTTTTTTTTTTTTTTAATTGTGTTCACACTTTATATTTTGCACTTTTTTAACTACTGATCTCAGTTCTATTTTACTCTTTTTTATTTGTTAATAAGCATTAAAAATTGCTACTTTCACGCATATATATGTATTATATTATATTATAATTATATATAAATTGCCATCATTTTGGGCAGCCTAATTGTGTAATTAGTGTCTATATATTATACTGCATGTACCCTCAGATGCCCTTACTAAAAGGATCATTCCGACCTCAGAAGAGTTTATGATATATTCTTTCAAATTAATAATAATTTAAAGAAGTTTTACTCAAAAGTAAATGTCTAACTTCATTGAGGGGGATAGGTGAGACCTACCTGATTTCCCCACTGTTATTGATAGAAAGTGAAGTAATTTGACAAAATGGACTTAAACCCATTCCCCTGTCTGAAGCTGTGTTCTTGGTGAATTTAAGAGACATTCTAATATTTGTTTATGTTTGGTATATGTTTGGTATATGTTTTATTCAGAACTGAGAACTTTCAGGGAAATCTGTTGACAAAAAAGTTTTCTTATCTTAAAAAAAAAAAGGGGCGGGCATTATTTTTTCTGAATTTTATGCTGGGATTCTAGCACTTGGCTAATGTGACTAACAATAATGAATCAGGAAGAGGGAGAATTGAAAATATTTTTCTTATGGTGTTAGTAATCCCTCAACAAAATAGCACATGACACCATGAAGTGAAGACACTATGACAGCATGATTTCACTTAGAAATAGGGACTGTAAAGGCTGCTGTTCTTTTCCAGGAGCACCAAGATCTTTTTTCCTAACGAGAATGTAAGTCAACTTTGGAGGTGCAGATGTAACTAAGTGTGCAGAGAAAACATGGAAAGAAAAAAAAATAAAAATTATTACCTTACTTTGTTTTGCAAATTACAGTATTTCTAGAGACATCCACCTAGAAATAAGTAAGGGTGAGTCCCAACAGGGACTGTTGTGTGTAGATAAAACATACATAGACATACAAAGTACAATCATATAGACTTCCCATTTACTAGTTTCATGTTTTAAACCGCATATTGACTTTTCAGGTAATGTCACTGGTGTTACATGTAGAGTTGTTGTTTTTCAAATGAATGAAGACAAATAATCACCTTATCACCAGAATGTATTCTGCACACTGTTTCTTCTAAAGCACTTACCTAACCTTTTAGGAGAAAATCACCAATTCTTTCAGTTATGGCAGCTAGATCAAACTGGAAGAGGCTAAGGGATGCAGATTTAACCCCCATTTTTGTAATACACTTTATTTCCTTGCTCATCAATTATTCTGAGATTATATATATTTATTACAAACATGTTATGTTAATGACATAAATAACAATAATAAATATTAGAACATGGAAAAAAATATTAAATCTTTTTACAAGAAATAACCTTTGCATGATGGTAATGCTTTCAAGCAGGAACAGATGAGTGTGCAATGTACCTTTTTAGCTGGTTCACTGGTAAACACAGCAGCAGTTGAACTGTACTGTGCTACAGAACAACAAAGATGCTTTCGATACAGTGTCATCTAAGCAGAACTGTAGGCATTTGTCTGTGCCTTTTTGTGCAAGAGTGTGCATTCACACAGTTATCATTCAGAGTGTGAAAGCTAGAAAAGCCAAATGCAGTTGCACTTAGATTTATTTGCATACTAGATCTCACAAAACTCTTCAAGAGATATTAACTGAATGTCTCAGGAAGGAGATTTTAAAGTAGTGTTTAACAGATATCTAGCATTAATGCTGAGTGACAGGTACTTTCTGAGTATGTGGAAAATATTGAGAATCAAAACACTTTATTTTCTTTCTTGATCTAGACCTGTTTTGTAGTCTGGACATGAACACAAACTAATGCTTTATTATATTTTTTTATAAAAAAATGCTCAGTTAAAACCTAGCAAAATTAACAAAAATGTGAGACTGTAGTAGTTGTCTCAAGTCAAATCCAATAAATCCTAATTTTGATTTCAATAGAGCTGTTACAAGTGCTTTCAAGATTAGATCCCTACATTATAGAAAGTACCTAGAAATTATTCGTAGCAAATGCAAGATATAGCTCTGTGTATGTTATCATCATCATTTGTTTATCTGAACCTTATTATGCATTCAGTTCACATGGCTGCACTCAAGTGATGGGAAACAGAATGTGTTTCATCAAATGTTTTAAAATTCTCCTATCTTAATGGAGAGGAACTTTAAATAAAATATTTTATTTGTTTGTTTAGCATAAACTTTTTATATTCTATGTCAATATCACTTAAAATAGTGTAGGACTGTTTATATTAAAATCCTCAGCTTCATGTATAATGTTTACTGCATTACTGTGGCTCCATCATTTATGACTGAAAGAAGATAAATGCAATGCAAAACAATAGATTAAATAAATAATGGAAATTTGTCTCTTTTCAAGCAAACATTTTCAGTGAAAGAAAAACAAACAACATTTCAAGTATCCTGATCACAGAACTTGATGTTTGTTTTAAAGACAAAATTGGATATAAACAGAAGATTTTGGTCAGTTAAAACCATTTTCTCATGTCTTGATTCAAATAATGCAATAGCTGACATTTTAGAAATCCAGTTATTGATTTTTCAGTAACATTACCTGTGGAGAAATACTATAGAGAGTTTGATCTAAAAGATAGGCTAGTAACTGGTAACAGTGCCTTTAAAAACAGTGGTGTTTTTTTTTTTTGCATGATAATCTGACTAAGCTGATACTAGTAGGAAAAGACTACTGAAGTCAGAAGAGATCTTGTTTTCTTTGGTTATTGAGAAATGTGGTGATTTTTTTCTTGCAAAACTTCACTAACATTATGTATGTTTTCTTGCATATAAAGTAAGGAAAATAAATACTTCAATTGGTTTGAAAATTTTGATGCTTACTTCATACGCAGCTACAGTTTTTCACATTTTTTTTCTATGTAAAATTGCACTTGGTTCAGTACATAGCATAGGCTACTATATTTGGAGGAACTTATTTCACTTTATTCTGAAGAAATTTAATACAAAAATTAATTTAAAATCCAGGAATTACCAATTGCTTGTTTTTAAAAATGAAATGAGAAGTGTGAATATTTTTTTCAAGAATCAAGAATAAGCTATGAAGAATATATAATTCTGCCTCTCCTGATAGTTAGGGTATAAGCCACAAAGACTGCTTTTATTGGACCAGTCTTCAGTTATTGTGGCTTCAAATTCTGTCATTTTGGCATTTACATCTTAGTATTAGTAAAAGTCATGGAGACTAACTGCAGTAATATTCGTGGCTCTAGCATCAACAGACAGTCCATATTATGGCACCTGGAAGGTTGTATATGATATGTAAGTACATCAATAATTGGTACTTTCTGGTAGACAAATGGAATAACTTTTTCAATTCTGAAGTGATTGTTCCTGGAAAATATTCTGGATTTTTGAATATTGATTTTTTTCAATCTATTGAATTTTTTTCAATTGTTTTGTTCATCTTTGAATTGACAAAATATACCTCTAGACAGAGATATTTCCAGGCTTACATCCAAGGTTGTTCAGCTTGAAAGTTTACCCTGGGGTGTTTAGGGTATTTTTTTCTGGATATGCATATGTGACTAAAATTCTCAGTTTTGAGCAACTCAAAACTTGCCTGGATATTTTGTAGTGATTGTCATTCTCAGCTTTGCACACTTGAAGAAAATGTATGGACTGTGAGCTGGCAGTGGTCACAATCACCTAAGTATTCCTGTAGTCTATGCTGACTGCAAACTGGATGTTGTCATTCTCATACAGGAAACTGCTCCCTGCTGGCTATTTGTGGAGCTCTCATTCGCTTTAGAGATTCTGCATGTCAGAAAGTACTTTTTCCATCCTACTTGACTTATGGAAAAGTAAGTGCTAATATCGAGAAGTCGTCTCACATTTCTTTACTAACCAGCAATGACCTAATAACAAAATAAAGGCCTGTTATGAGGTTTTCGTTTTGTTTTGTTTTAATAGGACTCTACAGAATATATATAATCTCATTTACATTTTTTCTGCATTTTTTTTTTACTTGTATGTTTTTCTTTTATGCATATTAAAGATTATCTTCCTAGTCTTCATTGAAAGATCATTTCTGGATTGAACATAATTTCACATTAGTTTATGCTTCAGTAGCTAAGCTAATGAATTTGATGACCAGAAGCAGTCCTATCATTGTCTATCCTTGTGCAGACTTTGCTATCTTTTATCTATACTGTGAATTAAATGCAAACTCAAGCCCAAAGTCATCTACCATCCATAATGGTACCAGTCAGAACTAAGTGATGAAGCACTACTTTACAGAACATCTCCCCATGCGATTCACTCTAAATTGTCCTTTAGATTTCTTCTGCCCAGAATTTCGGAAGTTTTAGAGAGTTCAGCCTCTTCCTAGATGTAGTTTTCTGTATCTAATCAGGAATAGTAAGCAGAAAAAGCACAAGTCACAGGACTTAGCCTGCCAGTAGGTTCACCCTAAACCTACCGGTATAAATGTTCCTCTGAGCAATTCTACGTTCAAGAAAACAGTGGAAATAAGAACAGAGGCCTGTAAGAACAGAACACTGTAAGATTCTAGTAATATGCAGCAAGGACTGACAAAAAAAAAAAAAATCAAATTGATTGTTTCTGTGTATATGAAGCCAGAGGAGGAAAGAAGGTAGAAATGGAGAAAGCAACAGGGAATGCATCTGAAAAATGGCTCAAGGGGAAAAAAAAAAAAAAAAAAAAAAAAGAAAAAAAAGGGGGGGGGGGGGCATTTTGGTCATTTGGTTTTAAAACTGTAAAAAAATTAAAATAAAATAAAATAAAATAAAATAAATAAAATAAAATAAAATAAAATAAAATAAAATAAAATAAAATAAAATAAAATAAAATAAAATAAATGTCCTGCTGTTAAATTTCTATTGTATCTCCTGAAAAAAAAGTTTGGGGATCTGGTGTTTGTTTGCTAAACAAACACATTCATATCAATTCCGTCATTATTTTTTACTTCTAACTGAATCACACCTAATTATTATAGAATTG
This sequence comes from Anas acuta, assembly GCF_963932015.1. NCBI lineage: Eukaryota > Metazoa > Chordata > Aves > Anseriformes > Anatidae > Anas > Anas acuta. The sequence continues at coordinate 87,238,527 of NC_088979.1, forward strand.
TTCCTGCCTCCACCAACCGAAAAATCTGTGGAAGTTTTAAAAGTGCGGATTGCTTTTTACTTATGCATATTCTTTGTTTCTTGGTATTGTATCTCACAATTAAGACAATAAAAACAGACCAATCACCTTCACTTTCTGCTTTGCCAAGGTTGATACAACACTTTTTCTTAAAGGCAATATTTAGGTGAATCCAATCCCTATCAGTTTATCAGTTATTTTTCCTTGCTTTACCTGACCCTAGATTTAGGCCTAACTTAACTGATGGTGTCCTTTTAGCATAAAGTCTGTAAAGCTGATATTAGATATCATTGATACAATATGGAATCTTACAGCAACTGCCTGCGCTTGGCTGCTTGCTTGATGCATAACCATACTGGAATTTTCAAGGGTAAAGAAGGAAACCAATCTTACAATTAGCATCTATACTTATACGCAGTGCAACAACCCAACAAAGCACTAAGAATAATATATTCTTCTAAGGACATCTTTCAGGGAAGAAGGGGCCAAGGGGATAGGAATTCACCTAACTAAAAAACACAGATAAATGTATGAGTGCGGATGCACTTTGACTACCCTTAGTTAGGCATTATTCTAAAATATAGTAATCATGTCCACACTAAAATAGATTAGTTTTCTTATGCTGATATAAAACATATAATCTCTCAAAAAGTACTTTTGCAGTAGCTCCAGTAAAAGTATTAGCTTAGATAAATGTTTCTGGCTTTAATGTTGGCAAGCAATTATCTTATTCTTTTCAGGTGCATATAAGTCAGGCCAATTTGTTATACCTTTCTTTATCAACCTGTTCATTTTTAACTTGTTCTAGCATTGGTTAAATTTGGGGTGGGGGGAAGAGGAAGTAAAAATCTTTTTTGGACCTTCTTCTGAGAAAGACACATTAAATCTCAGTTAATCCCTGAGGTTTATAGATTGTTACAGGAGCTTTCTTAATTTTAAACAGAATGTTCTGTAATGAAAAAAAAAGTATCTGACTATAATTGCTGCTTGTTACTTGTTTAGGAGAAAGTCATTCTTCTTCTCTGTTCACAGGTGGCCATTGACGAGCGTATCAGGCAACTGCATGAAGCTCACAGGGATTTTGGCCCTACTTCCCAGCATTTTCTTACCAGTGAGTACCTTCCCAATTTTTCTTGCTCAGCTTACGTACACAGCTAATTGATAATTTTTGTAGCCATGTGCCAGCTATGGCTGCTCTGAATTTCTATTATAGACCATATTAAAATGTCTCTTCCCTTCCTTTTCCTTCCCTTCCCGGAAGATTGCTAAATAAGTTCACATAGTCCAGGGTGAAAGGAAAATGTCTGCCAGTATCAATTCTATTTGCCTATACATCTGTCAGTGCCAAGCTATTCTTCACTGTTTGAAGATTCCCTTCTAGGAATAGTGAAATAAAATGATGCTGAAAAATGCAAAAGTTCCTGATGATTGTAACACAGAAAGGAGTGAAAATAATAATAATAAAATTAATTTGCTTTATCTGTTTGAGATCAGAAATACTCTACGCCAAAAAGGGATAAAATAAGATGTGCAAGAGAAATATTTTGTCTATAGGCTTTGCAGGATTTGATCACTTTAGCAGAGTAGTGAGAAGATCAAAACCATAGTGAGAAAGTTGGCAAAAGGATGACAGTTAAGTAAACATTCTACAACTCTGCATAAAATATAATTGCCACTAACTTTGCCAGTAACATTCCCACTCCACCTCCACACACTCTCTTTCATCAAGGATGTTTTGAAGTACACAGAAAGACAACTTGAAACACCTTCAAAGCTCCAAGGCAGTGAGTAAAATGAAGCTTCTTAAAGGCCATGTCTTCTCTATTGTACTTCAATTAAGGAAAGTAAACAGTAAAACTTTATTTAAGAGATTATATCAGCAGAACAGAACACAGTCACAGGATAATGGTCTCCTCCATGCAGAGGGACAAGCTACCCAGACATCAGAGATAGATGTTATTGTTATTGTACAGGTACATTCAGAGTGGGGTAGAGGACAAACTTTTCTTCAGCTGACAGTGCACTGTAATTTTAATTGGTTAACCGTTTTTCTGCCAGCCAAAGAAAAAGAGAGTGAGTTAAAAACAGAGGCAGGGACATCTCAATGGAGTGAATTGCTAACTTAAAAAAGAGTCTATGTTGTGCCATATAAGCACAACAGAGGTGCACAGTAGTTCAACCTTGCATCTAATTTTATCAAATGTTGGGTCTGTGAAGAAAGAAGAGTGATTTCCATAATTTCTCATACGTTTTCAAAATGTCTTTTAATTAGCTCTGAATCACTGAGAGTAATCTATCTACCCAGTATAAATAAGTGCAAGTCAGATTTGCCAGAATGGAATGTATGAGAATTATGGGTGTATGACACGAATGTAACACATAAAGAGATACCTGTTTTTCTTATTTGACGTACAGTTTATTCCTAGGGAAAAAGGAATCTCTCACAGAGAAAAAAATTGTTAAGTGTACATTAACCAAGACTATGTTGCAATATGCAAGAGTGTCCTAACTGTGTTGTGCAACTCATGTGACAGTTACTACTTTGCTGATAGCACAGATGAATCAAAGTTTCTCAGTTTTATAGCCACCTCTTTTATAGCCCAAGTACCATCAGCAGGGCACTGAGACACTACTTCTGTGCTCTAGCCAGAGTCAGCAGGGTGGAAATCATTCTGGTCACTTCTCATCACTTGAGGATCACTTTAGGAAATGGAGGCAGGGGAAAGCATGCTGGCCTTGGAAACAACCAAATCACTGAGGAAAAAAAAATAATAAAATATGGGCATATGCTTTCCATGTATTTGTTTGCTTGTCCTCTCTTGCTTGCTGTCTTAGATGTTTGCAAAATATGTGTCCAAATACATATTCTCAGATGTACCTGCAGAAGTTAGGGTTTTGAAGTGATGAAAATATCTATCAAATCTTTCTCAAGTATATATTCAGTCACTGAAAACCACCAGTGATCAGCCTCATGTTGCCTAAGAATCAAATCCCCAAAGTATCGAGTTCCTCAGTATCATGTACTATTCACACTCCCAAGGGAAGTATGCTGTTACATGCTTTTCAGGCACTGTCTCTTCTGTGTCCCCATGCTGATAGAATCAGATCTATTGGAGAGAGCTTTTCAAGAGAGGGATTTCTTGAGACTTTGCCATCTAGCCTTGGCCTTATTTCTGTATCTGTACATTTAGGGATGAACAATCCCAACATACGGATTGTAGACCAGAATGGGGCAGGTCAAATGGAGGTGAATTAACAGCTTGTAAATGATCTTTCAGTGCACTGATGGCAAGCAGAGTCCAAATGGGATCAGTCTAGCTGTGAAAAGATGAAACAGGATAATTCTGCTTGCTGGATTTATTTTATATCCTCAGTGCACAAAATGTTTTTATATAAGGAGCTGAGGTACACAGAAGACCAATGAAAACTGTAATAAGTATGAAAAATAAGTGATTTATTTTCTATTTCAGGTCTAATTTATATCCCAGTGATAATCAGTTCATCCTCTCAAACTCAGCATCAACTTGCCCTCTACCATAGATAGTTGCACATCTTTAAGTGTGAGTGATGATCTTCAGCTCCCAACTGTGTTTATGTAATAAAAATTATTCTTTTAAAAGGAGAGTGGTGCAGGAGCTCATATTTATCACGTCCTGTTCAGGCAAGAAATCAAGTGGTAGTTTCTGTTTCTAAACACTTACAACCTGTTTCAAGAGGTATTTTTATAGCTGTTTCTAAGAGATGGGAAGGGTGGTGTGAGTTAGAGAAATAAAGTGTGAAAAAAAATCTCCTTTGTGAATTTTAATTTAGGGACGATTTTTTCCAATTGTCCTTTCTTGCAGTTCAACCTTCTCTTTCCACTCTTTCATCTTGTAATTGAGCAGGTGACAGTATTTATCTATACCAGAACATAGGGTAATTCAGACATCTCTTGGTTGTGAGTTAAAGAAGTAATGATTAAAGAGCCATTGTCCAACTGTGTTTCTCTACCGGGACTTTGGACTGCCCTCAGTTTTGAAGGACTCTCACCAAAACTGGCCCACACCTCTCTGCTGGCAGGTGGGCCTGCCCCTCTCCAGCCTTCTGCATTTTTTTTGCTGGGCTCTCTCACCCCAGCCCTTGGTATTCCAATCACTCTGTCATGCTTCCCCAAGCTCTTGTCACACTCTGCCAGTCTCCACAGAGTCCCAGCTCCTCTTCCATTTATTCCTAGCCACCTGGCCAAGGACTGAGCCTATCACCATTAGCAGGAATAGTTGTTATAGCTGGTAAATGTATTACATGTGCAAGACATTATATCATGAATTCACAGAGTTTGTTGTTTTTGAAGGTTTTGCTGTTTAATTAGAATGATATAAATCAGGATGTGAAAAAAAATAGCAAAAAAATCTCTTTTCTATTAAAGAGAAACTGGTAAATATTTAGCAAAGTCATTTAAATGTCTGTGATTCCTTCATGCATGGTGGTGCTTAATTTGGAAGCTATATACGGTAACCGAGGTGTGAAAAAGGATACCTACAATCCCACTTTAAGTGCAAATTTCAACATAATGCCAGCTCCAGAGTTTTAATGACTCTTCTGGAATAATTTTACTTTTTTGAGTACTCCTTTATTTGTATCTATGATACTGCCTCTCACAGGGAATAGGATTCATTGTCTCTTGTTGGAGGACCCACCTATATTGTCAAAACAGTATTTCTTTTTTTTGAGACGCAGTAAATGAGAGGTAAGATTGATGTCAGATTGTTTTTAATATCATTTTCTGTGCTAACCAGCCAGCCATCAATTCTATTTATTTTTTTTTTAATGTAGTAGCTCATTCATGTGAATCATTTGTGAGCACTAAAAAACAGAAGGTATTACATCTTTTAAAAGCCTATACAAACCTTGTAATTTACTGTCCAGTGTGAGATCATCTGTTAGCATGGGTAGCATGTCAATGAAGTGATGCCATGAAGCAGTGCTCAGATATAACTGGTAGCTACCTACAAGCTCAACCAGCAGATCCCAGGTTATGCTTGTCCTTTCCAAGCACTAACCACTCAAAGAACACAGACCTTTGTCATGGCAGAGAAACTGGAAATAAAGGAAACAGAAATTTAGATTTGCAAGTCTGAAAGGCTACTTTACATCTAGCTAACATTTTGTGACTTTTATGTCCCAGGCTACAAGCATCTGCTGCCTGGATGCACCAGTGCCAGATTTTTGAATTTGAACACCGAAATACCCTGTGCCAGGAACTTGGTTTTAACTGGAGGCAACTAACTATGGCTTTAGGTTTCAGTCTACCAAGCCCCAACAACACTGACTTTAATGTGATGTGCAGCAGCCATAACAACTTTAATTCCGAAACAGAAAGGTTGGGAAAGCTGGAGCCAGCAGTTCACATTACAAGCTAGTGATCAAAGAGCTTGTGTAGCTGCTGCATTTTGTGGTAGGCAAGTTTTACTGAAAAGTAGAAGATGTAACCATAGGAGTGGGCTATATAACCTAGGTCTCTGCTTCTCTGGATAAGCTCAAAGCTGCTAGGGTTCAGATCTCTTTTTCCCTTCTTTCTGTTATTTACACCACTCTCCTGAGAAATCAGAGATGTGGGCCTGAATTCCTTCAAGGTGGGAGAGAAGTCAGGTACTCACCTCCCACTCAGGGTGAGTGCTTAGATTACTATGTAAAACAGAGGGTAGTGAAGCTCTCTCTTGCCCAGGCAGACTTGTCTTTAAAAGGGCAAGTCCTGCTCATTAAGACATCAGGCTCTAAAAATGACAGGGCTACAGGACTCTTTAGACACTTTACCCATTCAGATGAGAGATCATTTTTCAGTGCAAACAGCAGTATCTTTCTCTTTTATTTCTCATTGCATGCATTATTTTATATTGTCTTCCAGATAACACTTTTCACATGCAGACATCAAAGACCATGTCCATTCATCCATGTCTGTGGGATATATGATTTAATATTTTTAGAAATCACAGTGAATGTTTTGAATACAAATATTACCAAGGAATAATAAAAAGATAGAGGATAAGTAGTCTCAAAAGAACCAGGCTAAATCTGAGAACTCTCTGGAAGCACAACGATTTTATTATGACATTTAAATGTGGTCAAGATAGAGAAGACTGCCTTTTTTTTTTTTTCTTTATTTTGTCTAAATGCAAAGTGACTGCATGCGCTTCTGCTGAGCAATTCAATATTGGCCATTTCTTATCATTTCCTATGGTATATCTTGGGCTGCCCAGAGTGGTTGTGGAGTCTCCTTTTCTGGAGACATTCAAAACCAGCCTGGATGCATTCCTGTGTGACATGACCTAGGTGTTCCTGCTCTGGCAGGGGGATTGGACTAGATGATCTTTCAAGGTCCCTTCCAATCCCTAACATTCCATGATTCTGTGATCTTATATTTTCCATGGTGTATCTTATATTCCTGGAGAGCCAGAACAAAACCATAGAACTCAAAATTTTAAGAAAATAGGTGAGTTACATGGGTATAACAAAAAGTTTATTAAAGGCCTGTCTGAAGTTAGAAAGCAAGACCCAGCAGTCCTTTCTGAAAGATGCTGACCTGCAGTCCTTAGACATAAAGCTTATGTGTGTAAAGGGCAGGAAGTCACCTGGGTCCTCAATATTTAGACAGTCAAGCACTTGAGGAGTTAACTTTCTTATCGTGAACAATCATCTGCATATTCATGGGATATAGTTTAGTGGGGACTGTTAGTGTTAGGTCAGAGGTTGGACTCGATGATCTTGAGGTCTCTTTCAACCTAGAAATTCTGTGATTCTGTGATTCATAACTAATTAGGGTCTTGCACTCCTTATTCCAGTTTTCTGGCAATCCCTGGGAAGAATATCAGCCTAGGTTTTGGGTACTTACATGTAGCCTTGCTGGTACCTTCATCACTGTACCCAGCTGAAAAAAGTTGAGGAGATAAATTCTTTCCTGCACTCTCATGGGCTCACCTGGTTTCATTGCCTTAATTAAAAACTTTTGATCTTAATGTTATTACCCTTTCAGCAATTCATATAGCCATGTCCTCCCCTACAGGTGTGCAACTTGCAATTTATCCACTCAGAACTGAGACCTCCTTTAGACTAAAATTAAACCACAAACCCACTTTCATCAGACCTTGTTCTGTTACAGTTCTGAATTTTTTTTAAAAAGAACAAAATAAGGTGTCCTTAAAGAAGGGGGAAAAAAAAAAAAAAAAAAAAAAAACACCTTTATATATTCTATACGAGACATGGGTATTTAGCAGATTTATTTTTGCATTCATCTTACTCCATTTGCAGAAAACTCATTACCAATTTGATGAGGTCAATTTATGACCTCATTTGATGAACAAGTTTTAGAGATTTTAGTTTTAACAGCATAAAAGTGCGACAGACACCATTAACAATATGAAGTATCTGTATGAATACGTGGATTGATGCAGACTATATCACTTGGCTGTATTTCATGCAGAATCTTTTATTACGTAGATTCTTTATCAAGTAGATGCTTGTATTTTTGCCATTTTATAGTAGCGTGACATTTAAGAAAAATAAGTATTAGGTGGATTTTACATTTTGTGCCACTAGTGGCATTTTGAAACTTCTGGGAACACTGTTCATGATTTAAAGTATGCATTATTTAGGTCATATCATATAATGTTGACCCTGGGTTGCAGGTAAGAAATCTTAAGTTGTCCACAAGGATTCCAGCAGGAAATGCAGAATGGCAAGTCCTCTTTTATAATTCTTGTAAAAGGAGTTAATACTGTTCCTGCCCACATGCTGAGTGCTTTCACGACTGATAATTCCTTCTTCAAATTGATTAGAGGTGTTCTGAAGATGGTATATTCCTTAAAAGCCTGCATGTATGTTGCAGCAATAGACAGTACTTCTAGATCTGCAGGGAAGCAGGGGATGTTTGCTTGTATTTCAGAATTGCAGACTCCAAACTGAGAAGTAGTTCCCTGTCTCTGAAATGCCTGAGAATCATCCACATGTGCAGTGTGCCAAGCCAGGACTTGAAGCAGAATAGACTTCATGCTGTGTAGTTCTTAGGAAAGGAGGGATCATTTAGAAATCATTTTGATTGATGTCTCTGCCTTGTAGCTTCTAAATTGCTTAGTCACTATACTCTGATTTCAGTTTCTCGGCTACATGGTGCAACAGCAGACTTCATTGCTACACAACACAATCTGTTCTTCAGTCTCACTTGGTACAATAATAAATGCACATAATTTAGAAATCAATTCTCTATAAATCTGGAAAAAGTCATATTTTACAGATGTATACCGACATTTGTTGTAAAGGATCTTGAAGAACTCACAAAAATTATGCAAACCCTTCTATTGTGCCACTGTCACACAGGCATACCGATTGGAGATGGCATCCTGCCAGCAAATATCATGAACTGATTATGGGAAAACATTGATTTAGCATATTCTCTCAGGAAGAGAAGCAGAAGCGCTTTTAAGTCTGTGGAGCACAATAGTTTATCATCTATAATGGTCTCATTTGAAAATAATTGGTAATACTTGATGCATCTTCTTTGAAAGGATAAGGTACCTGATTCTTAGGAAGTCAGAGGCTTCCCAGACCCAGAGACCATCTCATTATTTTGTTGTTCCTGCCTCCCTTTATCTGAAGTCACCAATTCCGTACCTTGCTGCAGTGAAAATAATTGGTATGAAAACACATTTTATGTGAAGAATTAAATAAATTCCTAGCCCTTTGTTTGCATTAAAATAATAATGATGATAATCCCAAGTAGGACAATAGCAGTCACGCAGGTAGAGCTCCTAGGCTGAAGCAGCATTATTAAAATATGAACATAATTAAGCACCTTGCTGTGCTACAACGGCAATGGCCACCAAGCAGGTAGTACAGGTCTTGACTGTGAACAAATAGATGTGGTCCGCTTTAACTATCATGGAGATGAAATGCAGATATAATACATACAATAAATTTATAAGAAAAAATAATTTATAAGGTATACATAACAGTGCATGGAATATGGGTACTAGGTGGTTTGGCTTTACAATTCCTATCCTGAAACTGTTGGCCAGTGCTCCCCAAGTGTTAACTAAGACTCAAAAGATTTTCTCTGTGTTTAAATCTGAAAATGTAAACTTGTGATATTGGAAGGTGACGAGAGGTGTGTGCTGACTTTTTAAATAAGGATCACTGAAAGTAATTTTTAACTGGATATACTAAATTAAGTCTTTGAACAGCTGAAGGAATAGTTTACTATTAGCAAACATACATGTATTTTTCATTATATTTGCAGTGCTAAAGTGAAATATTTATCAGATTAGTTTCATAATATCAACTCCAGATAAAACTATGCTATCATACTAGTTAATATTTCATTCATATCCCTGCATAGATTAAAATACTGCTGAAGTCCATAGAGCCATTATGCTACGGTATCATTATACATTCTGAAAACAAATAAGGATGTAGGCTTACCACCAAGATCCATGTTTACTTAAGTTGAGCAATAGCCAAAGCAAGCCTTAGAAATTAGCACACCAACAGAAAAAATTAAACTCTCAAATTTAAGTAACCATTAAAGTGCATAGCAATAAAAATAAAGAGTACAGAAATTTAAATTCACTCTCAAAATGCCTTGTATTTTGTTGTAGTATTTAATTGCAGTAGACAAGATTGCAAGTAGCTGGGTGTATGATAATGGATTCTTAGACTGTGCAAGTTAGAACAATAAAACACTTTTGAATTACACTTGGCAATAAGGAAATGTCTGTTTCTTGAGTGCAGCAGCACACTGGGATATTACAGTGTCATACAGAAAAGCATTTCCTAAGTGTATTTAGCTGGACAACTGAAATGGCCCTTACCAAGAAATTAAAGATACATGTCTATCACCTGCACTAGCTTTGTAGTAGATAGTAAACCCATACTGGTAACCAGAGAAACAGTTGCTCTCAGCTTCTGGGCTTCTGCCAAAAATGAAATGATTATTGTCTTAGCATAGCTGCAAAAAGTACCACGTATTTTGTCAACTCAAATTTAGGCAAGACTAGAATCATCCAGGAAAGTAAAAGTGTATTATAGACAGCTTCACAGCAATCTCTTGAAGTAACACTAAATCCAATTATGCAGAACATCAGAGAATTGTTTGTTATTCCTAAAGCTCTTAGTTCTCATGAAAGCAAAGTATTTGTTCCTATTTTAATGTATTGAGAACATTATTTTATATAAGATTCTGTGATAATAAGTCATGACTGCAAAACTCTTATGCAGATTGATTCAGCAACAACAGAAAAACTGCACCTTCCAAAAATACGTGACAATCTGTCCTGTAGGTATTTAACTTAAAACAAATCTTAGAGTGGCAGAATTGTAGCTTGGTGGTGTTCCCACTAGGAATATTAATGACTGTTTTGGAGAGAGATAAGGAAGAAGGTCAATTTTTAGTAAATACTGAAGGGTATTTTATTTTCAAAAATTATAACTTAGTATAATCCTATTCAACTTAGTCCTCGGATAACACAATCCCATGGGGTCAGAAACTTTATAATTGCAATGGAGTAGGCCTTTTAAAGATATTTGATGTGCCGCATATTAACTCACAGTGTCATATTACTGAATAAAAGCATACAAAGAAATCACCAAGGCATTGATGATGTAAAATTAAACTGTAACTTGTGTGTAACTCCTTGCCTTTGGTTTCCTACCCCCTTCTAGATGGTGGAGAATATCAGATCAGTCACCAAAACTACACTTAACAGCAGTTTATGTTCTCACCAGTAGACAGAATAAATAAGAATTATGGTTAAGAATTGCATATGAAGCATAACATAAAACTGGGGTTAAAAAGAAAAAGAGGAGATGTTTCCTTTTTTTAATGTAGTTAACATCAATACATGACATCATATTCCATTTTTTATACTTTTTGCAGTCATATATAGATTATGTAACAGATTGCATCTTTCCATCATTTGAGGCTATACGAAACTGAGAAGTTGTGAGCATCTTGCAGTTAGTGCTCACCAAAAGAGCTGCTGCTCGATGAGTGGCAAGCTGCACCTTCACAGCTGTTCAGCTCTGCAGTGTACAGACATGGAACGAGACATCAGTCCCTGTCCCAAGAAGGAATATTTCATCATCTATAACTGATATATCTGAATATTTGTGTTTGAAAATAGAGTTCTGTGATTTTTTATGTGTGGGTTATGACACACACTTCAACAGCATTACCATGCGCTTCTTCCATGGGAGCTACCATTATAATTCATTCTGCATTTCTGGTGCACTTCATGAATTTTCTGTTTTCGTGGTTCATACCTTTTAAAATTAATTTTTTCCTTTCTTTCTTAAGAAGCACAGAACGATGTAAGTGTAAGTAATGGGAAAACAGTACACAGCTTAGTTACAGGCATTTAGGTGGGGGTTAAAGGCAGTGACAACAGGACCATCAAAGTGGTAAGCTTTTCATAGGCCACCAGTAATCTCAGCCATGGTCATCAAGTCCTCTTATCCACATTCTAGTCTGTGAGCAGGGGACAGGGTGTTTCATTCCACAAATTCATTCATGTGAATCTGGTTAACAGTTTTGGTACAAATTATATGAAATGTGGATATTGGTTGCTCATATTTGTATGGATTTGTTAAAGTATTTGTTAAAGTACCCAAAGCATTATTGAAAGATTTATTTCAAATGAGAGACAAAGAAGACTGAGACAAATGATCAAGCAGCTGATCCCTAGTTGTGTCTTGAAGACAATTATTTTCCTTTGTGAACAGCAGGGGTCACTAAAAAGAAGGATTACATTGGGGGAAGCAAACAGACATTTTTTTTCCATCTAGATTACTTTTCATATAAAGAAATCACTATATTAGAAAAGGAAATTTTCGGTACAACTGTTTTTACAGATAGAAAACTCATAATTACTCATACTCAAACAAACAAACACAGAAACTAGTTTATGATTGCATCCTAAGCTATGTCTCTGCCTATAATAAAAACACATTATTTAAAATTGTTTGGCTACAATGAATTTTATATACAACTTTGTTACAGAAGATTTTCACTACATTCTAAATTGTTGTAGAGATTTAACACTGATAGCCAAGAGTGAGTGATGTCATTTCTTCACTGGTTCATGTGATCAGAGTGTTACTTTCTCCATTATTTGCTGTTATTGGAAGTCAATAAAGCACAATTAGTAATGAGGAGAAATAAAAATTAAATTGTTCCGTATTTAGAACAAGTCAACAAGAGAATAAACAAAATACTGAGATGGTATGTCAGTTGTACTTCACTCAGCATAAAGCATAAACCAGTGTAATCTTTTTCCTAGAAGGATGGAAGGGACTGATCACATGAGAAAGAAATTGAAGTAAAACCAGCCAAACACATTAGCAGGAGGAATCCTATAAAAGAGGTTGAACTGAAACACAGAGATAGGTTGTGTGCTCTGCTTCATATCTGTTCTTGAAGTTTAGTAGCCAAGGAGTTTTTTGTACTTATCTTTGCAGCTGAATGAGTTCAATTTCTCTCAGATTAGGCCAGAAATTTCAGAACAGCAGGTTAATCCTTCCTGCCTTCATGGGCAACTGAGCAAACAGACCAATATCAGCGTGGCCAAGTGTAAAATTGTAATTCTAGCGATTAATGTTGTCTTTCCTGTTTGCTTTGAACTTGACCTCCATGTTTTTCTTCTAGGTATGTTTGTATGTATGAATGTATGCGTGCAGTTATTTATTTATTTGTTTGTTTGTTTGTTGACAGCTTCTGTCCAAGGCCCCTGGGAGAGGGCAATCTCACCAAACAAAGTGCCGTATTATATCAAGTGAGTATAAAAAGTAATTCATTCTAGCTATTTGCATTTGTAATTTAAGAGGGTAGTTGGAAATTTTCTTAGATTATCATGAACTGATCCTATATTCTAAATGTGAAGAAAAAGGGAGTTAAATGTGCATTAAATTTCACAGAAGTATGCTAGTTCTTTAAAAACATCCTAGGATGCACTGATTTGTATGTTGCTTGGTTTTATGCCACAATAATTTACCTGTAAACTAAGTAAAGCTTTCAGGTATCCAGATTACATTTGAATTTGTTCCACTGCACACTGAAGAGTATGTATGTCAGGTTTTCCCAAAACAAACAAACAAGGAAAGCAAATTCAGAATTGCAGTTGTGAATATGACGCACTATTTTTTTTAACATAGCAATGCAAATATGTAATGAATTCCTTTAGGGAGAGTGTTTGGTAAAATCTGTTGCTGAGGAACGACAAGGAACAAATTAGTCTCTATAGATTGTTCTTTTTGAGGTTAGTTCCCTCATTAAGCCAGTTTGTTTAAAGAGGTATGTGTGCAAAAGATATGAGAGAAAACTTAGAAAAAAAAAAAAAAAAAGAAAAAAGAAAACCACACACACACACACACACACCTAATTCCAGTGCCCTAAACAGGCCCACTCTGCAGCAAGTAAGAAAAAAGTGTTAGTACATTTTTCCTTCTCTGCTGAGTTTCTCATTATTTGCAATACATGCCTTAAAACGTTTATATGTAACTTCTAGAGGAAACAGGTGATGCAGTATCTGCAGTAAAGACTGTAGTGTATGTAACTGAAACACAGGTGTTATTTAATAGGTATATTCACATGCTACCTCCTTATCTTCCCAGTATACTTAGGAAATTCAACCAGTGTCCCTCAAGCCAGCTGGCTGCATCTGCACTTCAGATGCAATTTTCATGACAAACTGAATTGCTACAGTAGCTTCAGAACAAACCTTAAAGTTAGGTGTGAAGAAGTCTGTAGTGCAAAACAGTGGCACACTTATACCTGGTCTAAGTTGGTTTGCTGTTACCTTGTAATTTGTGTTTGGAAATGTATTTTTCTGATGCATTTGGCTATGGATAATTAAAAAGTTGTAACAAAGCTGGAAAGCTCTATCAAGGAGAAAGAGAGAGTGTAATCTGTGGGGGAAAAATCTTGGAAATCCTTTGGCATATAGGAGTCAGTTTATTGACGGAAAATATTCTTTTTTTTTTTTTTTTTCCTCTTTCCCATGGCATCATTTGCCATTACGGTGAGAGACGCCTTGTCAATTCTTACTGTAGTCACATGATGCATTTCATGCTGTGCTTCGCACCTCTTTATGTGCTGTTTGCATCCAGCAACCATAGGTAACTGTTGACTCTTCATGCTAAAATGATAGGTAGTGATCTTACGGATTCTTTAGTGGTTTTTGGTGTCAACTTTCCAATCCATCTTCTGTTCCAGGCCATTTACAATTTCAAAGGAAGATAATTTGTTTTATTTTGTTCATTTTAGAAAATATCTTAATAGCTAAAAGGAGTTGTAGTAGTATTATATTAATTAAAGTTTAAATTTGGCTACAACTTTTATAGAAAACCTTGCTTTCCTTGAGACATAAAACAAATTGGTCAAGTTTTAATGAATCTTAGTGAGTTGTTACATCTATTCCTTTCTCCAGCTGTCCTCAGTCATTTTTCTTTTCATTCATTCTCATCATTCGTATTTCATACTTGCGCACAACTAAATTGCCTGTTTTCTGTACCATTTTGGCTTTTAAACTTTCACATTCTTTCTTTATTCTTTGAACTATTACTTCTGTATCAATCATTAATTCTGTAAAAGAGCTTCCGTGAAGACTGAGCAGCTATAGATAGCATTCTCCTAATGTTTGTATAATTTTCTGTCTGTCATCAGCATAGAATAATGGTGCTACACGTTTTATTGTTTTCCATTTTATCTGGTTTTCCCTTGATGCTTAACTGTTTTATCTCATCATTTTCACATTTGCAATGACACAGCCTGTGGTAAGCTAGGCAGTACTTAATGTTAAATCCTCAGCAGCGATGTTTACTAGGTATCTTCAAGCCTTTTGATTTTGCTGGTTAAAATTTCATTTTTATGCAGTTGATTGATCTGTAGCAAATAGTTGCCTCTAAAGCTATTATTTCAGTAATTCTTTCTTGAGATTATTCATGCTGGTATTTTTTGTTTTCAAATTGTATTGGTGTGGGCATCATTGCTGCTGCAAATATAATTATCAACAATGCACAGCCTGTTTCAGCTATTCTGAGTGTCTGCCATTTTATGGTCTCTTGGCCTACTGTCAGCCTCATGAAAATTGCAGTACAGTGGCCTTGCACCAGCTGCCACATTTTTCCACCTTTTACTTTGGTTTGCTCCTTATGGGGAGCTACTTATGACAAGCCAGGCCAACAGTTCAGCCTCACCTCTCTCCTCTCTCTTCCCCAGTGACCGGAGAAATCATATTTTTGTGTTCCAGGGCAGCAGAAGTATTTTGGCTTCCAAAGTAACAAGTGGACATCCTTGTCTGGGTACCAAACACTTGCCCAGCACATTATCTGCTACTGAGGGAAAAAAAAACTCCCTTTTTCCTGTGAATTAAAACCTGTAAAATTGTTCTAAACCACATTTTATCGGATGCTTTTCTTTATGTTATTTTTTTCGTCAATATATTCCTTGTGTCTAGTACAGCATGTAAAGGTTTTATTAGCTTAAAAAAAGGAGAAGAAGATTAAAAAAAAAAAAACAGTTTTAAGTTTAATCAGTCCTATTCTTTGAGGTCTTGATCCTACCCATATTGGAGAGCAATCTGGAAAATGGGAAGGCAGAAGTAGGCAGAGACATGTCTGTACTCTTTAACAGTGTTTTAGTTATTCATTAAAATTTCTAAATTTAAGCTTTTAGGAGACAAAACAGGCAATTACTGTTCATCAGAAATCTGAAAAGTAAATGAAAAAAATGCACAGCACAAAGACTTCTGCATACGTTACCAAAAGAAAAAAAATGTCTTAAATTCTTAAAAAAAAAAAAAAAAAAAAAAAGCAGGGGGGCAGATAATAAAGGTAGAAAGACTGCAGATTTTATTGTCATAATTTGAGATAAATCACATCTTAGTAGAGCTAACCTTGTGATCCAGGTATGCATGTGCAGACATGCACGTTCTTATCTTCCAGTCAAACACAGCGGCGCGGCTTGAAAGCAGTGCCAGATAGCAAAAATGCCAAGTCTGTACTGTGCAACACCAAAAGTAGTGTTTGATCATGCTACACAACCCAGTTCCTCTCCAGTAACCATCCTCCCGGGGCACGAGGGGATGCTAAGCAGCTATTCTCTGAGTTCTGTTTGCTTCTGTCTTGTGTACGGCTTACACTCTGCTCAGCAAATAACACGGCTGCCACACAGCCTCAGGAGACCTCTGTTGCCTTACAGTAGGGAGGAGGAGTTGGACTGAAGTCTTCAACATACTTTCTCTCACCCCAAAATTCAGTAGTCCTGCCATCGTGATCTGTGGAAATGTAGTGGTTGTTGACCTCTTTGTTTGCACTAATCTTTGACATTATTCTTCCTATGTATAACTGACTTCCAGTTAATAGTGTCTGTCTGCTCAGCCTCTTGCTGTGCCCATTCTTTTGAAGGATTTAAAATGCTTCTGCAAAAATACAGTAGTCTTTCATCTCGGTACTTTGTACAAAGGAAGCCTTCCAAGTTTTTTCCCAGCCAAGCTTATTTTCTTACACAGATTATAGCAGTTCACTGAACTTTGTCCTGCTGAGGACAAAGCTGGATTCTCAGGAGCACAGATATGACTCCTTGAGAAGATCCATGTTAGACTATCCATATAAATTAGCTATGCAGAGAGATAACTCTGAGGCCAACACATCTGCACTTTCTTACCCTATTCCATGTTATAGTTTCCTGTGAGAGTATTTTACTTACATTAACTATATCAGCTTGTGACATACATTTTTATTAGATTCTGCAGTTTTTCCATACTCCACGCTGGAGCTGGCCAATTCTATAAACACACTTCTTTGTTGTCTTGCTTTTTTAATCTCCCTTTTAATTGTTGTTTAACCATGCAGAATTTCAACACAGAGAAAAGCTAAGAGCCCATAATTTTCATTGTAAAAGCAAACAGATTAAAGTCACGATTATTTTACTTTATTTTTTTTTTTCTTTTTTCCAACTTAGAGACAGGATAAGTGAATCTATCTGAATTAAATTCTGCTAAGATAAAATAAGGCAAAGAGTTGCTGTTCTGGTAAAATCACTTGGGTTAATTGTTTCTTCTGCAGAGCACAGATAAGTATGAGACGCAAAAGCAAGTAGGAAATATCTGTCAGACAGAACAGAGAGAGACATAGAGAATCATAAATAAATAATATATTTTTGTGTATGTGTACTGAGTGAAACTGTGAGTGAGCATTGCAAGCCCTGCACTTGGCTAACAGTTAACTTGTGTAGCAAATACCAAAAATACCATATTCCTACTTCTTAAAAACACAACTACTCTGATCTTTTTCTGTCTTTCAGTTCTGAAGTCTCCACTCTTAAATTGTAGTTTTTGTGATGGAAAGGAAAAGTCTAATACTTTTCACTCTGCCTTAAGATTAGCATGCCACCTAGTATAAAAAACTCAGTGAAATATCTGGTATTTCCTAGAAGTTCATCCAAGTGCAGTCCTCCTTTATTAACTGCAGGACTGCGAAGCCTCAGCTCCAAAACTTGCCTCAAAGACTGAAGCTCAGGGTGTGAGTGTGTGCAGGATCTCCTGCCTGGAGCCACCTCCAAGCAGATGGGGAGGCTCCCAGCAGTCACACAGCCTTTGGCTGAGCCAAGGCACCCCAGGCTGCTGCTTGTGGCCATCCACCAGCTGACTGAATGGGGTTCCATTTCTTTTGAAACAAATGACAAGTGCTCAGGAGCTCTTTTATCTAGCTGTCAACTCCAGTTCAGGGCAGTATTGGACAGAAAACAAGCACTTCCCCCCCCAGCAGAGCTGTTTGTAAGGTGGGGTGCGTTATGGGGAGCAGCGAAGAGCAACCTGGTACACTTGAACAGCACTTAGGAACTGTGGTCCCTTTGGTGTTACAGTGCTTGTGCCGAAGTGGATAGTAAAGTGCTTACAATTTGTCATCAGATGCATTCAGTATGAATTTTCACGAGAGTTTACAGTGTTGAGCATTACAGAAAAGAATAAATCGGGGTTAATTTTTGTGCAGGTTAAATCTTAAAATGTCTTATGTAGGTAATGTTGTTTCTCTTTGGGCATGGATTGGAGTTTTCTGGCTTGTTTGCTTAGTTTAGGAATGTGCTGGATAAGAGAAATTTGGATGGAATCTGGCTTTTCTACTTTCTTAATTAAAAGGAAAGCATCAGGATTTAAAATCCATTACATGCAGCTACTCATTGCTTTCCAGCTCTGGGGCTAAGACAGCAATAAATGAACTATTTTTATAGGCAGTGAGATGAAAAATAAACTTTTGTTACTGTACAAGGAGTTCATATCTTTATAGAGTAATAGAATATAATTACATAATATTAAATGTGTTGTAGCTGAAAATGTTGCGTTTGTTGTAAGCTGAATGTGATTTTTGCTTGAATTTTAGTTTTTACTTCATTTTTCTTCACTTCATTTTACTTCAGTTATTAAATGTAGCTTGACTGTGCTACCCATCATCAAGAATAAAAAAATTAACATAGCCCATATAATTTTGACAAAGTTGAATGACATATATACAATATGGGCTTATTTTATACAGTATGTGCCAGATCTTCCATAAAAGTAGATTTTACAGCTACTGCTGATAGCTGAAATTTATTGTCATATACTTCAAGCCCATGTTTTAAACATTGTGTGCTTAATGAGCAGAATTCAAAAATAGGAATTATGTTTGATTTCCCCTGGAATGCTTTGAACTTTAAAAGATTAGACATATTAAGGAAAAAAATAGAAAGATTTGCCTGTCAGACTTTTCTTTTTTTTAAAGATCAATTACATACTTAATTTAGATGACAGACAAAGAGAAGACAGCTTCTGACAACTGTCCAGAAAATCTTCAAGGAAATGGAGAACAATATCTCATATTTTTTACATATTCTTGTTATACCAAGAAATCTCATAAGTCCTTTGTTTCCTCAGAAGACTGACATTTTCTCCAAAGCAGCACTTGCCATATCAGTTGTCTGTACTGCCCTCGGTTCAGTGTCTCTTCTGAAGCAGCTAGCTCCACATATAAACAGACAATATTGCCCCTTTCCACATGAGAAAAATAGAATCCATATAATAAGAGAGTCAACAGTAAGTTGATCCCTCTTTACCTTCTGTGTCTTTTGTCTTCATCTTCTCATCAGTCGAACGTAAGGCAGGACTGTAATTAACATTTTTGCATTTTAAGATATGCTTCAATACTGATGAAAAAAAAAAGTAGTGTATATAAATATAATGGATATCATGCATCACCAGCTGTATTTGCTATGGACTCACAGGCTTTGGCAGACTGTTCAATGCTCTAGTGTTGGCATCCAGGGCAATGCAACAGTCAAGCAAAAACCAAGTGCAATATTCAGAGATACCAGCTGGGCTGCTTCTGTTTCTCCTGTGGCCTGTCAGGAAGAGGTCAGATTTTTTCCTGGTTTGACTTCTTTTTCAAAATGAACTCAATGAAGCTGCTGAATCTCTCTTGTGTTTGTTCCTTCTCTGACCTTCTGAGATGCCAGTTCTGTATGCTGCAATAAGCTCCTATTTTTTCAGAATATTCCCTCTCTGTCTTGACAAATTTCTTGTCCTGAGTGACCTGTTTAGTCTTTATTTATTGAACCAGGACAGTGGATTATATGAACCAGTTTTCTCCTCCCTTTCAATGATTTTGTGTGCGTGTGAGTATGTTTGCGTATGTGTGAGATGATAGCTGCAATGAGTTCTGTGCTGCACATCAGTTTTGTAATATCCTTATCTTTAGGTCATCAGTCACAAGAACTAATTTTTGTATGTATTATACTTAGGGGTTAGAGATCCTGAGGGAAAATATAAAATATATTAACTGGGAACTGTATAGTTGTCAGTAGGATTGGATTTAGACTTCAGTAAAGATTATAACCAATAGATTAGGAATGATCAAATCATCAATATTCATTTGCTTACTTCTCATTTTCTGATTAAAAAGTTGAACTTTATGAGATAAATTACAATTTCAAATATGATCTATAGGCTTGGCAGCCTCTTGCATGCTACATATTTGTTTTGAATTTCAATTATTCATCAGATACATTTTTGTATTAGGAAATCTATGGCTAGATAATTTAAGAAAAACGAACCATAAAAAATGCATTACAACATCTCTGAATAAATTGTTTTCTTACAAGTAGTTTTGGTGAAACAAGCATTCATGCTCTTTCCATCGCAGTTGTGCTCAGAAAATCAGAGTATGG
The DNA here is from genome assembly GCF_963932015.1 of Anas acuta. NCBI lineage: Eukaryota > Metazoa > Chordata > Aves > Anseriformes > Anatidae > Anas > Anas acuta. The sequence goes on from NC_088979.1 coordinate 87,258,769, forward strand.
TGCAACACAACAGAAGGCCACTACCAAGTAGCACACTATGTAACCAGCTTAGCACAATCACCAAATGGCATCTACAGCCTACTGAGTAGAGAGTAGAGGACACACTTTTCTACCTAATGGCTGCAGAGTCTGTGTATCTAGGTTTTCTCTCCTCTTTTACAAAATTTGTTTGCATAAATGCTGTATCTAAGTGTCAGGTTAGGGACTTTGAAGGGGTACAGACTTATTTAGGAGAGCAATAGATTACTAAGAAGGCAGGTTGCTGCAAATATGGGCAAAAAATGTTGGTATAAGTTTTATTCTTCACTTATGTGTTTAATGAAGTAGATAAAGATAAAAATAAATAAATAAAAATCCAAGTATCTAAACCCATAATAATTTGGTCACATTCAGTTATTGTGAATTTAGATGTCTGCTAGATTTCTTTCTATTATTTTAAAGTTATAGTTGGAAAAAGTGTCTTTAAATAATTAGCCTAATAAATAACTTAGATTTCCTTTTGAATTTCAGTATGTATGTTTCCTGTTTTTCCTCTTCAGGACTACTGCAGAACTAATGTAGAAGAGGAAAGCTATATTTGACTTTGCTTCATTTTTAACAAACTCAACTGCATTTTTGTTTCAAGGATGTACTGTTGGAGAAAATACTGTAAACTTAATTCTTGAGGATTATGACACCCTGTGTGAAGCATAGGAAAAAAAATAACAGAGAGACACTACAGGCATGAAGTTAAAACTTAAAGGACTAGCTAGAAAACTACTGTGACTTGGGAACATGATTTTCATAAAAAAAAAAAAAATCATGACTATAACACAAAAGTGTAACACCATGTTTTTTTAAGATTTCAATTACACACCAGAGTGTGTCTAGTTGGGTCATGGGTGTAATAGTTTGTTCATCGCTAAGAAATGATCATGATTCCTTTACAGCAGGAAATATCCCATAAACTTCTCTAGGAGCTGGGAGTGAAAGAGTACATGGTAATGCAAATTTATTATTGTTCTCACTATTTCAGCTGCAGTGACCTGAAAATGTGGAATAAATAAATATGAGGAAGGCAAACAAAAAGGTCTTAAATTTCAATTGAAAGAAAATACAGAATTACTAAAAGAAGCTTTGTTTCCAACCAGTATTTTCTAACCTGCCATCCACGCAGTGGTATAAGAAAACTGATATGTATTTTAATGTTTTAAAGAATGTAACAAAAAGCTAAGGGATTCTACTGCATTCTGAAACACGGAAAAGGTGCACCTTCATTAGAAAATCAGAAGCTGTATATGTCCTCCCAGATCAGTGATTTTTATCTACTATTTCATCTTCAATTTAACTCTGCTTAATTGTAGTTAGTGTTAGGACTTCATCAATGGAAACTTTGTTGGCTGACCTTAACCACACATCTTTTATAAAACAGAGAAAATAAAGCAATTGCAAATGTGAGTAGGTACTAGCAGCAGCAGCAGTAAAGAGATTACAGCCAGAGAGAAGACTGTAAATGTCCCTAAGGAAATTTGTGTATAATTTAGTTTCAGCTATAACCACAGAGATAATAACAATACGGAGCAAACTCATAGCCGAATCTTCCCTCAACTAAAACTTCACTTGAAGGTTTAAAAATGCAAATTTGATAGGAATCTTAAGGTTAAAATAATATATTATATGCATATATATGCATTCTATTACTCCTGAGACTACCTCTGCCCAAACAGTTAAGGAACAATTTGAAAAGTGTTTAAAGCAGAATTTCTATCAGAGAGGGTTTTTTTTACCGTGTTTACTGAGAATCCCTAGAATCTATAAATCATGCATTGACTTTGATAAATGTGATTAAACAGCTAAACTTTAAAAAGTTTTGAAGTAAACAGACCTGCACTTATTATAGGTTTTCTTACATCTTCATTATGGTTGTGCATGTCATTAATTTGCATTTCATTTAGTTTTGTGTTTAAAGGAATCCTCTACTTCCATTTTATCACCAGCTCCAGCCATACTGCAGTTTTACTGAGGAAATTTCATTAGTAAATGAGAAGTTTCAGTTCTAAAGTGAAATATTTTTCTGTATATTTGTCTGCTTTTAGCAATAGCAGTAATGTTCAGTTATTTTTATGTCTGTGTTTTGCTGAATCTTGACTATGAAAAAGTAGTCATTGAATATTAAAAGTTTGGTTTCACAAGACAGAAGTGATATTCAATGTGTTTTTGTATGAATGCTAGTTCAAACTCATAAAAAATTCATTCTGAAATTAAACACTTTAAAAAGTAAAACCTAAACCCCACAATAATAGTTTCAGTAGGTATAGAGAGCTTGCATTTGCATTTTTAAAATTACCAAATATTTTGTAAAAAGAAACCCCGTGATTTTCGTAATTTTCTTTGATGTAAAACACAAAAGAAAAGCAGGCTCTAAGTGACAGTCATATTCAGTACTTTCAGAGATGGCTGAAAAGCACATTAGACAGCTCTGTACTTTGTTGTTTGTAGATGGTATCTTTATCTTGAAGTATTCTTAAACTAAATTTGTATCAACCTACCCAGTTGAATGATCTTCAATTTAGTATTTTTTTCCATTTAGAAGTTACCTCCCCCCCCCCAAAAAAAAAAAAAAAAAAAAAAGAGGGGAAAAAAAAAAAGAATGTTCTACCAATGAAGGTTGGCCATATGGTCTGTCCACGACAAAGGAAACCATATTCGTCACACTGGTACTGTACTAATTTGCAGTAGTAAAAACTCGAGGCAAAGGACTTGTCACAGTGAGGGAAAAAAGGTTTAAAAGCATCGATTGCTTGAAGGAGAAGATTCTTGTTTGAAACAAGTTTCCTTTGAGGTCATAGCAAGTTTCTTGATCATTTACAGACAATATATTTCAAAACAAGAAATTGTAAGATCGACACTTAGGACATCAAAGAGCTAGATGTTAGAGAACAAGTCTATTTGTTTAATGTCTTCAGCCCCTTAGACACTAGTAGAATATAAAAATGTCTTGTTTAGGACTTTATTTTTAATGATGTATTTTCTTTGAAGCTTATCTGCTACTTCTTTACTTACATGAAAGCCTTTTTCTCCAGGACTGCCCTTGATATAGCAAATCTCTCCTCTGACACTGTTCAACATCCAGAACATTGTCCTCATTTTTCCTAGAATTTGTGTCCATTTCCAGTCCGTGTTTTTCTTCCTGCCCACTCTTTTCTAGCTTCTGTACCCTTTTCTCCACTAAAACAGCCCTTCATGAGGTCACTAACAGTTTCCTGTCCTAGCTCCAAGAATCTTTTCAGTGTTCACACTCCTCTAGGTCATTCCACCACTTTGAGCAAAGCATCTTCCCACTGTCCTTTCTTGTCTTCTCTTGGCTTGTGCTCAAGGTTTGCCTTGTAATAACTTACCCTTCACTTTTTCTGCATCTCTCCCTTGCCTTCTAATGATCTCTTTGCAGAGTCCGTCCTCCCACTGGTTGTCTGCCTCCAGCCCATCACCTTCTTTGTCCTGCTTTCTCTTAGTGCTGTTTTTAGTCTTTAGTCCCTGGGCATATCGTAACAGCAACCCCGGCACCTCACTTTCAGAGAACCTCACAGAGAGCTGTATTTCATTTAATTGTGCTTGTGACTTCTGCATGCAACTTGTTAATTACTGATCTTTTTCCTCTTTTCTGTATAGCATTCCCCATTGGATAATTATTAAGTCCCAAGCTCAAAACATCAAACCAGAACAGTTTTCTTTAAAATCTAGGTTTTCTGTTGACATTTCCACTACTTCACACAATGTTTTACTGCCTCTGTCATCTATCCTTTAACTCCCCTATGTGCACTTTATGGTTGCTTACACATTTAATGTTGCTTATCCTTAAAATATTTTATTCTATTTCCTTTACTGGCACCAAACAAGTATATTTTTGTTTTCTGATTTCTGTTTAAAGATGGCATATTCTTCTGAGAGATTTTTAGTTAGTACTCAGTCACACTGATGAACAGTAATCTACTTCAGCCTCACCTATTACATACTCATTAAAACGTTCTATGTTAACTGCGCCAACAATACTCATAAAATGAATTAGAATAGCCCAGAGTATTTTGTTGCCTATATGAGAAAATACGTGAGACAAACTGACATTTTTTGTGGCACTGTTACTCTCTCCATCACCTATCTTCAGAGTACACTTTGGAGATTTGCTGCTTGGTTACTTACTGCTGCTTCACTTTAGCTGTACCTCAGCACAGAAGGCAGATGCTTTTTACAGCAGGCAGCTGCCCAACTTAGTTTTCAATGTCAGTTTGTCAACACACTTTAGCTCCATGTTTCTTAAATACTATCCATTCTCAGCAAAATCTGTGTTCTCTCTGTGCTTTCCTTTTGTGCAATTCAAAGAAATTTCAGCCTTCATGACTGCTTAGCTGTAGGCAGGGACAGTAGCTTTCATGACAGCCAGCAGGTCAATGGCAGAACTGGCCAGCCCATTTTTAAACCAGCACTAAAGCACATTTGTAGAGTGAGAGTGAATGCCATTCTCACACTTCTGGAAGAAAGTTTGACTAGTCATTAAAGCATAGTTTATCACCAATAAGAATTTAGAAAACTCTTTTAGCAGCTATTCCTCATCACATTGGCCCCATTTCCAGTGATCTTGTGCTGAAATGGCCTTAGCATGAAGGCAAATCAAGTTCTTCTCAGCTCTGTTCTTCGCAAGAGAAAGCGAGTTTCCTTTCTGTTCACACAGTATGCAATACAATGGATCTCAACTCTAAATTAGGTTCTCTAGGCAGTACTACAATGGAGATATTTAATAATAACAATTAGTCTGAATAATGTACTCTCAGCAGCTGCCTGTGTTGCTTTTCATTGCAGTATGCTTTCCTCATTGCAGTCAGTCCTACTGAAATGCCTTTATCAACATAGTACCTACTTTATATGCGGATACAGTTCCCCAGAAACAGAAATGGTAGTTGCAAATTTTTACCCTCTCAAGATATGTATGCTCATAATTTACAAGGTGCATGACAAAAAGGATAACTGCTAATGTGTATGCTATTTTTTTTTTTTTTTTTTTCTTTCCTAAACATCATCTATGTGGCCCAGAACTTGGCAATTAGCAAGTTTCAGCAATATCCCACCAACCCAAACAGAATCATATCCTAGCACCTACTCATTTGCTTGTCCCCAACTTGTATTTTTACACTCTTCAAAGACACAAACTCTGTTTTCCAAATCTAAAACTGTAACTGGTTTTCTGAGCAGGTAGTTCTCTGAAAAAGTACTTTATTTTTCCCAGCAGCATTGGCACTTGCATTTTCCCATTACTGAAATCAGTGTGCACTTACTTAGCTTGGCTCAATCACAATTCTAAGCTGAGCCGTACCCTTCTCTACACTGTCGGTCTTGAAAACTTCTTTATTCTACCTTGATATTAAAAGGAAAGCCTGCTTTCAATTCCAAGTCAAGCTACGATTGTCTTATTCTAAAGCTTCATTTAAAAAAAAAAAAAAAAGAACAAAATCCTCATCAGTGGTAATTAATTTTGACAGTGTGGGCTTTGTAGCAATTCACAAACCTGTACTTTGTGCATCAGCATTCCTTATTATTCTAATTAAAGTGGAACATTGTGCCCTCGCCAGTCATTAATGGGTTTTCATTTTGTAAATGACATTTGCAAAAGTTAAAACGGGCAGTTCATATGAAGTCCACAGGCAAGAGCGTTAAAATTAGCATCACCATAGCAACAGTCTTCCATCATTAGTATTCAGGGCAACAGCAAATGTTTTGTTGTGCTTTTGTTTCCAAAAAAAGATTTGTCTTCACTTGTCATTCATAAATAGTGAAGGCTGAAACCCATGTATTTCAGGTAAAATTATTATATTCATTCGGATGTCCCTGTTCTAGAATTTCCCTCTTTTTTTTTTTTGAGGTAATTATTTTGCAGGACAGAGGCTGAATTTCATGATCTCTACAGCTGTGTATGTCTAACCTCCCAAGCAATATTTATTCATTGCCAGCCTGCTGCTCAACGGTGCAGTTTTATATGAAGTCTGTCACTTCTACTCAAGAATCTGAACTAAGTAACAGATTCTGCTGAGAATCCATGAAAGATGCACGCACGGTGAAACACGGGCGGCGCCCCATTAAGTGGAGTGTGCATCTGCTCTGTGCTGTTCTGGTGTTTATATGGTGCTATTTCTATATTCTTTATTTTTCCCTCTCAGGAATTGAAATGTGAGTGCAGACATTATCTCTAGTGAAACGTTATTGCAGTATCATCTTGTCTCACACCATTTAGAACTGGGGAGAGAAGAAAAGGGCTCTCCCTTCAAGAGAGACCACGGTAGATTATGAGTGTACTCCGGTGTCCCTTATTGGAAGAGGTGATGCTGGCTGCTTTTTGAAAACTAGAAGTTTTAAGGGGACATAACCATCTGGGGCCATGTCTGGTAGCATGCTGCAGCAGTATTTGGCACTTTGAGAAACTGTTTAGCGCCACATCTCCTAAATGCTCCCTGAGGCATTCTGTTTGCTTATGTCTTGTTCAAGGAAAAGCCTGTGGTTGCTACAGGAGAAGCAATATGTGGACTATAGAAACCAATACTTTGTGTGTAGACAGAGAGAAAAGAGAAAAAAAAAAAAAGGAAGCAAGGGGAAGACATTAAAGAAAGTAGCTGATGAGCAGGGTGAGGTCAGTAGAAGGACTACTGTTTTAATTTGCTGCATTCTGGCTCATCAGTAACAAGCACAGATTAGAAGTAACTAAATGTTCTCTAACATTATGTCTCTGGGTTTTAACTTGGCACAGGAAGGTTCTTTCTTTCTTCTTCATCTTCTTAAAATTCATTCTGCAGATTTTTGCAGAGAACAGTCTTTAACAAGTAAACACTCTTGTCTGCATTGCAAAAGCTAGGGGGTATAACCCATTCCATGAAAGATATTCCTATGTTTTAGTCTGATGGGGCACATTTTCACACAGTGATTGCCTTGCTAGTACCTGCCTTTGTAGCACTGATGAATCTTTCAGCTAGTGAGACCTGCAGAACTGGAACACCCTTAAAAATGGTGAATATGTATATACCTGAGCAAATTGCTCTTAGGGTTACTAAAAACTGTCCGTGGGGGATTGACAAATGACATTTGGCACTTGAAGAGCTTAAACATAGAAGTGGATTGTCAGACTCTGAGGTTCTAAACCATTTACATATAGTTTCATTTGCTCAGCTATTTATTTTCTTTCTTTTACACAAGCACCTTTTTGCTAGGTCAAGTTAATTTGTCACCTTTGCTGATTCACTCTACCTTTTTCCTTCCGTGCTGCTTGTCAGATGCTTTCTGAGAGATCCAGCATGCTAAAGCAGTTCATTTTCTCTCTTTAAAACTCCCATGTCCTACTGCAGTGAAGATACTTACTGAACTGTAATATTTTGCAGAATTTTGCCATTTGATCTTCTTAAATAAATTCAGCAGTGAAGTGGAGCATCATAAAAAACGAACAATGTTCACTGAATGTAGAATTCAGTCTTCGCTTAACTAAAAGGTCTAGTGCTTAGAATTCTATCTAAGCAAGCTTTTATATATATATAATATATATATACAATATATATTATATAGATAATATATAGATATTATATATATATATATAATAGATTATCTATATATATATTATCTATATATCTAATATATTATCTATATATAGATTATATAGATAATATATATTGTATATATAAATCTGAAGATGTTAATTTATAGTTTCTTGCAACAATGAATCTTTTAACCATCAAATAAGTAACCTACAATTTTTAGATCAACTTTGGTGATCTTTTTAGATTACTAGCTCTTCACAAACATTGAATTGTAACATCATTAGAAAGATTTACATAAAGTGCAAGAGTTTTATAGTCTTGTTTATTGTAATAATAACAGGCAGGGAGAGGCCACGTCTGGGAAAGATCAGTGACAGATTACTATTTTCCATTCCAGACTTCTTTCTTTCAGAGAGTCACTTGAGTAGTGGTGTGGCAAATGAGAGGAAATTGCCAGTTTCTTGCTTATACAAAAAGGGTAAACTGTGTTTCCCAAAACATAAATATGTATCCTCTCTTTTCCTATGTGCATCCTTGAAAAAGCTACTGAAGTTGTTCTTCATTAAAGATATTTCTAAGCTTGGTCTAAAGATACAGAAGATGTTCTTCTGTGAGTACGGATTTCAGATATTCTGTACTTTCTGCAGATTCTCCTTCTAAAGTGTGAACTCTGGAAGCAAAAGTAAGCAAATGAAATTTCCTCAGTTTTATGTTTCACATGTTATTCTCAGTTTTGTTTCACATTGTTCAAAATCATACTCAGCTTCAATCTGTAGAAACCCTAGAAATAAGTGGTTTGTGGCTGTTTTCCTGAGTTTTTCTGAGTGTGTATTTTGTAGTGGAAGCTGGAAACACCAGTGACCACAGGAATGAAAACAAACAAACAAACAAAACAAGAGTGAGAACTACTAAACTTAAAACATGTTTTGTTTCTCCACCTATAATCTTTTAGAGCAAGTGCTGGAATAAAGGCATCTTGAAATTTTTCTTCAGTATTTAGAAGGAAATTTCTTCCTGATTTCTTTCATTGAGAGCAATTTAGTCAGCCGGGCCTAGTTGTCAAGCAGCATATTTGATCCCTATACTCCAGTTTACTGAAGTGGCACCTGAACAGGAGAGGTTAAAAATCTGACCCCAAAGGTCTCTTGTGGATGAGCTCACCACAGTTTTCAAACACTGATTTGAACTTCTGCCTTGTGAACTGAGCTATTTTGACATAAAGTGTCACTGCAGGCATAAATAAAAAAAACACCAAGAGGTTATCTTTCTGGCCGTAGGTGCACTCAGCTGTATTTGTTCTTTTAATTGCTGCCTGTTAGTGGAAGTGCTTATTCTTTTAATACTGCTGTAATATTACCAGGCAATGTAAATCATTAAATGCATTTCAGCAGACTGCTGAATTGCAGACAGTGCTCTCCCTCTTCCTATTCGACCAGTGTTTTCTCCTGCACATTACCAATTCATCTGCTTTTCCACTATTTCAGTTCTGTGGCACAAAAGTAACGAAAACTGTACTGCTAGGGTCATTGCGTGTTTGTGTTTGCTTACAGATGCTATCATTTCGTCTCCTGCTTCCAGTTTGGAGGAAATAAACATTTCATTGCACTCAAGCAACCTGAAATGAGCAGAAAAACCTACTGAGTCTTCTGAGTTATGGTGGGGTCATCTTAGGCTCCCAACAGACTTACTGTCAGAAGTTTGGAAATCAAATTTAAGCTTTGTGCCAAAAGCAGCTTGCTTGGATTGAAAGATATGCTCATTGATTTCAGCAGTTACTTCTTATTTTTAGCAGTGTAAAAGTGATCAGAATCTGGCTTTCAGCATTTCCTCATGTATCATGGTTTTTCACATCGGTGCCCATAGTCCTGTAGAATAAACATTTGCTGCTGGCAAAACTTGAATTTCTATCTGCACAGTTTTCTCTTGAGAACACTGAGCACAAAACCCTTAGCAGTGCTTTGCTCTGGGGCATTTGTCCACTATTCTAGAAATAAGGAATGGAAAGGAGCCTGTCAGTGTGAATCCTTTATCAAACTCACCTATGGTATGTGCACGCTGTGCAGTCTCTCAGTAGTCCTCTTATGCTTGGATGAAGTCAGGCAATGGGTCTCCTTTCTCCTAAGTTGGTCCCTACACTGGTTTTGATTGATGTATTTGTTGTGTGTATTTATAACACTCAGAGATCTCCCAAACAATGCTCCTTTGGTACATGTTGTTTTAAAGTACTTATTTTTTTCCCCAGTTTTATAAACCCCAATGAAATTTCTGCTGACTTTAAACAGGTTTTTCTGAATCTTAACTCACTCTTCATTTTTCTTTCAGTTATGCATAAGTTTATACCCTACAAATATTCATTTAAAACCCTGAGATCCTAATCTCCAGACTGCAAGTTCTGCTCATCTGTTTTGCCAGTTCTGCAGCAAGTTTCAAGGACACTGACACAGATCATCACTGCCTCATCTTGCCTTGTCTTGTTGCCTCTTGCAGTTTTTCAGCTTTCCTCAATTCTCTTTCTACTAGACTCTCTCAATAACTGTAACACATTTACACCCACATACTTTGCTTGTCATAGCTTTCCTCTTTTGTTGAAGTTCGACAAAACAGAGAAACAACCCCCCAAAAATCTAATAAAACTGCCTTCTGCCCTGTTTTCCAGATTTTTTTATTTCCCTAGATAATTTGCTTTCCACAGTTTTTCCTCTCTGAGCATAGCCTGCTGCAAGGCTCAGCACTCTCTCCAAAATGACAGCAGAAATACATTCTAATTTTATTCTCTTCAGGCCATTTTTGCCACCATCTCAGAAAAGTATATGATATGTCTCAATAAGAGAATTTACCTTCAACCTTTTTTTTGGGGGTGGGAGGTTAGAAACTTTCCTGAATTACACAGATTTCTTTTTATTGTATTTATGAAGAAAGTAACATTTCTGCTGGTGAATAATGATTAAATCTGTCCAGCAAAATAAGAATAATCTTGGTGTTTCAATGTAAACTGTTCATAAGGCTAATGCACAGTGACAACCTTTAACACAGCTTCTACTAACAGGTTCCCATTGCAAGTGAGGCCAAACAGGTGGCAACATCCACTCAGTGCCTTGTTAGCACTGTGAGGCTTTGATCTACCTAATGTATAATAAATAAGATTCTGCATTTGAATCATCTTTCTGCTTTCATATCACTTGTGCTGCAAAGTCTGATTTTATTTCCAAAAACTCATCCAGACTTTGTTGATCTTTTTTTTTTTTTAATTTATTTATTATTATTGGATTATTTTTGATCATTTATGTATTCCAGCATACCTACCAGTAGACAGACGATGTACCAGCTGGAATTTATTATATTGTATGCCCACTGCTTCCCTATCCACCTTTATCCTATTCCTATGCCTGCAAAAGATGTAGGAATTCTTAATTATTTTTTTTTACCTTATACCATATAATAGACCAAACTTTGGGTTAGGACATTGACTGATGGAATATGCAGTTAGGGTTAAAGTTCTCTGGTTTCTCTATGTACTTCTCACTCTACAGCTGCATTATACCTTAATCTGGTAAAAAAAATATATATATAAATATAGATAGATAGATAGATAGATAGATAGATAGATAGATAGATAAAATAAAAAGGAAGGGTTACTTAAAAATAAAAATCCCAGTTCAGCTCTTACATACCTACCAATCCAAGGTTGGTGCTGCAGTATTTTCAGTAAATTAGTTACAATCCTAATTCCATAATACCTACTTGTGGTCATCCTGATAGTGTCAAGGTAAGGAGTACCAGACCCAAATTTATTTATAAAATAGACATTATTGAAACCAATAATGTTTATATGATAAATGAATATGTAAGAAAAATAATATAGAATAGTGCTGCATTGCTTATATGTAGTATTTTTTTCAAACACTGTGCTTTGTCTTGTATTCATTGAAATAGTGCTAAATTTCTCACCAAATTATGTAGTGTCAAACTTACTACTTTATTAAATGTTGAGTTAGAAAGAAAAAACTTCTGACAGACACTTAAATTGTTCTTCACATAAAAATTATAATTAATAATTAATATAACTAAATTACCCTCTTAATTGCAAATTACACAAAAATACAAAGTGGATAAAAGTATAATTTCAGCATTATGATCTAAATTAAGAAGATAAGAGTGTCTTTTTAAAATGTTGACATTGGTGGCTGGAATTAATTTATATAAACTGTGCCCATCTAGGAACAACCAAGCTGATGACATTAAAAATTCATCAAACTGTTTAAGTGAGAGAATATTAATTTTGCCAATGTCAGAACAACCTGTACTCACTAAGGAATGCAGCCAAAATTTTGTCTGGAGGTAAAATTCAGCTCAGTAGGTAGTAGGAGATGCACTAAAAGGGTTAGAGCATTGTCATTGCACACTACGTTTTTGCATTTTACAAACTTGGCAAGATGCTGTAGTCTTTGTGAATGCAGAGGAGTCCAAGAGAGCAGATGTGTTCTTCTTTCTGAGTCCTACCTTTTACCAGTTGCTTTTAGAAAAGTGCTACCTAGACCTTTCATTTACATATAATGAAATTTTTAAAAAGAAATGCTGTGAGAGGCCAGGTTCTCTGCTGGTATGCACCAGCAGTGCTTCTTGAATTCAGTAAACTCTGTCAAAATGTGCCAGCTTATAGAGTTTTGGAATGGAAACAATAGTTTTTCTTTAGACAATTTGACTGCTGCAAACTTTAGAAACTGCATATAGAGCAATCAGTACACTTTAAAAGAAAGTAAGATTTCATAGTCATAATTGACCTCATTGACCGTGAGTCATTTTTGTCAAATCACTTGATTTCTGGTTAGGAAATACACCACTTAAAGATAATTAATTTGATTACCAGCTGATTACTTTGGTAGGGTCATCAAGAAAGCTTGAGGATCTGGTTCAGCAAAGCTTTTGTGCTTATATTTTACTGCATGGCATTCAAGTCACAGGGGTTTAATCTAGAACTCTCCTGGTTCCCTCAATGGAGGGAGATGTTTTGGTCACTAAACATGATGGATCTAATTCTGCAGGGACAAACCAAACTAGTTTCATAAAGAAACTGCTCTCCTGGACCAGAACAATTCCCACAGTAGTTCAGACAGTTTAAAAATAAACAAATAAGTGTACACGTCAATTACGCCTCAGGTCCACGGGAGCACTAACTGGAAAGTAGAGCAGTACTGTGGCCAGTCTACTTGAGAGTGGTCAAGCTCTCAGCAATATGAAGAAGAGCCACTGTGTGAAACTTGGCCCAAGAGGTGACTATTATTTTCAGGGCAGACACACACAGCAGTGTAGATGTAAAATAAAGAGCCTGTAGAAAGTCTGCATAGCCAACATACTGTCAGCTTTGGAGAGCTGATCTCTCTTGGCTATTTCATAAACTAAATCATTTGATTAAATGACAGTATAAATATGGTACCACTGGCTTAGTTTGTCTCCAGGTTACTAGCAAGCTTCATGAACAGAATTAACATGGAAACTACTATCAAAACCAGTCACTTTCTTCGTCTCTGACCCAATGGAGTGTGCTATCATCACCAAATGATTATATTCATTGAATATAATCCAATTTAACATTTTAAAATAAATGCTAGCTTCAGTGAAGTGTAGTGTTTACCAAGCAAGTTAACAGAAAAATAGTATCAATATGGCATAGAGTCTAAAAAAATTATTATATTTAGTTGCTTGGGGGATGGAAGACTTTTAATGATGATGCCATACTCACAAACAAGAAATCTTTCTTGTCCTTAATTTCCAAACTGTAATTCATAGAATAAAGCCAAATGAATAAACAGTATGGCAAGCTGCTAAAAGTAAAACTCTCCAAAGTTTTTAGTTCAGTATTAAATACAAAGATTTGATAAAAGCAGTGGATTAGATAGGGTCTAATCCTTTACTCTCTACTTGGGCTCCATTCGGCAAAATTCTTAGGCTGTCAGCTTTGCAAATCTTTGCAAAACTATTTTTATCCTTAATAAATTATTTGCTCTGTTAGTTACCCTAAAAACAGAACAAATTGGAGGACATGGGTGGAAGGATAATAATTTGAGAAATAATGAATGCAGATTTTTAAGAGTAAGACCAACTGCAGCAACAAAACTATGGAAAAGGAACAAGAGATTAATTTCTGAATACTGATGAAATGTACAATGTCCATAAGCAAAACCAAATTTCATTACTGTGGCACAAAAGTATCTAGACATCACATATCTTAACCCAGATTTTATTTAGAAGGTAAAGTGAAGATCTTTGCTTTGTTTTCCCCGAACTGATGCATATTAATGTAAAGACATTAACTGAAGTGGTGATAATTGTTTGCAAAATGACATTTGGTTCTAAAGCTGGCAATCGTGAGCCAGAGCTGTTGATAGTAATTAAAGGAAAACTATTTACTTCAAGAGAACAATGATAATTTAAAACAACATTACATTTTCTTAATATGACAGTCTGATTTTGCTATGTTGAATGAATTAAGGATGAATGTGCAAACAGTTGTAATGTTTTCTAAGACAGGAAGTGTAAGTTCAGATGACTTTCTATCATTAAGAACATTGAGAAAATCATCTTCTACATAGTAGGTAGTGTTATCTATGCTTAGTAAATTTATTCTGGCATAAAAGATACTAGTAGTCCAAGTGGACAGTATGAAATTCACAAATGGTCTGGATCCTGTGAATGCTCTGCATATATACATATGGAGAAATCTTGATTGAATTTAATACTTTTTTTTTTTCTTTTTCTTGAGAGGGAGGTAACAAAAACAGTGTTTTGATGTTTCAGACAGGTAAGTCTGAAGTTGGGTACTCTGAACTTTTAATATAATCTGGAATTGTGTATTAGGTGGCAAAAAAACATGGTAAAGATGGTTTACTCCGCTTAGGCTGAGCAATAAGAATTTTTTGTTTAAGTCTGGACTATTTTAGAACAAGTGGAAGATGTTGATGAGGTGGAATTGTAGGTAGGTTGACATTTCTGATATGTTCAAGAGAGTTAGATTGTAGCCATGGGGGTCTAAGAATGTTAATATGGAGCATAAACATGGTTTAACTCCTTAATATTTTAGGGTTGTACAGAATGTTCAGGATTTAGAGGCACTTTTGTTTCTTAAAGATGAAAAAAATGTTCAAAATCCAAAGTACTAATTTGGTTGATTAGTTCAATAAGGATGAATGTTTGATACAGAAAGAAAAAAATGCATTTTGGCTGATTTTGAGTTCCACAAAGTCACCATTGTCCTTAATTTGATAGTGGTAGGTCCCGAAAGTCATCTGTGTTCCTTTGGTCATATATGTCAAGGCTCTTTGACGTGGGTAGACAAGGTATCTCTGATTCTCATTGCAGGTTTTCCTATGGCTAATCTGGCTGCTTTGCTAGAACGGGAATCTTCCTTTGTGTGCTTATTTGTTCACCAGAGACACCATTTTCTTCAATAACAGAGATCAGAGAGTGGAATGAAGGCACGGCGGTAGAACTGCAAGTTAACAGAAGCCTTGTTGAAATGTACTGTGAGAGGTTTGGCTGAATTCAAACTCAGAAAATACTGAAAGTATACCCAGAGACTGAGTTTTATTAAATACATTCCCATTATTAGACTTAAACGTCACATTTAAACTGTGAAATACAGTCTAGCAAAACTTTTTTTCTATCATCAGCTAACTTCCACAGGATTGTTTCCTGAATTAACAGCAAACTAGTGTGCTGGATATAAAAGATGCTACACAAAGATGCCTACATTCAAGAGCTGTGAGGACTACGTAGTTAGAAAGAGCCAAATTATAGTTAAGTAAATAAATGGAGTAGAAGGCATCTGGAATGATGTGAAGTATCTTCCAAAGTGTAAATGCTTGAACTTGCCACAGGAGACTCAAACAAAATCCTTTTCTTACACCTAGGTAAGAAATAAGGTACCACCCCATGGCAGAAAGGCTGGAACTAGATGATCTTTAAGATCCCTTCTGACCCAAGCCGTTCTATGATTCTGTGAAATAATTTTTATCACCCCTGAAAATTCCTCTGTATTTGTCTTTACCGCAGTATTTAAGTGCTAAATTAAATTCAGATTCCATTATGATAAACTAATATCCATGACCTATGACACGTCTCCATGGTAGATAATACTGATTCATCTGTCTCTGGAAGCACTTGCTGATGTAGGTATCTATATGTCTACGCTTGTTTCAAATGAATGTATATATAAACATTAATTTTCACTCTTTGGCATGGACAAGATGAGACTGTCGCCACTTGCCATTACAGACAGCACACACTGTCAGGACTGTATGAACGATTGCTTCATGTTGTAGTCAAACAGAATTAAATAGAAGTACATTTTGTCATAGATTATTGCTTTGGAAAGAACTTTAAAAGTTTTTGTTTCAGAAAAGTCAAATGAGAGGCTTTTACTTTTCTTGTTGTTGTGAAGTCTGACCTCGATCTGTGACTAGTTGCACAACCTTAACCTGAAGCTGCATTTCTATGCAAATAAACCCTGAGAAACACCACCTGGATCAGATGAAGGAGTTAGTCTGGATAGATTTACTGGTGAGGCTTGTTAGGTGGAGCTGCTGCCTCCTACAGAAAAAGCTTCTGTATGTCCTACCCCCATGTGCAGAGCTATGCTTTCCCCTGATATTTGAACATTGAATGTCCAACATAAATGTTGGACATTTAGGAAGGGAGAGCAAAGCAGTTGTGCTATGCAGGAAGGGTAAGCTTTGCTTGTGTTACACTGGTTAGGTACTAAGAGACAGCATAGCAAAGAAGCTGAAGCCTCTCCAGTTTGGAGACTAAATCAAACAAAGTTTGATTTACAGGGGAGGGAGAGCTCTCCCTTTCTCACATTGGGATTCTGTGTGGCCCAGTCTAGGAAAAGGCAAGAAAGGGCCCTTGGCCTTCTCATACCTGCTAGGGTCATGCTTGGGAAGATGATGAAAGGGCCTAGTGTGCACATAAAAATAGTCAGAGACCCTTTGTTAGAATATATTAAAATATTATGTATATTATGACCATTATAATAATAGAGGAAAGAATATAGTGGCTATGATAGGGTCAAAGTATATTTTAAAGCAACAGAAGTTACAGTTCTGTAAGAGCAGTGCAAAGGATCCATTGCTAAAACATAAAAAATGAACGCCAGTAACTCAAAGATGCAAAGTTTGCTTGATTAGTGGTCTGACTGGAAACTTGCCTGCTTGTAGCTGTTATAAAATGCAATAGATTTCCATTGTCCTTTTCTTTGAACACTTAACCACTGGAATATCCCAACATGAAATCTCCTAGTGTGATCTAGGTGGCTTTTTTTTTTTTTTTCTTTTGGCAAAATGAGTATTTTCTCCTTGAGATAATATTTGCACAGAGCTCTTTTAGAAGAATGTCCTGAATGAAGGAAAAACTTTTCTGTTTGTATGGTTTTAGTCATAAAAACAGATCTGATGAGAGTGTCAATAATACATATTTCATGGGATGCAAACAAAAAGTAGATTAATGAAAAGGGAATGAATGCTTCTCCTTTAATGTCTGTGGAAGGCTTTGGAAGAGAGGGCTGCTTGCAAGTGGCCTCCACCACCAGGAATGCATGGTGATCAGTAGCTAGCATCACATTTTTGGGTCTCTGAGTGAAGGAGGCCTGCAAGATGGAGTTTGTTGCGGTTGAGACCTCTACATTGATAGGAAACAGCAGAGAAGTTCATGATCTGGGAAGCCAGCTACTGTGTTTGCAACATAATTTTATGCACAGAAAGAAAGATTTGGAGGTGAAAAGAGACTCAGTGAGCAAGAGAGTTTATGAAATCCTGCTTATTTTAATCCCCCAGGAGGCAAAACAGTCATTTATTTCTAACTGGGAATGCAAAGGAAAGTAAGAAATAGAGTTTGCCTTCATTGTTTTGTTTAATTTATCCTTATTAGTCTGCACTTTTTCACAACCTCACTTACTGAAATGATAGCCATTCATTTTGCCAATACAGATTCCTCCAACCAAGAACTTATGATGTATAATTACTATTTTTCAAGTCTTATTTGTAGATTGTCAAGATTAGCATGCAGTTTTGCTTGGCATAAGTTTTTTGCTGCTGAGAGAGTTTAAGTCTTTTTTTATAGGCTCCTTTTCTGGTTAGCTTTCCAGCAGCCTTACTGCAGGGTGGTTGTTTTATTTTTAATATTTTTATTTATCTATCGTTTTGTCAGCATTTTGCTTCTTGATCTTCCCATTCTTTTGACTACCCAGACCCCAGTTCATCTCCATCCCAGAAGAGCGGGGGTTATTCCATTCTTAATTTTCTTTACTTCTTGTGGTTTGGCATGGGAGGGAGAAAAGAGCTTTTGGTATTTCCAGGTGCTTACCTGCAGAGCTCATAGCACTGGTGGAACTGGGATGTGCTGTCCACTGCATCCAGTGGTGCATGCAACCGTATGTACTCTCCTGACTGAAAGTCTTGCAATCTGCATCTCTGTTAGGATCATACACCTGGCAGTGAGCTGAATAAATGCTCTGCTACTGCTGGCTGTCTGCATTGCCACTTTCAGCTAAGAATTTTACCGTCTCCCAGTTAGCCTGTCCAAGATTTTAATAGGATGAAATTCATACATATATTTAATAAACCTAAAATGACAGGCATCCTATCATTCATCTCCTATCAACAGCACGCAGTGTGGCATGACAAAAGGCACACACAGACTGCTCCTATGGCTCTGTGATGCTCATCTTGCAGAGTAGCAAGGACTTCTGTTTAATCAGGTGTCTTTACTACAGCAAAAGCAGGCATAGCCCAAAGGAGTTTCGTAAAGGAAGGCAGAGCTTGTGCCATTGTGTATTCGACAGGAATACACATCCTCCTGTTACACACGCTGTGTAAGGATACTTTCCATACTGTGCATTAAATTGCTGCAAGCTCTGTAATATTTACTACAGAAATAGTTTTATTAAAACAAAACAAAACAAAACAAAAAAACAAAAACAGATTTTTCCTACTCTATTTGATGCAAGAACACCTCAGAAGAACACGGCTGCCTTATGGTGTGAAGGATGATCCCTGTCTAAGAAAAAGCACTTACTCATCTCCCTTCATGCAGGATACAAACTGTGTTTCCCTCCGAATGGGAAGTGGCATGCTCCCTCCTCAGCCCTCCCATGGTGCAGATAACTGATTATAACTATACATAGGAATGCATGTTTCACTGAGTGTTTAAATTGCAGTGCAGCATTGGGGAAAAAGAATGCAGAATTTCAAAACTGTATTCTTCATTGCATTTACAGTGTTTTAGTGTGCTTGCAGTGGTAATGTGTGAACAGACAAAAAAAAAAAAAAAAAAAAAAAAAAAAAAACATCATCCAAACCAGTCTTCTCTTCTTGGCTTGTCTGAGAGGGCTATCAACAAACACAGAAGAAATCCTGGAGGTGTCAGCCCTTGGAGCATATTTAAGACAGATGATCCAGAAAAGTGTCATCGTGCCATCCCAAGTGATTCTTCGCATTTATTTATACCAAGAAAAAGAAAATAGGCTCAAACAGCGTAGCGGATTAGCCAGCCCAACACAGGGCACCACAATGTCTTCTTATATGCAAGGCAAACGCTTGCTAATCCAGTGCCCAGATAACTGAGAAATAGTAAAGCCACGCTTACAAGGAGCGCTACACGCTTCGCAGAACTAGAGAAAAAAAACTCAGCTGATAGGAAAATACTGTATCTTTACTTTCAATGAAAAAAAAGCTAAAGAAATTAAGTGTTAATCTTACAAGCAAAGTTAGGTCTGCCCTCCTATGTGCTTTTAGGTGAGTCCCTACACATTTCTGTGTTCACGTTTCCGTATCTGTCTGTAACATGGGGTACTGATGCTGATCTCCCTCATAAAACCTGTGCAGATTTATACTTGAATAATACTATTTGAGAATCAGTTGTTTTATGTTCATATCATAATTTTTAAAGTTTGCATATCTGCGGCTCTTTCCTTATAGAAAAGTGACAGAATTCTGAGAATAACGTGTTAGGTTTGGCAAATGAGAACTCTCGAATGCACAGGTTCCGTGAACATTTGGGCAGAAAGCAGTGCAGTCGTACTACCTGAAAATACATCTCATCTTTTCTTTTCTTGAGTTTTGGGGTACTAAGCCAGTCTCTAATTATTAAGAAGACACCTCCACCGAAAGCAGATTAACCCTCCTTTATTAGGGCGCTACAATTTCCCCTTAAGTGCTTGGTATTGGTAAATGTTGAAGAGACAGAGACCTTGATCAGATATAGTCCAGCACAAGCCTACAGTGTAAGAAATAAACACTGTTCTCCTTCTGATTAAGGTCTCTGTGTAGGTGTCCAAATCGACTGAATAGCCATTGGATGAGAAAAGCACCACAAGGAATTAAAATTCTGCTTACCCTGTAATCCTGTTTTATTTTCTACAGGAAGAAGTCTGTTTTTTATCAGATAAATGGCTCAAAATTAAGTACGGCATATAGATTTGCTTCAGTTAAAAATCCCAAGACAGTAATCATTTACGCTGCAAACAAAATATATTTTTATAATAAATTATGAGTAGTTTAAAACTAATTTGGAATAAGGGTGGTATTACTTGCTTACATTATAAAGCAAAAGTATAATTTTGAGGTCAATCAGAATTACTAAAAGCTCTTGTGGATTTGGAGAGAGCAATCAGAACTACATTAAATTGGTGTTGTTTTTTAATACGTAAAATCAAATTATAAAGTCAATAGGCCCTAATCCTTTAATCTTTCAACATTCATGTTTTCTCCTGGATGTTCTTGAGTGGGTAATAGTTTGATTTGGGAGATCAAAGGGTTAATTTGCTTTTCAATTGAGGAATGACTCAGAGTTCCCCTTTATTGTTCAAAAAAAAAAAAAAAAAAAAAAAAAAAAGTGGTGTGTGGGTGTAAGGTAGGGAAAAAAAGCCAAGAAAATGGATTCACTAATTGGGGTTTTCACCTGCTGTGAGTCTAATTGAATACAATACCTTATTTGTAACTCAAGGAGAAAGAAGATTATGCAAAGTATGAGAATTTCAGACTGGTTTTTAAATTCTTATTACTTGGCACTATTGTATGGGAAAGAAGACAAACGTGATAATAACAGCAGCAAGCTTCTGTTAAGGAAGACGAGGAAACTCCAGAAAAGTAAAAAACTGAAAGAATGTGTATCGGGGGAGGAGGACAAGGTATTTCTTGAAAGAAAGCAAAATGCTTTTTCCGTGAAACTGCAGGCTTCCAGCCACGGCTAGCCCTGCTGCATTAAGCAGGCTGCTCTTCTCTCAGTGTAATGGATCGTGAAGTCCCTCCCAGTCAATGTGCTAAAAACCATATTTTAAAGACTTAGAGAGAGATCCCTCGCTTCTTACAACTTAGCAGAAGATGGGAAAAGATGCGGTTGTTGATTTGAAACAACTGACAGCCTTTGGCCGGTTCACTTGCCTCAAAGCTAGTATGTCTAATGCAACTTTTGATCCAATACATGACCCACTGCAGTGCACAGGGAGTTTCTCACGGGGCCCGGTGAGCTTTAATGTGGTGCTCTGTCTGTCCACACAGAGATGAATCCTCTTTGTCTTTCCTTGCCGCAGCAGCGTTGCAGATGAATGAAAGCTGTGACTTAGACCTTTTGAAACAAATTAGGTTGTGTAGAAACTGAGAAATTTACATTTCTCTCCCTTAGGTTTCACAGTGGCCTTGGGCGGTTGGAGGGGTTGAACCTTGGGCATCCTGATCTTGCAATGTTTCTAGGAAAGAGCATACGGGCTTCCCCTGAACTGCTTGTTGGGGTTTTCCTAAAAGCAGGTTATCCAGATGCCTGGAGCCTTAGAGACAGCCCCTGATAGCCTGATGTTTAGGATAGAAACCACCAAGTCGTGTGCTTACTGACATCCGTACGTTTGGAAAGTAGTCCAAGGGTATTGATGTGGTATAGAAACTATGGGAGAGACAAGTTTTCCATGCATCCAGGCCTGTGTCTTCCCAGTGTAAAAAGAGGGACCTTTTGTAGGTTTGGAAGGCACTTTTTTTGGGACACCTTTACCGCAAAGGTAGGTCTGCAAACCTGGGGAAACTACACAGGTGCATGAAAGACCTAGGTCTCCCTCAGCATTGCTTTCACAAAGGGAGGGTGGTTAGTGAGAGGTGGGCGAGAGACTGGCTGTGCTGGTGTGAAATGCGGTGCTGTGAGGAGATCCTTGGCGTGTACCTGCATGCCCAATGCTCGGCCGGGCCCAGCTGGGCCAGAGGGGGGCCCGGGGTGGCAGTCTGGGTCCGGGGAGAGAAACCACCCGGTGTCACCCACAAGCCCACTGCTTGGCACCGCACTGACCAACAGCTGCACCACGACATCCACGCCAAGCCCCCTTTCCAATCCGGCGCAGATTTTAGGGATATGTTTTAATGGGGGGATTCTTGTGGTAAGGGGGGGGGTACTTTTACCCCAGATGCTCTCGCAGCTCCTTCCCACCCCTAACGCTTCCCCCCTTTCCCCCCAGCCGCCCGCCGAGGCCCGCCCAGCGGCAGCCAGCCCCCTCCCGGCGGCGGGAAGCAGCAGCCCACACAGCGCCGGGGGCGGGCCGGGGCGGCTCTGCTGGGCTCGGCTGGGCTCGGCACGGTGGGGCAGAGCACGGCACAGGAGGGCTCGGCACGGCACGGCACGGCGAGGCGAGCGCCGCCCTCTCTTTGCCTCCCTCCCTCCCGGTGGTGGGGCGGCCGCAGTGGTGCTGGGCGGCGGGGCCGTGCGGCCGCGCTGTCGGTGGCTCCGCGGAGCAGCTGCCGCCATGAGGGAGCAGCGCAGAGGGTGAGGAGGAGCGGGGCGAGGCGGCAGGTGCCGGCGGGGCTGCGGGGGCAGGCGGCGGGCGAGCGGTCCCGGAGGAGGCGCGGCGGGGACCGCCGGGGTGCTCCGCTACGGGGGGCAGCGCGGAGCACCCCCAGCCGGGCACGGGCACGGGGGAGTCCCAGGCTGGGAGCGGGGTTGGTGCTGGGGAAGCGTGGGAGCTGCGATCTCCTAAGGCTGAGGAGTTGGTTGTCCGAGCCGGGAGCCCGCCGTGAAATGGCTTTGGCAGGAGCGGGGAGGCTTTGTAAAGCAAACAGACAGCGGGCAGGCAGCAGCTGGAGGGGCAGGCTCTCGGCCGGCCCCAGCGGCTGAGCCGTAATCTTTGCCCGCGACGGAGCGCACAAAATAAATGTTTAACATCACCGGGGAGAAAGGGGAAAAAAAAAAAAAAAAAGAGTTACTATTCAGTACTTGGCAGTTGATATTTGCCCTTCTCCTATTCGTTTCCAGTATCAGCAAGAAACTTAAATATGCCTCGGTGCCTCCCTTCAGCAGGGAGATAAATCTGGCAAAAGCCAATAAAACATGCTGCAGTCAAATTCCTGCCGAAAAGACGCTGATCCTTGGCTTAAGCAGGAGTAATCTCCGTGCGCGGATCGGTAGGCTCCGGGTTTATGGGTGAAAACAGTGCTCCTTTGTAAGGCACAAAGGAGTGCCACCTTCTCACGCCGTTAATACTTCCCGTAGCAGCAACGTGTTTCACCCCGGGAATTAATGAAACGCTGTAAAAAGACAACTATTAAGTCTTCCGTGTAATCACTGTCATCTACTGCTGAAAACAGTTTTAATTTTAACTGAGCGGTAGCATCTCCGCGTACAAGCGCTTTGAATTGCGTCTCTGTTAGTTTAGGAACAGCCAAGCGACTGTATCGTGTTTGTTTTGGCTTTTTGACAGCAGTCATAAGGTGGTTGTAATAACCTTTTGCTGATCTTAAAGCCAAAAGGTGAGAGGCATTATAAATTGTGTTGACTGAAAGCAGATCAATTCAGTGCTTTGTAAAATAATACTTTAATTTCAGCTTGTTATTAAGTGTGTCTAACTATCTACTTATTGCCACCTGATGGAATTCCTTATTCTGTGCACATCTGTGCACTTGCACATCTAGTTCGTGTTGCATTTTCAAATAATGTGTGAGGGGGAGAAGCGCTGCAGAATTTGTAGCAGTATCTGAGGTGAAGAGCAGCACAAGAGCTTAAAAAGGACTGTGTGGTTGCAGTCAAAAGTTCTGGACTCTGGAGCTTAGCAGTGAATAAACATGAAAACCTGAATCATACGTATTGCTGTAAAATAATAATAATAATAATAGGAGAAAGGATGTGATCAAGAGCAGTCAAAAAGGTCTGCGAAGGTTTCGGCGTGACCTGTGCAGGAGCGTTTCAGTACTGGGCTGAAGGGGATTGTTCACCGCTCCTCCTGCTGCTGGTGTTGCTCAAATGTAATGTGAAATGAGGGAAGAGAAAATAACTGTATTTTGTCCAAACTGATCAAGTTGTAACAAGGGAACTGTAATTCAGTTAGCGTGGAACTTAGAATATCATCTCTTGATTTCAGGTTTTCAATCCCGTGTGTTATTAGCGCTCCTGACAATGATGAGAGACAAATCTCTGTGCTTTTGGCAAGAACAGAGGAGTTTGCACTGGCATAGTGTGACAGAATTGCCCACATAAAAATTATCCTTGCTAATATAATATAATCATCCTTTAATGAAGTGGTCCTGCAGCTCCCAAAGGATGTATTAGGTGACGACTTTGCTTTCATCCCTCTGAATTACCAGTGTGTTTAGCGTGCCAGTCACACCAGCACCTAGGTGTCACCAGTAACCATCGCTGTTCTTCTCCTTTTGGGGCCTGCTGTTCATTTTCTTTCCACCTTTGCAGTGTAAGTCAGGTGAGAAAGAGGAAGACAAGCCACGTGAGCCCACTTAGATTTGTATTTGTTGCAAAATCTCTGTGATTTGAAAGATAGGGATTAATATAGGTGACTGGAATAAAGAGACAAAGTGGAGAACCTATCCTCTGAGTGTGTGCAATATTGCAAAAGTACTGCACATGTACACTGATGTCTTCTTGTGTCAGTAGTTCTTTGGAAAAGCTTCTTGTGCCCGTATTTCAGCACATATTCTCACCCAGCTTCAACTGCTGTTGGTCAGGAGGGCTTGTGCTGCACTTTCCCTGTCCCTCTGCCTAGCTGGCTGTACAGGGCCTTGTTCACTGGAGTTTGAAACTCTGGCAGGCGTTTTGCTGCAGCTCTATTAAGGATGCTACAGCGTTCCCAAGCATGCTTGAGGCTGCTGGAAACTGCTGAGCTGGCACTTCCCTACAGACGGTGCTCGCAGCGTGGGCAGGCACACAGGGCCTCCCCCGCCCGGCCCCGAGGCTCACCATTAAATGCCCTTTGGAAATGGTGGAGAGGCTTGAGAAGAGCAGCCTCGACAGAGCCTAACATTTCTTGGCACACAGCGTGGCCGATAACCTCGGGAGCGGGGAGCACTCGCCTGAGAAGCCAGCAGCGAGCCTCTGTCAGCCGGAGCGAAGGAGCTGCTGCCTCCCTGTCCCTGCCTGGGCACAGCCACTGAGGTCAGCCCCCACCAAAATGCAGCCTGGTGGGGCAGGAGGTGTCAGGACAGCTCCACAGCCTGGGTCTCCTGCAGGACAGGATTGCCAGGGTCCCACTGCGAGCCCACTGACCAAGCCAGGCGACTTCTGAGTCCCCTCTTCATGGGCAGAGGCCAGAGCTGGGGCCTGCACCATCTGGCAGGTGCACCCCACAGAAAGGAGTATTTCCTGTACGCTGCCACTGAGTTTGCAGACAAAGCGAAGGGAGGGAGCAGAGGGGAAGTGTACCCACCCCGTGAGTTCAGCCCTAGCGACTCGTAGGTCGCAAGTTTGCAAGTGAGCGAAACCGCTCCTTGCAAAGCGTGCATCCGGGTGAAGTGCTCTGGCTAGTCGTGATATAAGGGCACTCTGTGTGGTGGTGTGGGGTAACTCATAGAAAAAATACACGAACACAATTGAAGTCCAATGTTGTTGTTGTTTTTGCCAGGGAAATGTTATTTACAAGATCTCAGGAAAATCAGTTATTTCATCGGGCTTTTCAGGAAGATTAGTAAAGTGTCATAAGCTTAAACCAGTCATGCTAAATTCACCTGATTAGGCTTTACCATAAAAATACTGGTAAAATACTCGTCCAGGTAATGTTGACAAGTGATTAACCGTAATAGTTTTCTGCATCTAAAATGCTTCTTTTGCTCTTCTATCCAGCACAGGCATGAGATTCCAGAGTCCTAAATAGATACACCTTTGCCAGATACCCGATGGCTTTAAAATATTTTAATGGGAATCTGTGCCTTTGAAAGCTCCCAGACTAAACAGCTATGGAGCCCCAAGTGGTCTTGTTTATCCACAGAACAATCTGGGGCTGCCAAACTGAATTCACTGTAAAAATTAGGCAGATTAGTTTCAGAGCTTTCTTGTAACTGCGTGCACGAGCTCTTTCTCTCCTCCATGTCTTTGCTACATGATTTGGCACAGAAGCCAAGCACTTGCTATGCAGGTATCTGAGAAGTACTCGCACAAATGGCATCTCAGATAATAAAGAGGTGTGGAAAACCATCATCACCAAAATTCCTGAGCTGTTTCCCCTCCGTCAGCCCCAGCTCCCAGCCTGAGGAACACGTTTGTTTGCAGTGCTGGAGTTTGTTCTATAATAGCCCCCATCTGGGGCTACCTGCCCATCGGGAGGCAAGCTGAGGCTGTCAGGCTCATGCCTCGGGAGCTACTGATCTGGAACTAACAGTGGGCGCTAACAAACTGCAGTCACAGGTCTGTGGCTCTGAATGTTTATGTGCTTCTGCAGTCCGCTTACCTGAATCGTGAGATCTCTGTCTGTACAGAGTTATTTGGCAGTAAATGTGTTCCCTTGCTCTTTTCCTTTGGGCTGCTATTGTATAAGCAGAAGGGTATGGAAGCCAAGTTTCTGGGGGACTCAGTGTATAATGGAAACTGTTTCTTTTTGTCTTCAGAAATACACTTTAACTATACCAAGCTATGCCAAAAGCTGCTGGTCCTGCAGAACCTCCTTGTACCAAATACGGTGGCAAATTTAGGACCTGGGACACAGTTGTCTTGGATCCACGGGTTTTCTCTTCAGGCTACCCCATGTCCATGGTAAAAAAAAAAAAAAAAAAAAAAAAAAAAAAAGAAAACAGGGTGAGCTCAGATTGCTGAGTGCCGTTGCAGCCCCCTCCCTTCTCAGCTCCTGTTCTTTTACCGGAGCAAAGAACAAGACCGCTGCTGCAGCTCTGCCGTCCTCTTGCCTCTCTCACCACCTTCAGCCACCACAGGAATTAGGAAGGGGAGGGGATGCTGAGGCTGATGAGATGAGGCTTGTTTAAAAGCTTGTGCTCAGCTCAGGCAGTGCTATGCCTGCATTTTTCCTTATGTTTATTGCTTGTGAGCCCTTTCATTCTTTTGTGCAGTTACAGAGCAAAATGTGGGAATATTACATACTGAATAGACATTACTGGACCAGTCAAGTGTTCACGTGGATCGAGTAAATAGCCTGTCTTCTAAGACCCAAGTGGAATCCTGCTAAGAAAACGTCTCACAAATTTCTTTTTCCCTTGAGTAGTGGTGGTGTTGAAATGTTTTGTTGAGATCTGCATCCTGTCTTAGCCTAGGGTATGCCTGTAGAGGTGTACTTTGGAACATCACTGCCCCAAAAAGAGCTCAAGGACAGTTAGCTCTCTAAAATAACATCATGACATCAGCTTTCCAGTGCATGGTTTGGTATACAGGGGCATTCAGCTTGCTTGCTGGGTTGTGATTCATTCTCTTGGAGCTGAGAGGTGTGTGCTCCACTAATTCCAAAGCACCGAGGATCAAACCCTGCTCTTCTGTGTGTTTTCTTCCAAACGATGTGTGTGTGTGCTGGACCCAGGATGCCTGCTTTTTAAGTACAGGAATTGGAAATGCGATTGCTATCTGTACTGTACGTGCTTTTCAGAATAGTTTTAAGAGTACTCGTGGTTGTCTTTCAGTGGGGCTGAATTCTGTGTGACCAAGACTTAACTGCCTATAGAATGGATAAGGAGAATTTTCCTTCGAGTTTTCCACATTGATGGATGCATGGTCACATTAACTATGCTATCATTAAAACAAACAAACAAAAACTTAAAATGCGTAGCCTTAGGAGACATGAGTTGCTACTACACTCACTAGCACTTCATGCAGTTGGCTTTCTCACTCTGCGTGTCTTGGCAACGCGTTGTGCTGCAAAGCTGGAGAGTGCAAGCTTCCATGCAGAGATCATCCCATTTACATTCTAGTCAGAGGGCCAGGATTCATAACCCTGATTTGGGCTCTCCCTGGTTTCCCAACAGCTCTGCCTCCCCAGACTTCACAGGGACCTCTAGGGCAAGGAGAGGGCCTGGGAACTGAGCAGTCTAACAGTGTGGTACCGAGAAGGAGATCTCTGTGCATGGGTGCAGCACATGGCCCAAGAAGCAGTGCCAGCTGGTGGGGATTTCGATGCAGATGTTTGGACTGCCATGTGTGATTGCAGCCACGGCATGTGGGCCAGCTCTGATGTAACATGTGGCAAGAGCAGAAAGGGCATGTAGGGTGCAAGGGGTCAAAAATGCCCCAGATCTCGACATCCAGTCAGCAGTTTCATAAATGCTTTAAGCCCTTTTAAACATCTGTCCTCTGGAATGATCTGTATGAACTGAAGACTTTAAGAACTGGTGTGATTACAAGTTCCCCAACATGCTGTGGTATCTGAACACTCACAGTCCTTGTAATGTTAACAGCGCTTTAAATTTTGCTCCCTGAGCCCATGCCTAAGTAAAGCAGTCCAAGTTGACACCTGGTGTTGAACGAAGACACCCTGCTGCTGCTCAGGCTCCCTCCTACAAGAGCTCGGGCTGCTGGTGGTGGTCTGGCACAGCACTGCAATGTGCAACTGGGATCACATGCTGTGCAAGGGAAAGAGAAATTCCATTTTGCTAACTTTCATGTTTTGTGTTGTAGCCATGAGACGCAAACGACCTGCTGGGATCATCCCAAAATGACTGAGCTCTACCAGTCTTTAGGTAAGACACTGCTACCATTTTTTTTTCCCCAGTCACACGAATTGTTACAATAAAAATTTCCAGGAGTACTGAAACAAAATTATATTGAAGTGAGAGGCTGTGCTTTTATCAAGGTTAAATGTTCTTCAAGAGAAAGGCCTAATTATTTCAAACGTGGAGTGGAAAAATTAATATATCAATTAGCATGCTTGGAGTGTACACTAGATTTACTAAGTAATTTGGTTGCATTGTTGCAAACTTCGCGAAAGACTGGGACAGAAATTGAGAAAAAAAAAAAAAAGAAGAAATCCTGTATCTTTTCACTGTCTAATCTATTTTACAAAAGGCAGATGAAAAATCAAACCAAGCTGCTGTTAGTGCTGGCTTTTGGATGGTAGAAAGCCAATTGAAGCAATTTGCCAAACTGCATTACCACTGCTTTATTTTTAAAGCACTTTCAATACTTGGAACACATGGCAGCTGTCATGATGTCATTTTGAATACCCAAATTGCATGGTTATTATGACTTCAGTGCGCCTCTCTGGTGTTTTTTGTTGTTATTGTTGTTTTTTGTTGTTTTGTTGTTGTCTTTTTATTTTTTTTAGCAGCTTTGGATTTTACCAATAGAAAGAAGCACATGTATAAAATATAATAGGTCAATCTATGCTCTAGTATAGGCTGCTTGGCAGACCATTTAATAGCTAACTGTTTGCATTTAATGGTCCTGTTAATAAGTAATGGAGGGTATAATAAAAATTAAGCTATTTCTTTAGAAGTATCAATGAATATGCTGCATTCATAAAGGAGGTTACATTCGTATAGTACACATATATAAACCAGCTTTTAAACAAGCCAGCTTCAGTACTAGGACAGTCAAACCTAGCATTCAGTGCAGGCTTATTTACCATGGTGAAATATAGCTTAAATTATCTCCTGCTAAACTCTGCGCTGGCATAATTAGACTGTTTTCAGTTGCTAAACTGATCTATTTCAAGCTAACTCAGGGAACTTGCTCTGCAGTAAAGGCATACCCAAGCTATTTTAGAAAAGTGATATGACAAAATCAAATGAAAGTGTGAAGGTTTTTTTCCTTATAGTATTAGCAGCGTGGCAGCAATTTGTTTAAAAGTTAACCAGAAGACTGCTCTGTATGTCAAAAAGGGATATAAGATGTATAAATTCAGGCTAACAAAATGCAAAAGCAGACAAGTGTTGACTTGCCATTTAATTATAACGTATTGCCCTGTTTGCCTCCTTTATATTTCTGCTCTGAAACTGAGTGGTTTGGAGGATTCAGGACAAATAGTAATTGTGCATGCAGACATCTCTTTAATATGGGTAGATCTTCAAACAGTTGCCTGTTAATTGAACCACCCTCTGACTCTGCAGCCTGCTTTGATCCAGAGACGGAGTGGTGTCTCTGATACTGTTGCTGGTCAGACCTGAATCCTCTTGAAACTGCTTTTCTTCTGGGATTTCTTTCTGGTATTTCAGCTCGAGTACTCTTGAATATTAAGAAGTTAAGAGGTAATTGTATAAGAGGGGAAAAAAGTGTCCTGGTGGGTTTGGGTCAACAGTTCAAAAGATGTGTGACTGTTGAAGTCAGCTTGCATTTAGTTTAACTGAGATTTTATCGCTGTGAATATCACCTGGATGTCAAGAGTTGAAGACATCCTTCCTTCTTACTGCATAAAGAGGGAACATGTTTAGGCAGATTTTATTTCTCTTTATTTTTTCTTTTAAAATCCATCTGTCTTCAGGAGAAATGAATGTCCAGAAGGACAGTCCTCTTTCTGGATAATTTTATTTCTATTTTTTGGGTTGGGAACAAGTCCTTATTGATATGGAAGCAACATTAATTTTAGCAAAGGTTGTGTAATAAGTGTTTCTGTTAGTAAACTTAGGTGTTTGTACATGTGTACAAAACAGATTAGACAAAGTGATTCTTTGTGCACTGCCACATAGGGTAAAGCTTTGATAACAGTGCTGCTGAATAACCTACCATTTTATTTTATTTTTGAATTGGGTATATTCATCATTGCCTAACTCTATAAATTGCATAATACAAGCATAACCCGTTTAGTCTTGAATGGAAGCCTTGATGTGTTTTCAGTGCTTTGCTTTGCCTCAGGTCAAAACGGTAATAATGGGATGTTTGAAGTCTTTTCAGACTGTTCAGTAATATTTTATCTGAAAAGATATTATTAAAGTCGATTTTGTATTGCATACTCATTAGATCCTATTATTTTTCCCCACATTAGGATCCAAATTTTGCTTCTCATTCATATGGAGAAATTTGTAGAGAGCTTAGTATGTATGCAATTTAAAAATCTGGTAGAAAATGTGAATTCTAGGTAAATGCAAAAAAAAAAAAAAAAAAAAAGTGAGACCAAGCACATCAACGCTGTCAAAAGTGTTCGTTTCCATTTTCCAACTCCTACACTTTGCCCATAGGGAATAATTGAGCAATGAGATGTAGCACTCTGTACATCCCAGGTACTGACTGATGTGTTGCCTTTCCATAAATTTGCCATGCTTTAATTGATGCCAGTGCATCATAATTTGCTAGAGGATCCTTGTGTCTAATTTAAAGTCTTAGAATTTACTGAAAGCCTAATTTTTTTTTTGAGTGAATGGGGAAGATGCAAGTGGGCACAAGGTAATGTTTTGCATTTGCCTATGTCTTTGAGCCAAAATAGACTTTTCTGCAAAAGAAGTAATGTTAGTTTTATTCTTCACATATCCTCTTCACACACCTACAAATTGCCACAGTACATTTTGCTGAAATAGATGAATTCCAAGTTTCAAACTTACTGTCCTCAGCTTTCTGTCTGAGAGGGTTTGGGTATTTGTAAAAATGAAGCTAAATTACGTGGGGGTGTTATTTGGTACCAATAAAAGAATGTAGGAATGTGCTGTGTACATTACTGTACCCGATGAGGTTCTCAGTCCAAGAACTCCTGTGTCCAGTAGGGACCGTGTCAGAGAAGGCAGAAAGAAATTGCAGGAAAAAATTGTAAAATACCCTTCCCTTTTTATGCTCATTTGCTGAAACAGCATTATTTATAAAAATACTATTAATAAACACAAAATGTTCCATTTTTAATTTAGTATTGTGAACTGGAAATTTTTACCTGGCTGGTCTTTCAATAGAAGCTTAGCAGATTGAAGTGCTTGCTCTGGACTGTGTTTCTTTATTATTTAAACAACATAGCAATTTTATCAGTTTTAATGAAGCATCTATTGCTGACTCAAGTTGGGCAATTTTCACTCTTCATTTAAAGTTATGGGTACTTAAAGTTACATAACGAGCCGTCAATATTAAATGACATAATTGTTGTTTAATGGTCACATCGAAGTGGCAATAGGTAATTGCAGCAATGACCTTAGCTGTATCATTTAATTTATCCACCAGATGTTGATACAGCTTGCTTAGCTATGTAAATGAAGAACATAGTGAAAAAACAAGTGGTGAAATGGAGAGGTAGTAAAAATCAGTGACATGTGAGTCTCAGGGGTTTGGCTGCCGAGAGTCACCCCCAGTTTGTGTAACACCGTTATGAACCACTCCCCTGTTGTTCCAACTTCCCTCTGAAAGTCTTCAAAGTACCCAGAACTGCTCTGGCAGCTTTTCTTTCCAAGAGCAGTTGCCCTGCAGCAGATCTGCTTTTTTACACTGTTCTTTTACAGCCCCCTTACAAATTTTCTCATCCTTCATGATGGCTCCAGGGCATCACTGAAATGAGAATTTGCATTATTTTGTTGTCCTAAAAAATTCAAGGACCTCTGAGACCAGGAGAGCAGGAATCAAAGTAGTTTAGGACTGCTTACTTTTTTTTTTTTTTTTTTGTCAGTTTGTCTTCTGAGTGTGAGCATTTAATTGCAGACAGCTTAGCTCAGAGTGACAGCGTTTTGCCTTAAAGCTGATGATGTCTCTAACCTTAGCAGTGGTGGTCCAGTAGGACTTCGTAGGTCGTGCCGTACTGTTAGTGTCCCTCTCCTCCAGTCTTCCCATGGGATGACGAGATGAGTTTCCTGAGACTTTGTAAACAATAACTGCAATAGCAGGATGCAGTCAGGAGGCATCTGTTTCTCTCTGCTAATTTCCCAAGGTAGGACAAGAGGGTTAAAAAAACCCACCCACATCCTTGCAGACTCCAGTGCACTGCAGCTGGTGACAGCTTTCCATTTAATTTGGGGTGTGGGGGTGGCGGTTCTCCATGGCATGTATGGAAGAAATGTCTCAGCTGCTTAACACAAGGTGAGAAAATGCTGAGAGGCAGCGCGAAGCCTCCACCAGTTTCGGCAGCAGCCGCTGTGGTGATGTTGTGGCTGGCTGCCCCATACAGCAATGGGAGCTTCTAACTCTGAATGACCGAGGAAGATAAATGTCATTGCCCTTTTTGGTTTGCGTTTCAGTGTGTCCTTCTGAAATGCTGCCTGAAGAGGTTAAACTCTTGGCCCCTCCATGCCATAAATTCTACATTTCTATTACAAAACTATTACACTATCTGTTGCTTCTGTTGCTTTTCTGAGATTTTATCCCTTTTCAACTAATTGATTTCCATGCTTGTATTAATAAGACATGTGCCTGTCTTACACATCATCTGATTTCTACTGAAATCCAAGGAGATGATACGTGCAAGCTTTTTTTTTTAAAAAAAAAATGTTGCTTATCCACTGATGTCATTGTCAAGGTAACTATAATTGGCGTAATAAAATTTTTCATTTGGGAAAATAGGATTGCTTGGGTTCTAACACCCTTGGATAGTCATCGGACATGGAGTATGTCGTCTTTCTAAAGGGTATGGCCGCATCCTGTGCAAATGTACACCTAACAGTCAGTACACGTAGCTATGGCAGAGAAGCCTTAATTTGCTGATGAGCTACCAGTGGTAGGGACCGTTGTGTTTCAAGGACCTTGCGTCCCTTGGAAACTAAACCATAGGTCTATTAGCACTGAAGGAGGAAATTAGAGAGAGGGCAAAGTAATGTTCTGCTGTAAAACAGCTAGCCATATGGAAATGTTTTGCTCAAGAACATTACCCTCTTGGTTTGCAAATGGAGATCATTCCTTAATAGTTTTGAAGTTGTTTGCTATTTATTTATTGTAGGATTTTTTGTTAAGACTGATCTCAGCTAGCACATAGGTTGTTGCTGACCTGACTGTAAACTCTGACTATGGCCTGGCCCCATAACGGGGTATAACCTAGGTGTACCTGGGTGTTACACTCTTGGACTTCGAGACTGAAGAAAAGCCATGCCATACTGAAACTAAATTCCCAAGGGCCTCGTCAATTGATCAGGTTATCGGTATGCTGGCACATGCTGTGATGTTCATCCACTTCTTGGTCTAAATGCAGTCATTAGCACTTTGGTGCCCTGAGTACCTCCCACTTATTAATTAATTTGCAGAGACATTCTTGGCTGTTCTACTTGATAGAGTGGTTATAATACAACACCCTGTATCTCTTTGTGGACAGTGGTTAAGCTACATGTCTACATGTTTAATATCACTGTTTACCATTATTTATCCTCAAAGCAATGTAGATGATAGCATTAATTATTGTTATAATGAAAGAGTCAATGGCTAGGACTCAGCTAATATTAAGCAATGTTTCTTGATTAATTTCTTTCCTTTATGCATTTGTCTCATTTGCATTTTTAAATTACAGTTCCTACAGAGGTGATATATGGCACTGTAGGGCATCATTAGAAGATTTATATAAGCGTTTGGGGCAGCAGGAATGTATCCAACGCTCTTATCTACTGGTCAGGGAATCACAGCTACATTGAATTGGTGTGAGATGAAACTTTTTGAAAAGTCAGCGTGCTATTAGTTTGATGAAACATGTGAAGGCTTAGTGGCTGGTGGTGGAATTATGGTTTGTTCAGGATTGTACAGTAAACAGTTTTAACCTCTGTTAGGTAGGCATTATCAGAGACAACAGTGACATGTAATTCCCCAAATAGCTTATCCTCTGCTAGCACTATATTTATGAACAGTGTGAACAGCTATTTGAAGAAGTCATACTATGGTAGTGTAATGCTCTCAGGTTTTGAGATATATTGATGTAGGTTCGTATCTTTTTGCTTGCAAATAAGTGAGAGTTTAAAAACAAAAAAGCCAAACAAAACAAAAATGGGGGGGGGGGGGGGGGAACACAAAAAATGTAAATCTCATTAAATGAAGATGAGGGTTTGATGAGGCTGGCCAGATGAGGATTTGACCTGATGAGGTCTAGTTGTTAACTTGACAAATTTTGCTCTTGTGATGATAGTTATCACCTGAAGCATACAAGCTGCTCGTTTCAGTTTGATGGGATCCAGGCAGTGGAAAAAATAGTGTCCATAAAATCATGTGAAATGACTGTGTTTTGTCCTTGTCAATTAAAAAGTGATTAGAATAATATTCACAATACTATAAACAAGTGACCTTTCTAAACTAAAAGACAATGTGGTTTCCAGGTAGAAAGGAATTCTAAAATGCCTTCTGATTACATTGTGTGTGTGTGAGACACATTTTATCAACTACCTTTGGGAGGAGAGAGTCTGGCCAGTCCCAGAGCTTTTAAATGCTCAGCCAGATGAGCCTGTGTTAGAGGACAGGGCATTGTCAAATGAAACATCCCAGTCATTCAGCACTAACAGCAGCTGGAGCAGCTGTGCAGTGAATATTCTTTTAAAGAACGGCCATGGAAAGCAGTTCAGTTATAACACATTACCTAAAACCAATCATCTGGGTCATAGATGCATGCTGCTGAAGAAACAAATACACCTCCACACTGGACACTACTTCTCTTGTTAAAAATGGTCTTTTTTTTTTAACTTATTGCCCTTTTTTTTTTTATTTATTGCTTTTAGCCATAGAAGTCACCTTATTTCATGCAATAAAGGGTCAAGAATACGAGGATCTGGTTTTGCTATTAAAACAATTATGATATTGCAATGTATAATATAGAATTTAGCATGGAATAATAATTAAAAAAAAATGTCTACAACATCTAATTTGTTGATACGGTGTCAGTAGTCAGTGGGACACTCCAGCAGGTGGTTCAAATTTTTGATGCAAATCATGGATCACTTCTCAAATGAGTGATTTTTACCTGGTTAGCCACTGTCATAAGGACCTGCTAGATGTAATTACTGCTGTTTCTACAATACCGTAGAAAGGCAGCATTGAAAAATGTGTTTATGTCTTAGCTCTTTTGAGGAAAAGCATAGCCCTTACATTCTGAGATTACTCACAACATGCAGAATTATGCAGGAGAGGTTAATTAGATGGGATTAATTGGCTTTAATTGTCTGATTGTCTTTCAGCAATAGTTCTGATTTAAGTTCTTCCTATCAAAAGACTGGAGTCCTTTTCATTAAAGCTGCATGTGTAAGGAGCATTAGTTTTTGTTGAATAATTTGTAGGCACCTGATGGACACAGAGGAGATCAGTCTTCTAGATAACCTTCTCCTCACCACATTAGTTGCTGTGAAGGAGCGTGTCGTGTCTGTAATGAAAAGAAGAAAGCTGCAAAAGGAGATTTCCGAATTTCCAAGGCTCATTTATACCTTAGCATTTCAAAATCTTTCACAGTGACGGTGAGAGAGAGGGGTGTGGTAGAAGCTGAGAAAGATCATGGAGAGATCTTCCTGCTGTGTTGGTGGGCATTGCTTATTGCTGCTAAGGTATCAGCGCCTGCCCTTTTCTTACAGGTCTTTTGTAGTATAATCCTCAAACTTCTCCCCTGGAAGCATTTCTACTCCTTGAACAGAGAACTGAGTGGCGTGAGAACTACTCTTTCCTCCTGGGTGTACTACTCATGTCACCAAATACAGCGCTGCCACGTTTTTCTCAGTCTGTTCATTTCCAGGGGCAGGTGGTCTTTTCCAATACAGAACATAATTAGATTATGCTCTTGAGCATCTACATTTTCCGATCAAAGCGTGGAAGTTACCTTCTGAGCAGTGAGGAGTAGGGCTGGGGTTGGAGTATCACCAACACAACCCAAAAGTCTCATACACTCCAAGGACTTTTCAGACCTCTTATCACCTCATTTGGATGAGGGGCTGTGCACTCCTTCTAGGAGTGGGAAGAAAGGCTGGAGAAGTGCATGCTTGGTGTACTTCGTTTTCTCCTACCTTCTTAGAGGTGGCAAATGCACTGTGGAATCAACGATCAGTGGGTCCTGAGTTTTTAGTGGTCTATTTGGGAGTGAAGAAAGTAACAGATAATTTCCCTTGGGAGCCAGGAAGGGAAAAAAAAAAAAGAGGAAAGGATGAGCTAGTAGTGTTTTTATAAACTGTTGGAAGTTTGTTGCTGCTTGTGCCACATTCCTTCCTCCTCCACATATTCCCAGCAGTAATGCCTGGCTTGCAGCCAAGCAGTGCCTTATGCTGCCTTACTCCAGTTTTCCTCCATTGCTGTTACCACAGTGACGTTACCACTAACGTTAGCAAGCAGAGTTACCAAGCCTCGTTACCTGACAGTCTTATGTTGTACAGCTCACTTAAATGGAGTCATACACCAGCAAGGGGAGCATTTGAGGCCCAATTAGAAGAGAGCTGGGCTTCCCCTTGCTGCTCTGTGGAGCAGTGCATTCTTCTCAGCAGTAGCTTAGGGGTAGGAAAGTCACCACCAGCAGATTACTAGGAGCATGGTTAAAATGACTCAAAACTCCATTCATCCTGGTCTTGAACACATCCAGGGAAGGTATATCTACAGCTTTGCTGGGCACCCTGTTCCTGTGCCTCAGCACTCTCAGAGTAAATTCTTCCTTATATCTCATCTAAATCTCCCCTCTTGTAGTTTAAAACCATTCCCCCTTGTCCTATCACTCCACTCCCTGTCAAAGAGTCCCTCCCCAGCTTTCCTGTAGGCTCCCTTTAGGTACTGGAAGGCTGCTATAAGGTATCCCCAGGGCCTTCTCTTCTTCAGGCTGAACAACCCCAACTCCATCAGCCTGTCTTCATAGGAGAGGGGCTCCCGCACCTTGGTACTCTTCATGGCCCTCCTCTGGACCTGTTCTATAACAGGCCCACATCCTTGTGCTGGGGGCCCCAGAGCTGAACACACTGCTCTAGGTGGGGTCTCACAAGAGCAGAGGGAGATAATCACTTCCCCTGACCTGCTGTCCACACTGCTTTTGATGTGGCCCAGTATAGGGTTGGCTTTCTGGGCTGCAAGTGGACATTGATGGCTCATGTCGAGCTTCTTGTCAATCCTCAGGTCCTTCTTGTCAGGGCTGCTCTCAGTCCATTCTTTGCCCAGCCTCTGTGCTTTGTTGTCCCAGCCCAGATGCAGGACCTTGCACTTGGCGTTGTTAAACTTCATGAGGTTCATCCTTAGATGCTGGCCTCTCCTCTGAGGGGGATTCATACCAATGTGTGCAAATATCTGAAGGGATGGTACAAAGAAGAGGGAGCCAGGCTCTTTTCAGCGGTGCCCAGTGCCAGGGCAAGAGGCAGCAGGCACAGAGGCAGCCTCCTGGGCTCCAGATTGAGCAGCAGTTCTGTGCTCTGTGGGTGAGGAGCGCTGGCACAGGCTGCCCAGAGAGCTGTGGGGTCTCCTCCTTGGAGATCTTCAAAAGCTGCCTGGGCATGGCCCTGGGCAGCCTGCGCTGGGTGGTACCTCCAGAGCTCCTTGCCAGCCTCAGCCATTCTACAATTCTGTGGGCATTTGCTGTGTTGCCCTCTCCATGGAACAGTCTTCCCTCATTGTAGTCCAAGTCAGAATTTAAATTCCTGTCGTGTAGTTATAAAATGCTATTACACTTGTCTTTCAGGAGCCATAAAACCTCTTATTATTGTCTTTTTTTTTTTGTGTGTGTGTGATTTAAAATAGTTAGAATGTGATACTTTTGCTGAAATGGAAGAAGAGGCAGATGAAAGGTACAGACACAACCTGGCTGAAAGTGAGGTCAGGAAAGGCATCTAAAGGAGTCCCAAATATAAAATAAAATGAAAGTACTAAAATCTGAGGCAAAGATGTGACATGGAATGACAGTGACATAGCAAATGACTGCCTTCACCTGATCAGCTAGCCATCCATTAGGAGTGTGGTGGTGGTAGCATAATGAGGACGGGAGGTGGGCAGTTGACAAAAACAAGGCGTTGGGCTAGAGCTGATAAAAGGTGGGAGCAGAGGCATGCTATGGCTGTCCAGCCTCAGCATATAGAGCAAAGAGCTAACGTTGCTCCTGCTTTCCCAAAACCTAAGGTGAGGGCTCTGAAATTAGCTCTCAACATTGCTTGTTGGTCATTTACAGCAGGTGCTTCGTGACAGAAGGGTTGATAAGAAATTCAGCATGTTACATGTACAGGAAAATAGATGTAAAACAGCGCTTTGATGATTAAGTGTTTTCATGATTTGTACTTTCTGCCCTGATTAAGGCCTGAAATATGTGTACATATTTACTAATGCTTCTTTAAAATGTAAATAATAAATAGAGAAGCTTTTTCAGAATATGCAGTTGAAATTCAGGGAAAACTTCTTCGTGTTCTGAAATGCTAACCATAACCTAGTGTATATAAGCCTCGAATCCAATTAATTTTGACCGATCTTATGTTTAACAAGTAAAATTGCTACTACTTGGGATATTTTTTGTTTGTTTGTTTTCCAGAATGTAAGTGTAGCCTTACAACAAGGTACAAAATGTAACTGAAGTCACGGTGTGTTTGCAAGGGACTGCTTTATTAATTTCTCCTGAAGACAAATTAAGTTGCTTTATTTAAATTGCGCACTCTATTCCACACCACATTAATGCTTGTGGACCTGTCAGGATAATTGTGAGAGAGCGAGCTGGCAGGAACAATGCCCAAGAGAACTGCCCATTAAAAAGGTGTATGGGGCTGTGCAAAGCAAAAGAAATTATATACAAAGCTGAAAGTTTCCCTTCTGCTGTAAGACGTGTTTTAGAAACACTTCACATCTTTATTAAGGTATTCAAAACTACTGAATTATCAGACCTCAAATTACTCATTCAGAACAGCTTAATTAAAATTTATGTAATTGAGGCTATATTCCCTCTGCTACCTATACCCATACAGCATTGTAAATGATGCCTGGATAGTTATACCTAAGCTGCCACATCACGAACACCTTTACAGTACCTCAGTGCATCCTCCTGCAAGGAACCATTCTGTATTTGCCCTGTTTTCAGTAATAGTCTGTCTCTCCAGTCTGGGAGGCAGCTTATTGATTGGGCTAAATGGACCTCTGCTGGGAGCCAATATCATGTTTTTTTTTTTTCTCGTTCTTTTTGTATTTACAGAGGTATTAACATTTTCCAAATGCCATCCCATCCTTAACCCCTTAGGCCTGGCAGGTTTCACTGTTAGTATAAAACTAAATGCATCCAGCAACATTGCTGGGCATAGGAGCCAGCAGAGCCTGTGCTGGTGTGAGCAAAGCTGCAGCACTGTGAAGTGCCAGCACACAGCCCAGAGCAAGGAGGTGCCGGGGGGTAGCAGTGCCCCGTGGGTATGTGTGGGACTGGGGTGGCAAGGAGGCTGCCCCGGCTGCAGACTGATTCCCTCAGCATCCCTGTGAGGGGGTGGTAGTGCCCTTTGGGAAATGGCATCGGCTCATTTAGTTGCCCCCAGAAGAGCAGCCAGCCCCTTTTCTCTTTGCCGAAGTTAGCAGCTTGCCCCTGTGCACAGTTTAGGTGCGTGTCAGCCTGCTCCCATAAACGTTTAGAAGCCCTTTGCCAGGATGTCGCGCTTGCTTCTGCGCCTTGGGTTTGCTTCTGAGTAACACAAGCAGTGGTGTACCTGCAGTGTGGTGCTGGTGTGCCAGTCTGGCTGTAAATGAGCTGGCTGATACACCTGCAGGAGCTCAGCCACAGTAGCTTTGACCTCACGCCCAGTAAATGTGTCTATTCTTCTGGTAAATAAATGGGTTTGCCCACGGCTGCTCGCAGCAAAGCCAGGGTCAGGATCAGAGCAAGCACATCATCTGCAGTCTGGTTTCGCACAGGCAGGCAGAACACAAAGGTGCGTATCCAGTTTCCTGGTCATACAAAGTCCAAGACAAGTTTTGCTTGAAACCCCTCCTTTGTTTCTAGTTCTGTCCACAGCCTGCTTCTCAAACTGCCGAGCAGGGCCGTGTCCTGCAGGGGAGGTAGCCACAAGGCAGTGCTGAGCTATGCTCGCGCAGCCCTGACCGAGCCTCCCCCATGCTGATTGGGTTGGTTATCTGCTCAGTGTGCTGCTGTTCCCTCTACATTGGGGACTCCTGCAAGTGATCTGGTTTGGTGACCCGCAGGAGAAGGCCGCAGTGAAACCGGCCCTAGGCTGCTCCTGTTCCTTGCCCTTCTCCCATGGCCTCTGGGCTCCCCGCAGTTTCCAAGGTGCTCTGGAGGCTCGGCTGGCTCCCTGCCGGCACCCTGCACCTTGCAGAGCACGCTGCTGTCTGCTCAGGTGGGGGAGCACAAAAGAGGCATTATTTTTTAGAGTCTCAGCAGTAGCTGAGAGTTGCCTGCGTTGCCCAGGAGCTCTGTGCATCTGGCTGCTGGCAAGCAACCTGGCTGGGCACCTCAGGCAGGGAGGGAGGAGATCCAAATCCTTATCTCCCTTGCAGTGCCAACCCTGTGAAAGGCTGCGGTGTTTTCAGACAACGCTGCTGCAGTGGGTGGTGGTGTCCTTTCAAGTGCTCTTAAGTTCAGAACCTTTGAAAGAAAGGAAGTAACGCTTTAGGACTTGCTGGGTTTCTTTTGAATGATTGATTGCCAAGGTTTGAGTGCTTTTGC
The DNA here is from genome assembly GCF_963932015.1 of Anas acuta. Taxonomy (NCBI): domain Eukaryota; kingdom Metazoa; phylum Chordata; class Aves; order Anseriformes; family Anatidae; genus Anas; species Anas acuta. The sequence continues at coordinate 87,299,956 of NC_088979.1, forward strand.
TCAGTGAAGTATGGTTTCTAACACACCATTTTTCCCTCTGTCCTTTGAACCACCGATCGCAATGTTTGAGTTCAACTGAACATCCTCATCATGAGTCTGGTTATGACTAAGGTGTAAAGCTAATCGTTTTTTTTCTGGTGTTTTTCCCCCACAGCGGACCTGAACAACGTCAGGTTCTCCGCATACAGAACTGCCATGAAGCTCCGCAGGCTGCAGAAAGCCCTCTGCTGTAAGTACTTGCCCCGGTCGTGTGGGCTGCCAGGAAGATTTTATTACCAAGCCATGAGCTGATTTGCAGCTTCAGAAGTAGAAAAACACCCCCTCCACCCCCAAAATGCGGCTGGGTGCATGGAAACCTCTCATCTGAGGGACCTCCTGCTGCCACTGCTTTGCACCTTCCTGACAAGGCAGAAGTGCTGGGCAGCCTGCAGGTCTCTTGGTTAGGAGACAAAACAGCAGATCAGGAACAAAATGAACATTCCCTGCATATTTCTCATCTTTATGCTCTTTGGCCAGCTCTTTTCTCTATGTGCATTACTGAAGCTACATCCAATGCCAGCCACAGTTTTGCAGCTCAACAACATGCAAGCAGGATTGCCCTGTATTAAGAACAGTGAAAGCTCAGATGACAAACTGTGCCAGAGCTGGAATAGCTGATAGTTTGTTAGGTTGACTCCTGAACCCTGGGGGTTGCTGCGTTTAAATGAGATCATCACAGTAAGCATTTAGCTTCATTTCACCCCAGCTTTTGGCTATGTTCAAAAGTCTCTAGTCACTCCTACAGTAGCGATGCGCATGGTCTGACATGGCAGTTCTCACAGCTGGTGTATGGTTTGCTGCCTGTCACTTCACTTACATCTCCGCTTAAGCTTGTTGTAACCTGATAGCTAAATCATTTGCTCATCATTTTCTTAGTAGGCCAATAAGTTACCAAAGCAAACAGTTTATTAAGCGGTACAATTTGGAGGGTTATTAAAATATTTTAATGTTTGGTATTCGGTGTTTAATTACAGGGTTAAATTTCTGACACAGTTGCAGTGTCTCAACTGTTATTTATCTCAAGTTTAGATTTGTGCTCACATGCTTTCTGGAACTGTGTCAAACCTCAGTTTTTTTGAGCATGTTTACTTTTAGGCTTATAAGGATGGGTGAATTCCACTAATGAACAGACTTAATCTCTGGATTTATAAAAAATAAAATAAAAAAATAAACACTAGGTGAAAATTCTTGTAACACAATGAAAAAGTTCAGCACGGATGTAGTAACAAAGATTGAATTTTGACAGCTGATGATCAGAAATACAAACATGTTTTTGTGACAATCATTATGAAAAGGCAATATAAAGAAACTTGAATGATACACAGTGAAAAGTATTTGTAATCCACGCAGCACTGAAGTAATGAACTAAAACTTTTGTGTAAGTGGCAAGCTTCTGTGGTTGAAAGTACAAAACTTTGCATCCTGTTTTATCTGTAATTAGCTTGATTCTGCCACTGAATAATTCTCCACTCATCATGGGCTTTCCAGTGGGGAATTGTAATTATGCACTGAAGTCTGTTCATCTTTCAAGGTCATACTTAGGTAGATTTTCTGAGAATGGATGTTTTCAGAAACATGCAGTGGCGCTTACACTGAATACTTTAGCACATTCTTCACACTTGTATCTAAGGAGAAGTATTTAAGGAATTTGGTTAACAGTCTTTGTTCTTGCAAATATTTTTGCTTGGAGACACCATCCTTGTGTTTGTATATTCTGTGATTTAAGTGTCACTTGTGAACTCAGTTTAATTAGATAAAAAAACTATTTACAAAATTCTTTTTCTGCAATTTGGCACTGGTAGAAATAGAGCAGTGTTGTGATTCAGGGATCCTACATGTAGCCCCAAATCCCTGAATTTTTCCTGCAGTAGGTGCTGCTTTCAGCTCTCAATTTTTATTTCGGATTTAAAATTGCAGGAGTTTAAAAGCTGTATGTATATGTATTCTTTTCTGCAAACTGTGTAAAAAGCAGAACAATGTTACCTTCTGAGGAGTGTTTTCAGATTCTGAAGATGGGAACACAATAGAAGTCCCTAGATGTGGAAGTGCAGCCTATCTCAGTGGCAAGAATAGAAACACTTAAACATGAACTATACTTAGATTTTTGTTGAAAAATAACTTCTCGGTTTGTAAATCAACCCAACGAACATTAGGATGCTAGGACTTTAAACCTGAAGGATAATAATAGGAAATGGTAATCCTTAACAAATAAACGTTTGTGTATCGTGTAACGTTAGGAGAATCTAGTGTGTAGCTCTATTGTCCCAGCCTGTGAAATTATTGTAGGCATGCCAGGTGTAACTATTAAACCGTTTTTTTTAAATGTGTGATTTCCTTTGATAATCACATCAAAGCATGTTGACTTTCTGGCTTTGCTACTTTTAAAAGATCTGATCTTTAAGTGCAAACCACATCTGAACAGATGTGAAGTCAATAAAATGTGATGTGTTCCCAAACCTTTCTTGGAGATGCCGCAAAAGAAAATATTCAAGAACTTCCTTTATATATATATATATATATATATATATATATGCAGGCTAGATTAAATATATATATTTTTTTAACATATCAGCCAACTCTGTAAGGTTACAGAGGAGATGATTTTGCATCCTGGGAACACCATTAACACTTTTTATCACCAACCATATGTTGAATTTTGCCCAAGTTCGTTATATGACCTCCACAGCAAACATTCTGCCTGTTAACTTGTCTCTCCTGGCCTTCAGCTGGTTAGTCGTTCAAGGTCCTTTTTCATGCTTTTCTTGTATTCTGTCCACAGATTGGCCTAGTTATAGGCATTATTAAACTTACTCTCTTACCTTAGAGGACAAGTAAATTTTTATATACATAACTTGGATTTCAAAATAAGCTAGGGGCTATAGTTCACACAAATTCTGTAGTCCGTTTCAGAATTTTAAATAGAAAAGAACAGAAGAGTGACAACCTGAGAAACATGCAAAGCATAAAGTGGTATGGTTTATTGTAATTAAAGCCTTGCAAATCACGGAATGTCCATGAATATGCAACTCTTCAATATGTGTTTGGACTTGCCTTTTGAAAGGCTGTCATTCATGGGACTGGCATATTTGCTTTCAGGAAAGAAATACACAATTCCTAATTCTGGAGAAGCCCCCAACATGTTACTTTAAATGCAGTTGGGAAGAACCACGATGAACTTAACCCTGGTGAAGGCCAGAACAAATCTTCCCATGAAAAGAAGTCCCCTAAAGCACAGCTTGGTGGCAAACACTTCTTACTCGTTTTAAGATGGACGTGCATCATTACCTTCAAGATAGGACAGGCGTCTGATGAAGAGCAGGGTGAAGGGCTTTTCAGAAGTTGCTGCTTATTAGCAGGAAAAGCTTTCACAAAATGGAATGACCCATGTTTAGCAGCTGCTGCATTTATAATTAAGCTGCCACCCAGGTGCCTGAGGGGTTCATTTAATTACCATTGATTCATCGTCTCAAAGGAACTGAGAGTTCAGCCTAAAGCTCTGCATTAAAGGTGTTGTGAAAGCATTGCTATATTTCCAATTTGGCTAATAAATTACTATAAGAAGACTAACTTGCTATGACTCTTAGCAATGGGTCTGATAAATATGCTTTTGCAGAATTGTAACACTGACCTTAGAATAGCTATGTTTTATATGCTAGTAAGTTAAACGTAATGTTGCAAAATATTTTCCTTTAGTAAATATCCACATGATAATATGAAAAAGTAAATTTCTAATAAAGCCCAGTGCAAAACAAACCAGCCCAAGTTCAATCTCTTGGTGTAATACTAGGGATCGAATTCCAGGCTTTCTTCCTTCTCTCTGGCACTGGGTACGTGAGGCTCACAGGATGAAATTTTCAGAAGTGCTTAAGGGATTTAGTAGCAGAAGTCCCCACTGATTGCCAGTGAAGTTTATACTCCTGAAATTCTTTCGGCAGTTACAAAATCCCAGCATACTGTCAGTGCAGCATTATCATGCAGCCCTGTGTGCAGTTGGAATATTTTTCATCAAAGGGTCAGTTTCATCCTTTGTTGTATTCTGGGATACTCAAGTGTGAATTTGGCAAATGTGCCCCTAAACCAGATGAAATTCTAAAAAAAAAAAAAAAAAAAATCTTGTATGGGTTGTTTTTTTTTTTTTTTTTTTTTTTTTTTTTTTTGACATTACCAAGAGGTGTTGCTTACCAGCACTCAATAAAACATATTTTTATTCCAATGACAGAAAAACTGGTCTTGCAATTGGGTCAGTTTATTTCCCAGTTCTGTAACAAATTTCCACAGAATCACAGAATCACAGAATTTCTAGGTTGGAAGAGACCTCAAGATCATCGAGTCCAACCTCTGACCTAACACTAACAGTCCCCACTAAACCATATCCCTAAGCTCTACATCTAAACGTCTTTTGAAGACTTCCAGGGATGGTGACTCCACCACCTCCCTGGGCAGCCCGTTCCAGTGCCTAACAACCCTTTCAGTAAAGAAATTCTTCCTAACATCCAACCTAAAACTCCCCTGACGTAACTTTAGCCCATTCCCCCTCATCCTGTCACCAGGCACATGGGAGAACAGGCCAACCCCCACCTCGCTACAGCCTGCTTTAATGTACTTATACAGAGCAATAAGGTCACCCCTGAGCCTCCTCTTCTCTAGGCTGAACAAGCCCAGCTCCTTCAGCCGCTCCTCATAGGACTTGCTCTCCAGGCCCCTCAGAATGGACTTGCTCTCCAGGCCCCTTCCAGAATGGTTTCAGGCAGTTCACTTTAGCCCAAAAATCCACAACCCCAAGTCATGCTGAATTATGCTGCACTTTGTAACTAACCATGGTATGAGAGGGCTTAACAGCATCTAAACTTTCATCTCGCCTTTACTCAGCCCCTGGAAATTCCATGCAAGGAAGGAATATATAACAAAGGGTTATATGGCAGCAGGAAGATCTCATGCCCCAGATAGTCTGATATTTCTGATTTCTTTTGTTTTTGATTCCTGTTTTGCATTTTACGCCATCATCTCATAACTCTCTGATTTGGTGTCCCCCAAAGTGTGATACTGCTGTTGATGCTATTTTTCAGAAAGTAAGAATAATTTTAAGAGCTGATGGGAAATTCTATTTTGCTATGGGCATACAAATTTCAAAATACAGTTGACTAACATTTGAATGAAAATCAAGATTTTTAATGTCTGTGGCAGAAACCTCTGTTGTATGTTGATTGATAAGTTTTAAATTTGTCTCCCTCTGTAATGTCATAGAGGTACTTCTAAATGTAAATGCTCATCAGAACTAAAATACAAATTCCATTAGAGTAAGTACTGGAACAGGTCTGGAATCTTATTTTCCATGTTCTCGCCACAGAAAAAGTAGCAGAGAAGTTAACCTTGGTTCAGCTGTGATTCATTTGTATATTCCTTGTGGAATTTGGTTCAGTGAAGGTTGTTTGACTTCTGTATAAAATGAGTGGCACGTCCCATGAAAGCTGATGACAAGTACCATGTTTAGAGCACATCCAATGAATGCAGTAGTCAAATATTAGCCTATCCGTAGGAACATAGAACATGGAATATGGAGTTTTTACTTACACAGTAATTTATCTAATATTTCTGTACAATCCAATAGCACAGTAGGTACTTTACAGCTAAAAATGAGTTTTCATTTTATAAACGTTGCTATTTAAGACCACAGCTGAATAAACAGTGCACCTGTAGGACTCTTGGAACCAATCTTGCACCTGACTTTCAGAGGATATTAAATGTGCTTTGGCCAGGCATGTAAGCCAAGCAAACTTATGTACCTAAATTTATCTTTTGGGTACAGGTAGCACAACTGCTGTTTCTCTGCAATCTTTATTGCATTGGTTTGTTTTAACAGTGGATCTCCTGAGTCTGTCTGCTGCATGTGATGCCTTGGACCAGCACAACCTCAAGCAAAATGACCAGCCGATGGATATTCTACAGATCATTAACTGCTTGACCACTATTTATGATCGACTGGAACAGGAGCACAACAACTTGGTCAATGTTCCTCTCTGCGTGGACATGTGCCTCAACTGGCTGCTGAATGTCTATGACACGTATGTATGGGTGCTATAAACATCGCACACTGAAAAGCTTCCGAAGCACCACAAGGGGAAGGGGGAAAGGGTAATGAGCTGGCTGCCTCGTTGTAAAATGAATGGCTTGAAGCTGGAAAAACAGCAGTTGGAGTGAAAGTTTAAGAAACCTAATGATTTAATGGCTGCATTTAGTTGAATCGATACAGCCCTTGGTTAGGCATGCAAAACTAGATTTATTAAGCTAAGCAATGAGAGAGCTGGAAAAGAGAACACACTGCTGTGTTCAGAGCAGTTCCAGGACTGCACCTCCTCTGTTGGTCAACGCTTTGCCTGGCTTTTAAAATTTCTTCAGATAAAGAAATTCAAGAGCAACACATGAACGCCATCATACAGACTCTTGCATGTCTGTATTTTTGTGTGCTAAACCTTTACAGAGCTGTTCATTTTCTACAGCTTTCAATCTGTAATCCTTGCTCAAAGCTGGAAGAGACTCATCTATACTCTGATGTGTTTACAACCCTTTACAGTCAGGAGATCTGAGAAATGCTTCATCTAAAATTTAATTTGGAAAAGGGTACCTATAACTATAAATACAAGAGAGTAAATTTACCAAAATAAAATTATAACAGTGTTCCATTCAACAAGTTAGTGATGTTGCTCAGAACACACAGATATATTCCAAAGCACATTTTGTAAGTCAGTTTTAGACTAAGCCATGATTTTTGTATTTGGTGAATTTAGTGAAAAAAGATGTCAGTGGAAGTCTTTATTTGTTGTTTTTTTTGTGTTCTTATCAGCTACCTTCAGCCGGACATGCTCATTACTGTGGCAGTATAAACATTCATGTGTAGAAATGGAAAGACATGAAACAATTACTGTGTTGCCACTGACATTTTGAACTGTACGGTAGTGCCATAACATCATTCTTCCATCCACTTTGTCACAGCACTGAAGCTTCAGTGATCACCTGCACACAAAAAAGTACAGATGTGTATACAGTCTCTTCCTGCAACATCATGTCTGATAAGACAGTTGCTTGTAACATCATCTGCAGCAGCTGTACAATCCTGTGAAGTGGATTACCCACATTACATTATATTTTTGTATAGTGTACTGGTAGGAGGGAATGGGGCTGTGTTCATTTAACTGCCAGGGTTTTTTTCTTTAATCTGCTTTGGCTTTCACTGAACTCTGATCCAGTTTTGAATTATCTAATACGAGTAACGTATATATGAAGTTGGTGAAAAACAAAAAAGACACGCTAGAGATATTAATCCAGATCAGCCAGGCTAGTGGCAGAGAGGGAAATAAAAATAATTCCCCAGGCTGCTCCTAAGCTGGACCATCCAGTTTAGATTTGCTGTGTCCAGTCTAGCTTTTGTTATGTAGCACTCTGCTGAAAGTACAGCATTAGAAATTATAATTGGCTGCCTCGAGGCAATTCCCTAGGTATGCTAGGGAATTGTATATTGCAGGACTCGATGAAACACAGAGTTGTTTTATGTGTGAGGAAAGCTCCTAGCTGTTTTGCTGAAATTCAAGTTTGAATTATGCTGGTAGAGAGGTGACCTTGGGGTTACAAGTGTTTAGTTTTCATTGTAAACTTAATAGGAAGAGATCAACTGAAGTGCATAGTGGTACTGGAGACGTTTAATTCAATGTACTGAATCTTTACTTTTCTTATAATTGAAAACTGTCATTTGTAAAGATACTAATCAAATTCACAGTCAATGACTGATCTAATTATGGGCACAGCTCTGCAAATCCAGCACGTTTCAGATTTGTTTTAATTGATCAGTCACTCATGCTCATTTGCAGTAGCATGCTAAATTACTGATTTGACTTGGGAGGAGAGTAGAGTGAACTGAACAACTCATGGTTCGTGCAGGTTCCAATTTAATATGCCTTGCAGGGAAATAATCATTCTACATTCTTCTCCTGTATAATTTGCATGAGCCTGGTATTCATCAGCGGGAGTTTCTCAGGACACAGATGATAATTAATTTGGAAAAGGTTTGAGGGAGAGGACTAAAAGGAGCGGAGAGGGGAGAGCATAGGTAAGCAACAAATGCTTGTTCGTGGTGAAAAACACAAGATTTTTATTTATCTTTTTAAAAAAGGCTGCAAATTCTCACTTCTGCCTTGTCCACAAGTTTCTGCCTGCACCTTTTATAGGTGTTGCAGGGAAGATACATAGGTAAAGGAGCACTGTTGACTCTTATGATGCCTTTGTAGGACTAAAAAGAAAATATGCATGTTGGCTGAACCCTACAGCCTAGTGCATGAGTACGGTGCACCTGTACCTGACTTACCATATTTTAAGTGGTGGTCTTTCACTGGTGGCAAGTCAAAGCTGTTGATAAGGCTGTGCTTCCAGAAGTCCTGTTTAGATGTTAACTTACTATGTTGTGTATGTCTCATTTGCAATAGATGTTACGTGTTTGTAATGCTTTGTGAAATAAAGTCTTAGGGGAAGCCAGCAGCAGGAAGCAAATTGAACTAAGCCAGGTACCTGGGAGAAGATCTGAAGGTTTGTCACTGTGCTGCTGGCAGCACAGAGGATGATGTTGTTACCACAGGCACATTAAAAAGCAGAAGCGATAGCATAGGCATGTCACAAACTGGTGTGAAGGTGAGCGTGAAGGAAGACTGAGTCAAGGCAGTGCAAGAACTGACGTGGAGGAGGACCAAGGCTGTCAGCTTGCTCAGGTTTGAGTGATAGGAGAAGGAGCTCAGAAACAACACCATTACAGTAATGACTCAACTGTACAACCTGCCTTCGTTCTCCTTGGTTTTAGGCAAGCTTAATCAGTCACCTGAACATCTTGCTAGTGCCTTTGACGCTATTTCTGGTGTTATTTCTGCATGAGACTGTTCCTAGTTGAATTGGTACAACTGCACAATTCAGTTTAACTATGCCTGTGGAACCACAACCATATTTTACGTTCAGTTTACCGTGTATGTAATAGCAGGCTAGTGTATGCTATGCAAAATGGTTCTTTTTGTGACTTTAACATAAAACTGCAGAACTATGTTAAACTTTGTAATAGACAACCAGTTATTATATGAATGGATTGTATTATCAGCTGATGTTTCTTTTCTATTAGGGGTCGAACAGGAAGGATCCGTGTTTTATCTTTCAAAACTGGTGTTGTATCCCTTTGTAAAGCACACCTGGAAGACAAGTATAGATGTAAGTCAATGTAGTTCTTTTTTTTTCTTTCTTTTTTTAGGTAATTTGTGTTTATATTATGTTTTCATTACTCTTATTTGTTCTATGTATTTAGCACAGTGGTCACCAAACTTTCTGATCATGCAAAAAAAATTTAATCAGTAAAAAAATCTTTGAACGTGCACCCCTAATATATCCATATTTATTTATATATATGCACTAGTGTGCTATATGTATATTATGTACAGTATGGACAAAAATAGAAGTTAAAAAGGGATGAGACAAAGATGAAATAAATACTATTTTCATTTCTTTATATATAATTTATTAACTGTTCAAAAATATGTTTTACTGCATACCAATGGATTTGCACATCCACTGGGGTATATACACCTCACTTTGAAGACCACTGGTCTAGCACACCTTTATACACAAAAAATGTGCGTGCAGACACCTGGTTGGAAGAATTCACATGCTGAGATTTAACATTTCCTTATAGAAGGGTGCTAGAACACTTTTGCTGTACCACAGCAGACAAAATGTATAGACAATAAGATGAAAAAGCAGCACTGATCCACAAGACATCATGCATTACACTATTTTGGAATATATTACCTTTTCAAAATATTTTCCACAATGTGATCAGAGTCTCACTGGTTAAATATAGTTGCTATCTGTAAGTAAAAATTAGTCATGCAGTTATTTTGCATATTTTAATGGGTCATATCCTAAAATACTTGAAAAAAATCCACTTGAAGTTTTAGTTTCAACTGACTAATGAATCAGTTCATTAGTGAGGCTAAGATCCAGAAAAGGTCTGCTGATAAGGGTATTTCTCAAGAATAACTTTCTGGTTAAATTAAATGACATCAGTCTTACATACATGCATTGAAAGAAAGCCACTACCGTTAGAGTTTGAACCAATGCTGTAGCAATTCTTCATTAATGGTTATTTCATTATTTTTCTAATCCAAGTTTAAGAAAGCTAATAAGAAAACATACAGTTCCAACAATGGATTCTGTTATATGAATTATACATCTGTGTATAATTGGATCAGATTTTAGGGCAATTGCTATAAATGTCACAGTTTAGTTCTTTAGATGTTTCTTTTGGGTTTTGTGAAAAATTATTCAGAAAATCTTTTTAAGAAAATTAATACAGATTTTTTAAAAAATTATATTCCATTGGGAATTATCAGAGTTATAAAGAAAAACATTTTTTAATATATTATAGGCTCCTGTACTGTGACATGGTAATGCATAACCCCCTTTAAGGCTGCAGAACGCAGTGTTTTACTGATAGGTGTTTCACTGAATGAACGCTGAATAGCTTTTGAGAGAGGAACAAATTGTCTCTGCGAGGCTGTGGTCATGCTGAAGTCATAGTGCCGTTGCTGTTAGTATTGCTGTAAGTGCGTGATGAGTCGTACCCCTTAAAGGTTTTCTGATATTTGTGCAGCAGAGAAGTGTTGGTTCTCATAGAGCAGAATTCTTCAGGCTTGCAGAGGTGATGGAAAAGAAATTTTCTCAAAATTATGTATCCTAAAACTAGTCTTGGTAAAAGTGAAACTTGTGTGATTAAAATGTAATCCTTTCTCTATCCATTCCTTTATTCCTCTGGAAAAAGACAGGTGTCAAAGCTGCTCTAGGAAAGTTACCTCGAAAAGTGCTGAATCACCTTTATAATTGTATCCTTGTTGTCAGGTGAAATACTAAAGCTCCATAGAAGGGATTTTTTTTATAGTGGCTGACCTTCCTTTCTTCCTTCTTTCCTTTCTTCATTCCTTTCTTCCTTCCTTCTCTTTTTCTCTCTTTCTTTCTCTCTTTGAAAAATAAGCAGAATTTATTCAGGTCATGTATTGTCAACAGGGATATTATCAAATAAATATTTCAGTTAATGCTAACCTGATTTTCCTTATTACAAACTCTAAAACCTCCTCATTGTATACATAGTATAGCTAATTCCCACTAAATTAAATTGGGCTCACAGAAGGATAATAATTCTGTCCTATAAGGATCCTTTTCTAGAATGATGCAGTAATAGAACAAGACTTAAAGTGACATTTCACTTCAAAAATGAAAATTTAATATGATATTAACATTCCCAGTGGATGACAGATTCTGTCGTACTGTGATATTTTTCTTTCATTTTAGAAATACACCTGGATTAAAAGATTATGGTATATCAAAGTTAGGAGCTCTTGTTTTCCAGATCAATTCATCTGAAAGAGAACTGGGTTCCGAATTGTAAACTTATTGCTTAGAGCTGAAGAAGTGCTGTATGTTGTATGAGATTATTTTACTGTTAAACAGTAGTTTTGAGGCATTACCATTGCTGTGGATCAAAGATCCTGATGTTCAGTTGACTGTATTTCAGAATTACAGCTGCTATCATCAGTAATGGCATAGGCACTGTGTTAGAATGTCCTTTCTTCATGGGTACAAATAAATAATCCTATTAAAAATCAACATTTACTAACAGAAGCAGTGTTTGTAGGAAGAGAAGCAGACAAACTGCAGATACATTTATGTTCATGTCCGTCAAGGCCATTTACCCCACTTGTAAGCCTTTGAAATTAAGCAGTTTTCCTCCGTACTTGCTGTGTCCCCATTATGATGCTTCAGCCACGGTGTCCTTTTGTTTCCCCAGACCTATTCAAGCAAGTGGCGAGCTCCACCGGCTTCTGCGACCAGCGCCGACTGGGGCTCCTGCTGCATGACTCCATCCAGATCCCGCGGCAGCTGGGGGAGGTCGCCTCTTTCGGAGGCAGCAACATTGAGCCGAGTGTCAGAAGCTGCTTCCAGTTTGTAAGTTCATCTTCACTCGCTGTTCATTTTCTGATAAGTCTCCTTTCCAGCTAGCCTTTCTATTTTGGGATGAGACTGAGAATCTGGAGGAAGGGCTAGGGTAGCAAAGATTGTTTAGTGGTATTCACTAGTGTATTTCTTTGACAAGATATATATGAATTACACTGCTTCTTCTTAGGTGCCATCTTCACTGGGATTGTGGCAGTGACTGAAGAAGCCTAGATTATTGCAGAATCACAGAATGGCTTGGGTTGGAAGGGACCTTAAAGAGCATGTAGTTCAAATCCTGATATGAGCAGGGACATCTTGCCCTAGACCAGGTTGCTCAAAGCTCCATGCAGCCTGGCCTTGCACAGGGTTGTCAAAGCTTATGTCATCTGGACAGCAAGTAGTTGGCACCAGGACCCATGTAGTAACTGAATCCTGCAAGCAGTGGAAGTCTGTGTTGTGGAAGTTCCTGCTTTTACAATTTTCTACTGCCGTGTAGTTGAACAGCAATGGTTAAACTCATTTTTGTGTGTATACATTCCAATGGCAGCCAGGTGCTCAGCAGAGAGATGCAGAAAGATGACTGACTAAAGTGCTTACTAGGGGTGAGGAGCACTTGATGAGCTCCTTTCGTTGTTTGAATGGGTAATGCTATTTTTCTTTCAACAGTACTAAAATAATTTCTGCCCTATCTTTTGAGGAATACACAGCCAACTCCAGGCTCTTTTTCACACTTGTAAATTATTTAATCTGAGGAGGAAGAGAATTAAGGGAATTATTCATCTTTCTGCTAACCAACAGCAAAATGCAAAAGATTAAGACAGCTGCCTAATGAAAAGGTAGAGGATGGGAGGTAATGTATCGTCTGTGGTAACTCTTAATGCATCTTCTACATCACAATAGAAGAAACTCATGTTCAATCCCTTAAATATCTTGTTTTTGTTTGTTTGTGATTTTTTTTTTCTGTTGGTTGAATGGGAGCAAGGGGAATTGTTTCTTCTTTCTTTACCTGCTGCTCAAGTTTCATGAGGTAGTAGTTTCAGTTCTGTAGTAAGGAAAGACAGCAAGTATTTTTCAATGAATATTAATGCTTGGAAGTAGTTTTTGTATGCGCAGCGACTTTAAAGATCAAATTCTGAAATGAACAGAAACTTCTAGTTGCAGTGGGATGTTTGCTTTCAGAATTTTTTTAACTTATTTTGTCAGATCGATTCTGTAAGATTCATGTTTTTTAATTTCCATCATTTGTGTCTTGACCTTTGATAATTCTAGTCTGTATTTGAGGTCATTTCCAAATTAATGGTTTATACGGCCATATTCAGGGTGGATAAGCCATGCTGATAAACTATGCATGGTAACTTTTGCAGCTAGGTGTTAGACCCTGCTATGGCTTTCAAGGCTTTTGAAGGAGTTCCACATGGGGGTTCAGGTAAGACTAACACAAAATAATGCCACAGCAAATCCGTGGTGAGAATCTACATGTCAAAAGCTGGTTTGTGCAAATGACTTTACAAGGAAATCACCAGGTCCTATAATTTTACAGAATGAATAGCAAACACACTTAAAAAATGGTGTTGAGAAACTGATGAGGAGAATGAACCAACCTTTTTTATAAAATAGGAGGAAGACTTGGAATAAATCATTATTTGAACAAAATGAGCTAGCAAAATTGTCTTACTACAAATGAAGAAATGCCAACAGGCATCCCAGTTGCCAGCATTTCTAGAAGCAGAGCTGGGCACAACCTTTCACCTGGTCATAAATCAGACAGATGGAAAACCTGAGGTTTTAATCTCTTACCTCCAGTAAGAAACAGTGTTAGGAGGAATTGTGTCCTCTGTTTTCCCTGCAGGTGAAGCCTCCATTTTAGCTTAAGTGGGAGGCTGTTTTCTGACCTGGCTTGCAGCAGCAAAGACATTTTTCTAGTAAATCTTGAAATGGGGAGGGAGGCTCAAGCAAGGAAAGAAAGTATGAGAAGGGAGTGATTTCTAGGGAGAGGAGCAGAAACCCAAACATGGGAAGAAGGAACCAAGGAGTGGAAAAAAAAGGGCCTGGGTTGAAGGACCCCACCCAAAGGGAGAGATAGTATGAAAAATTGTGGAAATAACAGTGATGAAAGCAACTGAAAGGCAGGGTAGGATGAGACATGAAAGAAAGCAACAAGGAATGGAGACAGAGAGAAGTAAGACATTTGGAGGAGGAGGGGAGTGCGGAGAGATGCTTTTGGCGTAGGAGGTGCTGCGAGGCGGCGGTGCCTGGGGAAAGGAGCCCCTGAGGGGGAGCAATGTTGGCGCTTGGCAGCCGAGGGGGACTGCACGGGGTGCCCAGCAGGGACAGGCATCTCAGCCTGCAGAGGCGTGCGCCGCCCCTCCTGGCTTCCTCCCTCATCCTTTCTTCTCCTGATACCATCTCAGCTTCCTGCACTGGGAAGGGAGAATGAGCACAGTGAAGGTGCAGGCATCATTTTCTTTCAGGGCCTTCCCTCTCTGTGTTTCCTCACCCGAGCCTGGGCTGGTTTCAGCTGCGCTCCTCTGAGGCACTTGGCTCTGGGTGCCATGTGCATGGCCCCACGGCCCTCCCTCACGCAGCCCCATACCATCTCCTCCATTTGCTCCAGGGAATTAATTCAGTTTTAAAAAATAGCGCCGGGATTCACAGGTTGCATTACTCTGTCAAAATTAAATTAAGACTTTTCATGCCCATGGTGAGGAATGTCTTTTTTTTTTTTCTTTATAAGACTTTTATTTTGTTGTTCTGGTGATAATAAGTCAGCCATAAATTGCAGTAGTGTCAGCGTCTGCAGGAAACGCATGCTTCAGAAATCCCTCTGCCAGCCCCTTGTGTTTGGTGCCCTCGCCACGGCCTTGCCAGGTGCACACAGCAGCAGGGGACAAGGGGGCATTTGCTGTGGTGGCAGGGCCGGCGGCTTCCCTTGGGAGTGCTGCTGGGGGTCTCTGCTATAGGGAGCAGGTGCAGCTGACCTTGTGGGACTTCAAAGAAAGGGTGTTTTTGGTGAGAGCAACGAGCTCGGTCATAGAGACCTTCTGCCTGTGCCCACACTGCATAAAAGTACGCTGTAGATCCAGGAAAAAACAAGGGAGTTCAGTATTACTGTGGGCTAAAAGCCCTTGCCTTCCAGGTAGGTGATGGGTACATACTTTAAGTAAACAGCGTAATGAGTTGTATGGGCTAAGGGACAAAAGCATTGTGTTTAAATCACGATGCAAAACTATTAACGTGCTGTTTTGCATAATACAGAGAGACCTAGGTATTCACATCACTGCCGTGTATGCTTTACCGTGACATTGGGACACTTATGAAACGTGAGATGAAAGCAGAGACAGCGCAGCTCAGATGGAAATGTCTCTTGCTGTTTCTGAGAAAAGTTTGCATGTTTGATTCTTGATTATCAGCTGTATTAGGTATACTTTTTCCAAGGGTGTCAAGTGCTTTTTATGAAAAACTGGTACAGGTGAAGCTAAGGAGTAGTAAAATACGTACAATTAATTCATATCTATATTTTAGACCTTGTTTAATTTCACTTTGACAGAGGAAAGTATTTTAATACTCTGTTGTATAGTCTTCACTTCTAGGTTTGCACTCAGTCAGTGAAGATCAGAAGTAGATGGCAGGGTTTTTACAACCACTTAACTGCATGTTCAAACCCAGTGTATTTACTCAGACAAACAAAAAACAAAATAGGGGCCTGTTAATCCATTTAGGAGTGTGGGCAGTCCAAACCCTGGGCCAGGGCCATGATAGTGGCTTTGGCTGTACATGCGGTGATTTGAGTGGTTTGGACAGTTGTTTTGTGGGGTCTTTTTCTGTTGTTGTTGTTGCTAGGGTGTTTTTCTTTTTCTTTTTTTTTTTTTAATTTTTCATAGGTAGGAAATATCAGTACTGTGTACAAATAACTATGTATAGTTAAATAGAGATGTATATGAAAATAATGTACAGATGCAGTGTTACTGTTGAGGGACTCAATCTCTTTTGAGAGATTCAGACAGCCCATGTTTCTGTTCGTAGGATGTTTCCTCTGCTTTTGGCTCTGACACAGGAGAACTGGCCTAAGGGGAACTAGCAAATCCTTCCTCAAGCTGCTATGCTGTAAATGTCAAGAAAACATCAATTCTGGTTTTATTTCAGTAAGAATTTATGAACCTGTGCCTGAGTTTGGGACGCAGTCTTAAAGAGTCCTATAAGTGAGCTGTTTTGAAGAGCTATTTTAAAGTGATTTAGGATATGGGAGGTGGAGAGTAAGATGGTGATTTACAAGTGTGCATGGGATGTTGTATATGATACAAAGCTGTATACTAAATGATTTCTGCATTCTTGCTTTTTTCATTACCACAGCACTCAAAATATCAAGTGGAGCAGTGTAACTGTAATGCAAGGGGTCAAAGTAATGACCTTAAGCATTGCTCCAAGAGTCAGGAAGATTTAAGCAGTTAGCGTCACCCAGAGTTACCTTTGAAATAATCCTCCCTTCGTTGCCCGTGAAACAGCACTAGTCTTAGAAACTATGAATTCTTGACTTGTATTTTCTTGCCAGCTGGCAGTGGAGAGAATGCGAATGTGCTGGGGAAGCCATTCACGAGTGGAAGACAAGGTTCAGCAGGGTTTGGTCTGATGCTAAGCCCTGGGAGACAGGGCTTCTATTCATGGTTTGTACTGCATTTTTAAACTTGAACAACTCACAGGAATCCCATTCCTCAGTTTCAGTTTGTCCAAAATAGTATTTACTTAGACTAACGTAAAGCTTTCCATCCTAGATGGAAAACACCATTAAATTAATAATACTGAATTATTTCCCATTAGTTCCTTACCTTGTACCTAAACACAATGTACCTCATCCAAAGTGTTATAAGAAATTCATGCTACGTTATCTGACTGTCCAAAACCATCCTGCGCTGTTCACGCAATATCATGACTGTATTTTGGAGCATATATAATATTATACATTGATAAAGTTCTTACAGTGCAGAGTATTTTTTAAAATAATAGCTGTAAGAAGAGGCGGGAATAATAATAAATAATTTAAAAAGCAGAAAAATTCAACTCCTAAGTATTGTATAAAGATGCCAACACCACACAACTTCCCATTTCCCCATTGTTCCTGCAGAATAAATACTGAAAAACAGATGTGTGGAGCATGATGAATTTGAATGGCCCCCATAATAAATTGTTACTTGTAAGCTGGAAAGGGCTTTATGAATTTTACTTTATGATTCACTCTGTTATTACCATAAAAATTGGGAGTTCCACAGAAATGTGTTGAAGAGAAGAACCATTAATATTCTTTACAGCTCACTCTTGTTGGTTCAGATATGTACTGCGTGAATTCAGACTTCTTTCCTTATGTAAAACCGTCAGCTGCTGCCTTTACTGGATTTAGAGATTATTAAAAAAAAAAAATCGTAATAGCAGCTCAGGGAACAGTCGAGAACTGTCTGTCCTCTACCATCTGACCCTGACCAGCTTTTCTCCACGTGGCTTTAAATCTTCATGTAATATAATTCGCAACCAGTTCTGATACATTTTAATGCACCTAATCTCTCTGAGCACAAGTTTTCGTACAGCCGGGGTGCAGAGCTCCGTGTGGGCGACCATTGGGACTGCTGGCAATCGCCAGTGACTGCAAAATTAAAATAGATCTTTGAACGTTACAGAAGGGCTTTCATCACTGCAACGTTTTCCCTGCAAATTTAAAGCAACTACAAGTGCAGAGTAGTGCTTTGAGCTGCTCATTTTTATTCCGTCTGCAGCCTGCGCTGCAGCATTTCAGTACACTTCGTGTTTTTCTATTAGAAATGGAATATTAAAGAGATACTCCTAAAATATTCGAGGCTTAGAGGACCTTAGAGTGGTCTACAAGGCAGAGGAGTGGTTTGCCAGCGTAGTTCCTGGCAGATGCTGGCTCACTGAGTGATCCACAGAAAATTGCTCCCCAGCCCCTTGCTGCCATAGCTGCCAGCTGGAAAAGAGGCACATAAATGATTGCATTTCATAAATGCTCCTTTCTCTTAAGAGACTTCTAGAATTAATTTTTTTTTCTTGAATTCATTGATATCCTGCAGTGGAAAGCAGTAAAGCAGTGTCCACTGCTCTGAACAAACTCAGTTGCCAGTGTTGCCTGGATGTTTCTTTACTTTTTCAGTTTTCTCTCTGTTTTGGTGCTGAGGTTGTTTTGAGGGAGGGGCAGGCACTGAGGGGACTTCATCTGAAGGACTGTAGATATGTTTGTGGCTTGATGGGTTTACCCCAGAAGAAAATCCTGACCAAAAACATTTTAAGTCCGTTTTAATGAAATGTATTATTCAAGAGATGTGTGTGGTTTTCTTTTCTTTGTCTTTTTGTTTTTAATTTCCTTATTTTGGTCAGGAGTTCAGTCTAGGAGACTTCGCATTTTTCTCAGTCTGCAAGTATTGATCAGTTAATTTGTTTGTCAAGATTATAAACAGTGTTAGCTTAAAAAAATGATAATATTGGTTTTCCCTCTAGCTCTTTCTGCCTTTATGTCTGTTGTGAAATAAAAATCCCCAGATTTGTTGCTAGCATTGTATTTTAGTTGAATGAAACTAAAGGTTTTAGCTAGGTCATACTAAATTCAAATGTAATGAGAAATTGGGAAAGTAATTGGGAAAGACCAAGCATTAAGAAAAAACACTCAATCCACTATTTGTTGTGGTCCATATACATGATACATTAATGCTTATTATGTGTTTAAGTGCTTCTAATAGGTTTGGAACCACAAATTAAGTCTTTGCCTTGTGAAACTTCAAATACAAAAGATTGCCTTGCAGAGGACTGTATTTGAATGGTTAGAGAAAAAAAAAAAAAGAAAAAAAAAAGAAGGGCAGGGGATTTAAATATAATTGGTTCATAACCATGTTGTTCATGCTGGGTGGGGTGGGATTGAAATGTGTCAATGAATTTAAGATAACACATAGCAGTGGTTTACAGAGTGGGACAGTGTCCTGCTCCATCACTACTTCTGCTCTCCATGTGGGCTCCTCTTCTTCCTCCTCCTCCTCCTGCTCCCTCCTGCCTTCCCAGTGGGAACCCTTCATTATCTCCACCTTATCCATCGTCTCTTCAGGGCTGAAACCAGGCTCCAGACACCCAGTTCAGTGCTTGCTCGGTGCTAACCTTCAACGCTAGAGAGGAGTTCCCATACAAACATTCACACAGTCATTCCTTAAGATCCCTTTTGAAGCTGTTTGTCCGTATCCCACAGTGTTCTTTGCAGTGGCTGGTCTGACAGTGCAGTGTGACCTCTGCCTGTGCTGATTGTTGCTGTCCCGTGGCTTCTCATCTCTTTACTGTTTCTTGTTTCCTGTAATGCTGAGAGGTAGGGACTAGACATGACTTTAGGTGTTTGCACAGTGCAATGGGAATCTGGTTCATTATGGACGTTCCTCAAAGGTACTGTAAAACAGGTGCATGAAGTTTAGTTTTGTTCAGGATGTGATGGGAAGGAAGCAGAGGAAAGACTGCCAGGAAGTTTTAATGGGCTTTTTGGCCCTTGGTAAAGAGGAGAAAGTTATGGAATATGAGGTTATGGAGTACGAGGCTAAATGCATCGTATTCTGTGGGACAAAACTGCGTTGTGTTCCCAGGCAATGACAAGGAATTTAACGATGGTATGGTGGGAAGAGGGATTTTGAGGCATTTAAGGAGGCAGAGAGTTTACATGTTCAGCAGTGGGCTTGAGAAAGAATTTGAATTATTTCCTTATACGTGCATTTTGAAGAAAGGTCAGGGTGGCAGTGGAGGATGTTAAAGAGAAAGGAATTTTGATAAAAAGACATGCAATTTTTAGGGGTTGGAAAACATAAACAGTATTTCTTAAAATAAGAAGTGAGAAACATTGCTATGCAACTACAGATAAGAGATATAGGAAACACAGGATTATCTTTGCTGCCAGATGCTTCAAGTGGATGATTTTCGTTTTAAAAGAGTACATGGTAGTGCTGTCTGTTGTAACAGAGACTAGGAGAAAGAGAGACTTGAAATGTTAATAGTGTTCGGTTCTTGTTTTGAAGGCTGTATCCTGGAGATTTTTATTTATTTATTTATTTATTTTGGATGGGTGGATTGGATGAAAAGCTGGATGGTATTCAGGGAAAAGATGTGGAGCAGGTAGGAGACCAGTGACTTGAACTGTTGATTACCTGGTACTTAATTACCTGGTACTACACAAATCCCTTCTGCTGAGCCTTTGTCTTTCTTCCCCCTCTGCTCCAGGCCAATAACAAGCCTGAGATCGAAGCAGCCCTGTTCCTGGACTGGATGAGGCTGGAACCACAGTCCATGGTGTGGCTGCCTGTGTTGCACAGGGTGGCTGCTGCTGAAACTGCCAAACACCAGGCGAAGTGTAACATCTGCAAGGAGTGCCCAATTATTGGATTCAGGTACAAACTAACTCCCCTTCTGCCTTGTATTACACTGCTTGGTGGATCAGCATCTCTGTTTCCAGGCAAATCATGTTCTTGATTTTATGCATGTTCAGGATAAGAAGAATTGTGATGGGATACAA
The DNA here is from genome assembly GCF_963932015.1 of Anas acuta. Lineage (NCBI taxonomy): Eukaryota > Metazoa > Chordata > Aves > Anseriformes > Anatidae > Anas > Anas acuta. Next base: position 87,320,546 of record NC_088979.1, read on the forward strand.
GGGAGGGTGACACTTAGACTGGGTACAGTGATGAAAAAGTTGAAGAGAACAAAAAATGGCTTATCAGTTAAGATGCTGCCATTCCTCTAGGTCCTGCTCTCCATTCCAGTCCTTCTGTGCCTCATCCAAAGTATTGACAAATTGCACAACTAACAGGGTTTGCTTTATATTCAGTCTGCCTTAGACATGCAGCTTCATTTTCTGAATTGGATCCTAATGAACTGCTTTCTATCATGTCATAAAACAAGGAAGTGACTTGAAAATTTACAGACATGTAAAGATGCTGTGCGTTTTTCAGAGGAATGTGGTTGGTGGAATATTAACCTAGTGTGCTGGAAATGTTGCTGATCTGTTTGAACATCTGGATCAACACCATGGTTACTATAGCAATGAATAAGTCGATGGGTGGTAAAATGGCTGTGTGCTGGTATGCCTGTTGAGAATCCACTTAACGGCTAAGTAAATACTCACTTTCAATTATGCCTAGACTTGTTTTATCACTTTGCTTCCTAATAGCTGCTTTGTATGGTTTCTGTCCTTTCTGTTCATGGTCCTCTTTCACTGCTGGCATTTTTCCTTCCATCGTATCGTGTTGTTTACAAAGACCTTTTTGTAATTTTATTTCTAAAATGCATATCAACAACAGCAAGCAGTACCACATAGAAAAGCCATCATTTTGCTCTAACATAGGGGAGTATGAATGTTGCTTTTATATGTATAGTAGGGCAGTCCTTTCTCCTGTGCAATTGTACAGACAGTGAGAAAGAGGAAATAATGAAGGTACTGCTTTGTTTTGAGTCTGACTTTTTTCTTCAGTCAGGCTGTTATTTAATCATCTAAACTCGTGTCCTTCTGCTTTTATTCCCTTTGCATATTGCAACTGGGATAATAGTAAGCATTACTGAAGAAGAGCAATGGATGGGATGTGACAAGTTCAACACATCCACCAAGTAAAAGTTTCCTGTTGCAGATACAGTTTGTGAAACTACTGAATTACTCACACAGTTTGTATAAACAGCCAATGACAAGTGGATGGAATTGGAAAAATGCAGCACTTGGAAAATCAAAGGACGCTGAGTGAATGGATAGTCTGTAGTTAGCATCAGAAACATGGAAAGTGGACACTGGAGCTCTGTGTTTGTGTCTACTTTTACTTGTCTGATCTCATCTCTCTCTTAACTTCATGTAACAATTCTATTATGGTAGTCAATTTTGTTGCAGAATTTTTTTTATGCCTTTGCAAGTCACTGAGACCTTGTTTATCCACTCGACAAAAAGACACTGTATTGGACGGCTTTTAGAAAGCTAATACTGTGAGCCTCAGTACATGTAAAACAATGCTCTTTTGAGGTTATTGTGACCGAGCTGCTTAGCGTATTTGGAACAAGACAACCCTTATGCCTCTGGGTCTTTCAAGCACTTCAGCATAGCATACACAACAGTTAGCTGTCTCATAGAACTGATGAGCTTAAATAATGGCCTGAAAGTGCATTCAGACTCTTGCAGAGATGGCATTCTGTAAATGAAAATTATTTTGATGAAGATGAAGGAAACTACATGAATAAATTCCTACCTTGTATGCAGCACGCAACAGCTTGCTGGTGGTACTTGTTGAGGAGGGCATTATTTATCTGAATTTTATTTGCTCAAGAAGTTCTGTGGTAGGAGTCATGAAGGAAACCAGAAACTGAAATTAGTGTTGTAGAAACAAAACGCTTTGTGCTGTCTTTTGTGTCTTTTGCTTATTATGAGAGAGGGGGATTCTGTAGATAGAACTCTTCACTGTTGCCCTCTGTTAGAAATTTTGTGATATAGAGTGATTCATTTTGAAGATTCAAATCTTTGTTAAGCATCTGTGCTTTGTTGCTCTGAGGCAGCAATCCTGTCCCTCAAATGGGCATTGTCGTGTATTGTGCGCTGTGTGACATCTCAGGGAAGAGCACTTAATAGCACAGAAAGCTTCACAGGCTGACATAAGTATTCACGTTCTGAGCTCTGAAGCCATGTTTTTTTCCTCCTCTTTTAGGTACAGAAGCTTAAAGCACTTTAACTATGACATCTGCCAAAGTTGCTTCTTCTCTGGCCGTGTTGCAAAAGGTCATAAAATGCACTATCCCATGGTGGAGTACTGCACACCAGTAAGTAGCTGTTTTACTGACCCTTACTGCCCGTTGTTAAGTAGAAAGGAAAAACTTCATTTGCTGTGTGCAAGGTAATAGAGCATTTGAGTGGCTTTTTTCCCCCCTGTAAAGAAATTGCCTTTTATAAATTGTACATTTCAGGAATTTCTAATGTGTAGTAAAAAGACACTCTGATAGTTGGAAGTAAATTGGAGTTTCATTGTTTGTGTAATGCTGTGTCATAATATGTTACTGCATGCTAATGAACTGCTCCATGTTCAGTGCCGTACGGTTCACTTCATTTATCCTTAAAGAAGCCTGTGGTTTGTGCAAATCTATCTTAGATCACAATGTTTTCTCTGTATCAATGTGAGATTTTTCTTCCTTTCCCCAGCAAGTTTGTTGCTTCACTTCTTTTGCTTGCTGCACTACAATTGCGTTTTCAAGGTCTTTACTATTTGATCGTATCTTTTTATTGTATGATGACTAGACAGTATAAAATACCAGGGAAATTCTTGGGAGTAGCAAGTTAGATTTCATTTCTGAAGACCAGAATTCACTCTGTTGAGTGCAACACATTCACTCTGTGCTGCATGGATGGTGTCATGAGGGTCTTCGCCCTTGTTATACAGTTCTCAAAAGGATCACTTTTGTGTAAATGCTTCTTCTGTACCAAGCGTCTGGCAAAGAAATATTTCTATTATTCTCTCGGTGTGTCGTCCTGCTTTCATTTTGGCCTCTTGTGACCACGGCAGAGGGGCATAAATCTGAGGAACTCTCAAGTGGCCCTTCCACAATGCAGCATGTCTGAGCTTTCAGCTGTCTTTGCTATTGTGTGTGGTGGTCTTGAAGCATTATTGCACACACTGGTTTCATTTCCTAATCCGATAATGTGGTCATTAGTCTTGTTCTTTTGTCTGCTGGTCAAATGTAAATGGTTAAAACAAAACATCAAAATTATATATAGGCTAGCCTCATAAAATGTCATGAATAGTTTTTGCATCTTCATCCAAACAAAAAGGCATTGCCAAAATGAAGTAAAGACTCACAGTTTTTCTTAGGAAAGTGAGAGAAAAATTTATACCTCTAAAACATAGTAAAGTAAATTCAGTGATTTTTTTTAGTTGTAATTTATGGATACTTATTTACATTATCAACATTTATTGTAACATCTAAATGGCACTGTTCAATCCAATTCTTTGCTAGGGCAACCTATATACTTTTGCTTACTTTTTGTCACCATTTACTGGCTTCTGCTGTTCAGCGTCTTCCCCCAAGGACTGAGGTTAGTGGGAAGGGTTATTTGCCTGAGCTGCTGTGCAGGTTGGAGAGAAATGTTAGCACTGCTGAGACGAGTCTGAACAGACTTCTCCATCGCAGGCATTCCTGGAGCAAACTGTCATGATCCCAGCCATAGCCCGCCAGGCTGGCCGGCCGTGCTGGAGCAGTCCTTCCAGTTGAGCTGAGTGCATTCTTGCTGAGTCGGCTGCTGGTTTGTTCCGCAGCTCGCTGCTTTTACTCTTGTTCATAGGCGGTGTGGGAGGTTGCAAACGGTGCAGAGAATGCACAGAACAACATCTCGCTGCTGTTTCCTTACCTGTTCCTAAGAAGTGTTTCAAGGAAAGTTCAAAGAAAGCGTGAAAAGTGAGAAATGAAGTAAAGTTGTGAGACACTCCCACAGCCTGAAGCGACTCATTGCAACACGGGCAGAGTCTAGCAGGTTTCTGTTCTTCCTCACAATAGAGGCTGCTAATAGTCTAGCACGATGATGAACAGAAAACTTGCAACAGCATACAGATTGCTGAATCAGAGTAAAGAAGCATTTACAGACTGTAAATTTTGTTGTGAATTCTGAACTCCCACAGCCCATGCTCATGTGCTGTGCCTGGCTGTACCAGCAGTAAACTGAATTAGAGTAGGATTAACTAGGAAAAAAAGGGAATGTGACACACAGCAAGTGCTGATCTTTTTTTGTGTTGCTGCTATTGAAAAACTAAACCTAAGTACTGTGTGACTGAACAAGACATCCACTGAAGCTATCATGTCTAGTATGTAATTGTTTTTGAAATGAATGAAAACAGTTTTGCAGATGGGAAAGCACTTTTTCCTCTTCCTCCAGACAAATCACTCACCTTCGAATGCATTTTAGCAGACAGAAGACATGCAGTGCCTTCTTTGACATATCTTTACAATAGCTAGATGAGCACAATGAAGTCTCTTGGTATATTCCCACTCCCTCTTACTACAAAGAAATTGTGGAGAACTTCAGCCTTTGCTTCTGCTTGAGGGGAATTTGAGAACTCATGCTAAATGTCCAAGGGATGCGATAACTTCTTTCCTGCAAAGGGCTGAGGCAGAATAAGGGCAAGGCAGTTCCCTAGTTTCTATTTAGACAGAAAAAGCGGCAGTGATTGATCAAAGAGAGGTGACTTTTAAAAAGGTTTCAAGTAAAGCACAAAAGAAAGTTCTAGACTGAGGTTTCAATGTAGCGTCGTTTTTCTGTTTGGGTCTAACAAACAGTAACTCACCAGCATAAAAATATGACCTTGTTAGAAGCAAGCATGACAAACTGAGATAAGTTTCTACAGCTACTGTTTACAGTTGAGGCTGAGATCTGGGGTGAGGGTTTGGCAAGGCACTTTACCTGACTTATCACAGTTTGGTTTAATAGTGATAAAGTTCTCCTCATGTCAAGAAGTAGTTTTTGTTTTAGAATAGTTTTGGAATGTGTGAGACCCAGCTGCCTACATATTGCTATTGCTTTCATTTAGGAGAACTAGGATGCTTGAAAACACCACTGTTTCTTCCTCATAAACCCATTCTACTGAGAATTTTGTTTTGTAGAGTTTTAATCTGAAAATCACGTAGAGTAAAACATCTATGAAATAAATCAGGAAGTTACACTGAGAATAGCCTCAGTCTATCAGTATGTCTACAAAATAATCACTTTTTTTTTTCCATTCTTGTGCTCCTCGAACATTTTTGAAATTGAAACTGGATCACATGAGAGGTGCCTGGTGCTTGTCACTAGAAGACATACTTTTTTCTTGGGATTCCTCTGATACCAGTTTTCAAACTAGGTTGAAATGTTTCTATGCGAGCACGCTATTTTAATGTTTGGTTGTCATGCAAGGTTCAGGGGAGCTAACATGTCCCCGGAAAGTTGAAGTGAAGAATGCTTTATTACTCGTTGTGCCTGAAAACACTTACAATCAAATTACAGTCAAATGCAATTACAAGTGTTCACAACGTTTAAAATAGACAAAGTGGGAATAAAAGTTTATGAATTACACCCGTTAGCAACATGAACAGAAAGGTGTGCTTAATCTATCTATACCAACAATAGGTATTGAAAGTTCTTCTCAGTTCCCAGCTGATCTGCTATAGCTAGTCTCGTGATGCTGACCTTCTTAGGGACTCTCAATAGGCAGTGCATATGGCATGCAGGAGAGGGAATTCCCTTCTATTGGAGCCTCTAAGGCCAAATCAGTAAACGCCCTTTCCAGAGTCCTCTAGGTGGTCCAGACCTATTTAATCTTCCCCAAAATGGCTTTACTTCAAATTTATTGAAATATTTTTGAACATTACCTCAGCTTCTTGAAAATACAAATGCTGCTGTACTGACTTGCAGGTTCTGATATACTTCTTCTCTGCCAGTCATTGATCATGCTGAATTTTCATACAAGATTGACTGGAAAGAGAACCAAATTTGCTTTACATGAAGCTTGTAGGTGTCCTTAGTAGAGGAAGACCATTTGTCCTTTCTGCTAATGCATCTCAGTCTTCCTGCAAATTATTTTTCAGGGGATGCTTAATTTTTATACCTGAGCAGTCACTAAAAATATACACATCTGTGTATCAGCAGCTCTGTGAAAGTAGGCTTGACTGATGGATCCCAGCACCTCCTTCCTTTCTGAACAGAAGGCATAGAACTCATTAAAAAATGTCAGAAAGATTAACTTTCCCTCATTTCTTTCCTTCAAATTAGATACAGTGGAGAAGCGATAGTGGTATGTGGGTCAGGATGAACTTAATTTACTGTAGAAAAGCAGTATTTCAGGGTCGAGCTTCTCTGTGAGGTGTAAAGAGTGGAGTACAGCCTGACTAATGTAACTGAAGTCTTCCATTAAAATTCTTCAGAAAATTGTCTGGCTCTTAATCAGGCTTGCAAGAAGTGTTACATCTTCCCAGCAGACATCCTTTGAACTCTTTCTGGCTCATTCTGGTCTTTAGGAAACTAATTGCACTTTGTACTCCTCTGCTGGTCTCTGTAGGGAGAAAGGAGGCTGAGTGCAGGCAACAGAGTAGAAAACTTTGTGTAAATTGTGCTTTCCTTAGGTTATTGATCTTAAATGCCTGCTAGCTTCAGATTAGATATACGCAAGAAAAAAAAATAACTGATTTAAGAGATTTGAGCAGCTCTCGTCTGCTTTTTGTTTTTCTTTGACCAAAATATTAATGGCAGAGGAGGCTGAGAAAGGAAACTGGAAAGAAAATGTACTAGAAGCATTGGCTTGGCTTTCAGGGACTGACAAATCCAGGAGGTGGAAACAAAGAGCATGCAGGAAGGGTCGGGATCCAGCCAGTAAAGCAGCCTGTGGGTCCCTCAGGCTGGCTGAGTGTGCTCTGTTACAGCTGTTTGCTGCACAAGAAAGCAGGCGGAGGGTCCCAGGCAATTTGAGGGAATTCCAGATTCTTGTTTAGTTATTGTTTGTCCTCATCAAATCACTGAGAAGAGGCATGAGCCTGTTACAGGTGTTTGGAACTTCCCCTTTCTCTTCTTCTCCCCACTAGCTGTGCCATTTGGTAGTACATTTTGAGGTGACAGTGATAAATAAATAGAATGTGTGGTTCTGGAGTCCAAGTCGTTGGCAGCTCTGCTTGGCATGGCCACAGCTCCTTCAAATGGCCCATCAAAGGATGAGGCAACTAAAAATAATAACCTCATGAAAGATGATTTCATTATGATTTGTGGCTTTCAGACAACTTCCGGAGAAGACGTCCGTGACTTTGCCAAGGTACTAAAAAACAAATTTCGAACAAAAAGATATTTTGCAAAGCACCCACGAATGGGCTACCTGCCTGTGCAAACTGTCTTGGAGGGAGACAACATGGAAACGTGAGTAGCTCTAAAGTGTCTAAACAGTTCATTTGGTATGCTCTTTGAGCTCCCCAGCTGGTGCCAACTCCCTTCACTTCCTAAATGCATAAAGCCTCTTTCTTTCTTTCTTTCCTTCTTTCATTTTTTTTTTGTTAACCACGGCTGGCAGGAAAACACAAGCTGGGGTTCCAATTGCCATTCCCTTTATCTGTTTTCACCCATCTTCACAGGAACTTCCACTTCAGTCAGTAAAGGAAAAATGCTTACTGGCAGCCTTATAAACTTTTAAGTTTGATACAGCAATTTGGAAACTAATGATCTCTTCATTAAATTTTTATTTTATTCCAAATGGGTATCTTTCTGTGCTTTTATTTTTTAAATTAGGTTACTATGTTTGAGAGCTTCCCAGCTGATTTCATCTTTTCTCACCCTATAAATTTAGTCTTATTGAATTACTGTGAAGTCTGTATGGAAAAAAAACAAACAAACAGCCACAATAATGATACACATGGAAAAATTAATGAGTAGCCCATCTCCCTTTGTTTTTGTTGTTTTGCCTTTTCTTTTTTTACAAGTTTGATCAGTTGTTTAATGGCAATTGCACACAGCTTGTTCTCGCTCTCTTTCTCTTTTTTTTTTTAATTTTAGATACAGTTTTTCTTTTTTTTGGTTGGTTGCTCTTCATGGTCATTCATGTTAGTCTGTTGGATTTCTGTTTTTTAGTTGTTGTGATTTTTTTTTAATCTTTCTGTAATTATTTTGCTGCTGAGTTTCTTCTGCCTCTCTCTTCACCTCCTCATTTTTTGTCTTGCAGTCCTGTTACTCTGATCAACTTCTGGCCAGTAGATTCTGCGTGAGTACTTTTGCTGAAGTGTGCTGCTGCTGCTACTGCTGCTGCGTTCCCTCACTTTTTTGTTTCTTTCTTTGTTTAGTTTTGCATAAGTTCATTTCCTTCTTTCTTTATGATTATTTCCTTTCGTACACTCTCTAAAGGAATGTTTTGATCGCAGATGAACAAAATGGGATAAATCCAGGAATGTCCAGCAATCATGAAATGTGTACTGTATACTCTTTCTGGAGTATGTATTTTCACTGAATTAACAGGGATTTTGGTGCAGTCCTACTATTACTTATACGAGTTTGTCATTTAAAAGCCTGTGTTTCTGAACAAGCGTCGATCCCTCTAAATGTACACTAAATGCTTTTTGAAAGATACAAATTGAATTTTATGGATTTAATTCAATTTCAGGAATGACATTGTTTTGTAGATAAAGCTATAATTTTGTTTTATGTGCAACCGTGCATACTTGCACACTCATGTGCCCCAATTAATTCAAAGCTCACTGGATATTTTATTACAGTTTTTTAGATGCAAAAAGCTCTGTGAGGGCAAGTTGAAATGGGAAAATGTTTACTGTATTATTTTTTTTTCAGAAGTTAAAAGCAGGGTTTTTCAACTGTGGACTGGATTTTCATTCTTGCATCATTCCTGCATATGCATTGTCTTAATGTTGTAGTAACACCCTTAACTTGAACTAAAGATATATAACTTACCATTGTGGCATTTGCTACTACTAGTGTTACATGGATGATTTTAGAATAATGTTAAATAAGGTTTATTTTTAATTCACATATTGATAACTACTGAGAGACTAATAAATAGAATTTTATATATTTCTATATGGTGAAATGTATATGGCTTGCACCTTCATTGAATTTTTGGTAGAATAAACAAGAGTGAAATGTATACATTGGAATACTGATTTATAGTTTTCATTTGGAGCACAGACTACTGGGAAGTCAAATGCAGTGCTCGTCCTCTAGGAAATCTACTTTGAGGAAGCATGAAATGCATATTTCTCCAAACCACATATGGTTGAGGATCCACCCACAAAAACTACCAGAAGGCTGGAGACAGGCTGAAATAGAACGGCTTTGAACTTTAGGGCGCATGTAGTGTTTATAAATGCATCTGGGGCTGATTGCAGCATATTGTACACAAAACTGGGTATCTAGATTTCTTACGCCTTAGAACAGTTGGAAAGTTAAAAGTAACCTTCTAAAGAAAGCTTGGGTAATATGGAATGCCATTGCTAAGTCTGACATAACATGAAATTAAGCTGCCATAACATGCTTATTTGTAAGGCACTGCCACTAGTTCACTTACAGTAACAACTTCATGGTATGCCTACACTGATAAATTCACACCAAAGGTTTAGTGTTGAATACTTCAGGGAGCTTAATGTGCATGTAATATTTAAGAAAGCGTGAGAAATACTTAGAGGCAGGATTTGGATGGAGGAAGGTAGCACCTTTTATCAGACCAACTCAGGTATCATCCTGAGAACAATCCTTTCATCTGGTCTGACAAGAAAGCAGGAAATTAAAAAAATAATAATAATATTGATTGGAAGGAGTTTCTGTTTGTGGTTTTTGTTTTTGTTTTTTTTTTTTTCTCTACTACCTTTGTTCCTTTCCTTAGTGCTAGACAAGGGTAACAACACAAGTTACTGAGCAAGCCAGCCTTAAAGCTATTTTTCAGTTATAGGGCTGATTCCACCTTTGGCAGACAAACCTCTTACTGTGGTTATCATTGCCTTTTTTTGGTGCTTTTGCACCAGCTTTCTGTTTGTCTTCAAATTGTTCCAGAAGAGCGTAACCTGATCACATTCGATGGTGCTAGGTACATCCTGACATCAACGTATGTTAAAATATCTGAATTTGTTTGTAAATACATACGTATATATATTTGTTATAAGTTAGTTATTTGGGTCACTTATTATACAGTGTTCTGCACGTATATTCCACTTGCCAGGCATAAAAGGGGCAGCTTACACTTTTTATGAGAATTCATGTCTTTTTATTTGGACTGTGGACTGTCAGTGGCACAAATGCAATTGACGTGATTCTACACTTCAAAGATCCATCTACTGCAATACTGAATAGCACACAAAATGCCTTCCTCCTGTCAGCCAGGTTTCCACTGGTTCAGGGAATTGTTGGACGAGGTGTTTGCCACTCGATTGCCACTTGACATGAATGAAATTCCTCAGGCTATTGCTGCAGACACCAGCGTGAGAAATACAGCTGTGGAGTCCTTGTAAAAGGAATGGCTATCTTGGTTAAATATTGGCTGTGTTTCTCTGCCTCCTCGCTGAGTGTTCAAACTGATTACGTGAGCTGATTACATGTGCTCAGAAAGTGAGGCTAGCGAGCTCTTGCACAGATGGTCATCTAAGACTGTGTCTACGCAACAGCCTGCAGTGCAGCACAGCCATTCTCAAGCTGGCTCAGGTACTGGCAACTGTGTACCTCTGAGCAGCTAAATTCAGTGTGAAAACCGCAGTGCTTCCCAACAGGTTGCTTTAATAAGCAAGCTTTTAAAAAGCTGGGTGGGGTGAATCTCCTTTGCAGTATATTCTGAAGTGGAGACAAACCTGGAAATGTTGACTCATCCCATGTGTACACTTGGCAGAGAGACATAAGAAGCTCCAACAAGTTATACAAACACTGAGCTGTCTTCAAAAAATGCATATTACATAGCTTGTTCACTTCTGAGCATAAAGCTTAGTTTCGAAGCAGCAAGTATACTGTTATGCAGTTGTGCCAATATTTTACCTTGTGCTACTGCCAAAAGGAGCATCACTTCTGTTCCTCAGCTGCCGGTTGATCCCAACCAAGTGCTGCCCTTTCCTTTCTACTGTTACAAATATGTGCAATCACAGGGTGAAATGGACTAGGATGATCCAGTTCAAAAATCAAACTACTTTTAACACACGTTTCCTAATCTGTGGACAGTACTAGCAGTAGCATTTGTGTGTGCATTGAAAACAAAACCTCTTCTTTCATTGATAGTATCGGTTTAGGTTAGCTTAACAGGTACTGCCTGTCAAGCAATTAAAAATGAGGTTAGCATCAAGTTATCAGAAAACAGTTACTATTGTACTTGGAAAGCCATATGATCTGGATAAATTGCATCCTTTTCCCCTCTCTTCCCTTCAGTGCTGACGTTCTTAACACAAAATAGGATACCAGGTTGCAGACAATCAATTGCCTGTCTGCATGAATCTCTGGTGTACTGAGAAAATCTGTACTGAGTATTCATCCACTGGTTTGCTATGGTAGTATTTGAATATGCAATGGGAAAAAGTACAGTTGGAGGCCAAAGCTCATGTAAAACCAAATGGGATTCATGGTACTTTGTCTGTAATATCTTGAAGAGAAAAACTTTCCCATTCTTTGAGAAGAGTCATTGACTGTTTTATATACAGTATATAGTTCTATGAATTCTGAAAGATCCTAATTTTATAAAGCCCTTTGCAAGCTGATTTTTAAACTGGAAAATGACCAATAAAGTATAATGATCTTTTAGGAGATTTACTGCAGGATGATCAAACTGGTAGCACAGGAGCATTAAGCACTGTGAGATTATTAGTTTGGGTTTCTTTATAACCGGTAATACAAAACAGATTTTGTCTGCTCTTGCGATGCAGTGCAGTCCCCATTGGGGAGAACCAGCCCAAACCACACTTTCCAAGAATTTCACTTAGGAGTCCTAAAGTGAATCATAAGAGATGGAGTTGAAATTTAGCTAAAATAGAAGATTACTGTATAATCTGGAAAGTTTTTTTTTTTTTTTTAATTTTGTTTCTGGCACCTCTTGGTATGGGTAGATATGCAAAGTCCCACATGGCAGTAAGGTGCTTCCTGCCAGCCCAGCCGTCTCCAAAATGCAGAGGTGATACTACCCTGATGGTGGTGTTCTCCAGAAATGAGGCTGTTTGAAACAACAATCTAATTTGTGAGAAGAGTCCCACGAATAGCTTTGATCGACAGAAAAAAATCTTATTCATTAGGCAGGGAACCCAATGTAATGGGCAGTGTGTCCTGTATAACATGCTGCTCTATGGTTCAAGTCACAACTGTGGAAAGAAGCAAGATAGAATCATCAGTTTCTTCAGTGTTATTAAAGGCCAATTTTGGCCATTTTATGTTTCTGACTTCTGGTGGACTAGCACTTGCAGGCTCTTTCAGGTGAAACGTGCTGCTGCTGGGCTAGGGACATGTCCTGGGCAGGGGGGAGGCAGAGGAAAGGCTCCCAGGGAGACCTCAAGTCAGGGCCTCCAGAGCAGGCCTGCGACCATGAGCCAGATGCAATTACAAATGGAGGAGGCAAGTGTGAGAGGAAAACAGGGGCAAGATCTCATCTCCAAATCCTCTGGAAAAAGGTTTCTCAGGGTTTTTTGTGAGGAGTCATCGTTGCAACGGACGGATGGATTGCCAGACGGTCAAAGCGCCGTGTTGTACCACAAAACGCTGCGTGACGGCTTGAGGAGGCTCCTGCCTCGCAGATATAATGTGCTGTTTATCAAACACAGCGTAAGCCTAAGGCATAGAGGTGTGAGGACGTAGAAGTAGCTAAGTGTCTTTTTACTTTTAAAAGGGTATTGTTTGTGATTAATCAGTGTTTTCTGCCTTATAGGCCTGCCTCGTCCCCTCAGCTTTCACATGATGATACTCATTCACGCATTGAACATTATGCTAGCAGGTATGAGACCAGCTGGACATTAGGCAGATCTTTCTCTAAACAGTCATATAAAAAAAATCCCAAAGGCTAGGTGCTGCCTGAGCGGGTCTTAAAGAAACGTAGGGTTTGGGGTTTTCTCCTCCAGGCTCTGGGTTGCAGGGTTATTAACCTGTGGTTGCTACTAACCAGCCTGTCCACTAACTTGCATGCCAGAGCGCATGTGTGTGTGGTTAGAAATGACCTCTAGGTTCCCTGGGGGTCTTCATTAAGCTATGCACTCAGTCTGCACAGGGTTTCATTTTCAATGTAGACCCCATTGTAATCATGCAAATCAGAAGAGCAGAAGTCTCCAAACTCTACATCAATCTCAAATGCTATTTTAATGTTAAGTAATTAACCACGTGGACTACCACAAACAGGACCTCTCCTTGATTTGGTGAATAAAAATCATGGTATATCACTTGTCCACTTTCATACTGCTCTTAAGAATCAAAAAGTGGGTTAATTGCACAGATATGAAAATTAATGTGCTTTTCCACCAAGTAAACAAATTTTCAAGGATTGAGATAATGTTACTACAACCTTCTCTTTCTGTCCCCCCCAAATCACTTGATAAGTAGAGATATTCCTGGAATTATGCAGTATGTTTAGAAGGGGCTAGCTGTTGAAAACTAATGAGAAATGACTAATTATTTCACTTCTGATGATGGCATTGCCAGATACAAAACAATCGGTGTAATCCCCTGGCATTTTAAGGCCTTTCTTTGCTTCTGGAATTAATAAATCATGAGGAATTCAATAAACCCTCAGAGACAGAGTTGAAAATTTAAAGAGCTGAAAAGTGAGTTTAGCCAGGTCATTGTATTGAAAAACACAATTATTCATGATTGCCTATTGCAACGCTTTTTGATAATCAACACAGAATGTAAATTCGTCTGAGTTTCAAATTATCTTAAGTCATCAAAACCATCAAACTCTTTAATTTTTTCAGGAATGTTAGAGCAAACAAAGTTTCTGGAAAATAGAATTTATTTTAATGAGTATGTTTATTTTTCCACAGGCTAGCAGAAATGGAGAACAGCAATGGTTCTTATCTAAATGACAGTATTTCACCTAATGAGAGCATGTAAGTAGGTCACTTTAGTATTTTTGACATGGGTTTTCTTGTGAAGGTTAATAGCTTATCATAAAATTCTGCAGTACTGAATTCACATTGCTGTGTGCTACACCTGATTCAATTTCATGAAGAGGTCATGTTCTTTCAATTTATGTAGTAGTGTCTGAACTTATGGCTTATAGTTTAATAACAAATTTGTGCAACAGATGATTAATGCCTTCAAAATAAAATCACTAATTTCTCAAGAAAATACTGATTTATTCAGGAAATGATTCCCATATTACTTGACATCATCTGGCTCATCATCTGACATTTTTTAAGGACAAATATAAAAAGGTATCCCTTCGTCTGAACTGTAAGCTTAATGATATTAAATTACTGTAAGGTAGAAAATGTGTGGGCAAAATGTCATTCAAAAGAAAAAATCTGATCTACTAATAGAAGAAATATATGGCAAATATAAGCCAGGGGGAGTCATCCTCACCATGATATGTTAGAAGTAGTAAACTTTAAGATGGACATATTGCTGAGAAGCATTCGTTTTCCTGCTTAGAAGTACAAAATCATATATAAAAGTTAAAGGAATGTAGTTGAAATTTTTGAAGAATAGTTCAATCTAATGTCACACTGAGACCTTTTTGTTTTTGTTTTCTGATATGATAATATATTTCTCTTCTTTCCTGGTTTTCTTGATCTTATTTATTCTCTGAATTAAATGGCATAGAACTAGAAAACTAACCGTGAATAGTATGTTTGAAAAGAGGAGAGCAGCACGTAAATTACTGTAGTGCTTGAAAATTTGGTCTTAGTTATTTAACCGTGTAGGAGAAGTCATACCACAGATTCTAAATCCATAAAATGTATTAAATTTTTTTTGTAAGTGATTTTCTACAACAATATCATCCTTATCACATATTGAGGATTTTCTTTGAAAATTCATAGAGTCTTCTTCTTACTAAATTAAATACTAAGTTCCTTTAAATCATAGTACTTCCATCAATTTTCATTCACTTAAATTCAGATTCCAAATCATTTGTAGGGATGTTTGTGCATCTGCAAAATGTTTATGGATAAAAAAGTAGGTTGTTTCTGTGTTTTGAAGTAGTTACTCTTTTGACTTGATAGTATTGTTACCTAACAATTTTGAAAGAAAATCATGTGTATACAACCAAATATTTGTTTTAATATGTTGGTTCAAAGAGGAGAAATTTAAAATGATACGTGAAAACATAAACGATGTTGGGGTAGTTTCACATGGTTAATGAAAACTTCATTTCTAAGTCAAATGTCAGTTTTAGATTGATGTAGTAATGTTGATACATGTGTTTTTTCACTGAAGTATTTCAGTGTCCTTAACCAGAAAATCATGCATAAACCATATTGTTTTTATTACAGCTTGGTCTTCATTCTTTGCTAAATTAAAAGTTGTATTAATGTGATTCAGTTAATAACATAACCACTGATTATCCAGTCAGTTCATTATTCAGTTTGCACTATTAAAATTATAATAAATATTCTGAATTTTGGAAGAAACAAGATCAAGATAAGAATTGCAAAAAAAAAATCAAAGCTCGCCATAAATTTGCAAGTGTGACTGAATTTTGCTTGTCAGGGGCTCCATAAGCATTTTTTTTTGACATTCTCATGAGTTTTGGATTAAAATTACAGTTAGAACACTACGTAGGTGTAGGAAGAGAAATAAAGAGAAAATGTGTATATATGCAGACACAAAACATTAAAATGTGTATTGTCATTGTAATTATATATACAAAATATGTGCAGGCTAAAAATCACACAAAAACACTGTCTTTGAAAATGACATGCTACAATAATTATGTTAATTTTGACTATTAATTCACTTAAGATGCTTATAAATTTAGGAACTGGCAAGCCTTCTAAATTTTGTTTAAAAAGAGGAAATTATTCCTGTTGTGAAAAATTAATATTTCTCATTTATGAACTAATGGTAATGTGCTCTACATTGCTTTAGCACACCTGCAGTCCATAAAATGGCATCATTAACATTTTCAGGAACAAAATGCAACAAGGAATATTTAAGATTTTGAACAATAACAGCTATTCAAAATGTCTGTTAAATTCTGGATTACAAAAGTAACAGAAAAAAAAAGCTAGATTTAATTATTTTGTTGTAAGTATTACCATTAAAATAGAATTCCCAACAACTGTGTCATTTTTGTCTGCCATCGATTAGAGGTGCTGCCATCTTTCATGTGTTTTTTTTTTTTGCAATTACTGCAGGTGTTAGCTGCATAGCTTAGGGCCTGAATGCCTTTCCTTAGCACCTAAAACTTCGATTTAATTCTGTGAGATGGTCAAGATCTTCAGAACTCGATTTGCTTTTTCTTCCAGAGACTTCTCTGCTTCAAATACCTGACAGTTTCAGGGGCAATAAAAATAAAAAGAAACACATCATACCTATTAAATACAATTTATTTATATTTCAACAGTATACATCACTTCTAATATCAAACAGAAAATTAAAAAACTCCTCAATGTTTGCTGTCCACAGCATACTTTTATTACATTTAGTCTTTTATTTCACTCCATTTACAATTTTGTAGAATAAAACAGGTAAGTATAGGATGCCATTTTTGAGTAAGAATCGTTGGTATAAAAATTTATGCCTTGCCTTTGCTTGAATGACCCTTGCTCAACATAGCGGAGGCAGAATAAGATAGCTTTTTTCTCAAGCAAGTTTCAAATTTAAGGTAGGCAAAAGAGGAAAGCTGAGATTGTCAGGTACAGCACAGCTAGGCTTTAAATATGTAAGAAGCAGAGGGGAAGAGACATGAATTCTACAGAAGAGGAAAATTACCATAGACTATATTAAACAGTTCAGTGGATTTTGTTTTAAGGTATATTGCTCTCCTTTTTGTTACAAAAAAAAATCAGTGAATTTCTTTATAAGAAATGAGACACATGGAGTGCATCATTTACTCATACTCGTTGCAGAGCTAAAAAGGAAGAAGGGAACAGCCTGTTTTATTCTCCTGTGTTTTCCAGTGATGATGAACACTTGTTAATCCAGCACTACTGCCAAAGTCTGAACCAGGAATCCCCCCTGAGCCAGCCCCGAAGCCCTGCCCAGATCTTGATTTCTTTGGAGAGTGAAGAAAGAGGTGAACTGGAGAGAATTCTTGCTGATCTGGAGGAAGAAAATCGGTGAGTTATGCTGACAGCTGTGGCAGAGACCAGCTATGCACTGAAGATACAGACAGAAGAGGGGATGCTAAAAAAAAAAAAAGAAAAAAGAAAATAGGATGTCTTTTAAAACAAGTTCATTCTGCTAAGTTTTTCTAAGCCGTTCATAGTTTTCTCTCTATAAGAGAGAGGTGATAAGTCTGAAATCATGTCATTATTAACTCATTCCCATGATCAGTGCAGTGATGAGAAAGCAGTGAACCTTCCAAATGATAAGCTTGCAAACAAGTGTCTGGGTCACCTAATACACTTGCGATAATGGTGCCACATCTAACAAGCTCTTCTAGCTGTGTTTCATAATATTTCCTTTGGTTCCACTGTTTCCTTTATTTCCATGATAGTAACAACCTTCATGCCTTTGTTACCATACTTTGCCATTACATGAGGGAAGGGTATGCAAGTTTCTGCATGCCTGTCTGGAAAAGGCAGGGGAAAGTTCTTAGAAAGACATGCGTTTCTCAAAAAGGTTGATTAGTGTGATATGTGAGGTTTTGAGAAGATCCCAATGCATTTGAAATAAAAAATCCATGAAACAGCTGTGCTATCCAGCTAGACGGAGTGCACACAGGTAGAATTTTTAGGGATAAACTGAGTTAGAAAGTTGCAATTTCTTCATAAGAATTAGTAATTTTTTGTAATTAAAACTTCTGCCCTCTTTTCTTTCTATTTGTTTGGCATTATTTGTTGCCATATCCTTAGCCTTTAGGTATCAGATATTATTGACCACTTCTTTTAATTTGAAGTGTAATTGAAGTTATCTTCATTAATTGAAAGAAAAAAAAACCAACTGGTTTCTTGCAGCATCACATTGCAGTCCTGTTTCTAAGGTACTCTGGAGTCTTGTGCCATCAGCATAAAAACTGGTAGATCTTGACACTGGTAGATTAATAACTGCAGCCAAGAACTTCTAAAATAAGAATGTAAGATAAAACTACTAGATCTACAAAAAAAAAAAAACAAAAAACATTTTTATTTGCCTTCTCCTGTCTTTGGCTTAAAATTACTAGATCTACAAAAAACACATTTTTATTTGCCTTCTCCTGTCTTTGGCTTTTATGGTATAGTCTATTGGCATTTTCATATTCTTTTTTCTTGCTTCTGCAAAAGCTAGATACTTTAGTTTTGTTTACGTTGAAGGTGTAATGCAGTAATCATTTACCTTAGGCATGTCAAGGAAATAACTGCAAGAAATAACTGCAAGAGTTGGCAGTGTCATAGATCTTCTTTCCATGCAGAAGTCTTTGGATGGTTCTAATTAATTATAGCGCCTCCATCACCCCATCATCTCTATGAGACTGTGGTTGGGATTCTTTACAAAGAACAGAGCCTGGACTTGCAGAACACCTTGAATTGATTTTGGCATAGAGAAGCCTGAAATAAGCAATTCTGTCACCTGGAACAGGAGGAAGGTGTAAATCTGTCTTGTGCTTCCTTCTGGACTTGCATCAGCTTCTCCTTTGCAGATTAGGTCTGTATTTCTGTAGAAGTAAAATGCTTCAAGCAGGAAGAGAATAGAGCCTGTTCTCCATAAATAGCAGTTTTATTTTTCTGTAGACCTGTCCCTATAAATCTCCAGGGGCAGACGTAACTGATTTAACTACTAGTTTCTTTCACACAGGCTTTTTCATTAAAATTGTAATTTTGCTATAAAAGTTAATTTTAATCCACCTGTATTTTCTCGTGCCCTTGTTTCCAGTAGTGTTGCACCCTCTCAGAATCAGAATACAAAATCTTCAGGTCAGGTTAAACTGAGGATTGAGCTGTTAAAGTCTACTTTCTGTGAGGAATTAGTAGCAGAGGAATTAGCTGGAGATTATGTTCCAGCCTGCTTGGAAAACTCTGGCATGATGTCTGACAGACCCCTGTGCGTTCCTCCCCATCTCTTCATGAAAACACTGACTTCCCATACTCTGCAGATGGTCCACTAGCATCTGCAACATAACTGAACTCCTCATGGCCAGGTGTAATTAAAGCTAGGGACAAGGCATTGTTCAGAGCTTCTTTCCATCTAATACGTAAATGCTCTGAAGTGCTGATAAAAAGGAGAGTGAAAAATAGAGGTACAGTCAAGAACTCACATTTTTCAGGAGGATTTGGGAGAATGTAGAGAATTAATGAGGCATAAAGGATGGAGAAGGGATTTCAGACAGAAAGCTGTAGTAAATAAAGCCTTTCCTCAATGAGCAGCAGTCAGATTTTCTTTGAAACTAACTCCAGACGTCTACGGCATTGTACATAAAGCCCAAGTACTTTCTAAAGTGTAGGAGAAACAACGTTTTTTAAAAAGCCATCATATTTCTCATTTTCAGGACTTTAGTAGTTAAGAATTAGTGGCTAATTAGTACAAAACAGTAATATAGCTTAGTTTTCATGGAAGGGGTGTCATTGTTTTAAACAGCACCAGGTAGTAAATCATGGAAGAAGAACAGAAATCAGAATGTTCTTCTGTCTGTATACAAAACAAGCTGCCGACTAGAAAGGAGGATGGCTTTTAAAGCAGCCGAGATTTGGATGAGAAAGGTAGTATATGAACATTAATAGAACCTGGACTTATAGAATTAAATATGCTAAAGAAATCCTTTTGGGGGTTTATACCTCATATTTTAATACGATGTTTGTTTAATATAATAACTACCATTGAGGAGTAACACATAAAAAGATCTCTGGCAAAAATTATACCATAAAAACATCTGTTTTCAAGTTTGTCAGTTAAACAAGGGCCGCAAAGTATAAGCTTGACCATATATAAGCTTGTCTGTTGGTTTTTCATTCCTACTATTGGAGATTTAGTTCTTAGCTGGATGCCACCACAAGCAACCTCTCCTATTTGGGGTGATTCAGGGCTTAATGCAGCAGGGACTGAGAGGTCTGTTTCTGTAGGACAGCCTGGAAGTCACACTGCTGTGATTTTCACTGATTATGACAAAATCATGACTTTTGTCTCTCTGCATCTGTCTCTGCAAACCTCTATAAATAACTTGTACTTAAAATATGAGGCAGCAGCTCAAAAGAGAACAGGTTGTTGCTTATTGTCCTGATAGATTGTCACAGCCAGATGACCATGATTTTATGAAGGAAATGCTGATTCCCGTCACAAAAATAAACCATTCAGACAGGATCAGTCAGGATCAATTCATATACTTACCTGTCTTTTAAAAAGTTTTGTCTGCTTAGATTTCTGTTTTCTAGTCTTTCTCCGATGAGTTTATTCAAGCCTTTTTGGCTGTTACCAAAGGGAATCAACAAACTGTGATCTAATCCCTTGTGTCAACCTGACTCTAGAGGGTGAATATGTGTTCTTCACATTATTTCTAACAAATCCTCTGAGTAAATGTTGTTTATTGCTCCAGCATGAAGACTCAGTGAATCTATTGCTGGATAATGGGCTGACTGATACAAAACATGTTGTGATCTCCCTGTCCTCAGCCCAGCCTTGAAGCAGCTGGGCTGTTTCATTTCCATTGTAAATACCTCGGGTCTTGTCACAGGAGTGCGTCTCCTTTCCGGTGCTGATGTGATGCTTGTTCCTGGGAAGGCAAGTGGCTAGAAGGGTAGCAGCGTTAGATAAACAGCCATCTTCTCATGCCTATATTGACAAAACGTCTGCTGCATACACTTCTGATGATTTTTGACTATGAAGATTTAGCTGTCCTTGCTGTGTCTTGTATTATTTTACAGTTATGGTCAGCACTTGCATTCACTTCACAACAGCTATTGGGAAAGTTGCATTCAGTACCTACAAGAAGCAATACTAAGATAACAAAACACTGTCATTTCTCTTTTTCTTCTGCTCTCCACAGTTTCCTACTTTTTTAAAAAAAACCTTCTCCTTTTTGCTTTCTGTTTTTATTTTTCCTCACCTCTTTTGATCTGTTTATAAAATTCTGACCTCCATTTGGTTTTCAGCTGCAATTTCTGGTCTCCAAATATTTCCGTCTTGACTTGCTATTCAGATAAAAAAGACTCTTTGAAATTGAAATTTTGAGGTTTGCTTTTGGACAGTCTTAAAAGATCTGTTGCCTATTTTGAATTCTTCTGAAATGTATTATCCAAATCATAAACTAACCTAGCCGTGACACACTTCTGAATGTTTTTTGGGTTTTGTTTTTTGATTGTTTGTTGTTTTTTTTTTTCAGTTCCAAAGACCTCTTCTTAGATATTAATTATTTATCTGCTAGAAATTTGAGAGCTTGGTGCTTTAGTAGTTGTGAATATGACTTCCGTAAATTATGTATGCCTAAAACTTGACTGTTAAATAATTTATATTTGCTAAAATGTGAGCAATTTACAGAATATTTTCAATTGGTGAAACTTTTTCATTTGAGCATTTGGCCTTCAGACTTGTGCTTAGTTTTACATCTCCTTGAATATTGTGATAAGAACATTTCTTGATGTATCCAATAGACATAAAGTAATCTTGCTGTAGAAGGCAGTATTACTATATTGCAGTATAAGACAAAAATGCAGACACTTACAAAAGTGCCCTAAAATTGTTCTGAAATTTCCTTAGGAGTGAATGTCTTTCTGAAACAGATGGGACAGATTTTTTGTGTCCATCTATAGAGGTACATTACATAAGTTATAGACTAGGATGTACCATACTGGCATTAAAAAGAAAGCATGGTTTTGTTTTGAGATGGTCTCAATTATTTTTCCAAATATTTTTTTTCTGCTATTTTAACAGCTAAAAAAGATGAAAGCTGCCTAGTATTTTAGTTGAATCAAATACTTCTGTAAAAGGGACACTTCTCTCTCGTTCTCTTCTTGTTTTTCTCCCAGCTTTTAGCTGTTCCGTAACAAGAAGCTAGTAAATGACGCCTTCAGGCTCATCTGTTTGCCTTTCCTTTGCTTTCCTGACTTGTACTAGGAGCACAGTGGGCTGTGAGCCGCTGCAGAAGCACTAACATCCCAAATCTCAAAGCTGCCCTGTTTTCATGCAGCAAGAGTCTTGCTTCAAACCCGAAAAATGATAACTGGCCTCCTCAGCTAAGTTTCTTCTGTATCATTGCCAATAGCTAGAAAGTGATGTATTTCTAAATATGCTGTGACTCCTCTTTGTATTTATTTTGGCACTGAAGAAGTAGAAGTAAATCTTCTAAGTGTGAAGCATCATAAGCAAATAGTGGTACTCTAATGAGGCATAGAGGTAGTACATGGTGCAGTTACCAGCTTTGTCCATTTCTTCAAACCACTGGTTTGCTGTAGGTAGATGAAAAATAACCCGAATTCAAAAATTTGCAATTGCCTCTGAGAGTAACATTCAGCAAATCTGGTCCACTAGGATTTCCCTTACCAAGCAATTAATCTTGCCAGTGATAGATGTGATTAATAACTCATGAGCTCTTTACTACCCAGATCTTTACAGTTGCATAAATCAAGGTTACATTGCATGCTTCCTCTGTTATTTTTCTTCCTGAATGCTTAAAAGAGGTGCAAACATGGTTAATGAAATACAGGGTTTTTTTCTTTGAATATTTCTTTTACTGAAGTCGAATATATTTTCCCAGTGATCAGAGGATGCATCAGCTTTGTTTGTTTGTGACATCCAGTTGTGAAAGCTGCCCAGTCACCCAGCGAGGCTGGCTTTCTGAATATTGCCGATCCTTGCTCAGTCACACTCATTTAGAGAGATTATGCTTTCACTTCCCCTTTCTCTAACTTCCCTTTTAATGCTGAAAATGTAAGACAGCGCCTTTCCTCGGGACACAGATGATATATTCTGAGGGCTGTGGACAGTTCCTTCGATGCCTGGCTTGCAGCAGCATTTCGGTTTCACCACAGAGCTTAAAACCGTTCCAGAGGTGGGAATAAAACCAGATTGTTTTCTCCTCTAGGATGGTCTTAAAGCAGTTTTCAAATGATTTCTTTCTCCTGACTTCCAGCCTTTTTTCCCCTATGTAAATACAATTCCCTGTATGTTCAATCTCTGTTATTATTGATACTACTGCAATCTGTGTCGCCCTTACGGCTCGGAAAGAAGTCAATATAATGAATCCTAATTCTCTGGACTAAGGACTCTGCAACTGGAATGAAAAGGTACAGATACAAAACTCAGTGACACAGATGCTCAGGACAAACTCTTGGGCTTTCTTCAAAATGTCATTCCTTGTTCTAACAGAATTACTGCGTTGTGTTGTAGAACTCATAAATTCAGACACCTCTGTGTGGATAATGTGCAGAATCCTTTTACAACATGCTTTTTCTGTAGTAATTCAGAAAGAGTTTTTAACTATTTTGTATCAGACATGAAAGACAGAAAGCATTTTCATCTGAATTATTCCCTGATCCTCCTTTTGTTTTCCATAATATATTTACTGGTAGAGCTTCTCTGTCTTGATATTTGAGGGGAAAATTGTAGATCTCTATGTAACAAAGTGCCTGATTATGTTGTAAGCATCAGCAGGGGCATTTGTTTAGCTTCCCTTAGGGTGGTACTTTATCTTCTGCTTTATAGCACTTCGAAACCTTCAAACTTTTAAGTCTGCTGTTAGTAGAGTATTGCCTGAACCACGCATCTGGGAAATTCCTTACAGGGCAACAATAGTCACAATCTACAGACTTGGTGAAAAACAAGCTCAGTGATCAATCCTGTATAAACTTCAGTGTGTAATAAGACGCCGTGTGATACTGCTGTCGTTCTCATTTCTATTCCCTTTAGTATGTTTAGTAATTATTCACGAGTTCATTCAGCTTACAGTATGAGAAGACATTAAGTCATGTGGAAGACAACACCCAGCATAACCCTTCTTTCTTCCAGACAATTTCCATGAACTTTAAACTCTATATTTACTTAAAGCAAAAAATCTTCCTTTAAAAAATGTCTGATTTGGAAGAAAATAACTGATTTTTATAGCACCTTCTTGGTTTGTCTTCCATGCATTTTTCTCATTTGTCAATTATGTAGTGTTTTTTTTTTTCTTAGAGAAATTGTCGTCAACTCTTCATGGGATTGCATTTTTAGCTATTCACAGAATGATGAAAAGAAAGAATATATATCATTTCTAACAGCTTGAACACTTTTCTAAGTCTCTGTCCACTCCTTGTGTGGATTTTAGAGAAAGAAATTTTGAATTATAGGTTAATCTGAAGTTAAGAAGGATCAACTTTTTTTTTTTTTTTTTTTTCGTTTTCTTTTCACCTTCTTAAATTCCTGCAGAGGAGGGATCATGCCATGTAACCCCTGTGGGGTTGCCGCTGTTATCCCAGGTTAGGACGTGTCGATTGTACAGTCGCCAAGGGACAGAAGTGCAGTGTTTGAAGAACAGTCAATGGTCTCTCCTTATCCTTGGCATCATTTCCTTATCCATGTGAAATGATGCATACCGCTTAAGTTCTTGTTCTGGTCACAATAGCACACCTTTAGAGATGCTTCAGAGCTTAATGATGTTTTTTGGGAGGTTTCTGAGGTGCTATTAAGCCTCCAGACCAAAATGTCAGAGTGTATTGTGGTTTGCAGGCAAAACTGGAAAAAGTGCCTGTTTTCACAAGCTCAAATAGGAGCAAGTTGGAAAAAAAAAATAAAATCTGGGTCACTGCTTGTGATGAGTAAGCAGTTAGCAGGCTACTGTCTATGGAGCCGTTTTTCCCCCCTCTGGGAAGCAGTAAAGGAACATCAGAGCACCAAGATCCCAGTGCAGGTTATTAGGCCTCCCTGGTGTACAAAGTTTCTGCTGCCAGGTACTAATTTTGCATTGTCGGACTGTGTTAACCCCAGCAAGGCTTCAGTTTCTTACCTTCTGTGCTCTTACTTGGTAGATTTTTTTTCATGTGGACCATTATAGATCATACTAATCTATAGAGAGTATTACTGGAGTAAAATTGGAGCTTTATGAAATAGAACAAGCTTAACAGTGCCATAAAGTCACAGTAGACTGTAGCACCGTAGGCAGTGCTGTCTGAAAGAAGGTAAAACTTACAGCCCCCCAAATTAGTGAAATACACTGCAATTTAATTTTAGAGCTAGACTGTAAATGCAATTGCACATATAAAGAAAGGAGAATGATGTGACCTAATTAATGACAGCAGAGTTGCAAATGAACTCTTGAATTCTGTGTTTTTTTTTCTGAATTTTTCTGTGGCCTTCTTTCTGTCTTAATTTTCTCATCTGTGAAATAGGTTGGCCAGGTGGTGTAAGCTTTGATTAGTGTTTGTGAAGTGCTTTGATCGCTCTTTTAGCACTAATTACTACAAGAGTGTATTCATGCTTGGAAGTGAAGAGCCAGTCTGACTTCTGCTAGCAACCATAAAATGCAGGAAGCTGAGGACTGAACCCAGGACACGTTGTACTTGTGCTTCAGGATGGTGTCTGGAGCCCAGCCAGCCTTCTGTTTTATGTGCCCTGGAAGGGAATTAACTGGGAACTCTCGTGATGCAGACAGCCTTTGGGTAATGCTTGTATCTCTGTTCTGTGTTATATCTGCTTTGTGCAAATCAATGAGAGGTAATCCTGCATGGATTTGGATTTAGCAGAACCAAAGGCAGGTGCTGTTGCAGAGCCCCTACCTCTCCAGTAGCTGCAGATGTCACATCGCGGGAGAGGAGGTCAACTCTGACTGCCCCTAGAAGAGGACAGCCCAAATAAACCTGTTCTGCTTAAAAAAGCTTTGCTTCCTTGTTACTTCTCAACAGAAACTTGCAAGCAGAGTATGACCGTTTGAAGCAACAGCATGATCACAAAGGATTGTCTCCACTGCCGTCTCCACCTGAGATGATGCCAGTTTCTCCGCAAAGTCCCCGCGATGCTGAGCTCATTGCAGAAGCAAAGCTGCTTCGCCAGCACAAGGGCCGCCTGGAGGCCAGGATGCAGATTCTGGAGGATCACAACAAACAGCTGGAGTCACAGCTGCACAGGCTGAGGCAGCTGCTGGAGCAGGCGAGTCCTCAGGCCTTTCTTTTTAAGATTTCTGTAGAGCTATTTTCCAAACAGGATGTGAAATGTTATCAATAACAATAACCTACCACAAAATCATATCTGTAGAGACTGGTCAGCAAAATATATCAAATTGTTCTGTAGACTGCAAGTGGCAAGTGGTAAAATCACACTTCATTATTCTTATTTAGTCTTGCTTTTTTATTCAGAATTTAAATCAGTTGTTTGCGTGGATGTATTTACTTGGAAAAAAAAAGTGTGTATTTATTGAATTAATAAAATATATACAGAGATGCAAGGACTTGTGCAACTCCACTGAACTGTTAATAACAGTCTCTTCTTTTTTCCTCAATTTTTAGCCACAGGCAGATGCCAAGGTAAATGGTACAACGCTATCGTCTCCTTCTACCTCTTTGCAGAGGTCAGACAGCAGTCAGCCAATGCTTCTTCGTGTAGTTGGCAGCCAGACTTCAGAAACCATGGGTAAGATCACTGAGTTCAGATTGTCATAAAAAATATACTTTCCATTTTCAAGAAAACAAAACAAAACAAAAACTCCTTAAAGGCAGAAACTACTCTGCTGCCTTGTTTAGTTCAAGTGAGAATGAATTAGACATTTGCAATAGTCTTCAATGTCACCTGGCTCTTGACATTCTCATTATGGTTCAGGCTTTTGGTTTTGATCATGATGCACACTGTACCATGGATATTTTGACATGGAATGCAAAACCAAGCTAGGGCTTGAATTGAAATTGAAACATAAATTGAAAACAAACATAACAAAAAAACTAGCTAACGGTTTCATTCAGATTGACTTTCCACTATGAAGCATGACATGGCTGATTTAAACGTACACAGTATTAATTATGGCTAAGAGATTAAATGTATGATTAATCATCCCCATGTTAACTGATGTGATCTTATTTTTAATGTGTTGTTGCTCAAGCAGTAGGATAGAGCTGTCTCTCTTGAGCAGTGCTCATTTAGTGTCTTTTCTAAATACCACATCAGATGTGCTAATAAAAGTCATACGAGTTGTGGAATAAGGTTGAGTAATAATATGCTGTAGATTGAGGTTGGAATTATTATTATTTCAATGCTTTTAGTAACTGTTCTGTAGCATTTTCCTGATTTCCTGTCTGCTTTATAATATTTATTAGCAAGTGGTAAGGGTTTTATGTTAGTGACAAAGCAGTCATCCATTGCAGCATCTTTAAGCAAATGTACTTAAATTACTTCAGCAAGATAATACTTGAAATCTGAAAATAACACTCAACTTCATACACAAGAATGTATTTAGTGTGTATCAGTGAGAGGCTTTTGGGAAAAGTAGAAGGTAGAAGTGGGAGCTTTTCACTGTGTTTTGTGAAAGAATCTATCCCAGTGAGAAGAAGAATGGGAAGGGATGTTCTCGTTGGTATGAGGCCCTGTAGCTGTGGGAGATGCAATTTATTAAGGAGGTCTGGCTTCCCTCCTGAGTGTGGGTGAAAATGTCAACTTGTGCTGGGATCAGACAAGATGGATAGCTCTATAGGTTCCACAAAAAAAAAAAAAAAAAGGAAATAAATTGTAGGAAATTAAATATTGGGGTTGAGAATACAATCACAGGTAATAGGAATTTGATTTGAATCATGTAATTGTATTACTAGTGAGTAAATATTTTGCTGTGGAATAATTTTCATTGACTTTCTGAAGAAACATCATGAATTCCATTGCACAAAGCATGCTTAGTAAAATACTCAAGAAAAAAAATGGGAAGACAGTAGTTCCCTACCATCGTATTGAAACTTAGGGTTTCATATTTTGTCTTTTAGAAGGCCAGAAATAGAATAATGTACATCCTTTCATTTGACTTGATCTAAAATTATTCAGATTTATATTGTGAGACTCGAATAAATTAACATGCGTATAATCATATAATCTTCTAAAACTTCCTTATTTGAAACAAATCTTCAGACATGAATTGTTTTTTTTTGTTTGTTGAATCGAGACTATGTGGAAGGACAGTGAGATGTTGAATCGTTATCACTACGATCATGTTGAGAGCCAGCAATGCAACAGGGTCAGCAGTATGGAACAGAGTTTATAAAAAGAATTACCAACCGCAACTAATACAGTTTATTGTCACCTTTCATTCCAGAAAGCATTATTTGTTAGTCTGAGAGTTTTTTAAAGCACAATTTAAAATATTCTAGAATTGTGAATGGAACCAGAGTGGCGTCATAAATAGTGCTTTCATATAGTGGTTTTGTACAAGAAGCGTGCTCCAGTAGTGAGGGAGTAATAATTTTCAAGAAAATGCTGAGCATCTATAGGTCTCTCAGGCAATGAGATGTCGTGGCAGCTTTCATGTATTTTTCTCTTTGACAGGAGACCTTTTTTTTTTTTTTTTTTTTTTTTTCCCTGTCTCTGCTTTCTCAAGGAGAGATTGCTGTAAAAAGCTTTCCAGCACTGGTGGTGTCCAACCTTTTGGTAAAAGCAGCAGCACTCTCAGCCTTACTTGCAGATAGAAGAGCTTATCCTTTGATAACCAGAGACACCTCAGCGAGTTGAAAGGTTCTGCTTTTCTTCGCATAGAGTCCAAATGGGAAGGGCCTAATTGCTGACTTTTCCCTCCGGTACTGTAGTGGTAGTGAGGTTCTCTGAGGTCTGTGAGCCCAGAGGTTGTTGCTGAATTTTAATTTATTCAGGTACTACCAGAACATTTGCCATCCACTCAGCTCTCCAAGCACCTTATAGAAACAAATTGGGAAGACTGGTTTGGGTAACGTAATTGACATCTGAAGATTGCTTGGCTGATGTCTTATTTTATTATGTTGTTTACAATGAAATGCTCAGAAAGGTAATCCAAATGAGAAAGAAAAATCCAGTGTATTTTAAATAAAGATAGAGCAGTCTTCAGGGTAAGCACATTTCAAGGTGTATCAGCACTTACCAGGGTGTTTGGAAATCAGTACCTGTTGTCAGTTTGCCATGGTAGTTTTTCTTGGTAGTTCTTTTTGGCCAGGACAGGAGAGCTAATGCCCTCTTCTTTTGAAGAAAAACTTGAAAAACATGAAAACGCCTGTTTTCTTCAGGCATGCTGATAAGGTACTCAGCCTGGGTAGAAGTGGTAAGACCTTGCTCTAAGTTTTCACATTGGCATCCAGCAGAGGCTGGAAGGACACTTATTTTGCTAAAGCACCTCTATTGGTGCAACACTTAATGCAAAAATAGCTTGTGATGTGACTTGGGTTGTTCTGTTCTGTGAACCCAGCACCAGTGGAAAGCTGAACAAGCTGCAGCAGCCTCAGCAGCCATTTTCTAGACCATTAAAAGAAGCTGTTCATATGAATTAAGAGCTTCTTACAGATATTTTAACCCATTTTGTTTACTGGGGTGTGAAAAGTAATTCTTGGCCAGTCCTTTGAAACTCCTGGTCCTAAGGTGAGGACAACACTATGCTGAGTAATATGTAATCTATGCAGTCCTGAATTGTTCCTTTAACATCACTTTTAGTAGACTTCCCACTAGCATGGAGCACTGACAAAGAATATTAAAGCTAACAGCAAGGTAGATTATTAGGCAGTTAGCAAGTTAGCTTCTAGGTAGTTTATTACTGAAGTTGAGTAGGGCAAGACTTTAGAATAAAGGGTCATTAAGTTATTTTCAAAACAAGGATATACCTCTGTGGTTATTACAACAGGCAAAATTAATTTTATGTATTAATAGGGATAAAAGAAATCTGGTAAAAGGAGAATGTCATTCGAAGCATCCTTTAGGTGCATTCTCTTTTCAGATGCTTTATTTCTACTAGAGGCTAGGGTCTACAGTAAAATCAACAGATGGATTTTGGTTATCGGAAACCACAACAAAAATAACCCCAGTAAAAATAAAATATATTGAATTTCCCATTAAGCTACTGCCCTATAATCAGGTTATAGAAATTATTCAGTGGGAGAAATGTATTTCGCTTTATTAAACTGCTGCTAAACCCTTTTATGGTACAATTGAATGTTCTTGGAGCGCCAATCTGATGCAATTAAACTGTCAGAAATATTAATACTGATGCAGATGAGAATCTAGGTTTCTACTGATTTATGCAGCTAGGCAAAGCAGCGCTAGCATGAATCCAGCGCTATTAGAAAGCTCCTCAGTAGCAGCACTAACAACAGCAATTGCTTTTACCATTAATAGAATAAGAGAAGCTGAAACAAGGAGCATCAGTTACAGAACAAAATGTTCCTGGCAGACATTTTGCCCCACTTCTTTTACCAGAGCAGGTTACTTCTTAAATCCCTTGTTACAAGTTAAAATCAGGGTTAATTGTTTAAAATTCATTGTCTAATTTTACTTAAATCCTAACACTGAAAAAAGAAAAAAAAAAAAACAAACAGAAGCATAAGAGGCATAAAGAGTCAACAAAATTCACCTTGACGATTTTCATTGTACACTAAGTAGAAACTGTGTTTAAGTGACCAGCCTTAGCTTTGTGAAGGACATGTGAAATAGTAAGGTGTTACCAAATGGTTTCATAGTGGCTTAAATGCAGTGGTTTGCATTTCTTTTCCAGGCGAGGATGACCTGCTCAGCCCTCCCCAGGACACAAGCACAGGTTTGGAGGAAGTGATGGAGCAGCTTAACAACTCCTTCCCCAGTTCCAGAGGTAAGCCCGGGAGCATGTGCAAGTGGAGGAGAGCATCATGCTTGTAAATAAGTCGTGGTTGTTTTGGGCAGAGCAGAAATTAAAAGTACTTTCCATTCTTTTATCTTTTCATGTGTTTGAGGGTGTTTTTTTTTTTTTTTGCATATGTGTGGTTTTTTGTTTGTTTGTTTGTTTTGTTTCTCTGTTTTTTGTTTTTATTTTACCAATTGCCGTAGATAAACCTGTCCTCTTAGAGTGGAGAAGCAACCTGCCCCTTCTATACCTCAAGTTTCCTCCACAAGTAGCAGTTGCTAGATAAGTGGATGAAACAACATCCTCTTAGACTCTTTTTCTCCTTAGCATTTTCTTCTTTCCTCTTTTGCTGTGTTCTTCTCACAGCTTCTCTCTTTCAGTCTGTCCTCTTGCTGATTTATTTTTAATAGGTCCTTCCGTATTTTGCCTTCTTGCCTTTTTCCAAGAAGAATGTGGTTCTAAATAATATTAAAGTTCTGAGTCAAAATTCTTGACCATGTGGCACATAGGTTCTGAGTGACAGAGGAAAAGCAACTGGACTGCTTGATTGGACAGCACAGGCTGTGTATATACAACCCCAGCATTTCTTCCAGTATTTCCATTTTGGTCTTCGTGTTGTTTGCTGAAGATAAGCATTTGGAATTTTATTTTTTTCAGCTTTTATTCATTGAGAAAAGGTCTTCCCTGAGCCCAGAAAAAATGCCCCGCTGCCAAGAAAGATGACTTAGATTCCTAACGGGAGAGAGGATGTGTGAGATGTTACCTGCCACAGTGAAAGAGTGAAAGAAGGCTCAGACATAAACCTCTTGGCAGAAGAAAGACCCCATGTCTATTGATAGATACCCTGTTGGGTGTGTTTCAGCAGGGGCATAGACAGACTTCAGGGCCTGTTGCACAGTTAGCACATGTCCCTCAGAAGTTCTGTCATAGCTTCGTGCCTTAACCATCGTGCTAGACTTTCAGTGAAGTCAAATTTTCTCCATTCTTTGATTTTAAAGTGAGCTCAGCTCTCATCATCAATAAGCAGTGGAAAAAGAGAAGGCAGTATAAACTGTATAATAACTCATGCTACAGATTGAAAGATGTAGTATAGAAAACTTGTTTAAGACAATCTAATACGATGTATCATTAACTACACTGATCTCCTCCTCAGTGTTATATTAGAAGCTGTCATACGTCCAGTCCTCATTTTACGTATTGTATTAACTCTCAGACACAACTGATGAAAAATCTTTGAAACATTGGTATGTAGACAAGAATGGGCATATTCATAAAGTTGCTCTGTACGTGAGGTTCCAGCAGCCAGTGCTTTCTTATTAGTGACCATCATTTTTGTAAATACATTCTATTTGTGAGATCTTGCATAATTGTATGTGTCTAGCTGCAGACAAACGTATGTTAAAATGCTCACCCTTCACTGTGGTGACAAAACTGATTTTTTATCATAGCTGATAACACTGACAAACAGTGTTTCTTCTTAAAAACAAGCTCAGTCTTAAGTAAAATAGGAGCAATTTTCAAAACAACAGTTAATGAGTTATTGAAAATACAGTGGTTCATTTCCTGTGTATGAATAGGTAGAGATCAGTCTCTTAGATACCATTCCCTGCTGTCTGAGAGTAGAAAAGGCTTTTTATTTCCTTAGTGAATAATAAAAAGCTTCAATAATAAAACTAACAGAATGTACAGTCCAGTCAAAAAAAAAAAAAAAAAAAAGATTTGAAATGTGTAACATTCGTTAATATTTTAGTTTAGAAAGTTACGCTATAATTTCACATTTGCTTTCTGGTGATGCAAAATGCAGTAATTTCAATGCGAAGAAATAATACATTTCCTGATTTTGCTTCTTCATTTGGTAAATACGTTAAAAGTGGATTATGTGATCATAAATATCCCGCAAAGAGACTGCAAGAAATACATTCATTACCAACAAATGATGAAGTGGTAAAGTATTTGGTGGGACAATATCCTGCTGAGACAAATGAAAACAAATTAGAATTAGTATGTTCAGCTAACAATTTATTGCCACAGATAGTGCTGATTCAGAGAGCTCTGTTTTCCCACTGCTTATAAATATGATATCTTTATTTTTCTGTCCTTGGACTCTACAGCAGAAAGACTCCTCCACAGTACTTGGCCTCTGTGCATTGTGTAAGCCCTCCTGTTCGTGAAATCATATATCACTCATATCGAGTTTTCTAAAACACAGCTGCTGTTTGTTCCTGCTTTCCTGCCTGACGAGCAGCTGTAGAGGACGAAAACATTCTCTAGCAGAGAGAGTCTGGCAAAGTCAGGCTTCCTACGGGACTCTTCTCCTGGGCCTGACCAAACCATTTCTGGGCTCTGCAAGAATCTGCCTCTTCCCCTCTCTTTGGCTGCTACACAGTAAGATTGGTCCATATGGGAGAAAAAGCAGTTCACTTCATGTGACTTGGATCTTACGGTTTGGGCTGAAGAGATTAGTGCCACATTTCATTGGGTTTCTTAGTTCTTCGTTATAGTTTTGGATTTATTTGCATGAATGCTAGGTTTGTAGAACTGTTTTTGATTGAAGAACAGGAAAGGTTAAATCATTTATGGAAAAGAAGTAGTTTGTTATACAACCAGTGCAATGGCTTTCCAGTCACTGGTTGTTGAAGAAGGCTGCTGACATTGTCGGTTTTGCTGAGACCTCATGGAAACTTCAATAATGAAATTTTCTTCTACTCTCATTTTAATAAGTGATATTCTCAGTTGAATATCATGATACTGCATAAACAAAGCTTACATCCACAGGTGATTTGCCACAGCCTCATTTAGACCATCATTATCAGATGGTGCCATCCGTATGCAGTCAGATTCCCCAGGTGTCAGGATTTACAAGACACCGGACAGGAGAAAATGAAGCAAGGCTGATTGGTCTCAACAAAAAATTGGGCCATTTTGCTGTTGAGATATGCACATCTCTATTTTGGTTTTCCAATCTGTAATAAAGCATTGGAGTGTATTGCAAAAGAGTTAAAGCAGTGGCAAAGCAGACTGAAAAGAGAGCATAGTGTAAGGATTCAAAAGTGGTGGAAGTAGTATTTTATTTCTTTGCATTACAGGTTACATTGAATGTCATGCCACTTACTGATATTCAGGAAAAAGAACAATAAACCCAAATGAACAATAAGCACAAATGTATAAAGCTTAAATTGTCTTAAATGAATTCTTATTTTTAAGTAGAATTAAAAAAATGTCTGATGCAAGAAACACCGCCATCCCAGACTGGCATTCATAAGTCTGTTCTGTTAGAGTAACTCATAAAACATTACCGGAAAGATGAATTCAGGCTACATGGATTAGGTGCTACCACCTATAATGCATACAGTCTTTAGGAATTAAAACTATCAGGAAGATAGGTTAAAGGTCCAATATTGACTAGTATTAGAAATAACTTCGTTTGTTTCTATACTAAGGTGGAAAGGGCAGTCAGCTATGATATTCATAGACTATGCTCTGAAGAGCTACAAAGGACATAGTGCACGTGACAAAACCTACCTAGACTGCAAATGAAAAGAGAATAACAAAATGAAATCCAGGAAGGGAAGAACATCCATCTATATAGCCTGAAATTGGAATCAGTTGAGGAAATCTAGGGATATATTAAAAGGCCTGGGAAGTTATCAGCAGTACATTAAACATTGTTTTGCTTCGTGGCCTGTAAAAATAAGCATGTTAAATTTTAAGCTGAATGTCCAACTCCAGCATGTCACAGTGTAGGGAGTGATACTGCTTTTGAATAAGCAATGTAATTCTGGGTATCAGTGCCATGAGGATAACAACAAATTGGAGGAGTGCAGAACAAGATGACAAGAGCAAACTGGATGCTGAAGGCTTTGGTTTATGAGAAAAGTTCAAAGAGCTGAATAAGCAATGAATACAGAAAAGGAGAGAATTTCTGTGCTTGGATGAACAGAAATATAGTTGAACATCACAGGATAGAAATTAAAATAAATGTTTAGTCAAAATATCATCAAAAGCATTTGAAGAGTAAGCTTTGATCATGTTGCAAAGTAGTTCTCTAAAACAAATAAAGCTTTTATTTTGGACTTCTGAAACAAAGCAATAAAATTTAGTAGTAATTAATTTTCACTTACCTGGAGATAGATTTGTTTTGATTACGGTATTTTCCAAGCTTTTGATAACCAGAGATGTTTTAAAAGAGGCATCAAGGCTTCATAGCATTCATTTTGAATGCATTTTAAAGAAGCATGCATTAAACAAATTGTATCACAGCTCTTTGTAAACAGATCTCAGATGAAATGTCTTGTGTTCCTATACACCTTTTATTGTTGTTGTGTTTTGTTTTTTTTTCCTTCAGATTAACCTCTTGGCAGTTCTTAGCATTTTCTAAGTAGCGCAGGACCTCCGTGCTCCTTGCACAGCTGACTGTTGGTGCTGAAAGCTGCTTTATTTCTATAGAGGGAAATTCTGCTGAATACCTGATGATTGCTGTCCTTAAGGAGTTTTTCTTTCCTTTAAATCTGTGAGGCTTCCCATCCATTCCTCCTTTACTTTGCTGCTCCCAGCAAATTCACAACTACTGCAGCTGCTTCAAACAGCTGCTCTGCTAACTCAAAACAGATGTCAAAGCCAGAGGTCTGACATTTAGTGGAAATCTACTATTAAATACCACCTCCGTGGTTTATTTGACCCTGGTAGATAATGGGCCACAGAGGAAAACATTTTCACACTGTATTTGTGCCCAAGCTACTAAATTTCCAGGGAATTGGTTCACAGTTAGAAAGTAAGATTGACAGGACAGTATTTTTAAACCCAAATTCATCTCTCCTGCAGCACTGAGGCTAAACAAGTTGCATAGTTTCAGTTGGCTCATATGGTGGACCATACTGTTTTGTGGTTAAGGTTTTGTGGCAAAGGCCTTTCATGAATTAAACCCAGAGGCGAATTTAGGGACAGAAATTCTCAACTTACTGAACTCAGTGAGAGAGCTCCCCATGATTTCAGTGCACAGCCGGTGCTTGTGTAAGTGGGAGCAGTGAAGTGGTTAGAAATGCAACCGTGATGGCTTCAAAGAGCTAAACGTCCCTGACATCACATGGAAACTTTTGGAGAGGGATCAGCCCTCACCATAATCATTTAACTTGGTGCTGCTTAATACAGATGTTGTCTTGTGCAGTGAAAATACAGGATCTCACAACAATAAATAAGTGGCACTAAGGAGAGCAGAGGTTTTGTTTTATTTTTATTTCATTCACATCGAAGCATACCAGATACATTGTCTTCTCTCAGTCTTGCATCAGCCAGGCTCTGTCACTCTGTTGTGAATGGGACTAATGTAAGTGGGATTGGTAACTTTGATCACTGCAAATACTGGAGTTACTTTTATTCTGGCAGCAAAGCATCTCATGACTCACGTTTTTATTTCCTGATTTACTGAATTATGAGAAGAATACCCTGGAGTAATTACACTGCACAGACTTCTAGAAATACTTTCCTATTTGAGCTAGTCTGGCTTCTTCTGGAGTGTATCCCCTTCCTCTGTGCTATGGTGTATGCATGGTATATACACCACAGCAGTTAGCCCAGGTGGCAGAGATTGCTTATCCCTCTGTGATGCCGCAGATTCCTGATCACTCAGGATTATCTTCCTGTGGCAGAGTGCTGAACTGAAGTGGCTGAGCTGCTCTGCAGAGTTCTGCAGTAGTGATGGGGAGGGCTCAGCCTTACCTGATTCTTAATACTCAGACCTGATGTAAACTGAGAATACGTTAATGAATGTCACAAAACTTCAATCAGTTTTATTTTTTTTTAATACTGTTTGCAGAGCTCTCCCCTCTGCAGCCTGCTCCTCTCCTGCATTGTGTCTGAGAGGAGCAGTGAAGCAGTGCTCTGTGCTTTGATCTGAAACTGCATAGGTGCATGAAGTTTTTATTAGTGCCTGCGCCTTCAGGGTTGATCTGATCGCTCTCTGCATACCTTTGCTATTGATGCAATGTCATGTATATTTCCAAAAAATTGAGAAAAAAAATGACTCCTTTATTTTGGGAGGGGTGGAAATCTTGAATTGAGCAGGAGCAGCACATACCAGGCATGCATGCATGGTGTCAGTATTCTGATGTCTTAGAGAATACAAATTTTCAGAAATATATACATTTGTATACAAAGAAGAAAATAAAACAAAATCCATTAAATCCTTTTTAATCTTCACAGAATCACAGAATTTCTTGGTTGGAAGAGACCTCAAGATCATCGAGTCCAACCTCTGACCTAACGCTAACAGTCCCCACTAAACCATATTCCTAAGCTCTACATCTAAACGTCTTTTAAAGACTTCCAGGGATGGTGACTCACTCTTTGTTACATTCAAGAAATTCTAGGGTGATCGCTCACCAACAGTTTAGTGTGGGGCAGAGCTCTCCCAGTTACCTTTAAATCCATTTTCAAGTAGAATCCAGTCTTACCTTCTCACGTAGATATTTAAACTAGGCACTGAGTAGCCACAAATTTAGATGCTTGTGCAGACAAGGTAGGCATCTCTTAAAAGCTCCAAAAGCATCTAGCATATTGTTGTAGGCAGTTCTTCCTCTTCTCTTACCCAAGCCTCCCTCATGGCCCAGGACTTTCTTACACCCGTGTTGCAGTTTCTGGAGGTCTCAGGAAGACCGCTGACTGATCTAAACCTTGGAGCTCTTCCTAAGAATAAGATCAAAGTGTGCAAAAGGTTTTACATCTTCATTGCCAAGGCTTTTCTGTTACATGATTTCTATCAGTGAGGGGTTCACTTCTTCCCTGCTAGGGAGGCATTTTTGAGCATTTGTGGCTCCCAATACAAGCACAAGAGGAGGTTGCAGGGTGTGCAGGGACTCAGTTAAGTCTTGCTGAGTTAGGCAGGCCTGCAAGGCAGGCTGAGTGGACTGTAGCGGGGTCTTTGGTGGGTTTTAGCCACATTAAGTCCTATAGTGAGGATCTAGGTGGAAAGGAACAGACCTTTCATTAATAAAGACGTCTAGTCAGAACAGCCTGAAACTCCCCAGCGAGGTAACTTAACCTGTAAAGAAACAGCATGAATAAAACTATGGTAAGTGCTCTAAACTGAAGCTACACCTCTGCCAGCAGTCAAGCTTGCCCTAGTACCTCAGTGCAGCACTGTCTGTGTGCAGTGCAGATTTAATCTGAGTCAGGGCTCCCCTTAAATCCAGAGTAAAACCCCACATCCAGAACATGACCTAGAACCTAATATTATTGCTGTTTTTATTATAATTTCTGATGGTAAGAGGGATGTTGTTAGGAAGAGGGAGAAGGGAAGGAAAGGAATGAAACCTTTTCTGTTCTATAAATGATAACCTTCACTGTGAAGGCCCGTCACAGGTTATGCCAGCCTTTTCTATCACCTTAATTTCATACTTGAATAGTGTCTCCAACCTGTGACTGGTCAGTGGTGCCACTCACTGTCTCTATCCTCTCCTCCTTTCCATTACCTTCTTTGTGCAGCTTTTCTCCGTTGCTGCCCCTTGTTCACCTCCTTGTAAAGTACCTGCAAAGTTATTTATCATCTTCTATCCCTACCCTCTATGCAGGCCACAATACCTACAAAAAAACTCGACAGCAATTAGGTCACTGTTGTGCTGACTGGTGTGTTCTCACTCACACAGCTTTCTCTCTCCTGGTTGTCTCGTACATTGTTTACAATTACATTATTTACAGCAGCTCTGGGACAAAGAGCATCCTCTTTCTTAAACAACACCTACCTCGGAGAGTCTCTTGCCTAAGACTGGTGGTACCAGTGCTCCCAGTAATGCACCAGTGGCAGTGGAGCACTGCTTGTGGAGGCAGCAAGTGCTTTATTGTCACTGGACATACCTGGGGGGGGGGACAAGGGGTGTTCCTACTGTTGATTTTCACCTGGCTTTCTTTTTTAAAACACGTGTACTACACTAAGTGATTGAGAAAAATCTGCTTGGTCAAAGAATGGCTTCTGTACAGCTTCATAAGAGACATTTTTTCAGCTAAAGTCATTACTGCCTGCTCTGCTTTGTTCTTGCAGCTAAAAAGTGTTGAGAAACTTTCCCTTTTATCCCCTTTACTTGATTTTTTTTTTCCTTCTTTGTGCCTCTGCTCCCTGTTTTTACAGTGCATGCAAATCAACTTGCTAGAAATATCATCTGTAGTACATTTGTCTTGAATGTGGGAATGGTGATATTGCAGTCTAATAGCTTTAGGTGTAAAATAAGTGTATGAAAACGTGTATATATGATGGTATATGCGGATATATATATGTAGGCAGTAATAAAATGTAATGTGTCTGGATAAATTAATTTTGAAGTGGGGAAGCATGATTTTACCACCAATACTAATTAGCAGAAGTACTCAAATTGATGAAATTTGCATGCCCAGAATGTGAATTCAGATTCTCTCTGTCATCCTTATCCTCAGCTGAAGGGGTTGTATGTCAGTTTTAGTGGTTTTCTCAAGTGTTCTTGCTAAGTTAAAACCAAACAGCAGATTACAGAACTCTTCTTGAATAAATCAGCCCAGAATCGTCAGTGGATTTCAACGTACTCTCAAACCTTGTTTAAAGCAGAAATGCAGTTATTTAATATTAAAGTCCTAAATCAAAACTGAAGTATCTCGTACAGTGTAAAAAATACATTTGTGTGTGTTGTTGTGTTTGTTTTTTTTTTTTCTTTTCTGATATTTCTTCCACTTCCTCTCTCTGTTCCTAAAGGAAGAAATGCCTCTGGAAAGCCAGTGAGAGAGGTTAGTGAGATGCAAGCTCACTGCCATGGCTTCTGTTTGTCACATCTTGCTTTCTGTGCCCAGCATGTGTGTGACAGCAGCACGGGTTCGCTTGGTTTTGTTGAAGAGCGGGGATTGTATTCTTGTCATTTTGGTTTTGTTTGATTTTGCTGAGTGCATTCGCCATTAGTGTGCTCTAACAGTACCACACCTCTCAACTCTCTACGGAGACAGTGCTAACCCAGGGATGTGCCTTCTCTTACATCCTCCCAGAGATGGAAATTCAGGAATGGGGAGCATGAAATAATGCATTGAAATTAAACCTTTGTATGATAAATGTGTGCAGTAAATAATGCTGCTGCCATTGACATATATTCTGCCATTCTTGTGTGAACAAAACAGCAAGACCCACGTCCCTTGCTGTTCTGCTTACAAATTTAGGATTTTATTTGCATACATTTGCCAAAACACCAACCATGATCCCCAGTAATTCAATATTTTTCCTTAAAACAGTGAGAGTTGAGAGGTATAAGAGATTGAGGTGTATCGATGTACTGATGTACTGTTGCACAGTGAAGAATGCTACTAACACTCGCCAGCTCCACAGCGCTGTGTTCAGCGATGTAAACGGGCAGCGGCTTTCACTGCACTTTGGATGTGGTTGGTTTGATGCAAAACAGATTTCAGAATGTGTACATTGCTGCTTGTTCATGGAGGAAAATGTTTCGCGCCGTGTTGTCCCAGCACCTTTTAAAGGATTTCCAGTGAGCCTTTATTTTTCCTCTTCAAAGCTGCTCTTCACTCTCCAGCCAGAGACAACGTTTGCAAGATGAACTCCTAGGGAGCATTATTAATAAAGATAAAATATTCAGAGACTGCCTGAGTGCAACTGCAGGTAGCTGTGAAATGACCTTTCCTGTACAGATGTTCAGTGTGGATAAGGCCAAACCCAGTTTGCAAGTGCCCGCTGTCGCAGCGGGGTGGGCTCATGAGGAGGCACTACGCTGGGGTTTTGAGTTGGGCTGCTCTGAGCCCCTGG
Source organism: Anas acuta (assembly GCF_963932015.1). Taxonomy (NCBI): domain Eukaryota; kingdom Metazoa; phylum Chordata; class Aves; order Anseriformes; family Anatidae; genus Anas; species Anas acuta. The sequence continues at coordinate 87,360,922 of NC_088979.1, forward strand.
CCAGCGACACGCTGCTCCAGGGAAGCTAGGATTTGCTCTACCACGGTGCCTTGAAGTACAGTGGTTCCCTGCACGTGCAGCTTGCACAGGTCCAGCTGTTTTGAGGAGAGAGATCTTCAATGCAGATTAAGTCTGTCCTGAAATGTCAGATCCTTTCATATGGATCAAAAAAGGGTGCTTGGCGTGTCTTCAGACTGCACCAGTTCAGAAATCGCATGGAACTGATTTTGTATTCAGCCCTTCACGTTTGGTCTGAGAGTTGTTCTCCAACTGAGCAAAGCAGGTTGTTGATTTCCATTATCCTGGTTCACGCTTATTCATACTGTTCAGAAAAAGGAAAAGGTTCTGCTGCTGAGGACTTTTGCTACAATTAAAAATATAAAAGGTTAGAAAAATGGGCATGTTTTTACCTGATCTGATTCCAGCAGCGTAACCCTAAAAATGTCGACTTCTTCAGCGAATTACTTACAGCTCTCCAGTGGTATTTGTGCTCACTGGCAGTGCCAGAGGGTGCTTAGTAACTTGCAGACCTGAATATAAAACACAATTCTCTGTGTGCCCGTGAAGTATATGAGCTAAGTTACAGAACAGCTTTTGCTTTATGCGTGAACCCATTTGTGCAACGTCAGATCATGCAGTTTTAAGCCCACTAGGCCAGGTTTTGATCCCATTACTCACATTAGGTATTGTCTTTGTGTGTAATCCCATGGATTTCATGGCATTACTCGATATGAATACGGGTATCAAAATCCACGCTACCAACAGGAAGGATTTCTCTTTGGTGGGGGAAGGGATAGAAATCTGTGCTGCTGAAAAGAGACTGCATTGTGCTGGGGTTTCTTAATTTACGTTCTGTCCACTCTTTGGAGTCTGAATGCTCCACATTTATTTCTGTGACAAGCTGTGCTGTGAGATTGATATTCAATTACTGCGCCCTCACCCAAGGGCCTTAATTCCAGTATAGCCTCTAAAGCAAATTCAGCAGATACGAAGCACATCATTCTGTGTGCAACCAGAAATGATGTAGCTACTGTCTGCAGAAAGAGGCATCTCCTGCTTTCAAAGCAAATGCACCTGTATTAGTATTCCCTCCATTTTATGTCTAAGCTGATACTGTCCATGCCCATGTTGAGTGTTATTGCAGCATTTCAAAGACTGTGCTAGTATTTTTCTTAAATAACATCTTCCGACCTTTCAGTGCCTGAAGCATGGATAAAACTTCTTCAGCTTTAATGTGGAAAAAAAATGGAATTAATGCCTTCTTTGGTGGAGTTATATTAAAAAATATTAATAATAATGAGTGGGAAGCTATGATATATATTTTTCTAAGAGCTTTGGGGACAATTTTTTTCTCATTCGCTTCTTAATTAAAAATGTCAGTGTTTTATGTTTCAATCTCACAGAGGACAAGAAAGCAAGTATTCAATAAGAAAAAGCAGAGCTATATTGAAACAGTGAATTTGAGCTCTTAGAAGAGGGTATATTTGTTACAGGTAGAGTACCAAGAAATTACTGCATATGTTGTTTTCAACTATTTGTAGTCTGTATTGTCCTACCTGCTACTCCCTTGTGCAAGAGAGGCAAAATCCTAATCGCCCCATAGCACTTATCCCGGATATTTTTCCCTGCATCAGTGAAAAAGTTGCTCAGGTCATGAGAGCCACAGGAAAGGGGCTCAGAAACTAGAGCGCCCCAGAGCAAGGGCAGCCCACTCCAGGTCGGTGCTGCCTGCCTGCAGCCTGCAGAGGATTTGCAGAAACCCTGTGAAATACCGTACTCTGCTGTGCAGGTCACTTTGCAGCAGGTGAGGAGTCATGAATCAAAATTAGACCACCTGTCCAGTCTGCCTCTGGTTCCATTGCAAGGAGGAGTAAGGTAAAAAAGGAGGGCTTTTACCTTTTATTTTGTGCTACAAAACTGCTCCTGGGCTGGTGATGTCCTTAACGCTACCGTTCCCGTGGTGAGCACCTCTCAGTGTGCAATGCAAAGCAGCACAAGGTCCTTAAGCCCAAACCACCTGGCTCAGAGCTCTGCTGCTTGATTCATATCAAAACCCTGGCAGTGTGGAGGTGCCCCGCTGAGGTTCGTGGTGAGTGGCTGGAGGAGCAGAGCAGCGCTGCCTGTCTGCCCCGTGTCCTCCCCTCCCAGGAGCGGTGCGCTTCACTTCAGCTGCTAGCATGCACTGCAGTGGGCAGAGGTTTAGCATCGTGCCCTGGGTGCTGAGCTCGGATGGCTCAGGAGGAGGCACGCGACTGTTCGGCTTCTCTGCAGAGGAAGTTGTGGCCTGTGATGCAGGGAGAACACGGAGCTAGGTCTGCGTAATCACCTCAGCCTCACCCCCTGCAGCTTTTGTGGAGGGAGACCAGACTCAAAGCATGGTTATTTCGAAAATAACAGAGAAATTAATAGAGAAAAGAAAAAAAGCATTAACAGACATTCCTGTAATCTGTGTGCATTAAAAGTATTTAATCTAGGCATCTCTGGATGCATTAGGTCTTCTTGGTCTGTGTGTTAGCTGCGTGAGCAATTCAGTATTTTGTACCTACTGTGGCAAGCTTCTGAAAGACTTTTGTATTTTCTTTTAATTAAAGATTTTTTGATTTCATATTTTCTTTCTAGACATACAGTCTTTCTATAAAACCAGATTGCTTTTGTTATCTTTACAGCTCTGTGTCTGATAGAACAAAATACTATTAACTAATACTATTTTTTTCTGAAGATGGGTGTTAGCAGCTTGAGTTGCTGTAAATCCCTGGAAGGGTGATCACTCTTCCTGAGCTGGAAAAAAGTGGTGGTGGAGTCCCTGGAAAGTCCTGGAATCCCATCACTGTTCCTAGAAATAACAGATGGCAATGAACCTGAGTGAGAGATTGTGATCCCACAGGCAGTGTTGCCTCCTGCTGCTGGTTACCGCTTTGCAGCTCTCAGCACCCTCCTGTCTGGTGTCTGTGGGCTGCTGCAGGCGAGGAAGAAGAGCATTTAAAGCCTGGAGACTGCTTGAAAGTAGCTTGCAGGGTCAGTGCGGGTAATTTGTAGGGATGATGCAGGTTACCCAGGTTATACCAGCATTATTTTGATAAAGCCTTGATACCCCGTGCAATAAATATACTTAAGCATACCAAGGTTTCTGGTAAGCAGAGCAAACCAGTGGCAGTGATGTTTCGATCTACCTGAGGATCTCTCACCTAAAATTACTGCTTTCCTATGACTGTGTCAGATTTTCCCTTTCTGTGGTGACATTTTCTGGATTATTCTCAGCCAGGGGGATTGTGCTGTAATAGAGGTAGATGAAGATTAAGGACCATTACTAGAATTGCTTATGAAAGTTTATGCTAGCATTTAATTACAGCCTGCCTGGTGCGAGGAAGAGATATTATCCCTTCCATCTAAAATAAAGGCAGTAGCACACATTTACTTGAAAGTAAGCTATATTTTGACCAAAACTTGGCAGCAATTTTTCATATGCTCTCATGTGACAAGCTGATGAGTAAATTAGGAGGTTTTGCTTAGGATGAATAGATGGCTCTACATTAATGATTTATATATGAAATTACTATCTGATGCATCTATTTCTCTGTACATTAGTGCAAGTAGATTAGAACCAAGTGTTCCTTCTTATTGATACCAGACACAGTGCCACGCACAGCACAGCTCACGATGAAGCTGGCAGCTTGTTGAGCAGTTACCATTTAGATGTGACATAATTTTGTGGAGTGAAAGCTACATTCAAATAAAAAAGTAGTATTTGAATGTAAAAACTGGTGGTAGTAGTTTTCCAGGAGAAACAAGCTTCTCTGGGTATTTCTGAGGTCATCTGTTTTTGATTCCGTACACGCTGATGAATGTTAACTAACATCACTCCAGGCCCCGTGCACTGTCAAAATGCCAACCACAATCCTTGAACATCTGGAAGGGAACGGGTGTTTCTTCCAGCTTGTGTGGGCGAGCTGGGTTTGTCCCACAGGGAAGCCTCATTCCTGTTGTTAAAGATGATGGTTGTGGCAGGAGGGACAACAGCCCCGTAGGTGGGCAATGCAGTCAGGCTCCTGCACCGTATCGGCACTGGGAGGTGTATCTGGGATACCTTGGTCATGTCCTGTATTCATTTGGGTGCTGCTTTCTCCCGGACCATGGTGAGGATTCAGCTCGCAGGCTAATGCAAAGCGTGCCTGAGAAGCAGCGTTGTGGGCAGACAGTGTTGTGGCTTCAGTGCTTTCCCAAACAAATACTCTACTGCAAGTACTCTCAGGGAGTAAATCAACCCCTCTGGCCACAGCAACGTGGAGCTTTATTGAGTTTTCTTCCCCTGCTAAATACTTTCACTTGCTGGCACTCTGCAGCTTGGGGACTGCTTGAGCTGGAGGTCGCATGCACTTTGCATCTAAATAAATCTTGCTTCCATGATTATTTTCTAATGCCTTTTTAAACTCATTTATATGTTTGGCTTCTACATCAGCCTGTGCTGATGAGTTCAGTAATGTAATTATATGCTGTGTGGAATATAATTTCCTTCTGTTTGTTTTAAGACCTTCTGTCTGCTTGTTCCTCCTTGTCCTTGCAAGAAATCTTGAACTGGATGCTTATCCTTTGGGGTGTCGAGATCTCTCTCATATTCCCTCTGCAGTCATACACTTCCAGGAGTGAGACTCCAGATGGGGTTTGGCTGATCGAACCGTATTTCTGTCATGTGAGATGCCAAGGGGCATCTGAGACAGTTGTAGGGGGTGGCAGGACTGACGCAGGCCTCAGAGAGGAGACCCACCCTCTTCTGAGCAGCAGCTGGAGGCCAGCTGAACCCCAGGTGCCTCAAATGACAGCTTTTGGCAATCAATCTCCCTACCTTGGAGTCTGTGTAGTCTCTAATGTTGTTGAAGCAATTCCTTACTGCTCATCAGCATTGCCACCTTTAACTTTCCTTTCACAACAATGGAAAAATGGGTGCGAGAAGTTACAGGTTTCATCTCCAGAATTTTTGTGCTTATTTATCGCTTCTGTGTAGGAGGTCCACATGCTGTGGTTGTAGCATCTCAGGACTTTACAGTGGTTACCAGTGAGGAGAAACGTGCAAATAAACCACTGAGTACTAGTTACTTGGTAATTGCAGCATCTTTGTTTTCGCTGGACCGAAAAGCAAAGGGTATTATTAAAACCATGAAATAAACTGCAGACATTGAGCTTGGTCTTTGTTTTAGTTATCTGTGCAGACATCCTGTCGGGACCTCTTGGCTTTAATGATGTCGTTAATTACTGCTGATCTGTTTGTTTCTGTTTTTCTCCTTGATAGAACACTGAGTGGTCAAACGCTTTGCAGCACCAGTTGGAAACTTTTCTGTGATGTCATTGGATTTAATCGTGGCTTTGGGTGAACATTAGTTACGATGCAGTTTCTTCACTACTGGGTTTTTTTTTGGAACACAAACATGCTGGCTTACCGTCAACATAGTTCACACTGGCTGTTTAAGCAAGTATTGCTGTTAAATGCTTAGCAAAATGGGCAGCTTTTGCTAATGATGACACATGCCTGTCCAGGAGACTGCCTGGTGTGGTCCACTGAGAATGGCGGTGAGCTGCTTGCGGAGAGTGATGTATCTGTACCTGGCCTTTTCTTCTTCGTTCTTTTTGCAGTATGTTCTTTTTTGTTTAATATCCTCTTCTTTGACTTTCTTTTTCAGGCCACAATGTAGGAAGCCTTTTCCACATGGCAGATGACTTGGGAAGAGCAATGGAAACCTTAGTTACAGTGATGACCGACGACAAGGTGTTAGAATAGCAAGATGTGTTTTACAACTTCAGGCGTCCCGCATGGTTTTTATAATATTCATACTACAAAGAGGATTAGACTGTAAGAGTTTACAAGAAAACAAATCTATATTTTTGTGAAGGGTAGTGGTACTATACTGTAGATTTCAGTAGTTTCCTAAGTCTGTTACTGTTTTGTTAACAATGGCAGGTTTTACACGTCTATGCAATTGTACAAAAATTATAAGAAAACTACATGTAAAATCTTGATAGCTAAATAACTTGCCATTTCTTTATATGGAACGCATTTCGGGTTGTTTAAAAAAAATTTATAACAGTTATAAAGAAAGATTGTAAACTAAAGTGTGCTTTATAAAAATAATTGTTTATAGAAACCCCCTTTAAAAAACACAAAAAAAAATATTGAGGCAGTGCATTTGTTTAGTATCATTTCAGCTCTGCAGCTGCATCAGAGAGAGATTCATGTTCTGTGTTCTTTTCCTTGCCTGTCAAAAAGAAGGAAAAAAAAAAAGTATTTCCTGCAGCAACATCAAAACGGCCAACTTACATTTCTCATTGGTTTCGTCTGACTAGGGCTGGCTTAAAAAAAATCTCCTGGACTTCCAGCGAAGGTAGTTATTTCACCTCTTTCCAATAAAATTAACAGTTACACGAATCACACAGCTAGTTTGCAATAATTAAATGAAAGAGCACATTACGTGACAGAGTCTGCAAAAAAATGAATGGAAAAAAAAAAAAAGGAAAGAAGGAAGGAAAGAATTTAATGACTGTCCTATGCGCTGGTGTTTCCTCTGATGACTAAATTCCTGAATGTTATTAGTAAGGAACGTAGAAATTGCCTTACCGGATCAAACCTCTGGACCTTACTGTCCGGTACTCTGCTGGCCAGGCCAGCACCCCGTGCTTCAGCAGAAGCAGGGCACGGCTCTCCCCTGCTGCTGCCACCGTTAGCATCACTTCACTGCACACAAGAGAAGAAAGAGGGAGGCTCCCTCCTGACCCCATGTGGGCTCAGCTTCTAGCATGAAGCACAAGTAGGTTTCTCACTGAGCATCTTTTCTTGTATGGCTTGCGGTGCTGTTAATGAACACAGAGCTACTCGATCCTCTGGAAAATATAAACCGACCTTTCCACAATTCTTGTCTCAGCCTGCTACAGCGGCTGGTCCCAAGGAGCTGTAATGCAGCGAGCAACCTTTGGGAAAGGCTGTAGGAGAGTTACTGCTGTTCTTATGTGTGTATGGTAATCAGGTGAAGGTAGCCACACTGCTCCATGAGATATTTATCGTCAAAACAAAGGCCCTGATGCTTTCTCCTTCCCCATTTCTCTCTACAAGTAATACCGCACAATTAACAATAAAGTGAGAAAGAGAGGAACTGACAGAAAAACAGATTAGCCACCTAACCGCAGCTCGTGAGAGGTAGGTTTGGGTATGAGGTGCTGTCAGCAAAAGCTTTACCACTTCATTTTCTTAACCAGCTTTTAATTTTGTCTTAGAATACATAGAAACACACCATCTGACTTTATATTGCAAGAGTAAAAATCTGTTACCTCTTCTTGTATGAAGTGTAATTAAACTTGGGAAAGATTTTATTTTGAATGCTAGTTAACATTGAACATGGCTAGTCATGCTATTTCTACCTCACTTTGGTTTTGTGGTGTTCCTGACAATTACGTACAGATAATGTTACATCACCACTCGTCCATTGTGTGAACAGGTCTCATCATTTAAATATCAATGACAATAATTTACAAAGAATAAGTACAATCCCCCCAAGTCTCTGCTTTCATAATAAAGAGCTTTTTTAACACTTTATTACAGTAGGAACCCTATGTGTTTCTCATGGTCTTTTTTATCAGAAGGTTTAAATTGAGATCTGAGAAAGAGCTGGGTTTCTTCTTTTTTTTTTCCCTTATACATTAAACCTTCTCTTCAGAAAAAAAAATGGAGGAAAATGGATTGCACGGTTGTTTTCATCAGGGTTTTGTTTTGTTTGTTTTACTTTATAGGTCTTAGTTTTGGAGTGAGTCTGTCAAAAATATTTAAAAAGTTGAAAGCTTTATCGCTGCTTTTTTAAGCATAATTTGGGAATTATTTCATATTCCTTATAATGACAAAGTATTAAACTGTAAAACATAATCAGTGTAATTGAATACATAAATACCATATGGCATGTTATTTCATTGTTACTCAGTACTGGGTTATTACTTGGATATCATAATATATTGTGTTTTAACACCAACACTGTAACATTTACTAATTATTTTTATAAACTTCAGTTTTACTGCATTTTTCACAACATATCAAATTTCACCAAATATATGCCTTACTATTGTATTATATACTGCTTTACTGTGTATATCAATAAAGCACGCAATTATGTTATAAAATGTGTCATGTTTTTTACTGAGGTTCTGCAGTGGTCTGGAGCGGCTCCCCTCCAGTGGCCCTGCCTCACATCCCGCTTCTGCAGCCTCCTGGTGCCGGTGCCCACGGCAGCACTCAGGATTTGGTTGGGAGAGGACAAGAGGCTCCTCCTGGTTTTGTTCTTTCTCCCCATCAGTATTTTGGGCAAAGCAGAAGCCACTCGAAGCACACAAGGTGGTCTGTGGGAATGGTGTGCGCTGCTTCAGAGGCACATGAAATTCAGCGCAATCCACAGGCTCTTTTGCTCGGTGAAGCAGAAGCGAGACTCAAATTTGGCCATTTGATCAGTCTAATGCCTAAGTGGCTTTGCTGCCACCAGGCACAATACTAACAACCCTATCTTTAGGGCTTTGGGAAGTGTGTGTTCCCATCAGAGGCTGCTCACATACTTCCCATCTCACATCTAAGAAATACGCGTAGGTTTTCATACCCAGACTCCACTCAGTTGTATCATGACTCTGCCTTTGAGCTACCTTTCAGTGGCAGAAATAGTATAATTGACAACAATAAGATATAAAGCCAAAAGAAGAAGCATATCTTTGTACACATTTTTGATAATACCATGAAGGAGGAGGTAGGAATTTCCTCATTTCATTAATTTGAGGAAATAAATATGCATCCCACATCTGCTCTTCCAGACTCCAGTTACTCTGGATTCACTCCTACATACATACATACATCAGTCTACAAGTGCTTTGCTGTACTGGAGTCTCACCCAAATGTTAGCAATCCACGAGGCACAACAGCCATCAGTGACGAGGTATCTCCTATTAATTCGGTTAGGGAAGAGGGAAGATGTTTTTCTCTTGTCACTGGTGCTGAAGTTGGTTGTGCATTGGGAGACGCTGCTGGCTTTTAAGCCCAGCCATGAGCCTGAGGTGTAAGGTTTGTGAAAGGCCTTATTAAATACCTAAATGAACTGGAACAGTACAGAAGGGTGCATGAGCAGGAAAGAAGAGGCATTGAACACTGCCTCAGCCCTTTGCTGCACCAGGAGGAGTAGGGAAAGGCAAAACCACATGTGCACAGCCTGATCCGCCTTCCCTGGAGCTATGTCTGCTGTGGGAAATGCAAACCCTGGCCCTGCCGAGAGTACAGTGTGTGCTGTCAGCCACTTCTTGCAGGCCTCGCACCGATCAGTGCGGATGGGCTGGCACAATGTGCATGAACAAGCGGCTGCTGCCACTCCTGGGGCAGCGTGTGCAGGCTGCCCGTCACCTTCACCGATTTCCCTGCTCCCACAGCCCCGCAGCCCACCCATCCCGTCGATAAAACCTGGCATTTCTGAATGCCTCTTACAAACATTCTCCTTAGTTTTTAGGCATGTTTAGCTCATTTTTAGGATTATTTAGTTCACTTTTAGGCTTATTTGCTCATTTTAAGTTAACCACTCAGTGTATTTCCTTCGCTTTCAAGGGAGTGAGGAAGATGATTATTCTTTAATTTTGGCTGCTGTGCTCAATGCGCTGCCATTTACCAGTAAACTTCACAGTCCTCCCTGTTCCTTGCTATCCAGAGGATAGTGAGACAGACAGGCTGAGGCTACCCCAGCCAGCTCAGCGGTCTGACGGGGCACCTGTATGGAAATCCCCCAGGCAGCCCAGAGGGTGCTCTCTCACTCCTGGGCAAGGAGAAGCAGAGTTGAGGCACGGGGGCTGGTAGGATCCCATGGCCATCCCCACGGAGGGTGCCCATCTCTCACACCCTTCGCCACGTGAGGAGTGTGTGGCTGCAGGCAGCCTGTGCCTGCCGTCTGCTGAACGATGCCAATACGTGAATTTCATTTCACAACTGTTGGCTGGCACGAAAAATCCCAGTCAATCCTCCCCCGCCAGCTCACTCTGCACTCAGAGATGTCCCTGGGAGTTTGTTTCAGCTCCAAGCAAGTGGATCAGCTCACCAGAGAGTGCCGTGACTCTGCAAGAAAGATGGGGCTGCCTGCAACAGCTGAGGCGCAGCGCTTCTGTACGGCAATCCCCCTAAGCTGGTAGTGCTGCTTACCAGCTAAGCACGATGATTACAGCGTATATTTAGTGGCTCATAGTCCTGAAAACTTGATGAAAAAGCACTTGTGGTTAGGGCAGGGATGACATTTAAGGAAATCTAGCTGCAGAAGTGAACTGTGGGGATTCACAAATGCACCAAGCTGGAGCTTTAGCCTATTGCCTAAATCGTTACTTCTTGCCTTGCCAAGGTTCATATTCATCAGTCAACTTGGCAATTGTTTCACAGGTGTAAGGACTTATTTTTACAATTATTATATGAGGATTATAATGAATATAGTATTTATTTACATGCTGGCACATGCCTTTTGCTAGCTGTGTCCAAGCAAATTATCTCTATATGCTGACTTAAGCTATTCAACCTGTGAAAGGTTCTCCTCTCTCTCTCTCATAACCCCCATTTGTCTCTCGTAAAGAATGAAAGAGGTTTTTCTCCACATGACCATCTCTGGAAACAGCAGCATCCTCGCTGCAATCTATCAGCATGTTCAAAACTGTAACACAGGGAAAGGGAAGGGAAGGGAAGGGAAGGGAAGGGAAGGGAAGGGAAGGGAAGGGAAGGGAAGGGAAGGGAAGGGAAGGGAAGGGAAGGGAAGGGAAGGGAAGGGAAGGGAAGGGAAGGGAAGGGAAGGGAAGGGAAGGGAAGGGAAGGGAAGGGAAGGGAAGGGAAGGGACAAAAAAAATGTACTGATGCACTTCTATAAGAAGTACAATAATAATTAGAAAATTGCATTATTCCTTCAGCACTCCTATATTGGTTACTTGAATCTGAAGATGATCCAACCAACAACATGAAGTCGCAAAAACTCTGTCGCATACAAGGGAGGACTGAGTGTCTTGCTCATTGCTGCAGTGGTGCTCTCACCTCAGCAGGACATAAGCCCTTTTTTTTCCTCTGACTTGGAAGCAGACAGCAAACTGATGGGCAGCTGAACTGTGAAGTGGTGTGACCAGCTGGGGAGCAAAGCTCCTTGTCTGGCAAGGGACTACAGCAGGCTGGTCATTCAGGGTACGTGAAAGGAGTGGTAGGACCCTGAAGTATTTTATGGGAACAGAAGTCAAGTGCCACAGATGTAGGGAGCTTTACACAGGTACCTGCTTGTACACTGGCAGTGTTAGGACATAGCGTGAGGTTAGAGCACTGTCAGAACAGCAGCAGTATGTCCCACAACGCTATTAAAACTGACACCTAAAGGCTTGCAGCTAAGCTTGTGCTACTTAAACATGGCCTTATCAATGATCCATGGCAGTGCTAATACATAATCAAAAATATCATTATGAGAAGATTTTTACTTCTGCAGTAGGATAATTTTTAGTTGTGCTTCATTCCCCAGACAAATGGTTTTATTCTAACACTGATAGAGGAGATACTTCTTCTGCACAGAAGATTAATGGCTGTTGCCAATATAATTCCCAACTGCACCCAGCAGAGAACATCTAGATAAAGCCTGCAGTCAGCTGCAAGTGATAAGACATGAAACTACTTTTTTTTTTTTTTCTTAACAACCTACCAACCACAAATATGAGCTTGGAAATTCACAGTCCTGAAAAAATATTAGGTATGTTAGAATAAATGCTATATCCATGCATAAGCATGTGTACACACAGAGGCATCCAATAACTTGTTCCTCCTTGTGTGGGTGTGCATGTGTGTGTACATCCGTGCTTGCACATGCACTCACACACATGCATACAAAGGCTCTTTGCTGTACTGTGCCTCTTAACTGTTCAGTCAAAAGAAAAAAAAAAAAAAAAAAAAAGGAATCATTTCTGTCAAAATAGATAAAGCTTGAACATGTACATTAATTCAATTTAATTGTAGATTATAACAAGCCACGTGTCTTACAGCAACAGAGCAGTATTTTATTCAGCAGTTGCTGAAGTTTCTTCAGGAATGTTGATTCCTAAGGGAAGTGGCCATGAGCACATTGGCGCCGTGTAATGTCTGCTGCTGTTCTTCTGTTCTTCTACTGACACACCTGGCAGAGCTGGCACAGCCCTCCAGCCTTGGCAGAAGGTGATAAAGACATGAAGGCTGTAACTTTGCTTCTTTCATCTTTTTTATTTATTTTTTTTTTTTGTGGAGCTCACTGGCAAGTTCAAAGCCTTCCTTTAGAGAGATCTTGCAGCAAGACAAATGCTGATGAGCCTTTCAGCAAATTACTGTGCACTTACTTCATTCTACCTTTTTTTTTTTTTTTTTTTTTGGCTTCCTCTTCTACATTAAGCAAGCAGAGAGAAAATAAGACAGAAAAAGACCAGTCTTATCTGTAAGTCGATAAGTCGAGTCCCTGACAATTGCAGGTACCCATGCCAGGCCCAAGATTTCCCCATGTTCTTGCCGCAAGGACTCAGTAGTCCTGACCTCTGCATGTCAGACACCGTGAGCAGCACACCAGGGCCCTCTAACATCCAGCTTCAGGTACAGAGCAGGCTTGGCCCCTCTGCCCCCTTTCCGTCCTGCTGGGCTTTCCTCTTGCTCTTCATGCACTGAGGCACAGAAAGGCAGGAGCCGTGCCTTTCTGCAGTCACGCACATGCACCTCTTTGTTCCTCAGCACCCCGGGCAGGGCTGTCTGCCTTGCCGTAGCATTCCTGCCGTCTCTAATCCGGAGTTAATCAAAGTTTTCCCTTTTGTGAATGAGGCCTTTAGTGAGAGACTCACTTTTTTTTTTTTTTCTTTTAATCCACTGGTGCAAAAGATGATTAAAATCCTTGTAGGGAGGGAGGTATGCTTCGTTTTTTTCTTCTTGGCTTTGTCCCTCTGTGGACCTTGGTGGTGTTTAAATTAAAAAACAAGTTTTTTTTTTTTTTTTTCTAAAAACAACAAAGTGTTGCCAGGTAGTGTGTGGCTGGACTTTGTGTGAAGACCAGTGGCAGGCCCACATGACCAGCAGCACCGCAAAGGCCCCGCAGGCCGTGGCCACCAGAGCAGCCCAAGGGGCTCAGCTCCAAGGGCAGCCACCAACCATGTGGCTCATGGCTCGTGAAGGCAGGTCGATGACGTGTCTGACTCTTATTTTCAAAAGATAAATTCTTGAAAGATTTTATCTAACGCAGCTGTGGGAATTTGTACCTGGCAGAATTAGACCGCCAGCATTTAAGTGGCTTTCTGCAGTTCCACAGCCAAACTTTCAGGGTGGCACTTGAGAAACAGGGCCCTGAGCACACTCTGGAGCTGCTGCTGATTTAGGGCCACCCCTGGGCACTATGGCAGCTGGAAGTGTCACCAGCCCTGGACAGATGCAGCCCACGAAGAGACTTAGCCCGCTGGCTAAATGTCAGGCATTAGCAGCGCTCCCTCGCTCGGGGAAAGCGGCTAACGCAGAGGCTGTTGCTATGGGCACCCGAGCAGCAAATGATAATAATATTAAGACAGGCTAAGGGGAAAAGGGTAAAATAGGATATCTCCACTTCAAATGCGGCTTCAAATTAACTGTGGTGAGTAATTACCTGTGAAAAAAATAATAGTGATGATTCCACCGTTTAGAAGGAAACCCCTTTAATAGCAGGCTGCAAGAGACACCCTTTATTTTGCCTAGAGTAAAATGGTATTTTTTTTTTCTTTTGTACAAGGAAAAAAAAATCATGGCCATTAAGCAACTCCCATCAGTTATTGCTAAGGCAGCTGTTTCATTATAGCGTGCACTACTTTGTGTTATTTTTTCCACACTGTTAACCGTTGTGCTCTGGTGGCCCTCCTGCCCACTCCCCCCAACTCTAATGGAAATTTTCCATTTCCACGGATAAGGGGACATTTGCTCAGCTCCAGTGCACAGAATTTTTCTCCAGTTGGGCTCTGTGAATGACTCGATCACTTTGTTCCTTGCCTAGCATCTGCAGAATAACATTGCTGACTGATCCATCTGATTTATACAAAGCATTTGATACCCATTGCTCTGCTGCTGCCCCGTGTACAAATGCACTACAATGGTGTTGTCAGTCAAGATCTTACCTTTCATGTAATTTCCTACAGCTTCTTTTCTGCAAGTGAGTCACAGCTGTGACCTGACTGCAGGTGCCACTCACACAGGGAGGGCCCTGCAATTGCTTTACTCCTCAGGAGCCTATTTACCAGAATAGTCTTCTTCTCTGCTGGGTCGGGGGTGTTCAAGAGCCACCTTCTTCTTCCTCACCCCTTTTCCACTGCTTGGAGTTGTGTTACTCAAAAAAGGAATAGCACAGAAGTGAGTCACCCCAAAAGTCACAGTGAGCAAGGAGAGGCTCAGAAAAAAGAAAAAAAAAAATTGCTTCCCTCATTATGCCCCATACAATATCCCAGAGTGAAGGTTTTGCACCTGTCCTGGACTCTTCTGCCCTGGGCTACAAAAACTGAAAGGACAGACCGTGTATAACTGTACAGAGGATGATGGTGGGACCTATAGTTTCTGCAAAAGGTGAAGTTTATAGCATTAAGAAACCTTGCCACTTCATTATGGGGAATGCCTTTTAACCTAAGTTAATGAAGCTACCTAAATTTGGAATTTGCTATGTCTGGACACCTAACAGTATTGCCTACAAAAGAAAGACTATTGAAGTCAGGGCTCTGGGTCTTACTCCTTCTTCTTTTTCCTTTCCTTCCCCCTTGGCCCCCTGCACTTCATTCTGGCAGCTGTGGGAACAGAGCTCCTTCACTGGCAGCATCACACACACCCCTGCGCACTGTACTGGGCATTACTGGTGCTGCCAAAACACGTGTGACACTGAATTAGCTGAGCTTCATTGCACTTGCTGTGTGTGCACAAAGTGCCTCTGTGAGAAAGTTGTGCCTCAGCCAGATCACAAAAGATGGCAATAGAGTACGCAGACAGCCATACTTACAAACACAGTGCAGAGGAGCTGTGTCCGTGTGTGTCCTGATTTTCTGCAGCTCCAATCTGTGATTGAACATGGTTCTGCTGTGCACTACAACGAACTGTCTCAGTGTAACAAGTCCTTAGGGAAGTATAGGATGCCATGAACTAGCTGGTCATTTAACAATCCCTAAGATCCTGAAAGACAGAGAGTTGCATATATTTTTTTTATGTGTATTACGGTGTGATACTGCACAGGAAACTGAGAAATCTTACAGGTGGGATTCATTATCTGTAGCACTTTATCCTGTGATGTGGAGAAAAGACATGGGCTCATCCCCAAAATATCCTTCCCCACTGATAAATTGCAGCAAGACAGTTTGAAGCCGCACAGTGTGAAGGATAACCTACTTAGGATGAACACGTGCATGATGCTATCAGCGATACTGATGCAGTTTCCGGAGCTTATGAAGGGCTTGAGGAAAGGGTTAATATATCAAATTGCAATTTATAGAAGTCCAAGGCAGTGGGTAGTCTCAAAAAAAAGTCATCTAATTTTCCCCAGGCTGGGCTTTTTCCTCAGCCCCATATTTGCTCACCACAGACTCACTCCTCCCACATGGTGAGAACATTATTATAGAAAACAAAAAACAGGGGATACTTTGTGCTGGAATGGGTGCTGGAGGAGACCTGGTATGTGCGTGTGACGGGTGGAGTGGGTGACAGAGGAAGTCAGATTTATATGTGGGCCTAGGCATTTTAGAAGACAATTTCAAGGTCAAGCAGGCAGTGGGGAAATTTGTTTAGCAGCGTGCTCACAGTAGAGGCTTCTTTAAGGCAGAAATAGTTTAATTTATGAACGGCTCACGTGGGGCTTTCCTGGCTAAGGCAGGAGCACCGGCTTACTGCTGCTTGCAAGGCAGCCATCCATTAACGTGTGATTTCCTGATCTTCCTCTGAACTCCATGGCCCTCTGCTAAGCTCTGATGAGCATTGTTTCTGTAAGCACAAACCGGCATTTTAATTTGGAGTGCTTGTCAGTGCCGTGGGTTTCACTTGAGTTGTTCTTACAGGATGCAAGACCCCAGGTTGTGTGCTGTACTCTAGTAAAAGCAAGAAACAGCAGCGCAAGGAACAAATCATTTGGCATTTGAAATTTCCCTGTAATCTAAAGAAAAGAATGAAAGGGAAAAAAAAGCTTTAAAACTGTAGGGGCTAACAAAATAGCCCTGAAACACGTGTCTGCTCCCACACACAGGTAATACTTAATATGATGTATAGGTACAATGTCGTGCTGGTCTAGTGTGTGAATCCATGACTGATCATTCTAATCGCAGCCATATATGATCATCAAACACCCCTGCACACAGGGAATATTCTCTTTAGTCACAGCTGAGAAAATAAATATTTCTCTCCGTTGCAGTATAAAGCTCCTGAGTTCTGTAGGCAGTGTAGCTCCTTTACCACACCTTGGTGATTGCATTGCAGTCTGCGGAGCAGCTGGGGGCACATATGTGTGTGGAAGCAGCAGGGGTTATATAGAAATATATATATCTAATCAAACTTTTATTAACCCATGCCCTTCCAGCTCAAAAGGACACGGGCAAAACAGTGATGATTTATAACAACTGTAGCCTCCTGAACGAGTAGCAAATCATTTGCAAACTACTCCTGACTTTCTGCAAGGGTTTTCATGATTTGTTAGCATTTGCTGAGGGCATTCGCGCAGCTCTGTAACACTTGCCAGGCATGCAGCCATTTGCTCTTTGCTACCCAGGTGGTGCCTGGGGACAGGAGCAAGATCCACACTACTGCCCGTGGGCCATGTGGGGTGTGTAAGGAGGAGGTGGCAGAGGTGGCTGAGGAGGCTCCACCTGAGAAATCCTTGATTTAGGTCATTTGTGTGGCTTTATGTTACATTTCAGCACAATGAGGGTCCAAGCCATGTGGAAGACAGCCCCTGCCACCCTGCTGTACGCAGCACTCTCCAAAATCAGGGTTTGTTGCTCCTGCCACCAGGCTGGATAGCTCAATCATAGATCACAGTGGAGGAAACAGAAAAAGAGAAGCCTTTTCATTCTCAAACTGCAAATAACAAGCAACTCCGTGTCCCAAATATTAGCCAGCTGTACACAAATTCCCGAGACTTTCAGTTTTCATGCCAATGAATATGGTACATGCCACAATGGGTAGGAGCAGCGGGGCAGAGGCAGAAGGAGACGAGGCTGAAGGAGAGGAGACCTGGAGTCCCAGAAGAACCACATGGAAGTTTCTTCCAGGGATCCCCTCAGGCACAGGTGTCTGCCATGTGAGCAGCAAGGAGCAGCTTTCCCTCCGAGCACCAGCACACACTATAAGCCCTGAATTTCCAGTGGATAAAATGGCCAGGTGCAGAGGCAGCCAGGGAAGCTTTCCCAATCACTCAGCTTCTAACAGACACAAGCTGCCCTGTGCCGTCACCCCCTAAGGCCTCCAAGGGCATGGGCAGATGCAGGCTCAGAAAGCCCTGCTGTAGAGCTGGTTTTAGCCACGGCCCTGCGCCTTAAGTCTCTGTCACCTGGCGGCACCTCTGCTGCACGCTCCTTCTGGCAAGCTTCCTCGCAAAGCTTTTACTGCACTCTCCAGTGGCCTTGTCTCCCTCACCATCTGTTTTGCCAGCAGCTCTTCTGCTCTTCTTTACCTGCCTCTGTCCTACAGGCTTCAGGAGCTCTGCTTCGCCCTGCCCACCAGCGTCTTTGCCATCTTCTCCAGTGTTACCCCACCTGAAGCACATTTCACAGGCAAGCGCTGCACCTGCAAAACAGCATTTCCCCTCTCCAGCTCTCAGCTGCTCCCTCCCCAACACACATTGCTGCCAGCTTGGTGGAAGTCCAGTTTCTATTCTGTTCTTCACCCTGCAAACTCAGCGCCACTGAGCTACAGTTATTGTGCACCAGCAGGGTGGTGATGCCCAGCAGCCATCTTGTGCACCCAGGGGAGTGCCATGTTCTGCTGGCCCGCAGGCCCTGGTGCTTGTGCTGCCTGCATTGCCTTGCAAGTGACTTGAACTGGCACACAGGGCATTAGATGAGCTAATTACAACATCTGCAGTGTTAAGGAAATTGAATTTTTCACTTGCATCTGTCAGAAACTTCGGCCAGGCTTTGCCCTCTTTGGAAAGGCGGAGCAGAGGCTGTTAGTGCGCATCAGGCAGATGTGTCCAACACAAAGGCTCCTCTGTTATTGCTGGATGGAGGTAAGAGCAAACAATCAAATGTCCTTGCCTATTTTCTGCATCTCCCTCTGTGATGCTGATAGAGGAAATCCAAACGTTTCCAGGCAGGCAGTGCCTATCTGCAGCAGACAGGCAATTTCTAAACGTATTAGCAGCGCAGAGTCAATAGAGAAATAGCAGTCCAGCATATCATCCAATTTTCAAATGTAAATAACCAGACTGCTTTTAATTTGGAAGGCTACAGCAGGGAATAAAATGAACTCTGGAAAATACACACAGCAGTGACCGCTGGCCACAGTGCATTACATTCAGGTTTCTCTGTTATTTTTCCCAGGTAGCAGCTGTGTCACAGCGCAGAGATGAAACGTTGGTCTTGTGTGGGGAGAGCCTCCACTGCTGGCCTCCCAAACACTACTGCCTTCACCTTCAAGCCTGCAGCTGACCGATGCACTTCAGTACAGCAGTCGTGGGCACAGCAAAACAGAAGGCTGCAAGGAGTGGGGAAAGAGCAAGAAACCTCAAGGAGATCGTTGGTGTGACTGAGAACAAAATTGTCCCCCTGCTTGCACTGCTTTTGTATGGCCGCTGAAGGGAGGCCTGTTGTGGTCTTATCTCTAAGGGCACACACTGCTTATAGCACAACCACCAGCGGAAGGGCTGTGTTGTGGCCTGCTGCTGGTGGTGCCTTTCTGAAACGGCACAGGATGGGGCTGTGCAGCACTTCCTAGCTGCAGGCTGGGCTCAGTGGGTCTGCTCCTGTGGGTACCCAGTCTAAAACAAACGCTGGGGGCTCTCCCACTGAGTCAGAAGGATGGATGTGGCACCAAGAGGGTCAGTGACAAAATCTCTCTGTTCAAAATAGGAAACAAACCAGCCAGGTTATTGCTAGTGTGAATCCATCAGCTTCCATTGAACACAGTGGGAGAAGGCAGGTTCAGTCCTGCTGAGTGAGGGCAACCCAGGGCTCTTTGTCCTACTTTCCTACTTTGCACATTCTCTGCTGGCTTTCTGAATCATTGGTGAATATTTATACAGCACATTCAAGGGGGCAAAGGGGGCAGGGGGGAGGGCTGCTGGAAGTACTAAGCATCAGTCTGCCCCATGACCAGATTGCAAAGGCACCTTCTAAACACTCACCAGCCTATTAAAAATACTCTGAGAAATGAGAGATTAATATCTACTGTAATGCCCACCACACTCCAGAGGTAAACGTGGCCAGGAGGTGGAGGTGGGATGTGGCTGGTATGGAGATGCTGTTTTGGGAAGACACAAGTGATGCCAGGCAGGCTAGCTGAGACCTTGCAAGCCATGAAACTGTAAAAGTGGGCTGTGGGAAAAGGCTTAAAAGGCTAAAGCTGAAGGCTAAAGATGGGCTTGTTTGCCTAAAAGCCGGTCTGTGCTTTTCTGTTGTTACTGTTGCTTTTTTCCCCTGGACTCATGAAAAATGTGACAGAGACAAAAAGTGCAACCTCAGACAGAAATGATGGATATCCTAGGATTTCTCATGCGCCCAATGTCAGTGGGAAAGGGAGGGCCCCTGTGCTGGTTGAAGGGCTGATGCAGAGTGCTCGGACATCATTTCAGAAGTGCAGCAGCCACAGCAACCTCAGAGGTGTAAAAACTGAGAGGCAGGGATCGGCATGGCTGCAACCCTGACATGGAAAGGCAGCAGAGCCCGGGCTTTGGTCCTGAGGCTTGCACTCACTTGTGTAGTAGATTTTTGGTTGGGGGGGTGGGGATGAAAAAGAACAGCGCACAGAACTTAAACATCGTCTTTTTTTTTTTTTTTTTTTTTTTTTTTAGACTATCTCCCACCTAGATCATCCAGTTTGGCCCCACATGGTTTGACATGAGTCACGGTGGTATAATGGTGAGGTCCAGCCAAGATTAGCTGTTTTGTATAGTGTGGTACTACCTTGCAAGTACTGATTCACTGCAGCAGAAATGATAGATTGTTTTACAGGAGTTTAAAAAAACGGGAAAACAAAATAAAAAGTCCGGTGGTACTTAAAACAGTGGATGTGCTCCACCTACTGGCTGGTAAGAAAAAAAGTGAACCGTGATAAAAGAACATCCTTACAGAGAGACAAACCAGTGCTTGATGTTGCCATGCTCTTGGCTTTTTACATTTAGAGGGCAGCCAGGGGGAAGAAGAAAGGATAAAAATGTATGTGAAGGAAAAAAACGAAAGCAACGAAAGTGAGAGAAGATGAGCACTGTGTGGCAAGAGAAAAAAAAAAAATAAAATAAAAGGGGACTCAGCTTTTGATTCTAAAAGGAGGCACTTCAAACATGTGTAAGCTTGCAGCAACCTTGGCAATGTAATGCGATTTTGATTTATTTCAAAATTCCCAAAGGAGAGTGTTCTGAATGCTGCACTGCATTTCTGATTGATGTCAACGGGGTTTATACCTCAGACAGCAGAGGACACATCCCAGACTGCTCCCTGCTGTCTCTGGTTACAGCTGCCTTCCCCTCTGGGTCTTTGGGGGAAGAGGGACAAATTCTGCAGGGTTGGGGCCTTGGGGTGCTCCGCCTCCACACCCTCTCTCTTGGCAATCATAGCTGCTCCTACTTTACAACTGCTCCTACAATTTACAATTACAATGCCTTTACAATTGGCATGGCCACAGATTTGCCTCCCAGTCAAAACCCTTGGTAACAAAACAAACCTTGCTTCCATTTTCCTCCTTCCTCCAGTCCAGGACTCCCTTCCCATTCAGGTCAATGAATATGTGCCCTCACTCTCTGTGAAGGACTTTTATCATCTATTATGATCTTTAATCCTTGCAACATCTCCTGTGAAAGACAGAAACACTTCTCCACTTCCCAGAGAGGAGGCAGGGACACAGAGCAAACTGAAGGCAACATGTTCAAAAGTACCTGGTGTGTCAGAGTCTCTGTGCTGACTAAAGAGTACATTGGACTTAGACATTTAAGTGCCATCAGGCTGGTTGAAAATCAAATTCTCACTATGATCTCCTGGGAATTTCTTGGACTTACCCTCATGAGGGTAAATCCAGGTCTGATGGTTTAAGCTCACCGCAGAGCTGCTGCTAAATCCTGGAAGGAAGAGGTAAGCCATCACTAGGACCTCCATCAGTCAAAAGGTTTGTGCACAGGACAGTCAGGGAAGAAAAAATGGGAGAGGCAATCTTCACTCCAAATCTGAAAGAGAAAATCACATTTGCAAGAGAGCACTTCTGCAGTATTCTGATGTGTGAAAGGACTATCTTAGGCTAGGCTTTCCTTCAGAAAAAAATAAAAACACAGCCTCCAAAAGGTATGTTCTGATGCAGAACTAGGATTTATATGTATATATATATCAATGTATATAATATATATACATATTTTTGCATACCATATATATTTATAAATGTGTATATATATTGTAGTTATACACGTGCATACAAGTGCATAAGTACATGCTCTCACATAGGAACCAGGAAGCTCATTGCTGCTACAGTTTGCTTTAAGGCATTTCAGTGCATGGCTGCATGCTCGTGGTCAGATATTCCTTCACTTGCCCTGTCCACTTGCATATTCCCTCTGCTGTGGTGTCATGCTAATGAAGATGTATGGCCCTGCCCAAGCTACTCTGAGCATGGCCAGAGTGTGTGGCGCTCCACCCTACACCCAGACACATAGATGTGTCTGAAGTTACTCTGATCTCTCCTGTCCTTGAAAGCTTTGTGCAAAGAAATTGCCCAAGACAGTGCAGTGCATTTGCAACAGACAAGTAACTAACCGTAGGTTAATGCGATAACAGTATCATTTAATATCTCATGGGACAGCATCTGAATATATTTGAGAGCTGTCCTGAATACAGATATTACCAGCAGTTTGTAATTTGTCTATGCCTTTGTCTGCAGCTGCTCCTTTCTATTATTCTAGCAAATATTACAGAAATGCTTAAAAGCTATGGAAGAGTGGTGGGCTTCTGAAGTGCACTCCTACCACCATTTCCTTGTTCTTGTTATTAATCTAATCTACATTCTCATCATTCTGTATCAAGCCTCTCTCCTGCTAAAAACCAATATCTTTCTTTTTCACTTTGCGAGAAAGTGTGGGGCACTGATAGGAGCCTTTAATTCAACCCTGCCTGCTGGCTTCAGCACAGCCATGCTAATTTGTAATCAAATTGAGGCTGTGACACTGCTCAAGTATGTACAAAATATGAAGGATACAGGGGAAAGAAAGAGGAGGAGGGAGAAGGAGGGGAAGAGAAAGGATATATGAGCAAAGCAGCTGTTTCTGATGCTATATTCATATATATATATATTCATATATATATATAATCAACTTCATGCACTAGTCCACAGAGGGACACAGCGGGGCACAGGGAGAGATACTTGCTTGGGGAAACACTACTTCCAGTCTGTGCTAAAAAATGTCTGTGCTCTATGTCTGTGCTGTCACAAGAGGACAGGTAGGGAGGAGGAAGGGACAATAAGGTCAGGTGGGGAACAGAATGGGAACTAACGGGGACAAGGGCATGGTCGAGCGTAGAGAGACAAGGGAGATAATGGAGCAGGGAATGGAATGAAGCGATACGGGGGAACACAAAAAAAAACATCAAGAGAAAGAAGAAACGGGAAGAAAATAGCAAAATGAGCACAGAAAGAGAAAGGGAAGAGAATGTGTCCTGACAGCTCACCGTGCACCTCTAACAGGTGCTGGGCACGGCTGCTGGACAGGCAGACTGCAGCAGTGGCCGGGGAGGCTTGCTGTCCCCAGCTGAGCCTGCGTGGGGCCAGGAGCTACTGAAAATGGATCTGCAGCACCCTGAGTTCCTTCCTCCTGTTCCCTGCACATGACAGGGCCTGAGTAGAAACAGGTGAGGCTTTTGCTTTGTATTAGAGCCTCCCCATCCTTGTTCTTGGAGGCTTGGGATACCTCACGCCCCTCACCAAAGGTAATCCTTTTGGTTAGGAAGCCTTACGGGTTTCTATCCCATCTGTTTCCAACATGCCCTTTACTGCAGAAAGTGGATTTATTTTTATTTTCTCCTCACTTTATTAAAGGTGAGAACTCCAGTCGCCTTTTTGCATGACAAATCCCTGGGGCTGCCATGCAGTGTCTATTTTCTTGGAACTCCCCCGAGGGGAAATACCTCCCTCTTCCGCTCTGTGTGTGAAACGGCCGATTGCACATGAGTTAGTACTCTGAACACCAAGGCACGCTGTGTTAAAACTGTAATCCAAGGGCACACAGATTGAGTGTTGCAAGCTATTAATGACTTTTTCCCATGGCTTTGGTCTAAAAATATGGCCTTAGTTATTTGTCACTTGAAGGGGCAATAGGATGTAGGCAAAAATAGAATTCAAAGCTATCGATCGCAAACATTTTTTTTCTGCAAAGAAAGCCAATACTCAGTATTGAGCACGAGCATGCTGACTTATGTTACGGCTCCTCTTCTTTTTTCTCCCTCATGAAGAGGTTTCAACAGGGATTACGGCTTTACCGTGTGGAACTGTGTTTTCCAGGTGAATTGAAGCAGGATTTATTTGCGGTTTGACAGCCTGTATCTAAGCTTTCCTCCACTTCAGACGGTGCATGCGGAGCTCTGAGAGCTCTCAGCACCAGCCCTGCTCTGCTCCCATCACGCTGATGGATGGAGAGGGCAGAGCCAGGGCAGTACTCAGCCTCAGCACAGATGCCACCTGTAGGGGCTGTCAGGAAGGCTGCATGGCTTGGGGCCAGCTGGGACTCTCCCCAGCCCCATGGCGATGGATTTCCCCCCATTTGTGGGGCTGGCCACCTCCTGTGGCAGCCCAGGAAAGGGCCAGGGCAGGGTCCCACCATCTGTGTGCCTCTGTCCTCCTCTGTGTGAGGGGGACACCAGCCTTTCATTGCACAACCCAACACTACCAAGTCACTATAAAGTCCATATGAGATTATGGAAAAGTCATAAACAACAAGTAAAGTAGTGGAAGGGGAGGTGATCCACTGTGGTGAACTTCAGCAGTTGCAGTCACCTGCTACCAGTGTGTTGTGCAGACACACACACACCTGGGATGAGGGCAAGTGAAGCAGAAGAGGAAGGATGAGAGAGATAAAAAGGAATACAAACAGCAAGCAGAGATGATCTGGGAGGGTGTTGATGGAGAGGCAGGCTGGCCTCGACCTGCTGCGTGGAGAAAGGAGACAGAGGATGAAGGAAGGGCAGAGAAAGGGCAGGGAAGCAGGCAAGAGCAAAATCTCCTGATGTGGAGAACAACATGGTCTGCAGGGCTAATTTCTCACCTGAAAATGTATGGAAATGGAAAAACATAGTGAAGGAGAATGGGAAAAAAATGGAAAAAAATACATATGAAATGAGGCAGCAGATTCAAATGTGGAAATAGAGCAGAACAGAAAAGACCCATGTTAAACAATGTCATTATGCTGAAGTAAATTCTCCAAGAATTCGGAGACAAATGGACCTGTACCTCAAGAAGGCATCACTTATGTAAAAAACAGTGTTACTCTAGTTTGCTGACTGTGAAGTAAAAAGAAACCTATTTTGGTAAGTCATTCATGTGGAAGATTTTTGGCATGAGGTGCAACATATACACAGCGCAGGTTTTGGTGTCCTGTAGAAATACCCACACCAGCGTAGACACCACTGGAAACTTGCCCCCTGATTTCTGCTCCCGTTACAGACCAGTGTCTGGTGTGACTGTTACAGGGAGCGGATGCTCACAGCACCGTCAGCAAAACACCTCCAGCTCTCACTAAGGTCCTTTTAAATACCAGGAAGAAATACATTCCTGAGAAGCCCGTAATTGCTCTGTCTGCTCTGGAATTTCATTTTGTTACCTACTTTAAGCTATTAAAATGCAGGGCTGGTAAATACCTATTATTTTCACTTCTTAACCTGGATTACCGCATTTAACAATTTTGATAAATAACATGATTTTTTTTGCTCAGCTTTTATTTTCATTCTTCTTCCAGCTCCACTCTTCAAAATCATTTTCTCTCATCTTCTCCTCCACATCTCACCAGAAAAAGGAGAGTCTCTGCTTGCAACTGAATAATTTTCACGACAAACAAAACTTTGAGAGGGAAGAAGAAAAGCCTAGTTGACTAGAAGATGATACTGAGAGAATCTAAGAGACCTGTTAAGGAAATATTAAAAGTCAGATTATAAGAATACTCAACTTTTAGGATAGGCATTAAGATGAGAATTAGATGCTAGAGGATACATACGAGAAATTTAGAGGAGTAACTGCAAAAGTGTTAAAATACTTAGAGAGTTTTTTTAATGGCTTGTGTACATTGTCTTAGTAATATCCCAGAACTGAGTCCAGAGCTTCTCAAAATCAATGTAAAATTTAGAGAAGGATCATGTAAATAGATTCATACCTACACACGCCCACACACAGAGAGAACTGCTCCTGGTAATAGGGTAAAAAAAGGAAAAGCAAAGGCAGAAAAGCTGGTAAGCCACTGAGGTCATGAGGGATACAGTTGCTGAGTGGGGTTTGGAATTAAATTGGAGAGGCTTTTGCAAAGAAAATGATACTTGAGGAAAGGTTAGGGCTTCCTCTACTGGAGAAGATTTCTGAAAGATTACTAAAGCAATTGGCTTTTAAATTAAGAACTCAGAAATTAAGAAAAAGCAATTCAGAAACACCTTTCAGCATCCTTTGAAGACAGGCACAAGAGTGGCTTGTTTTTGCTGCCTGTGCTGTTTGCACTGCATGTCTCCGAGCAGCTCTGGCCATCGTCACCCGGGCTCATAAAAATTCTTCAGTCCTGCTGCTCCTGGAGGTCTTCTCTACATCTGTTGCCCCAACAGGGCCTCTTTTTGAGCCAGACACTTCATCCCAGCATCAAAATGGATGCACAGGGCAATGGTCCAGGCCCTCAGGACACCTGAGGGCTCAGCTGGGGCAGCAGCCTCAGGGCCCCAGGGCTGAGGCACTGAGCCTGAGCAGGTGTGCTGTGCAGGAAGGTGCACCGACTCCTCTGTGTCCAGTGCCAGGCCGAGATACGTGTGCTGAGCGGTGTTTCGATAAGCTCATTAAAGCCCTGGGCATCCCAAACACGCTGGATTTGCAGTGCGTGCTCTGCATATGTACGCAAACACAAGTCTTCCAGGATTTCCCTGTGGAAAAGATGGAAAGCCTCCTGCAGAAAGTCTCCTTTTTTTTTTTTTTTTTTTTTTTGTTGTACAAGCTGTTATGGTCTGGTTTTGTGTGTATTAACTACTTTTTAAGTGCATTTACTGAAGCCTTGTTTTGCTGGCCTTACTAAATTATTGCCATGAAGACGCTATTTAGAGGCTCTGAAGGTGAAAATTACTGAAGTCCAGAAAATGGTTTTGTTCATTTATAGCATTAGTAATGGCTAGGTAATACAAAACCCCAGGATTTTAGCAACTACAGAGCTAACATTTTACAGGAGCATCAGTTTCTTTGTCAAACTACTGCAGATGTCTTTTGCCTTTACTGCTTATTTAGTAAAACGATGCCTTTACTGCACCTTCAACATGCAGATACCATATTCTGATTTCCCTGCACGTTTATTTGATTCCCATGCAGGCCTGCTCTCCCCTCTCTATAGAGAGCTGCTGCTTTCCCCACTCTGTCCCCACCAGAGCTGCAGGGACATGAGTGCTGGGGGTCAGGCCACCACCTGCCACATGCTCCATACTTTCTGTGCATTTCTGCAAGGAAATGAGACTTCTGGAAAAGGCTGGAGGTGTGGGGCTCCTCTTGAGACCTGGCTCATGTCAGCTTATGAAGCACAAACAGGAACAGGAACACGTGTTAAGGTAAAGACTAAGAGTGGGTAATTGCATTTTCTAATTCTCTCCTGATGTATGTCACATGTACAGACTGAGATTGCTATCGTGCATCTGCTTGGCGAAAGATGCAAGGTGACACTAAGCCAATGTGAGAATCTATGCTGTAATTTGCATTAATTTTTATTTTATCTTATTTCTTTTCATTTCCCACTTTCCACTGCTTAGGCTCACTGTGTTTCCTTCTGCTGTCAGACCATGAGTGACTGGTGCTGTCTACAGCACTGATTTGCTGCATCAAGCGGGCACAGGACACAGCAGGCATCTCCAGGTTCCTCAGCATGCCACTTGGAGACCTGATAAGCCTCTGCTAATAGAAGATGAAGCCAGAATGGGAAAATAGTATTTGCTGTGCCACAACTTTCTTTCTCTTTCTTTCTTTCTTTCTTTCTTTCTTTCTTTCTTTCTTTCTTTCTTTCTTTCTTTCTTTCTTTCTTTCTTTCTTTCTTTCTTATATATATATTTTCATCCTGTCACCCATCCCCATATATATTTTTGTGATCCGTGGTAGCCCTCATCATTTCCTAAGCAAGAGCAGGCAGTGCCATTTTGTAACACTGGAAGCTGGGGCTTTACTGCAGACAGCTCACTGGAAACTTTTGCTCAGGCAAGGAAGACAAATCAACAGACTCAGAACCTCAAGAGGTAGAAATGTAAAGGGAAACATTTATCCTGTAATGACACCTGTTTTTCTCTTCTATCTCCTTGAGCCTTTGCTTTCTACTGGCATCTCAAATGGGGGCCAAACACCACTTACCCAAACTAGCTGCTCTGCTGACCTGCTACATATGGCAAAATGTCACAACTTGTCGGTTCACATTGCCCTTGTTAGACTTCTAAAATGGTAATTTAATAAAGGAAGGTGATATGAATCATCCAGGAACAATTTGAATTATAATCTGTAGATAATTCATTATGCACACATTTCTTGTGAGATCCTTAAATCAGCAGGGCTCCTTAATCAGAGACGTAAAAATTTTGTCTGTAACAACTGGAGACCTGACCCATAAATCAGCAGATAGGCCAGCCGGTCCAATTCATGCTTCACATTTTTTTCTCTGTGAGAACAAGACACTTAATTATCACCAAGGTCACAGAAAAGGGGAAAAACCCTGTAATGCAGAGTTGTTTTTGACAGTATCAGTTCTGGCAGTGCTTTTTGAAAGCAGAGAAATTCACAAGCAGAAGATGAAACTGCAGACGGCAATGCTGGTTCAGTATCACCTTCCTAATAGGAAGAGCTAAATGAGTGCTAGTGCCACTAGAGTTAGTACATTTTTTTTTCTCCTGTCAATAAGAAATAATATTTGCGCAGGAGAGCAAGTCATACCCTTTGTCAGATCTTATTAGTAAAAAATATTTGTTATTCTGATGAAGCCTCCTTCTCTTTCTCCTCTGTTCTCCTGTGAATAAAATGTGTAGTTTGGCTGTTTTCCTTGGAGGATCAGGGGATCTGGGGGCAATTTATGGAAGGAATTGAGTCATCGCTTCACCAGCAGCACCTCATCCTGACATGAATCTGCTGGCTGATCTTCACTCACCACTCCCTGCTGCACCTACGTGAGGGCTCAGGGGGGGGGTTTGAGTCTAAATGACCACCTCCAATGCTACACGGACATTAACCAGGCCATTACTAGCAGAGAGAGAGGTGCCATCATCCTGCTCTTCTCACTGCTGGTCAGGCTGATCCTGGTGTACCGTGTCCAGGTCTGGTCTGACTGGGGAAGGTCCAAAGGAGGGCCACAAAATGAACAAAGGACTGGAGGACCTGCCCTATGCAGAAAGACTGGAGCAGTTTGGTCTTTTCACCCTGGAGAAGAGAAGGCTCGGTGGGGACTTTGTCACGGTACTCCAGTGCTTAAAGGGCAGCTACAGGAGGACAGAGGCTCCCCCTTCACAAGGAGCCTCAGGAAGCGGACAAGGCACAATGAGTACAAGTTGCGCTGGGAGAGGTTTTGTCTTGTTATAAGAAAGAATTTTTTTTTACAGAGAGAACCATCAATCACTGGAATAAGCTCCCCGGGGATGTGGCAGAGTCCTCATCATTGGAGGTCTCAAGAAGTGACTGGAGGAGGTGCCGGGCAATGTCTTTTAGGCTTCCTTTTCCCACTAAAGGTTGGACCTGGTGATCTTTTGAGGCTCCTTCCCACCTGGGGCTGTTCTTTAACTCAGGCAGGTTGGAGTGTGGAGGGGCTGGTTTGGGGCTTCTCCAAGGAGGGAGAGAAAGGTGCTTGGGGAGCATCCCGGGGCCAGCCCTCCCAGCTCCGATGTGGATGCAGCCCCTTCCTTGCTGGCCTCCACCTTCCTCCATGCAGATTCCTCTTTCTGCCAAATGTTGACAGCTCCGCCTTGTAAAGGGGACCACAGGGAGCTTTGGATTAGAACAGCAACATAAAAAATGTGTTGAGCACAGCTCTCTAAAGTCCATTAGCCTACCTTATGATTTCAAACTCTTATTTTCATGAAATGGCATGGATTTAGCAAGCATATAAAACCCTGCAATTTTAAATGGAAGTATGGGTTTATAAATCTGCACTTACACAGCTAAGGAAATGGCCTGATGCAAAGCCGCTGCCAGACTCCCCTGAGGCTAACATTGCTGAATACCTGGTGCCTCTGAAAGCCAGGTGATGAATTTTGGAGTTTTGCAAACTCTGGGCCTGGGTTTTGCTGATCAATAATGGTTGCTTGGATATAATGAGTTGTCACTTGCACCTAGTTTTGATGATGGATGCTTGTTTGATCTGTGAATGAATAGATTTACTGACTTGCCAAATTTATTGGATTGAATTCAGCAAATCAGAAACAACTAATTAGTTCTGCTAATAACCATTTAAAGTACAGTTCGGTTTTTGGGCTGTTTTTGTTTTGTTTTGTTTTGTTTTGTTTTGTTTTGTTTTTCTGCATTGTTTTTCTTTATCTTTCCAGCAGTGTGAGCGCTGCAGTTCATTAGGGTCGAGAAGTGCCTGGATTCTGGTCCAACTTCTGTAAGGGGTGGCTGAGCAAAGCAGAGCCCCAGGGCGAGAAGGTGGCATCAGCTCTGCCCTCCAGGAAAAGGAGACTTCTGAGAAGAGTGACCCCACTGAAATGTATGGAAGATGGCTGCATGCATGAGGAATCTCCTTGTCCAAAACAGTTAAGAGTTCAGCAGATCCAGGTCCTCTTGAACTTTGTAGCAGAGGAGACAGTGTCTCCTTTTGTGTTTTATGCAACAAAGAATGTATCTCTGTTTCTTCACAAGTAATGATAAGTATTACTTATTAAAAATATGTCTGGCAATCAAGTATGATTAATTAAATACATTTTCACTCATGGCAAAAACATCTCCCAAAACATTAGAGCTCTAACATATATGTAAGGCCAGCCTTTCCGTGTAACTAGCTGCCGTACTATCTGTGGCTTGGGAGCCTGTTGCAGGTAGTTTTCTAAGGTGCCTTGGGTACCAGACTTCACTTGCAGCAAGGGAGCATCAGCAGAAAGGAGCCTTCAAGCTGTCTGTGTTCCAGCTGTAGAACCAGACAGAACCTTGCTGCTATTTTCATTTCTTCCTGGTTGCTATATGGTAATTTGATCGTGTTAGTTTAGCTCATCAAGCAATTAGTCTTTTCCCAGGCTCTAACAGGAGATGTAAAGAGGCAATTTATTTTGGGGCCTGGTGTGCTGTGAACACAATGCTCTCATGAAACGAGTTCATTCTTGGCCAGAGAGCAGCGATCCTTTCAGCAGGTTGGATTCACCTCCTGTTGCCAGATTTGGAGAAAAGATATTTGATGTTTTCTAAGATACAGGCAAGTGACTCCAGCATTCAGAGAGAGGCTGAAGAAGGCATTAAGTTGTCAAGTGTCTCCTTTACTTTTATGGTTGCCAACAGCTAGAAACTGTCTGTCTATAAGTAAGCTCATGAAAGCTTATGTGCAATGTTACAAATTGGTGGTGCTAAATCTGAACTGGTCCAGCCTAAGAAGCTACTTTTTACTAGCAAAAATTCATTCCTTAAAAGTACTTGATAGCATTTATTTTACTAGCTGTTGGGAAACCAAGTCAAATGAGCTATGAAGTGACTTGCATTAGTTGAAACAGAAAGCCCTTTTCCTTCTCAAGTGCTAAGTAGATTAATGTAATTATTTCTAGGTGTGTTTGAATAGTAAAATCAGGTGGGCTTTATTTGTTTGCTTCATTACAAATGATACTTTTTCTCTGCAGGATGCTGGAAACAGACAAGGCAGCACTTCTTCTGCAAGCAAGCTACCCAAACAGAAGTACTTCAAGTGCGCAAAGCCAAGTGTGAGATGTGGAGTTTGCCTGAAGCGGTGGCATGTCCCTCACTAGCTGTTCCTTTGGAGGAGGGATATTATCCTGCTAAAGGAAACATTTTCACCCTAATTCCTCCATGGCCCTTTGTCAGATTCACTAATACAGAAGTTTTCCAGCCTGGACCCCTCTGAGCAGTTCCCTGAACCCCCAGGGACATCTGCATGCCCTGGGTAGCTGGCCACAACATGTTAGGGGGGCTTGCTGCCTCTGGGGATACAAAGCCAAACATGTTTGTTAATTTTAACTGGATTCATGACATCTTCAGTCCCAAAGAGGTTTAGTGGTAAAACAAAGCAGACCACAATTTTTAGACATTGTTTTCTGAATAAATGCTTGAAGAAAAGCAACATAAATTACATCTTTAAGGGCAAAAAAAGCTTTTCCTATTGCTCAGCTTACCTGAGCAATGTCCTGTGAGATGGGACCCTCAGGCTGGTCTGGCCTGGAGGGCAGTGGGGCTGGTGCTGGCTGAGGGGCTGATGCCAGGATTAGGAATTTCCCCTCCCCTGCTGCCTTGTGTAAGCCTGAAATTATGCCTTTCCCTCTCTGAGAAAAAAAAAAAAAAGAAAAAGAAAAAAAAAAAAAAAGCCTGTTTGGAGTGAATAACATTTGTCATTACGAGGTGGGTACGCTGACACTCCTGTTTATTATGGTCAGCACCATTCCTGTATGTGCAGTAAGACTATCAGACCCGGCAGACAGGCTAGCTTACAGAAGCAGCATCAGCACATTTGACTTGATGACACATTTTTTATCATTAAATAAATGTCTCCTAAAAATTCCTGCTTCAGCCATCGGTGAAATACTTTACCTATGAACAAACAACCACCTATTGCTGCTATACGATACACAGAAATCGTGGAGTCAGGCCTCTGGAATTCATTAAATTTTCTTAAAAATCACAGTGTGCACATTAACGCACGGACACATGCATATTGCTTGTTCCCTGCCCAGGGAACACTCACATCACCTTCCTTGGCAATCACGCACACCGGGAGCGTATTTGATTTTAATGAACTCAAGATTTCCCCATAACTACTTGTCCCCAGGGCTTTGAGAAAACAAACAATCAGGAACAGGGCTCATTTGGCTGCATTGTCACAGTTTGGATTGGGTGATTACAATCTTGCTTCCACAATACGTGCTTAATAGCGTTGGAGAGCCTTGCTGTTATGCCATGCGTAGATCAAACGGGGCTCAAAACCCTTCTACAAGTTTTAAAGCTTAGTCCTGCTGGCAGTAACGTCAGTGATGCAATTGCAATTGTATTTGATGAAAGGAACAGCAGGCACCTTGGGTTTCATCCTGAGAAGTGCTGAGCTGTTGCAGTCCCCAGTAAGTCCAAGGAGAGAGGTCAATGCCACACAAAAGCACATCCTTATTTAATAACAATATAATTACCAAGTAGTCCAATTAAACTTGACAGTCTGTTTATAGAGGCTTTCTGCCTGCTAGCGTCTTTACAGGCATCAGCTGTAAGTCAGCAGCAAGCTGAACAAAAGTTGCTGGTGCTGGCCTCTTCATCACATGAGCTGTACATCGCTCGCAAGTATTGATGTGAGTCCAATAAGGGTCACGATGTGTTTCTATCTAGCTTCAGATGAAAGAACACCAAAGCCCTTTTATGCTGATAATGCTTTCCAAAATTTATTATGACCTTCAAGAACCTGAAAATATTCTGCACCATCATCATCTCGGGGTCAACATACATTTGATATTCATTAAAAAAGGGAAAATGCTGAATGACAGGAGTAGGATGGCATAGATCAGCTGTGAGATTCCTGCATGCCCCTCACCTGGTGCATGAGTGGCCAGGGCACAGAATAGGGGGAGAGTGGAGAGCTTTGTTTTACGAAACCTGGGTCCCCTGGCAATGGGTGTTAATTATATCATAGGCAGTCATTCATATTAATGTGTCCGGGCTGAGCCAGAATAATCAGAGACTGAGCTGCTTCTGGACTGGTATGAGAGCAAATTTGGATTTTCCCTGTTAGTGTATTTTTCCATGCAAGTTTTAGTCTCTAATGTTTACTCATACTCTGAAGTATGAGTTCTTTTTCTTAGTCATATCTTTCTATTTGAAAATCCCTTTCACTTTGTTAAACATATCTGTGACTAGATTTTTTTTTTCTTAAAAACACATTAAAGTCTATCCATTTCTTTGTTCATACAAATCTGACATTATGATCGGAAATAAAACCAACAAAATGCCAGCAAGTAAGCGTATAAACGATTAGATCCCTCTATTGGAAAGGTAAACAGAGACAAGTACAGACAACAGAATAGTAACTATAGTGTTGTAGTATATTTTAAGAGAAGTAATGTGTAGCTGCTAAACAAACATACTCTAATAATCATCCCCTTTCTTTGCTTTCTGTGTCATATATTTTCTTGCTTGGCACATTGCATATTTCATTCTGCACTGCTGGTTTTGAATGAGTTGAGTGCCTCTTCAAAGAGATTTGATTTTGAGAAGAAAACACTTCTTTTAGCAGATTTGCATATTACTTTCTGGATTAAATACTTATCTGGCTGTTAGTGTTCATGCTTTCTGATGTTATTTAGTCTTGGTAAGCTACAAATAACAATTTACACTGTCAGAATAAGAGAACTGAGGAGAATAATGTTGGATTTTGCTATTTTTTACTGTAACTTAGAGATGGATTTTTGAATGCCACCCTAAATTCATCTCTCAAAAACTGTAAACTGAACCCATATTGTAATTGAGTTCACAATAACTGTAGTGTTAAGTGTGTTTTCCATTTGTGAACAGAATTTCCAAATGTCTCTGGAAGTGATTTAGATTCCTGTTATCTTTCAGTAGACACTAAGGACTGACTGCAGATCAAAACCTTCAGATGTTGCATTGGACCTAACTCAATTGTCCTGGATGTAATAGTAGGGAATTCTTGTCTGGACCTCAAATGTGTGATGTCTTCTGCATTCCCACAGATGGGAAAGCTTTCATCTGACCTCTGGCACTGAGCTGAGCCTTGCTCACGTTGCTGATTGTGGCTGGTGGCTGAAGTGCACTGCCACAGCTCCTGGGGCTGGGAGCCTGTTCCTGCTGGGTGAAGATGAACCCTGGTAAAAAAATGAATTGAGTAGTTCACTGAGGCAACATACAGTTGTAGCTAGATTTTAAAAAATGCTTATCAAAAGCCAGTAAGCAAAAGAAATATTGCAGTAACAACATATGAAGTCTTGTAAATGTCAGCTGAAAAAGTGGGCAGTTTGCAAATGTTTAAGTAGATAATAGAGTAATTATTAACATATCTGCAGTCCATCAAAGGACTAACAAGCATCTACACAAGAGTACTCTGGGACTGTACACTGCAGACATACAGACTGGGATATTTCCAAATACAGAACTCAAAGGGACACAGCGTATGCTGAAGCAACAACACAGCTCCTGTTCTTGTTTAACATATGAAGAAAGTCTTCACCTGTCAAGAAGGACATGAAACTTCTGCATCCTAAACATACTATTTTATCACTACTTTCTTTATGACCTTTCTGAAGATGTGCAGCCAAGCTTTATGCCTAAGGCTTAAATGAACCTGGTCCCAAGATCTAGGCTTATGGACAAACCTGAGCAACCACATGAAGCCAGAGGTGAGCAAACTCTTCTTGGAGTGCCAAAGCCAGATCAGGGTCCCTGGCCTGCCCAGAAGAGCTACTGATGTCAGTGTTATGCCAGTACTGATTAATACAAGAGAGGCTTGAAGAAGCCACCAAGATAACCTGCCCTCGGCAAGACCAAATTTGATGAGCTATTTAACTTGGAAGTGCAGCTCAGATTGACTTGGGCCAATAACTGGCTTTTGCTAACGGCGTGTTTGAAGATTTATGTATTCAAAGCAGCAAGCAAGGCAGCTGATGAACGTTTTGGACAGCTCTTTGACTTTTTACAAGGTATTTTCTACCCTGACAAATTTCTAACTCATATTATATTAAAGATGTTTAGCATTATGTTCATTAGAATGTCTTTC
The DNA here is from genome assembly GCF_963932015.1 of Anas acuta. NCBI lineage: Eukaryota > Metazoa > Chordata > Aves > Anseriformes > Anatidae > Anas > Anas acuta. The sequence goes on from NC_088979.1 coordinate 87,396,216, forward strand.
ATTGGAATATTTCTCTTGGGTATGAAGAGATAATCCACATGAATATGCGATTTTTTTTCCATTATGGGACATGTTATTAAGTCCATTATTGTATTTTAATTGATGTCATTATAGAACACAGTACTTTGGTATGGGTTAGAGATAGTTTGTTAATAACACTATTACCAATGTACTAAAAGCTGCACTTCTATTCTGGTTGATACTGAAGCTTTCAAAATTGTACTCATTATGTCACATAGCTGGGGATAAGAAATCTGGCATTAACCTACTGTCATTTGTAGTATTTCTAACTTCTCTAATAATCTGCTGTTTCAACAATGACCCAATACATCACTAAGCTAGAGGTGACGCAGAATAGATCATGGCTGGCTACAGTCATTGCCTGTGTAAGACAAAATTTTATCCTACCCAGAAAATCCAAATGAGTTCTGCTTTGCTATTTAAGAGTATTGGCAGCAGAACTCACAAGATATTTATGAAATTTTCTCCTAGCAAACTGGGGGGCTAATTTGCCCTTTTTTTTTTTTTTTCCCCCAAGTATTTTTTTCAGGCTTTTGTGGCTCCTACATCCACAGCAGAACTGTAAACACCTATATCAGGACCAAATTTTTTCCTGCAACACCTTGCATGAATTAACAGAGTTGAATTTCTCAGCTGCAGTATTTCTCTTTCTATTTATTCATCATGTACAAATCAGCAGTTTTCTATCTTGTGTAATATTCCAGGTTAAAAATGGCAAAAAGCAGGTGCCTTCCTTCCTTCCTTCCTTCCTTCCTTCCTTCCTTCCTTCCTTCCTTCCTTCCTTCCTTCCTTCCTTCCTTCCTTCCTTCCTTCCTTCCTTCCTTCCTTCCTTCCTTCCTTCCTTCCTTCCTTCCTTCCTTCCTTCCTTCTAAACAAAGAAAACTGGTTTACCATGAAACACAGTAAATAGGGAGCAAATAGGGATTAATTGTGGAATCACAGAATCATAGAACATCTCGGGGGTTGGAAGGGACCTTCAGGATCATCCAGTTCCAAACCCTCAGCATTGTCAGGGATGCTACCCACTAGATCAGGTTGACCAAGGCCTTGAACATCTCCAGGGATGGGGCATCCACAGCTTCTCTGGGCAGCCTGTGCCAGTGCCTCACCACCTTCACAGTTAAGAATTTCCTCTTAGCCTTTAACCTAAATCTCCTCTCTTTTAGTTTAAAACCATTCCTCCTTGTCCTGTCATTGTCTGTCTGCGTAAAAAGTCCTTCTCCATCTTTTTAATAAGCCCCCTTTAAGTATTGAAAAGCTTTAATAAGGACTCCTCAGAGCCTTATCCAGGCTGAACAGTCCCAGATCTCTCAGCTTTTCCTCATAGGGGATGTGCTCCTGCCCCTTGATCATCTTCATGGCCCTCCTCTGGACCTGCTCTAAGAGCCCCACATCCCTCTTGTGCTGGGGGCTCCAGACCTGGATGCAGCACTCCAGCTGGGTCCTCACAAGGGCAGAGCAGAGGGATGCAATCACCTCCCTCTACCTGCTGGCTATCCTCTGTTGATGCAGCTCAGGATGCAGTTGGCCTTCTGGGCTGCAAGCATGCACTGCTGGCTCATGTCAAGCTTTTTGTCCACCAGAACTCCCATATCCCTCTCTGCAGGGCTGCTCCCAATGAATTCTTCCCCCAGTCTGCACTTATGTCTGGGATTGTCCCGGCCCAGGTTCAGCACCTTGCATTTGGACTTGTTGAATTTCATTAGGCTGGCATGGGCCCACAACTCCAGCCTGTCTAGGTCCCTTTGGATGGCATTCCTTCCTTCTGTTGTATCAACTGCACCACTCAGCTTGGGATCATCTGCAGACTTGCTGAGGGTGCACTCAATCCCAATGTGTATATCATTGATAAAGATTTTAAGCAGTACTGGTCCCAGGACAGACCCCTGAAGGTCGCCTCTCATCACTGGCCTCCACCTGTACATATTGCCATTGACCACCACTCTCTGAGTGCAGCCTTCAAACCAATTCCTTATCCACTGAATGGTCCACCCATCAAATCATTATCTCTCCAACTTCGAGATCAGGATGTCATGTGGGACCGTTTCAAAGGCTTTACAGATGTCCAGGTAGATGACATCAGTCAGTCTTTCCCTGTCCACTGATGCACTTGCTCCATCTTAGAAGGCCACCAGATTGGTCAGACATGATTTGCCTCTGGAAAGCCGTGCTGGCTGTCTCAGATCATCTCTTTCTCCTGCATATGCTGGCTGATCTTTTTCAAGATAGGACTTTCATCTTTTCAAGATGAAGCATCGGGTAAGAATTTCCATCAGTATAAAGTTGAAAAGTCATCAGTTAGGCCTGTACTCAATACTTATGTCTGGGTCTTGTTTTAAGCTGACTGTTTATGTCCATACTGTTCAACACCATAAAGAATTGCCAGACATTTTGACTTGGTCAGGTGTACTCTTAAACTGTTGCAGCAGTCCCTGAGACAGTTTTGTCCCAGGGTGACTTGTATTCCTAAAATAGTCCGTGTTCTCAGGCTAGGAGTAAGCACAGGTAAGACAGCATCCCATGACACATTTTGTGTATGGCTATGCCACAGCTAATAAAGACGGACAGTGTGGATTCAGACCCATCTGTGCTTATTGACCTCATTACCAGAGCGTGGTCCTAGGTACATTTAATTTACTAAGATGTAGCCAGCTAGTCCTGCTGAAATGATGGCCACTTAAACAGGCCACTGACATATACACTTCTAACTCTTTTCCCTAGAAGCCCAAATCACAGAAATGAATGAGGCAGACTATTTTCCAGCCAGAGTGTGGAAAGATCATTCCCATCAGCTTAAATGGGAGGTGAATCAGATCTTGCAGGACAAAAGCTACAGACAAGTAAAACAACAAGGAAAAACACTATTTTTTTTTATTTTTCCATTGGATTACTAGTCCAAGTGTACTATTCATGAAGCTCAAGTGGCTTACATAAACTTCTGAAAGCTTGTGGGAGAGGGTTATCTGAACTGGACTGTCTGACCTTTACACTCTTCACCCAAAATACTACAAACTAGATTGGTGCAGCCCATGGATCTTGAGTCAAGGTTGGTTCAAACACAGCTCCTTCAGGGGCTATGTGTCATAACCAGTGTTGAAGCAATTCTGATGCTTGGACTGGTCTCACCTTGGGGGAAAGCTATGATGGGAGTCTAATTCACAACATGATGGAAGTTTTCCTTCCTTCACTCCTTCAGGGCACGTAGTGTGTTTTTAGAACTCTCTGCCATGTGGAAACTTGGATATGCAATGAGTTATGTAAGTGGAGTCTCATTGTCACCAAGATGATGAAAGGACTGGGGTACTTGGGAGAGACTGAGTGAGTTGGAACTGTTCAGCTTGGAGGAGGGGGATCTTATCAATGCCTGTAAGTACCTGAAGGGAGGATGCAAAGAAGGTGGAAACAGGCTCTTTCCAGTGGTGCCCAGTGCCAGGACAAGAAACAATGGGCACAAACTGGAACATAAGAGGTTCCATCTGAACACCGGGAAGCACTTCTTTACTGTACAGGTGATTGGGCTCTGGCACAGGTTACCCAGAGATGCAAAAATCTTCAAAAGCCGCCTGGACATGGTCCTGAGCATTCTGCTCTGGGTGGCCCTACTTGAGCAGGGGGTTGGACCAGGTAACCTCCAGGGGTCCCTTCCAACCCAAACCATTCTGTGATTCTGTGATTAACTGGTGTGAAGAGCCTAAATACACCAAAATTCTTACCTCATCTTTTGTGCACGTTAGAGAGGTGGTATGCTCAACTGAATGGATGTCTCCGAATGCATTGCACTTCTTGCCTTTAATTTCTCTCTTCTTACTCTCCTTCATACTTTTCCTACAAAAAGTACAATTACCTTTTATTTTGGTGAAAGAAGTTAAGACTACAGGGCTGTTCATCTCAGTTAAATGAGATTAAAGGGTCTCCACTTAGCGATGTTTTCTTACAGATTTCTGTCAAAATGCCAGCAGCCAGTGTAACTTGTGCCACCAGCACAACCATGCAGTGACTATGGGTCTCCCTTCTTTCAACAAGACAAATGCAACTCTACTGCATATTTCTGCCTGACACCTGTAGAAATGTAGGGCAGAACTTCGTTATAAATTGCTATTTATCCTAAAATTTATATGTAGACTACTGGGTATGTTCAGCCCTAAACTTGACATTTATAGATTAGGCAAGTCAACAGTAACTTGGTTGTACATTTTTATGGACTCTCTGTCACATACTTTTCTAGGCATAGGTATTTCATCTAATTCCATCCACTAAGCCTCTCAGGCTTTCATTCTTTCTGTGGAGTGTTTCTCCTGATCTCCTAGATGAGAAATATTACTCCTCCTCAGATAATTTATTCCTTCCAGGGAAGAAATGGCAGTTGTTATGATTAGTGATGGCCAGTGCTGAAGCAATGTCCCCAAGCTCTCAGAACTACCAGGTTCTCCGAGCTTCTGCCTGGTTTTGTTTGCCTTTTTAAAACAAACAAACAAAAAAACCTGCAAAACTGACTGAAAAGAGCACTAAAAAAACATTTATTGGCAATATGGCATACAGCAGTTTACAGACTTCAGCTACACTGAGGGCACTCAGAGGCATGTATGGGAGAAAGAAGTAACATCTTTATCCAAATTCCGTACATACTTCTTGTGCTGGAGGACAGCTCATTTTGACTTCTGGATAAACTCAGCATTGGGAATGAAAGTATTTCACTAATCCAGCTATTTTCACTTCCCTGCACCGGAAAGTTTTTTGGATCACTCTGATGATCTTCAGAGCTTTCTTCCCTACTGTAATACTGAAGTCCAAGAGCTTCTCAATTTTAATTCTCATCCTGCTATAGGGGTCCTCTTTAGTATTGTGAGCTCAATTAATAGTTGGTGCTCCACAAACATCAAGGGATATTGTGGTAATAATTGAAAGTTTTTGACAGAGCTTTCATTAGCAGAATTTTCATTAAAAGTTTGTTAAAAAAAAAAAAAAAAAAAAAAAAAAAAAAAAGAGAGAGAGAGATTGAAACTCTCCAGCTGATTTATAAAAAAGTATTTTAGGCAGTAGACAACAATTCTGAGAGAAGGAAGTCCAAACAGATTCAGCGTGACTTCTCTTCTCCTTTAAACATGAAAGGCTCCTCTCTCCGTTTCAACACTGTGCTGACTTCCAAAAACCCTTCTTCATGACCTGAGGAAGCATATGCTAGGCTGGTGCAACAAAGTCGTATTCATGGCTTTCTTTTTGTGTGAAAGGGATATATAGTCCCCAGTCACCAGAGTAATATGCATCCCTTCTCTTCTTTCCTTCATCCATAGAGGATCAGATACTGTTATACACACCCTATTATACATCACAGTGTATTACCGTTGTGCTTTGCTATCAGCTACCAGCTTTTGCTTCTGGCAGTCAGCAGGAGCCTTGTTCTGGGCATTTTTGAAGTGTTACCTGCACCCACGGTGGACCAGTGCACTCTTCTTCAACACTGCATGCACATTTTGGTATCTGCAGAGAAAACGTGTGATTCTTCTGTGCAGCAGGAGGATACACTGGAGCACTGGGCAGCTGAATCAAATGAATGTAAAAAGAGGAAAGGGCCTTAAATATTTTATTTTAATACATTTAAAAATATTCTTGATCTGAGGACTTCTGCTGTCCACAGAAAAATAAAGCAATGAACTCTAATATTTATGATTTCAGTGCTGGCCAGTTTTGATATGCACCAACAGATGAGCTTTCCTCGCTTCAGATCTGGATGAGGCCTTATGCCCCCTCTTGTTTCTAAAGAAATAATCTTTCCTTTTCCCTCCTCCTTCCCACTCTCTCCCCATGTTGAAATGCATTTAAAAGGCAAAATGACCAGGTTGCCCTCTTACTGTAGCTGTATGTGGCCTTTTTTCAAGACTCCATTTAGAGCTCATGGTTAATTCAAACCCTCTAATTCCGAGGAACCAGTTTCGGAGGTCATGTTGCCCTGACTTGCTGGCGAGTATTTAGCTGTGCTTCATACATTCAATGAAAGAGAGGATAAAGTCAGTCCCTGGGCATCTGTGGCACCTGTAGCAAATCCCTCAGAAGGGCAAAAACCCACTGCTGTGCAATATGTATGCCATTTTGGGTCACTGATGTGTTCGAATATGTAATGACAGCCAAAATATATATCCTCTGTGGCTGCAGCTTCTGAGGAACAAAGCGGTAAATTGTGGTTGCCTGCATTGTTGCCATTTTTCTGCAGTATTGTTTTCTACGGTGAAAAAGTATTTTTCCCCTAACAGGTATTAGTGTACAGTTATGCCATGTTTGTGCTTTGGCCTGATGCAGATGTGCTGTAATTGCCCATGGGGTATAATTAGTGCTCCTGGTCTTGCTTCTGTGTGATAGGCCTTGCCTCCCCTGCCCTCTGCTCCTGCTCCTGCTCACATGGAGCTTCACAGGCCTGCTGGCCAGACCTTGCAGGGCCGCCCGCTGATGCTGGGCTTTGCCATCGGTCTCGGCGGTGTTTGCATCTCTTTGCCTTCACCAGGGCTCTGCCAGGCTTCTGGGCAGGGAGAGCATCAGTGATCCTCTTGCCCTAGGGAGATGTAGCAGCCTCTGTGGGAGCAGCCACTTCTCCAGATCAACTTGCAATAGCAATTACTACATTTTGCTCTTGTTCGCTTTTTGTGGAGCCTAAAACCAATTAATCTCTTGGGGTTTTGTGTGTACTTTATTTCACTTTACTTTTTAATGTATTTTATGTATAAAAATATTTTATCTAGGGAAGGTAAGTTTACATTATTTTTTCTACCCCAGCCGCATTTATTACTAGAGCAGTGTGAGGTGGTCCATGCACCTTTCATGCCATTCAGTGGTCACGGGTTATAACACATTCACCCCAAAGCACACATTATTGATGACATTTTATTTCTTCAAGGTATTACACTTGGTATTTCCCTAAAGAGGTAAACTTTGGCTTAAAAAGGGGCTGTATAATTATTTTCCCTGCCCTGGCTGCCTGCCGAATGTTTTTTTTGCCTGCGCACATGCAAAAAGCATGTCCAGAGGTGAGAATCAATAACTCATTACGCACCATCTTTGGATACGTGCACGTTAAATCCCGAGGTGAACAAATTCCCTTGAGGAGTTCACTGCTTCTGATGCACTGGGACAGATGACACCACCAAGGCTTAGCACAGCAATTACTCGGTGACAGCAGACTGGCCCTGCAGACATGGCAATGCTCCCAGCCCAAACCCACAGCCTGGTATCACCAATTATCATGCCAATGACCCACCTGCAGCAGGTTCATCAGCATACACACATCCACGTGCTTTACCAATTTTTGCCACGTTGAGTAAAATTGCCCTTCTGCTCCCTCCTACCCTGCAATAAAAGTCAGTGCACGCTCCACCAAGCTTTCTAGGAGAAAGAAACTATTTGTTTTTAAATTCCCATTCTAGCTGTTCACTGCAAAAACAGGAGCACGGGCTGCATTTTGCTCCTGCTGACCCTGCTGCTACTCGCAGCCATGCAAGACCTTCAGGTGCTCAGCAGTGCTTTGCACACATCTTGATTATGAGACTGCTCTCTCCTTGGAGGGGTCATCATTACTTCACCTGATCTCTGCAAATCACAAACTATTTCTCCAAGATCCTCTCCTCTCCTCTCCTCTCCTCTCCTCTCCTCTCCTCTCCTCTCCTCTCCTCTCCTCTCCTCTCCTCTCCTCTCCTCTCCTCTCCTCTCCTCTCCTCTCCTCTCCTCTCCTCTCCTCTCCTCTCCTCTCCTCTCCTCTCCTCTCCTCTCCTCTCCTCTCCTCTCCTCTCCTCTCCTCTCCTCTCCTCTCCTCTCCTCTCCTCTCCTCTCCTCTCCTCTCCTCTCCTCTCCTCTCCTCTCCTCTCCTCTCCTCTCCTCTCCTCTCCTCTCCTCTCCTCTCCTCTCCTCTCCTCTCCTCTGATTCTTTATTTAAAAGATTACCTTTCTCTTTCATCAGTTGATGAATACTTTCAAAACTACTGTATGAAAAAAAACTAACAAGCAATCAAAAACAAAACAAAACAAAACAAAACAAAACACTTACTTTCTTATGGTTCCTTTGTATTTACTGAAAATCAAGGCAAAAATGTTTTAGTCCTGCTAAACTTTGCTGCCAGCTCTGTGGACATCACATGCCTGTGGATCCATTGGCAGCCCACAGGTCCACATACCGGCAGCCAACTAATGCTGTTGTTGTCATTAAAGTTTAAAAACCTCTGATTTCTTCTCTCCGCATCAAAGGGCACTCAGGAGAACAGAAAGCTAAGCAGTAAATCTCAAAAGAGGGCTTCGTCTAAAATATCACAGTAACCCCTGTGTCCACAGTGAATACGTAATGGAGATGCTTAATTCACAGATAAACCCAGATCAATGAGCCCTGGATGAAACTTGTCAACACTGCTAGCAAAATCTCCTTCACCCAGTGGCTGTGGCATGGGAACAGGCAGGAGATCAACTCTGCCCGGGGCTGGATCAGGACGTGCTTCGTAACCACTATCCTCATCCATGTCCCCCAGGCTCAGACACTGCTGTGATGGGGCTTAGTGCGAAACTGTGACCAAAAGAGAACATCTATTCAGGAATTATCAGAAATAAATAAATAGATAAATAATAATAATAATAATTTTAAAAAATCATCCACATGCAGTCTGCAGGACAGAGCTGCCTGGGACAAGGAGTTCTAAGGTATGGGCTGCCCTACATCAGGTGAAATCAAATGGTTCCTTACTGGTTTCCACTGAAATCAAATGTTTCCTTACTGTCCCAGCAGAGACCAGCCTCAGCCTCACTCTGCAGAAGCCTGTGCTTGTGGACAGCTCAATTGCACAGAGACTGAGCATGAAGAAAGCACAGAGTTTGCTGAGCTGGGAGAGAAAACAAGAGCAAATGACTGAGCAACACAAGGACAGGTGATGGAGAGCTGAAAAATGTGCACTGAGGGAAGAATGTAAGTATGGTATTAGATGTTTGACATTTATTTAAATAAAACAGTATTTATGAAGAACAAGCAGATAATGTGGAAAAGATTAAGAAAAAAAAAAAAACGAGTCTGTGTTCTTACGTCCACTTCCCTACCAACATTTTTTAGGCTATTTATAACAAAGTTTAAGGGTAAAAATACTTGACATTACCTCAAAGAAATAGGCAGGGTAATCACACTGACAACAGAAACCATAGCAGAAGTTCACATGCCTTCATATGAACACAATCCAGCTTTATTAACTTAATACATTGAGAAAATCCTGTTTGGAAAGAAACCATTTTAACCTGAAAACCAATCATACGTCAAATATTTGAATGCCATTAAGTGCTCTTCTGTGCAAGATTTATCATTTTAAAAGTTTTTAGAGCAATTTGATTTGTTCTGCATCCAGCTGAGTAACCTCCATGAGAGGGCACTAGCAGAAATTGGCCAAAGATCCTGTTGCTTGGAAATGACAGTGATTTTAATAATGCTTGGTACAATCTCACTGGATACGAGTTTTCTGATAGGGGTCCCCCTGTACGTGACCACAGTGAGCAGAACTGGTGGCTCAGCACCAGGAGTCACCAAAGACCTGTTGCTGTGCAGCTGCAGTCGTAGAGGAGGAAAGCAGGGCAGAGGCATCCACCTCCTTGCATGCAGCACCTCTGCAGCTGACCTACCTGCAGAAGCACAGTTTTGAGACTAACAAGAAACCTGTGGAAGGAGAGCTGAGGAACTACACTTCCTAGGATCTCATCCAAAACATTTTCTTGAAATGTTCAGTGCTAGAATTTCATGACAACATTTTTTTTTTTTCCCTAGTATTTAGGAAAGCTGCCTTGGTTAGCCATTCTCCCGTCAGACTTCACTAAGAGGTAAGAAGTTGTCTTGACTCTTTGTTGTGAATCAAAATGCCAAAAATTCTCTTTCTAGGTGTGTATGTACATCACCAGTCTCACAGCTGAGTGAAACAGAAGGCTCCCCTGGCAGCTGCCCAGTGTCTCAAAAAGCGCTGCAGGACTGGCATCTCTTCCCTCATAGCTACGAGGAGACACAGCGCTGAACTCATGGGTGACTCAGTTGTGACAGGCACCATTTCCAAGCCGCAGAATAATTGTTGGTGGGGTAACCTGTGAATAAAATCACCTGGCAATTTTGAATTTTTCAGATTTAGGTCCTGTTTATCTGACTTGCCATTGCTTGCTGTGACCAACCAAACCTTAATCAACTTTTGGATCAGAATAGCATGCCAAATGCTGCTACTTCTGTCATCTAATACACTGTGACTTTACAATGTTGAAAAATCCCCAAGGCCTATGTTGTGCCAATTACTTTGCTTTCAGTAGCAGAATACATCTGGATAATAAATTAAATTACAACTTCTGTGTATGCTACAGATGTGGGATAACATGAGACCACACTGATATTTATTTAGCTGTCTGAGGACAATACACTTGAGGACAATACACATGAGGAAAAAATAGGAAGATTATTGTCTTCACTGGTGAAACAAGAGTAAAGGTAAGGCCTTCCTTTACTGGGTCTGACTGCTGTTGTCATGCTGGAGAGCCATGAGAGACTCATGAGAAACCACTGGGGTTAGTCAGTGGATTCCCACTAGCTTCAGCTGGCAGGAGCTCAGGTCCTTGGTTTATTCACACATAATGATAATTTAATTGTGAGTGCAGAGGAAATATGGCCAACAAGACCATTTTTGTCAGGCAACAGAGTATATCCCATGGAAGAACAGTCTGGAGGTTGGTTCAAGAGAGAGGAGCAAAACCTCTAAACTCTTTTACACCATCTTAGAGGTTTCATTCTGCAAATTTGTACCAGTGAGGTCCAATGATACCCATTTCTTGCACTGGCCTGAAAGAACTGGAAGTCTTTTAGAAAGTTCTCGTGGTTGATGATAAACCCACATGCTAGGCATTGAAGGAGAAAAAAAAAAAAAAAGAGAGAGAGAGACACGAAGAGACATGCATTGTGAATTATTTACATGGGTAAATTTATTTGAAATCAACATGCCACATACTTCAGAGGCACAACAGTGAATTCAGTGCTCAGGTAGTGTCCTCAGCACACAAGATTCCTGAGCCATATCTGCCAAGAAAACTCAGCAACAGTGGAGTTAAACATCTGCAATTATCCATGCTGCCAAATGCCTTTGAAACCACAGTTTTTAGGAGATTAAAATTGTACTTTCTTAGAATTTCCATCACATACCTTGTCTTTTGAACATTTTCTTCCTAGTTCCTAGCTGCAAGGCAACATAAAGCTCCTCTAAGCTTTCAAAATATGCATAAAAACAAGTAAAAAAAAAATCTCAGTCTAAGAAATGTGTCCTCTTTCTAATTTGAGTTAACCTATGTTCCAGAGAGGTGAGTTTTAAATTTTTTTATTTTTTTACTTTTAACTTTCTTCTTTTCTCATTTCAATGGAAAAGCTGAAGGAAAATCAAAGGTTTCCAATTTGTTATTTACGTGAGATGAGTATAGTCGTTTGTTGATTTTTTTTTCCCTGTAGATAAATGCAAACAACTGTATTCTCAGCTCAACTATTTTATTCCACATTTATACACTGTGAAGACATAAAAATATGCCTGCTTTATATCATCAACATTTGACTTTTCTGAAGGCATGAAAATACTACTTTCATGTTTGCCTGTAGGATTGAATAAACCAAGGCATAAGGCAAATCTTGCATCCCTCACAATCTTTGTGTTATAAACCCTCTTTACTGACCTGATCACTCTTTATCATAACCTTGTATTTAAATAGAAACCAAATAATTATTTTGCACTATACATAGCATAAACTTTATGTTAATCAATTCAGGTCATGAGAAGTGACTCCTATTGAATCACAGTTTATCAAAGCTAACATAAAAAAGGAGGAAATCTTCAAACACTGACTGAAATACAGGAAACCTCAAGGCAGTAAGTGATGAGCTTGGAGCATGTATAACCCTGCCTGAGCAGTGTTACAGCGCTGCTGAGGTGGCCCTGTTGCTCTAGACAAGCTCTGAGATGTCCCCTGGTGGCTGTGACCAACAGGACCAGCCACCAAGTGACCAAAGCTTTCCGGAGGAGTTGGATAAAATACCCCCAAATGCAGATAACAGGTCAACTTAGATGTAGGTGCAACAGCAAAGGTTTGCTTGCCAGTAATTGTCTGGAAAAGTTTTTATGTGTTTTTTGTTTTGTTTTGTTTTGTTTTGTTTCCTTATTTGTAGCAGGGAGAGCTGTCTACTTTTGCAAGTCTCCGATGTCCTCTAACTCACCTCTTGCTACAGCAGAGACCTAAGTTGACACCCAGCTTTTTTTCTAAGCCATATCATACCAGCTTTGCTTATATTTCTGTTCTGAATCTATCAGAAGTGCAGCCAAATACCTTGTGTCCCTCAGTACCTAGGTATCTGCAGCCTACAGCAAAATCTGTGCTCGTTGCTCAATTAGCAGCCCATGGAACAGTTTTGCAGGGGTGATGGTGGGCCCTTCTGAATCTGCATTTCCCAAAATATGTCCTTGGAGACGTTGAAATGCATGGTCTTGCCTTTTGACACAGCTATGCTTATTCAAATGTAAGCTTTTTACTCATTACTGTTGGAAAAACAGTAAGAACAAACCCAATATAACCCATTGTGCAGCTGAGGAATTGCAGGTCAGAAATGCAAAGCCCACAGTCTCAGTGATATTACAGAGAAAAATCTCTGTGGGGTAAATATTGTTCAGGCTAAAAGCAGAGAAGGAACATGGGCAGAAGTAGAGAATAAATCAGCATCTTAGGAATACTGAACAGTGTGACCCTTGCTCTTTCTATCCTACTGGCACTTAGTTCCTCTACTTTAACTAAAAATATGTATCCAAGGCTTGAGGGGTTGGTAAGGGATAAAGATTTTACAGGAGCTCACTCAGAGTGGCACACCAAAAGAAATACAGTGTGCAAGTCATCTCAAATTAGTGCCGATAAAACTTTTATGTCTGTTTATATGTGTCTTTCTGGGTGTTTATACGATGCTTTCATCTCAGTGCTGACCAGGCACCACGTAGCATCGGTATGCCTTGCTACAACACGGCTACACCATGGCTGTGTGTGAGTTTCAAGTCTTTTGGATGCTACAGCTCTGGAAGCTGCAAAAAGGAGGTAGCTTTTGCCAGCTCTGCCCTGCCACCCCAACGTGTGGCCCAGGGCACAGAACTCGTGTGAGGGAGGGAGCGGACACCCGTGTCCCCTCAGCAGAGCCCCGGTGACACTGCACACCCGGGGCACAACCAAAACCACCCTGCACTGCCTGAATCTAGCCTTATGGGGCTATTGGGAACCAAAAGGAAACAGAAACAGCTTTTTTTTTGTGTGTGTGTGTGTGAGAGAACGTGCTGACTTTAAGAACTGTGCTGACATCTTTAGAGCTAGGAATAAATGCTATATATTAGAGTGAGAAGATGAAAGTATCCCTGGTTTGGTGGTATTGAGCTGTATTTCAAGCCCTGTGCCTTGGAAGGCACTGAGTTTTGGGTGTTTGAATAGTGACAAACTGAATATTGCCTTTTTAGATGTGGGGGAAAGAGGCCGGTATGAAAGAGAAAAATAAATAATGTAAAATTAGTAATGGAAAGAGACCTTTCCAGTGTGCTGAGGTCCTCAGAAATCAGAGTTATTCCCAGAGAAAAGGACTTACAGATAAAAGCCAGGTGCATAAATCATTAACACATTAATCTTTGCATAAATTCATATTTACTGGAACTGCTTGAGGAAGCTTGATTTATACCCTTCGTGCCCATGGAAGAACGGTGGTTTGGGCCAGAGATCTTTCTAATCAGTTCTCTACATCTGGGTTAACTTGCACATCCAGGTGCACTGTCTCTAATCAAAATGGCCAGCCCCACTTCTCCTCTGTTTTTAATACCTTTTTCAAAGGAAACCCTTCTCTGTGAAAATATCACCCAGTGGGGATCCAATACCTGAGAACCAGTACTTATCCATCAGGTTTATTGTCCTCCTTTGGACTTGCCCATTTCATTCTGCCCCAGCTGTTTTCTGAAGTGCAGTAATGAATAAGCCAATTGATTTCTGTTTTTAGTACAAGTTCATCTCAGTTTCTATTTTTAAGTATGAATTGGGCACTGAAATCCGATGTCATAGCAATGCCTGGTAGCCCTTCCTGTAGCTAACGCCGCCAGACTTAAATGTCTTGCTTTCAGGCGCTTGTGATTTAGCAAGCTTTAACATTTGCATCAATTTTTTTCCAGGCTGAAGGCTTGCTTTCACTCGTCTCTTGGTTTTGATTTTAAGTTTAAGGCACAGTGATCCAACTGTTTCGAGGAATTAAGGGAAAACATTGGCAGTGGAAAAACGAAGTATGACAGGGAGGGTCATGCTGGTGTCAGCAATGTGTCCTCACCACTACCAGGGACATCTATCTGCTCGAGCATCATAAGCAACAAGCGTTAAAAAATTTAGTTTGTTTATAGCTGGTAAAGACTCATTAGGGACTCATACTGAATTTTCCAAACAAATCTCATCACCACATAGCTTTTCACCTGCGTATCTGGGCAGTTCTTCTCACAGAGCCATGGGGATGGAGCCATTTGACAGCTCTGCTGCTTTCTTTGGCTGCCTGGAGGCAGGGATGCATCCAAAATGCTTTCTCCCCCCAGCTGTTGAGCAGTGCCTGTGGTGCCTCTGCTGACACGGAGGGGTTAAGGAGAAAACCAAGGTCACTCAGATGAGACATGAGTGATGAGGAGTGAGACTTACAGATGGCCAGGGAAAAGGCAAGGACAAGGAGCCCAACAGAAAGGGGGCACCTGAAGGACAGGTGTTTGCATCTACTGGGCAATTTCATTTATTGCCATCCCATCACCTCTACCTTTGAAAACTTACTTATCACTGCCTATAGGATATTCATCCCACTTTTGGCAAAGCCACTCTATTGAGTCAGTTCTGGATAAGCATTTTTTTAAATAAAACTTGCTGGTAAATGACATAACTTGTTCTCTGAAAAAAAAAAAAATATGGGAGCTGAAAAGTGTTAGGTGCACTTTCATAGCCAGTACTCTGAAAGCATTTTTGGGGGATGCTGGAAACTTTCTTCATGACTGCAGTTCTAGGTGAACAAGGGGGCACTGGGAGATCAGGTGTTGATCTTTGCTGGAGGTGCTTTTAGGAAAAAGCCACCATTAATCTGATAGTGTGGCTGCTGCAGAGAAAAGTTGAAGGATTTGCATTTTTCCCTGAACATGAGGAGGACTCCTGTTCTAGTGAAGAGCAAAGCTTGCTTATGCAGAATTAAGTCTCTCTATATTGGAAACAACAAACCTGCCTCAGCAGAACCCCTAATCTGCCCTGTAATTAACTATGAGCTTCAAAGAGACTGGATCAGCCTTTTAGGTTGCCAGCTGCAAACTAGGGCACAACGAGGCTTAAGACCTTGATACGCCAAGGTAAAACATGTTCTTGCTTAAATTAATTGTCTGACTCTTTTATAGCATTTGACATCGCTAGATCAAAGAGCTTTATGGCTGAGATCAGTCTCACCATCCCTTCTTCCCACCAAAGGAGAAGTGGCAGCAGCACATAGGGGATCACCCTGCACATCAGGTGGCTCTGTCAGAAGCACAATCCCAGGCCCTGGGCTGTGTCCTCAAGCTGGTGCTGCAGCCACCAGATTGTCTTGTGCTGGGGAGAAATTATGGGCTATATGGAGTCAGAAGCACCATTTGGACATGTAAGGGGAATGAAAACAGGAGAGAGGCTGTACTTGCACTTGCCCCCACTGCCCTACCTGCAGCCAGCAATCCTGTTTTCTCACCCGTAAAATTGCAGTAATGTTGCCTTTTAGCAAAGTACCTTCCTTGGGAAATGGTAGCGAGAGAACAAGTTATTATTGCTCTTTCTCGTTACTCATGGTTGGCCTACCTGAACTGGGGAGCCTGAGGAAAGAACTCAGGGGCGCACAACCAGGGAGGAAATGAGTACAGCACACCTGGACTTCCACCCACAATATGAGGGTGAGCAAACAAGGCAAAACACACTTGTCCTACAGCTTGGGATGAGTCTGTGTAGCAATCTGCCTCAGTCTTAATCCCTTTTAATTTAGTGAGGCATTTTTCAGAACTGAATTTCCACAAGCGAGATCACAAATTGGTTCAAAAAGTACTACTCTGCCTCCAAATGATCAGACTTGGATATGTGCTAGGAAGGCAAGATGGGTTTACTTGCTACTGCTAATGTAAGCAAACTAGAAACTTGCAGAAAAAAAAAATGCAAACCCTGTTAGATTTTTTTCTTCTTCTTTTTTTCTTTGTCTTTTTATGAAAGAGAGGAGAGAAACAGTTTTGCACATCCTTATTGGAAGGGTCTGAAAAATGTCATTGCATGCCACCAGTTTTGAACACATCCCATTAGAAACACTCACGTGGCAGAACGAGGAAGGATGACATATGAGGCTGGTACATACGTGTTGTTCTATTGACATGTGTTGCAAAATGAGTAGCACAGACACCATTCTAACACGGGGAAGTAAAGCTGCCTTCCAGTGTGGCTTTCAGGTGAGACCATGTGCAAGACAGCCAAACACAAACACAAAGCCAAAACAGAGTGAGATGAAGACAGCATTAGGTAATACAGGCCAAATTCAATTTTGCTAGATTTCTTGAGGCTTTGTAATAAAAGACGCAGGTGTTATTAAAGCTTTATAAGGGCTGTGAGCCCTGCTCTCATGGCTCCAGCACTCCAGAACATGCCAGAGGAGGCTTTGGTCCATGGGACCTCAGACAACAGGACCATCCACTGATTTTATTGCATTTTTAGTTCATGACTCCATTTACTAAAACTAACTTCCTAAAGGCAGGGTTAAAGTACTCTTTCCTGAGGTCTGACGTTTACTTTTCTCCTTTTCAAATACACTGACGTGATCCGTCAGCAGAGACCACAGCCATACATGACTGGCTAACCCAGTGCCTCCTGCCGTGCCCTTCACTCGCTGGTTTGTTTTTGCAGACACCTGGACTCAGAAAGGTCAGCTCCTGAATGCTGCCTGCCACTTCTCACCCAAGCTACACAGGTGTGAAGTGGCGAGCACAGGCTGAAAGCTGGGAAGTGTACAGGGGCTGTACCAGCACAGCCCCCAGCGTGATGCTGGAGTTACAGCTGGGAGACTTCTTTTTGTCCCCTGCTGCCACTATGAGCCCATGGGATCCACAGAGCAGCCTTTTTAACACAGGGCTGTGCTTAAAGCTCCTGTGTTATGTCCTTGTTTTCATCCACAGTTCCTCACCTTCATCCAGCTACATCCACGTACACCAGACAAATGCTGGGTTGTTATTCCGTCTTCAGTCTGTACAGTTTTAAGGGCACCCAGCACACTAATTCCCCATTAGGTCAAGCCCCCAATGGGTACAGACAGTGCGCTTTCCACTAACTCACTATTCATTGGATATTTACATAGCAACCACCAGGCTGGGAGGTATAGATGCATCAAAACTGGGTATTTCCAAGGTCTAAACATAGCCCCAACACAGAGCATACTTTCTGCTCTTTGGCATGAGACTCCACCTGGTTTGCTGCCATCAAAGAGGTGCTCTGCTGCTTCCTTGCTTCCAATTCCTGCAATCACCAGCATGCTCATTTAGCCTACAGAAAGAAAGTGATTAGATCTGCAAAAATAAAAATTGTGATGCATTAGTGGTGATGTTCTTAGGTTTGTATATGACCTGCACTCAATATTATATTGGCTTTGATGTTGCCAAACTCAGCAACAGAGTGAAAGATTATTTTTCTTTGCCATTCTACTTTCTAACCCTTGAACTACTAAGAAAATCTTTCTCAACTGTGGATCTCAGCCAGAAGAAATTTAACTTGCATCCCTTTACCTAGCTTGAAATGTTCAATCCTCATTGAAATATATGGGTGTATTTACCTTCTATAGCATCAGACTTGCCCATTGTTAAAATATTAATACATGTACATATATATATAACTGTGTACTAAACTTGCACAATAATAATAATAATAAAATCCTGATAATCACAGACTAAGTGATTGACCATGATGTGCCAATCATATCCATCCAAAGGCTTTGGTTTGACTGCAGTACAAAAAGTAGGAGATGCTTTACCCTTGAAAACTGCAAGTTAAAACTGAGACACAGTAGCAGTCACTAGAGGGAGACAGTGTAATTTCAAGCATCAGCACTTTCAGAAAATTTTTCAGATGGACAGTTTACAAAAAGCTGCATAATTTGTACCGGTGAGGCTCATGCATGAACTCACTGATAAGGCACTGTTGAGTGAATGCAGAGCTACAGAGTCAATGGGAATATTTGCCTGTGTAGGAAGTGGAGAATAGGTAATGCAGAAAAGGAGCAGCATCCCATCCCCTTTTGTGTCATGAGAAGTACTCACTTTTAAAAACCTAGGAGCCTGAGACAAACAACTGGTATATTGTTTGTGCCAGCAAAACTAAACTAAACTATGACTAAAACCCCTGCCATCTGAAGTGATGACTCCTCCTATTTTTCTCTTTTAGCCTTTGAATGATCTAAAGTGTCCTAAAACTACTGTTCATTTCATCCTGAAGAAACTAAAGTTCTCACTACATATTTTCCTAGCACCTATTGACTTTTCTTTTGTGGAGAATTCAGTTTTAAAAACATTTTTTAAAGTGACTGGTAAGTTTCCCCAAAACCAGGGTTTTGGGACCTACATGAAAATGTAAAAATGTGGTGATATGACTGTTACATATTGGATTCAGGATGCGTTCAGTTTTAAATTTTAAGGGTTATGCAGGAAAGTTAAATTCACCAGCACTGATATAATATATGGATTTATTGCTTTTGGTAAAAGTACTCATCTTAACTCACCAAAGTGGATAGACAGACTTCAACAGTTGTGTTGCTTTTTCATTTTTACTTCTTTCCTTTAGTTTTCTGTTTTACCCTTTTTCCCATTCTTCTTTGCCATAAGCTGCTGGTGTTAGCATCATCGATGACCTAAGGTTTAGCTTTCTGCTCGTGTCTGAATATGGAGCAATCAGACGATTTTGATGAAAGATAGAATCACAGAATCACTAAGGCTGGAAAAGACTTTCAAGATCACCTGGTCCAACCATCCCTCTACGGCAAATGTCACCCACCAAACCATGTCCCTAAGCATTAAGTCCAACCTTTTCCTTGAACACCACCAGGGATGGTGACTTGACTGCTTCCGTTGGCAACCTGTTCCAGTGCCTGACTGCTCTTTCTGAGAAGAAATGTCTCCTAATTTCCAACCTAAACCTCCCCTCGCACAACTTGAGACTATTCCTTCTAGTCCTAAAAATGTTAAGAGAGGAGGAACACAAATGTTTAATGTTTCACACCCAGCCTCATTATAACCAAGACCTTGAAAAGGCAAATTGCATACTGGATTCTCTTCCAGCAGTACCTGAGTCAGTGAAGCAGCAGTTCTCATGGTAAGCTGAGGAAATGGGAGTAAAATACTGAGTGAGGAGGGATGGCAGTAAAATACTGCTCCCTGAGAGGGCTGGAAAGGGGAATGAAGATGCTGCTGCCTCAGGAGTCTTCTTGCACTTTCTCAAATATTTTTTTAATTTTTTTTTCAGTAGAGAAAACTCATATTAGTTCATCTGTGCTGAATTACCTATATTCCTCCGTGAAAGGGTTGTTTAAGCTAATCACCATCATTCATTTATAACAGTATTCATACTAGAGGCTACATAGTGTACCTGTTTGTGTTTTACTAACAATAACTATACTTAAAATGATACAAAACTTGTTTTAGATCTAGAAGCATCCAAAATCAGCATGTGATACAAAAGCTGTCAGTCTGATGTCAAGCATATTGTAGATGCTTTGCCAGTATCTACCTCTTGAATCTCATCATCTGTAATTGTGGAATAAATGCTTCCTCACAAAGTCTGCCTTCTACTTATCTTTCAGGGCCCTCTTTAAGAAGAAGAAGAAAAAAATTATAATCCGAATAGAACTAATTTGTGTTCTCTGTCTCCAAGGAAAAAAAAATCTGCATTCTCCCACTTCTGCCACTTGGTGACAAAACTGAAGATGCCCTGCTTGCTAGGTCTGCTCATGAGCACCCAGTAACAGGTACTGTCACAGCTGCCCTCAAGCATGACAAAGCCTGCTTGTTGTTTTCCTTTACCAAAATCACAGTTTTACTTTTGTTGTTAAAAATTTATGAAAAAAAAAAAAAAAAAAAAAAAAACCCTCTCCTCTCTTCAATCTTTTTATCTGTTTAAATCTTATGCAAATGACAGAGGTAATTACATAAATTACCAAGAGTGAAAACTGATGTATTCATTTACCCAGGGCTGAAAATGAAGGGAATGAATATTCAAAGCAGTGTGATCTAGCACAGTGTGAGGGGAAAAGGCTTCAGATAATCTGAATTAACTGTTTATAGGCTGCATCTTCTAGCTGGATCTTGCCTTTATGAGCAACAAGGTCAACTATCAAGTAGTTTTCACTGAGCTCAGCAATCAGAAGAACCAGTGAAGGATCAGTGCCTGCTTTTCACCATAAGCAAAATCCTGCACACAGCAACCCCCGTCCTAAATTCAGAGGATCTGGACAGCCTCTCCAGGAGTGAATAGCATTTCTTGCAGGAAACCCAGTTTCTGCCAAATTGGGTTTGGAAGCACTTCACTTCTACCTCCCCCCCCAGATATTAAACATTATATTGATGAGAAAAAGCACCATTCAGAATACTGCAGTTGAGAAGCTTTAGTGGTTTATTTTGTTCGTTTGTTTTTGTTTTTGTTTTTCATTGCATCTTTGCCTCTTGTCACAATACTCAGTGTTTTTCTTAGCTTGGGAGATCATTGTGGAACTGCCTTTGATGGAAGGGTGAATTCCCCTGCCTGATCCTACACAAACAGTGCTCAGGCTCTGTGATGACTGATGTGGTATTCAAAAAAAAGGCAAGGTCAGCTAAGTCATGAGTAAGCTTTATACTCCCGAAACAGTTTAGATTGGAAATCCTCTGCAAACAGACCTTTTCTATCTCAGAAGAAGGGTCGGTTGCTTTTTTCTTCTTGTGCAATGCTTTGTGGTTTCCCCCAGGGAAGATGCAGAGGTGAGGTGGAGCTGGTAGAGTGATTTCAACTGTCTGGTTTCCATGTTTCCTGTGTCATTACCAGGAACCTGCCAGTATTTAATACCAACTGTAAGCACTTCTAGTGGCAAAGTAGATGAGATCTGGGTGAGAATTTGCATGAATTTCCTATGACTGGATAAACTAGCTGTACAAAGCACTGTGCAGATACACAGAGGTGCAGCTGGTGGATTCCATTCCCCTTTTGATCCCTTTAAAGCTCTCTGCAAGGACCCTTCTTTGCCATAGTAGCAAAATTTTACTCACAGTTACACTTTTAGAGTTTATTTCATAGTAACACCAATGGGTTCATTTACATGAATTTACAACAATTATATCAGGCACTTTAAAATACTGTTAATGTCTCTGACAAGGAGCAGGAAAAAGCATCATTTATTTGAATTCACTTGCTACTCCCACCTTAATTCAAGGTGTCATCTACAGATAAAAACTGTTGCCACTGATTTCAGCCCTTCTATATGACGCAGTAGACATTTACAGAGATCTTTATGCTGATAATCTTCTCTGCATACCATGTAAATTATAGCTTTTTATTGTTTCTGAATGCCATTTACTTATTACTGCAGATGCAATCTCTGAAAATGCATTGGTGTTGGCTGTGCCTGTATTTCTATACATTAAGAAATAAACCTTGTATTTGAAATGAGGTGTTATTTAAATAAAATGTCACTGGAAACCACTATTCCCCTGTTGCAAACTGCAAAATATTTTTCTCCTTATAATTTGAAAATGTTCATCCAAAATTCCATGCTACCAAACATTAATTTCCTAAATAGCCTGGTTTACTTCCCACCATGATAATTTGTTCAGTCATTATAGTGCATGTTTATATTCTTGCCGTTATATTAACACAGCCCCATATTCTCACTACTAATGCTTTGACTACCATATTCAGAATACCTATTGTCACTACTAAGAAATATTTCTTACTTTGCTTTGTTTAAAATTTTTGTGCTTGGAGTTGTGCTAGACCACTTCAAGATTATCAGAATTAGCCATTAATCTCCCATCATATCTGTTCTATCTAGAAACGTTTGCAAAGTCCAGGTCAATTTTATTCTTTTGTAGGTTTTCCCTAGTATAAAATTCAAAGTAGCAGACAAGTGTGTGCAGCCTGTTCCGTAGCTTCTCCTGCCCTCTGCTGGATGCAATGTTACAACAACTCCAATTTATTATTTATCTTTATAGTTTGTGCTTGGTAAATGTGAGGAATTTAACCCCCTCTTTCTGCTTCTCAAGTGACTACTACTATTTATGCACTCTCTTTCATTTGATCATTTATATTTGTGTAAATAAAATAAAAAAAGAATAACTACTCTTTAACATGAAAAATTAGATTTGAGGGATTAGATTTCAGCTTTAAAACACTTCTTGCTCATTTTGCAGTTTCAGGAAGCGTGTGATCTCTCTGATGTAGGCATAAGAGTACCACAAGGATAAAAGTTGCATGTTTTCTGCCCACTTAATCATAGAAGAGTTTGTGAAGGTCATCTTGCCTAAGTCCCTGCTTGAAGCAGGTCCAAAATCTTGCCGTGTCCCATGGAGTTTTGAGTACCTCCTGAAATGGAGATCCCACCACCCATCTGGTCATCTCTTCCAGTGTTTGACCACCCCCACAGCACAAAAAGTTTTCCTTGTATCTAACTGAATTTTCCCATGTTCTAGTTTGTTTCCACTGCCTCATGTGCTTCCACCATGCATCTCTGAGAAAGTTCTGGTTTTATCTTCTCTATACTCTCCCACGAGGTAGCTGAAGAGAGCAATGAGATTTCACTTGGGCCTTCTGTTTAAGGCTGGACAAGCTCAGTTCTCTCAGCCCCTCCTTGTCCATCAGGTACTCCACTAGACTCTACCCAGTATATCAATGTCATTCTTGTACTGGAGAGCTGAAAACTGGCCAGTGCTTCAGGTATGGTCTGACAAGTGCTGAATAAAAAACCTCTCCTGGATCTGCTGGCTGCAATCTGATAAAACAGCCCAGACACATTCAACTTGGTGTCTATCAGAACCCTCAGATCCTTTTCCACCAAGTTTTCTTCCAGCCAGTCAGGCACTAGCCTGTGCTGGAGCCTGAGGTTATTTCTCTCCAGATGAAGGACTGGGCAATCCCATCTGTTGAAATTCCCATCAGCCCATTTGTGCAAACTTGGTGAGGATGCACGCTGCCCATTGCCCAGGTCACTAAAGAAGATCCTAAACAGTATTGGCACCATGTTGAGATGGAGGTGTAACAGGGGCTGCACTTCATGCCACTGATCGCAGCACCCTGAGCTCAGCAGTTTTAATCCACCTCACTGTCCACTTACCTGCAGCTGGCCCTGAGTATATCAACCAGCCCCTCCAATTTGTTACTGCCAATAAACATGCTAAGATTATGCTTCAACCCTTTATCCAGGTCTTCAATAAGGACATTAAGCAGTACTGGTCACAGTAAGGTCCCTGAGTAATGCCGCCAGTGACCTGTCATCACTTGGGCATTATACCTTTGATCAAAACCTACTGAGCCAAGCAGTCCAAACTATTTTTCACTCATCTTGTCTGCCACTTATCCAGTCCATAACTCATCAGTTTGACTATAAGGATACTACATCAAGGCAGACATATCGGTGTCTCTCTCCTCTTCCAGTTGTCTCTCAGACAAGGCAGTCAGGTCAATCAGACACAATTTGCCATGGGCATTGATCTAAATCACCTTCTTGCCCTTCTTGCAGCTGGAGTTGGTCTTCAGGAGGATTTGCTTGATAATATTTCCAAGGATTGAGGTCAGGCTGATGAGCCTGTAGTTCTCTGGATTCCCCTTGTGCCCTTCTTGAATATATGTATGACATTTGCCATTTTTCAGTTTTTCCAAACCTCTTCTTTACACCATGACCTTTCAACTGATAGAAAACAACCTTGCAATGACACCAGCAAGCATCCTTAATAGCCTTGGATGCATCCAATCTGGTCCAGTGGATCGGTATACATTGAGCTGGGTTAAGTACTCCCTAATGTGATTTTATTCTACAGATTTTCTTCTAATGCTTCGCTTCCATAAACTGCTAGTAGGCCTGGGAATGCAGGAGGCCTGAGGGTGGACCTCACCAGTGAAAACAAAGGTAAGCAAGGCATTGAATACTTCGGCCTTTTCCATGTCTCATGTCACTAGTTCTCCTACCCCACAGAGCAGTGGACTCACACTTGCTTTTGATGTCAGTGCACTTTTAGAAGCTTCTCTTGTTGCCAGTCAAATCACTTCCAATTCTCATCACCAGTCAAGATTTAATTTTCTTGTTTCCCTCCCTCCATGTTCAGCAAAGCCTCTGAATGCTTCTCTCAGGAGTTTTAACTATACAGTCTCACAGTCACTGCAGCCAAGGCTGCCTTCCATGTCTTCAGCCAGCACTTACTGGTTTGTGTCTAGCAGGTCCAGCAGAGTATCTTCTTACTCAGCCCCTTGATCACTTGCATCAAGAAGCTGCCTTCAATACACTCCAGAAGTTCCCTGTACTGCTTGTGTCTCCTATGAATGCCACTATCCACTACTGATAGGATCAACACCAGTTGCCTAAAGGAGGTTTGAGTTACATCCTGTTCTTGATCACCAGATAAAGATGTTGCAGGTGTCTACCTCAGTCTCTCTCCTCATACTGGTCTGTCCTTTAATCATTGCTCATAGCTCATCACCCAGCCACCCATTGCACATAGCACAAACCTTCCTCACTGCATTTCTGTCTGGTCCTTCCTGAAGGGCCTCCTATACCCACTGGTGCAGCTCTCCAGCCATGTCAGCTGTCTCACCAATGAGGTCATACCTCTCCAATGGGCATAATCTTTTTTTTTTTTCTTCTTTTTTTTTTTCTTACCTTTTTTTTTTTTTTCCCCTGCAATACATATTTATGTATAGGCACTTGCAATGGATGAAATGTAATGAAAGCAGTCACGGTGCTTTCACTGGGAAGTACAAGACTTCCCATTGCGCTGTCACTTCCCCTCGCTCCCTGTGCCTTACCTTCTCTATAGGTCATCATAAGCATCTCCCATTTTACCTAATTTCAAGCCCTTCTCACTGGGTTCGAAGCCTGGCAAAGACGCTCTTGCCACAGTTGGATGATCCAGATGGATCCTGTTCCTGCTTTGAAGTCCTTGCTCCTCCAGAATGATTTCATGGGTACAGATGCCAATTTCCTGATTGTGACACCAGCCACGCATCAAGTGTTCATCTACTGAAGGTACCCAAACCTGCCCCGGCCCTTCCTTTTCACTGGAAGGACTGAGAACACCATCTGTGCCCTATCCCATGCTGTATCAGCTGTTAATAACTAGTGGAAAACAAACCAAAACAGAACAAAAAACAGCAACAAAAGCAAACAAAAAAAAAAAACCTTTTTTTTTTTTTTCAAGGGCCTGGTATTCTGTGCCCTTGACCAAGGCATAAGCCCATGCTTTGCCATGAAGATATTAGGTACTAAAAGGAAAAAAAAAAAGTTGTAACATCAGTGTCAAATTTCATAAGCATCAGCAAAGACAAAACTATGTTAAACATGATCTCAATTTGTGACATGCCTTTGAAGCTATGCTGCATGCTGAGAATGCTGACACCATGTAAGTGGCATGTTCTATGCCCTTATCTGCACTGCTTCGCATACAGAATGAACAGACAAACTCTCCCTGGTAGATAATCCAAACCAAAAAGGAGTAAAAAATATATCTAGTTATAACTGTGACATAAATTATCAAGGTTGTAAAGTTAAAAATGGCAAGAGGATTGCCTTTGAACTGAGTAAAACAAATCAACATACTTTACTTTTAATGTGTTTCCAGTTCTTTTAAAAGACAAGAATTTCCAGGGAAATCTCCTGTTTATTCTCATATCACACATAGACTTGACAACACAAAGTCAAAATTCCACACTGTGACTCATTGTTGTAGTCAAGATTTACCAAAGCATCAGTTCTAATTGTGACAAGTAGAGTCTTCGCTGCTGGTAGGTCTTTTTGCCTATTTGCATTTCTGTTGAAGTCACTGTCAAGGAAGTTATTTATTCAATTAACTGTCTACAGCTGATTTTCATCCATGTAAATGTGATTAATTTAATCTGGACTAAGTACATACCCACGGAATTTACTAAAACATTATTTCTGTCTGATGGCTGCTCTTCTGCATGACCGTCTTTATCCTCTAATCTATACATTATTCTTCATTGTGCTGTTGTTTCTATCTAATTTTGTTTATTAAGTTTCTTTATTATGGTTACAAGTATTTAAGGTTACAAAATTAAATGGTCCTGCCACTAAGGTACTTCTAATGTGGTAGGTTTATAGAGAAGAGAGGATACAGTGGGAACCAATCATAGGATTGATTCTGTTCTCAGCAGATTAGTAGAAGTATTACTGCTTTTCTAGCATTTACTTTGGATTCCAACCCATGAAAGTACAATGACATCAAGAATGTTTGCATAAACCAAACAACTCTTCATGTTGCCCACGCTTTGATGGTAAAATATTCATTATATTCACGAATGTGAAAAAAAACGATGAAGGCTTTGATTCAAAGTTGAAAAGGTATTTGTCAGAAACCTTGCATTATCAGGAGGTAAGTGAAAAGTGAAGTGAGGTATTTTCTGTGAAGGAAGAAGATATGAGGTGATGCTAGACATGGAAAATTCTGGCAGCAAGTCCAGACAAACACTTAAACTACACAGGACACTCAACGCAGCATGTTCGGGATTTCTAGAAAACTTTCAAATACAAAAACATCCAAAACAGGTAAAAAAACTCTCTTATCCTCCTGAAAAGGAGATGGTTACTGAAGGATCACAGTTGCACAGACATAACCCTCTTAAAAAATGCTTGGGGTGGAGCTGGGAAATTATAGACCAGTTTGACCTTGGTGGTAGGCAAGATCCTAAAGATATTAATAAGAGATGAGATCACAAGGAACACAGACTGGGCAAAGTGATTAAAGGACATAATCTACTTGGATTTCAAAAAGGTATTTGACATAAAACTGCAAAGTAGATTAATGTACAATGTCATCAAGCATAACACAGAAGGTGTCATCCTGGTATGAATAATGAGAATCACAGGTACATTGATGTTATCTGCAGCTGTACTCTTGTAGGGAGTATGTTAACAAGTCAGATTCATTTCACATATAGGCTGCAAATTTATTACGAACACACATTAAGGCTAATTTGCTGTCCTAAGGCTGCTGTGTCTTTTAAAGATATACTGGAAATATTTTCTTCTCAGTTATACTAGTGAAATGAGTAGAGTTGCCTGTCACCACATATGGTAACAAGATAGACTGGAATCCACCCTAGGTCACTTGCCTTTGCTTAGCAGGCATGTTTTTCATATTACTGGGTTAGTACCATTTTGTCTATTTTTTTTTTCCCTAGTGCATTGCATAATTTTTGTATCTTTTTTTACTGTTGTGTCTCATCAACACAGGTGGGCTGTTTGCTAGCATAGATCTACCACTGTGTGTGCTGAAGGCTATATGCATTCTGTATTAGGTATTGAATTTTCCTCTCTGTCAAACTAGATTATTTTGATTTGTCAGTGACACTTTGGATTTACATAAGTGTAGATGAGAGAAGCATTTAGCTTACCCTCTGCAGCACTAAGTACTTGGATGGTTACTTTAGGAACCTGATTCTGTATCCTTTGTATATTTATATCAATGTAAATCCAGGACAAACCAGGGAAAGCTGTTTCACTAATATAAATAATAATTTAAAAAAAAACTAGCATTGACAGGATTAAGTGTGTACTTTGGTCCAGATCCTCTGAAAAGTCAATTGCATCAATTACAGCACGGGAGAATTTGGCTTATGCAGCTTCTTTACTGCTGATCCCTTGTAATGCCAAAAGGAAATTCCAAGTACTACAAGTTGATGTATACAATATGTGAATCCACTGCAAGTCTCCTTTGGAAACCTTGTCAACATCAATAGCTCAGGCCAATATCAGCAACTGCAGTGATAGCTGTTCAGAACGGTCACTCCTTTTTCCACGTGCAAAGTTGAAATGAGAAGATAAAGTTGCTGCTTACACTCGTGTTGTTACTTCAGTCAGTTATATTTATCTCATTACTACTAGAGAGCTTGGCAGTCTGCTGAAGCATGGTGATGAACGAACGTTAATGATAGCTGGAAAGCCCGTCCTGTTCCAGGTCTGTCATGTGAGCTTGAGGCCATGTGCAGCAGGCTGTAACATCAATGGAAGAACCAGAACGGAGCCAGCTGACCACTGCAGCCTCTCTTACTAAAAAATACTAGATAGACACAGCCTACAATCTCCCAAAAGCCAAAGGCAACCTTAATGCTACTTCTGGTACTAGCAGAAGCTGCTGGAAGGAAACAGGGTGGAAATGCACATACCAAAGTGGGGATGAATCTCTATCTAAGTTTATGTGGGTAATGGAGAACAAAATCTGACTCAAATTTCTTGACAGTCAGGTATGTGCAAGTTAAAATGCCATTCAGATGTGTTGTGTTGGCAGCCAGGTTTATTTCAGCTGGGGGGATGTTGCACTGAAAGATGTTCTGAATTTGTTTTCAGAATCTATGTTTTATCAGCATTTGACAGTAAAAAAGCTCCATTAAATTCTCTGTACATCGTAGACCTCATACAAACCCACATCCTCTGATTTTGCAAAGCCCTACAACCTGGGTTAGGGAAATACACATTTCAGCTATGTGAATTTATCTTTTAGCAAATGTTACTCCCCTTTTGTTGGATCTCTACCATCTGAGAATTTCTCAAAGCAAAGAGAAAGACAAAGAAACTATGTGCTGGTCCTGCTTCTTGCCCTTGACACAAATTTCTTACAAAACTGGTCAAAAGTAGCCTTAGGGCTTACAATTTGTGGCCAGATGACCTCTTTTGTGTGGATGAAATGCACTATAAAAGAGAACCTAACATTTATTATTATTATTATTATTATTATTATTATTATTATTCCAATCTTTCTCTTTGTCAGAACAGTTATAAGCTGTTATAAGTCAAAATAAGGGAATATAGTTGCTAAGAGACTCTTGGAGATGACAAACAAAAAACAATCCTTCCTCCATTTAAACAAGATTTTAAAATAACCTCTCTGACAATGTCTCCTTCTGACAATGTATTCAGACTGGCATTTCAGCCTTTTCCTATTCACTGAAAACCTGGCTTATTTATTGGCTTACTGTTCCTCCTAATCCTCTTCAACACCTTCTTGACAGGTACTTCTAGTTTTTGGTCATTCAGCTATGGTGGATTAGAAAGAACACAGAAAGAAACGTGTGTGTAGGAAGTAATGTGACAGATGAACTCAAAAAAGATGTAATTATGATGCTGAAGAAAGATCCAAACACTTCACTACTTGACAGAAGAGAAAACTAAATTCACTGATTCCCCAAAGCAGAGAGAGGCAATGACCACAGGTCAAAGAAATGGCACAACTTTTAACCTAGGACAGAAAAATTGAGTGGAGACAGGAAGAATAAGATTTGCTGCAATGATCAGTCAGCTTCAAAGGCACAGGGAATCGTCTCCTGTGCCAGGAGGTGAATAAGACATTTTCGGAGAGCTGTGGCAGGAACAGTTTTCTTTTCCCAGGCATGAATGGCCTTTTCTCCCCTTCTGGGCAGCACAGTTCACCTCAATGAGTTATCAAAAATATAACCCAAAGTGATTTTGACCCCATCACAAAAGCATTTTACATTAGTGCCGAGCTTTGCTGAGTTTTATTTCTTCTTACACGGACCTTGAGTTTTATACAGTTATGACTTTAAACCCATGAGCTTTTTGACCTGAAGCATACAGACCCAATCAAGCCCAGAATTCAGACAGCACAGAGACAGCATGAAATTACTTTTGTCCACCTTACCCTCTGCTGAAGCCTCCTGCAAGACGAAATACAGAGTATGGCCATTGTTCTATGTGACTTGAATTTGAATTGCTAACCAAGCTGATAGTCACTTAGGAAATCATTCTTGCCAAGAATACATGTACGTGTTAGAAAGAAAATATGAAGCCAGTAACAATATAAATATGTTAACATAAGAACTTTTTGCCTGTGTTCACCTTACAATTGTATGAGTAAATGAGTGCTAATTTCTAAATAGTTTACATGTAAAACTTTGTTTCATGGCAATGACAAAACTGCATTTTTTTTTTCACTTAACACTTATGCGCACACTTAAGTATAGTGGCTGCTTGATCCTTTGATGTCAGTACTACCAAGCCAAGCCTGCCCTCTGTTTCATACTGATGCAGCACCCCAGCAATACCACCACTGCTGCCCTGCAGTGGAAGCGAGTTCTCAGTGAACATACAGAAGTCCACGAGAGAGCTGCACCCTGTGTTTTCTGTAAAGCTGTGGAAAAAGCTGCATACAACTAGCAGATCTTTCCCTCCTCATGACACTTGCTTCCCCACGATGCAAAGTATTGTCCACAGAATTGCTCCTCTCTGGTGTGCTATCTGTAAGCCAAGGGCTGTGCTGCTGTGCTGCAGGTTGAGCCCCAAGGATAGCACATTTTCCAAGTCCTGTAGAGTATTTCATTGAGAAAATAGAACTTAAATAAAGCTGTGAATCTGCTTGAATCTATCTGTTTAGTCTTATGTGACTAATTGAGCAGCTCACAGAATGAAGGCAACCGAGGGAAGGAGGTACCAACTAGGCATGCAAATTAAATTGTTACAAAGATATGTGTTGAACAACTTTAGATAAAATGAATCAAATTACTATGAAAAATTATAGGCTGTACAATTACATAGACCAAAGATGCTTCTAATTACCCAGTGTTAATTATCTACTTAAAATACTTAGGAGAGGGTGAGCAAATAGGAGATCTGTTAGGAACTATTCTACTGCTGTTTATTGTTCAGGAAGCAATTGCAGTATACGAGCTAAATTATCTGTTTTAAATGAACATTTGGAGAGCAAAATAAAGGTGTTTTGCATCTTCATAGGAAAATCTCTCAATACAGCTACAATTTAGCTGTACTGACAGAATCACATGTATGAGAAAACTTGAACTGCCTCACAGTTTATAGGCCAAATTCAGGACCAGGGACATATATTGCAAATGCTCTGGTATCACTGAAATTGCAGAGGTGTAACTGAGGCAGGCAGTTGTCACATTGCTCAAAGAAAATCAGCCCGTGCAGTTATTTTTGCTGGTGTGCAGTGGCTATGAAATACTACAATTTCAGCTCAGAGTGTGTGTGCGCTTTACACACACTTTAACCCTTCTTTTTGTGGTTATAAATTATTCAGTATGGTTCAAGGTAGAAAGTGTTTACATGCAGATGCATGGCAGTTTAAGGACACAGAATTATTCTATCACATTATTAAATCGCTATATTTATCTTGGAAATAGTTACAGAACAAACAGAACTGGGATCTAACAAACCTAGTGAGAGGCTCAGGCTCACTGACACCAGCCAGGGCCACGTGGGAGTGCCCAGCGTAGCACGGCCACAGAGGAGACAGACGAAGACATGATTCAGAACAAAAATAAATAAATAAATAAATAAATAAATAAAATAAAAAAGAGTTTGGAGAAATATATATAAATACACATATATGGAAATAAAGTGCTAGACAATTTTAATGACAAAGCTCATCCAGCAAACACACACCTGAACTGAGCTGACAAAGCCTTTGTTTCAGGTAGGACTCCAGGCTGCTGTACTGCACATGTGATAGTGAAAGACCACTGACCTACCAGGCCTTGTTATAGAAACTTTTCCTGTTCTTAGGTTCTTAGGCTACATGCAATCAAACTTCAAATAAATCAGTTTCTAGTAACATTCACCTGGAAAGATTCTGCTGTTTTGGTCTATTAATAATCTTTAATGAGTGTATTGCTCTTATAAGAGATCCGGTGTGGTCACTCAGTTTCAGGGGCATTTGCCTGCCATAGTAAAATCTAGATAAATCTAGTAAAAGTGAACCTGCTATCTAGTAAAATCTAGACTCTCAGCCTGATGGCAACTGTTCCTGAGAGAACTGAAATGGAAATTGTCAGTACAGTCATTTCTGAAATTCTTCACTCAGAGGGTGGTGAGGCGCTGGCACAGGCTGCCCAAGAAGCTGTGAATGCCCCATCCCTGGAGGTGTTCAAGGTCAGGCTGGATGGGGCTTTGGGCAGCCTGGTCTGGTAGGAGGTGTCCCTGACATGGCAGGGAGGGGGTGGAACTGGATGATCCTGAAGGTCCCTTCCAACGTGAGGCATCATGATCCTGTCATTGACAACAAAGAAACGTGGTAAATTTGCACATTGTCATCATGCATGGAAGAGAAAGCCCAGAAGAAAAAAAAATAGGAAGAAAGGTATGCGTGTTTATTCTCTGTGTGTCTTGATTTTGATTCTCTTCTCAGATACCAAGAGTCAGAGCCTATGTACACCAACTCTGTGGGAAATCTTCGAACTATGTTTTGTATAAATGTGCTCCTTAAAAATCTAAAAATAAAACTGGAGGTGACAGTTAAACTCTGGAGACTGCATACTTTTTCTGTAGTTACCTAAAAAATAAAAATAACAAACGTTGGTTTGATTATTGTCGCCAGACCTGCCTCACCCTTAGACAGAATGGAACAACAAATCTTACAGCTTTTCCAAGTTGTTGCAAGCTTATTGACTCCAGTAGCAAAGTCTGAGTGAAGCCACAGGCTGACAGAATTCAATAGGACAAATTCTTTCCTGGAACTGTCCCAGCTCCCTCTCTGTATACCTTGGCAGGCGCATCTTCTGGCCACAAGACTGGGACGAGATAGGAAACAGAAGAGGTAAAAATCAGTCTCAGCCTCCCATCTGCTGATGGGTCCCAGAAGATTTATGGTGTTGCTAAGAGAGGCACAGGGCCAGGAGTCCTGCAAAGCCTCCGCTCCGGGGATACGAGTGGAGTTTTGTCTGCACTTTGAAGCTGGCTGCCTTCCCATGCAAATGATGCATGAGGATTAGCTTCTGGGCCAAAGTAAGCGCAAATAATTTTGCCTTGACTTGAATGTTAACAAATATCAGGCTCTCTGTGAGGTTTGAAAGGCAATTTTAAGAAGCAGCTATTTAGGAACCTTTGTATGAGATCTAATAAGTATGGTCAGTTTTCAAAATTTCCCACTCCAAGTATATAGGTTGCAGCTTGGTTGTTCTCCCTTCAGATTTTTTATTTTTATTTTTTAATTTTAAACCTTTGCCTATTTATCCTCCTTGGATTTTTTTCCCCTTGGAATACATTTCTTATAGAATATATATAAGTTTCTTTAAACTTCACTGTGTTTTCTAAATACTGTGAAGCTGAACGGCCTTCTCTTGAAACCAGACCCAGTGTAGCCTGATGACTCGGGTGACAGTTTTGGAGTGGGGTCCCTGTTAACAAGGGTGAATAGCATAATTCCAGCTATTATATAACCAGAGGTGCATTTTCAAAGGGGTAAGTAGCCTAAAAAACAAACAAAACATTTTATTCGATACAAGGGAGACAGAAAAGTGACTTTCCATACACAACGACCTTTTAAATCACAGTCTTCAATGGCAGTTCCATCAGCCACCATC
Source organism: Anas acuta (assembly GCF_963932015.1). Lineage (NCBI taxonomy): Eukaryota > Metazoa > Chordata > Aves > Anseriformes > Anatidae > Anas > Anas acuta. The sequence goes on from NC_088979.1 coordinate 87,429,852, forward strand.
TAATATGAAAAATGTAACCTATGTCAAGATCATCCTTTTGTGTTTTATTGCAATAAAGAATCGTGTGGCTCCCTTGTGGCAATGAATGTTAACAATACAAAGCTCTCTGTGTTTGGAAATGAATAGCCACTTCATTTTACAAAAAATCAAAATTATATGAAGAAAACAATTCTAGGGAGGGGTTGAAAAATGTGATTCCTTGCAGCATCACAATCATTAATAACAAGTGAAATATTTACTCTAATCTGTTTACTGTTTCACTTAGTCTCCTGATATTATTTATCTGAAATATGGAGAATTCATTTTCTTTTTTCTATTAATTGCAATGCAACAATAAACATTTTCACCTTTTTAATTTGCATTCACTCTGTTTACTATTGTGCTGGCACAGACTTTGACACAAGGGAAAATATATTGCTTGGAAAGGACATTCCATTTCTCCAGTGGAAAGTTGCATGTCATATTAAAAGGTTATTTAAAAGGTATTAGTTTCTTGAATTGTGTCTCTGTGATACTCAACATTAATCCTTTCTTTTCCCCCTGTGAACTTTGCTTAGTTTTTCAAACCACTGGACTGAAGGAAATCATCCACCTTAATTTTGCTTGGTTATACAACTCAACAGAATTGTTATAGATTTCTTTCCTTTCTTTTGCTCGCTGTTATTCCTAGAATACCTGACAGAGGTTAATCAGAACCAGTTTCTACCCTCTGATAACCCATGTAGCGCAAACTACACAAGGCTGAACAACCTTAAATAATACAGTATGTTTGCATCTAAGCTATGCATTTTATAATAGTTCCCTGATTCTACAAAATTTGAGCCTCCCATACAAAACCAGTAGCAATAAATTCTTCCCTGTCTTCAGAGATTTTACTTCTTTTCATTAAGGGGAAAAATGGCCTACTAAGTTTGAGGAGCGTTTGGTTTTTGAGAGAGGAATGGAATGATTATTTTTCATTATGAGTGTCTCAGTGAAAAAACTGTAACAGCAGTGTTTGTTTCCATCTTTTATGTGCTTTATATCAGGTCCTGTAACCAGCTTTTCCCAAATAAACAGTGGTCCATGGATCAAAGCAGTATCATAGATGCTTGATTCATTAAGGGCTTTGAGATTATGACTGAGGAATGTATAGCAGCTAGCAGAAGGACCTCAGCCAAGAGATGGATGTAAGAAATGAAGATGGTTTTTGCATCGGCTGTCTTCACGTTTCACTTCAATTAGAGTAAACCATATTGGAAGTGGTGGAAACATCTGCTGCTTCTGATCCATTATCAGGAAGAAAGTGACGATGCTTTTCCGCTAGCTGGAGGTGAAAGACGTCCCACTTGGAAAGGAACACAACTCAGCAAGCAAGTTTGCTAACAAGTCAAACACAACGTATGACCTGGCATAACTTCGACAAATAGAAGCTACGTGCTTTCAGCTCTGCATGGCAAGGTTGCAAATGACTCTGCAAACTCCCACTGGCACATACCAGTCTGCAATGCCAAGGCTGCAGAAGGAAACAGTGTTATAAGCACAGAGATCATGTTGTGTGCAGTTCTTAAGAACCACCAATGCTGTCTCATGCCCTGCTCTTACCTCAGATTATCATTAGACTTTTACAACATTCACAGATGTCGCAGGCTGCTGGGAGTTTAGTGCTTTACTGATTATTCTCCTGAGGTGGGAGATTGGAACAGCGAACACAGTCACAGATGTCTTCAGAGTTAAGTGTTATTTTATGCAAAACCAAGAGAACTGTTTCAATAAAATGTTACACCACAAGCCCGGATCTTTAAAAATGTCTCAACTCTTCCTGAACTACCAGTATTCAAGAACCTCAGCCCTCCTCTACAAGCAGTCCTTCCAACTTATACAACTACTCTGGCTGTAAGGTGGTACTCTGTACTAGAAAGGTGATCATGAACTGAAACCAACACTTATGAAATTTTAACTGTTCAGTTATAGGGATCTACCTTGAAGTGTCCTTTGCAAGCTCCAAGAAGTTAAACGCTTTGTCCAGTGACTTGAGACAAATCCTCCATATTACCCAGCAGCACACACATGACATAAATTACACTCATCTCTGGCTGCTAACCCTGGCTATGCACTGACACCTCTGCAACCTCTGTGTGGATGTCTCTACCACACAGCTGGTGGCACTGCAGTCGGCAACACTCACGTGAGCTTTAATCTAGTCAGAATCAGCAACGGGAGTAATGCAGACACAGCAGCATGCACTTTGTCATGGGCTGTGCAAACCTGATGAAAATCCGGCATGCATATATAGACGATGCTTGTAAACCCTCTCCGAAGCCTGTAGTAATGTTTTTATGACTGTTAAATTGCATGCTAGAGAGACTAAAGCTGGTTTGGTTGTGCCCAATCATTTTAATTTGCTTTTTAAAGTTACTGCAAGTGCCAGTTCAATAGATGGAATGTTGAAAGTGTTTTCTGGATGTCTAATGCCCTCCCAATGCATTCTTGCTGCTGCCCTAAAATATTTTAGTAGAGACGAAGCCAACACATTCCACAGCAGACTGTAAAACACAATCAAAGCAATCACAGAACCAGACATACAATATATGAGTAGGAAATCCCCCAAACCTCATGTAAATACTTACATTTTTACTCTTATTCTGCAGCATGGTTGCAACTTTCTGTAGTATTTTCGAGTATGGTCCGAAAATAATTTTCTATTATAACTGTGTATCTTTCCGGGAATATAACAACAGATATCAAAAGGAAGCACTTGCATCACAGCCTGAGCACACTGCTCCTCCCCTCCGGAACAAAACACACAGCTCTGACACTCCTTAGGTCTCTCTTGCCTGATAGATACGCATAGGAAAGTAAGAAGGAAAGAACATAAGAAACACTCGACTGTAAGGCAGTTGCACTTATGCACTCCTATAAGGACTTCATCATTTATCAGTAGTCCTGGCTACCGGGGAGGCCCCAGTCATCTGGCAACTAGCAAATGTGATGCCTATCTACGAGAAGAGCCAGAAGGAGGATCCGGGAAACTACAGGCCTATCAGTCTGACCTCAGTGCCAGAGAAGCTCATGGAGCAGGTTATGTCGAGTGCTATCACACAGCACTTACAGGACAACCAGGTGACTGGGCTCAGTCAGCATGGGTTTATGAAAGGCAGGTCCTGCTTGATGAACCTGATCTTCTACCACAAGGTGACGTGCTCTGTGGATGAGGGAAAGACCGTGGATGTGGTCTACCTAGACCTCAGTAAGGCTTTTGACACTGTTTCCCACAGCATTCTCTTTGAGAAGGCTTTGTTGGGTTAAAAACTGGCTGGGTGGTTGGGCCCCAGGAGTTGTGGTGAATGGAGTTAAACCCAGCTGGAGGCTGCTCACTGGTGGTGTCCTCTGGGGCTCAGTAGCAGGGCCAGTTCTTTCTCTTCAGTATCTTCATCAATGATCTGGACCAGGGGATTGAGTGCACCCTCAGTAAGTTTGCAGACAACACCAAGTTACGCATGAGTGTAGATCTGTTCGAGGCAGGAGAGCTCAGTAGAGAGATCTGCGTAAGCTGGACTGATGGGCCATGGCCACCTGTATGATGTTCAACAAGGCTAAGTTCTGGGTCCTGCACTTGGGGCACAACAACCCCATGCTACATGCTGGGGAATAGTGTCTGGAAGCTGTTCATCCAAAAGGGACCTGGGGTATTTGTTGATAGCGAGCTGAATATGAGCCAGCAGTGTGCTCAGGTGGCCAAGAAGGCCAACGGCATCCTGGCTTGTATCAGAAACAGTGTGGCTAGCAGGACCAGGGAAGTGATTGTCCTCTGTACTTGGCTCTAGTGAAGCTGCAACTCGAATACCATGTTCTGTTTTGGGCCCCTCAGTACAAAAAGGACAGTGAGGTGTGGGAGCATGTCCAGAGAAGGGCAACAAAGCTGGTGAAGGGTCTAGAGAACAAGTCTTATGACAAGTGGCTGAGGGAACTGTGGTTATTTAGCCTAGAGAAAAGGAGGCTCACAGAGACCTTGTTGTACTCTACAATTACCTTAAAGGAGGCTATAGAAAGGTGGTGGTCAAGCTCTTCTCCCAAGCACCTAGTGATAAGACAAGGGGAAGTGGCCTCAGGTTTTGCCAGAGGAGGTTTAGGTTGGATATTAGGAGAAATTTCTTTACTGAAAGTGTTGTGTGGCATAGGCTGTCCTGGGAAGTAGTTGAGTCACCATCCCTGGGGGTCTTCAAAAAACTTGTAGATGCAGAAGTTAGTAGGGTGGTTTAGTGGTGGATTTCAGTACAAGGTTAAAGGTTGGACCAGATGATCTTAGAGGTATTTTCCAACCTGAACGATTCTATGATTCTATGACTAGTATTTCATTTCTACAGTTGTGTTTTTCTGACCCAATCACTCTGACTGCACTTAGTAGCAACCCTATCTGATGTGATGTGGTAATCTGCTATCTGTCCATGTTCTTGTTCACGGGATAAACTGGCATTGAGCAATGACTGGGCCACTGACGGTATGTGATGATGAGTTTAGACAAGCAGTCAGTGCAATTCAAAAGTACTAGCTGTGTTTCAAATGTCACACCTCAGTGAAAAACACGGGAACTGGAAATACCTCTCTGACACAACCAGATCACAGCAAAAATCTTACTCCCAGGTTGAACGGCCTACAATCCACCAAATCATCCTAAGATAAGAAATGCACATGCAATTTTCTATCATAGTAGTTTAATCATGTATCTTTTATCTGTAAGAATTTCAGAATCCTTTACTGGTAATTTTTACATATTGCATACTCACCAACCTAGGGTGTATCTATACAATGCAAATAGATAGCGAATGGTAACATGGACATATTCAACAGCCATTGCGTCCACTGCAAAAGCACAACCACATCTAAGATAGGAAAGGAGAGCTAAATTTATAGAATACTCTAGTCCTACACAAAAGCACTGTCACAGAAGGAGTAAATGATGTTATCAATTTAAATTCCTGCTACTACAGTGGGAACTCCACGTGTTTCGAAACTGGAACTGAACAGAGCACCAAAGGTAATTGCAATAAAAAATACCCCTAAAGGAATTAATCATGTGAGTCACCCAAAAGATAAGTATATCGTTTTGTAGCTTTAGAAAAAAATGTCACAAATCCTCTTTGAATTGCATTATTAAAGTCTAATATAAAAAATGTATGATTGTGAAGGCATATATGCAAAAACATCTCTTCACTTTTTTCACATTATATCCTGTTCAAACACCCAGAAAACACCTATGCCACAACACTGACTTTATATATTTTATTTACTTGATTCTTCAGTGTTTCAGCATCAAGCAGCTCTCATGACAGTGACCTTGCCAGAACTGCAGCTGTTGTAGAAGACTGTATAAAGGAAGCCTTGAAACTTCCATGTGTATTTGAGCACACTTTTGGAGAAGCTATATTTCTGTAGAATCTACTCACAATCCACGGGCTAGAAATTTGTAAACCAGCACAAACTCATTATGGAAATTGCAAAGAGAAAAATAGGAGCAGTGCTGCAGCTTTTCTTAGACAAGAATGCAAGCCAACTCTAAGGTGCGTGCTGGCACTAGCTCTAATGCTCTTTGCACTGTTGCTGCTGTACCCTGCGACAAAAGACCGTTCTAAAAACAGTGGCAGTGCCCTGTCCCGGCTTGCTAGCTGTCCTGGGAATCAGTCACAGTGCTTGAGAATACTGCCTTGAAAACTTTCCAGCATCTATGCAATTGTGACCTAGTGTTGTACGTCAAAAGTGGAGAACAGAGACAGAAAAGATTGTAAGGAGGCATAACCCCTTCTCCTCTATTGGACACACACCCATTTGCCTATGCACCAACAGTTTCACCCAGCAGTGTTAGTCAGCCCTTTAGAGGGTATAACAAATAACAGTGGCTTGGATTTGCACTTCTTAAGGTAGAAAAAAAATCCACAGTCCAACTTAAGACAAACTAATGCAATTTTTGAGTGCTCTCCCATCTTTCCCACAGATTTATTTTGATTCCTCGACTATAGTGTTGCTGTGTTTACTCAAACTCCATGATATCTTCGTCTGTAATGAAATTCTTGATCCCTTATCACTGTTAAAACAATAAACATTTTATATTGTTCTTTCAGGATCACATGGCTGACACAAATTTGAAACGGAAAAGCAACCAGAGTACCTAGCAGAGTCAAAACAGTGTTATCACAAAAGGGAAAGTACAAAGGATGATGTATAGGTCCAAAAAGTTTTAATTCAATTTGAAACCTAGCAGATGAATTTTGTTCTATATGTGTTTTCAGGGAATAGAATCCACCTTTAGATGAGGATACATTTCTTAAAACGTAAGGAAAGATGGAAAAGTGAGGTGATCTTACAAACCTATGATGTGAGATTTATTACAGAATAGCTAGATGGTTTGTGAACTTTAAAATGTCATATCAGGACTATAATTTTCTATTTAATTCTGTAGGCAGAATTAGAATTATTATATAATGGATGTCCTCCATTCTGAGCTCTCTTTCTACAGGCTTCCAGCTAAATTATTCTATTTAGACCCTTAAGTCTGTAACTGCATGCATGCAAGTAAACTGTCCCAGGGGTCAGCAGGATTACTTCTAGTATGCAAGGTATTACTTGCCTACAGATTACTCTGCTTAGACTTCATCCCAAGCCAACGATACAAAAAAACAGTAGCTCCTTACTCCTTACACACCTTCTTGCCCATTTTCATATTGAGGTCTACTTCTGCACCTACAAAGACAGAAAATGTTATTTCTTTCTGTAACTAAAACTATGACAAATGTATTTAAGGATCATTCTATTTATGTATCAACAAATTAAACTATTATATATCAGCACATTTCAGTGACAACATGTATGTTACTGACCACAGTTTAACAGGGAGAAAGAACTTGCTTTGACTTCTTAGAACCAAGATTCATTTTATAGTGCTTACATTAAAAAATTACTCTTTTGATTTGTAAATGGAACTAATTCAGCATAGGAACTATTCAGACAGAAAAACATGGAACACTAGAGGTACATTTTATCAAGATATTTTTCTGGCTGCAATTCTTAGGCACAAACATGCAGAAAATTGCTTTCTTCCAAAATAGGAAAAGGTATCTCTTAGATTTCTGTTCATAAAAAGGAAAGGGGAGAAGGACTAACTATATTTTTGTTCTGCTTAAAATGAATGTAGCATAGAATTTAAACCCCAGCCTAAGGCTTTTCACAGATTATAGTAATAAATGCCACAAGCATTAAATTAAAAAACAAAACAAAACAAACAAACAAAAAACACCGTAAAGCCCAGGGGCATTTTCATCTACAAGTTATTATAGAACTGGATTTAACAATGAATTCAATTCTACTTTGAGTTACTGTTTTAACAGCAAGTATCAAGGACTATTTTTCAAATTTTTCATCTCATATATTGCATTTTTGGATGGTGATGTATTTCAGGGCACTGATGCACTGGTTCCCACACAGCTGTCTAAGAACTGCCCTGATTACTCAGTGCCAGCTCTCCTTGTTTCCAGCTGCTAAATCCCATTAGAAGTAGCTAAAAATACATTAAATACTTTCCTAATATTACTTTTTCATATAATCACTTGTCACACGGATAACAGGAAACAGAAGAACTGGATCAGCAATAAAATGAACTACTTTGAGAGGTGTGTTCAGCAAAGCTAAAACACATACAATCTCTTATTTCTTGGGTTATCAGGTACCTAATAGCCATAAGGATTTTTCCCTAAATCCTTAAGCAGAGCCAGCGCTTTGCTCAAGAATTTAAGAAAAAATCCTTATGGCTATTATTATGATTAATTGTGAACTTTCAAAGTTTATTTATTTCCTGGAAGTACAATTCCACCATCAAATCTATGAACAGGCAGATTAAAAACATGATACCAAGTCTCTGCAATTCTGTTGGAAAAATGTTTTGAAAGTGACACATGTAAACATAAACGAAGCACTTGCTAATGGAGGTCTTCCATTACAGTCCATTGTAAAGGAAAATAATAATTTCCTAGCGCTTACAAAGGACTGGTGGCTGCTAAACTGAAAGGGAGCTGTGGAGCTCAGTCTTATGATTATACAGTGGCTAGGCAAAACACCATCCCCTGGAGCTGTAGTACAGGGAACTTACAGACAGACAGTAAGAAACAGTAGCAAAAATGTTTGACTCAGATGTGGATCTGAAGGGTCTGGAAGCAACAAATGAGAGGACGAATTAAGGCAGGAGCTGGATAACACAAGAAGTGCTGAACAAAGAAGGGTCAGTGCAGGGGCACAGAAGCTCTCATCAAGGATCAACAGCTATGCACAGGGTTTTTACTTGCATATCACGAAAGAGACCGGATAGAGCTTCTAGAGCTATTAATTAGGTCCAAAAGCACCCACTTATACTTAGAAAATATGCATTTTTGCTGAGGAATGTGCACTTTAGGATTTTGATAATAGTTTCAAACATAGGGCAAGAACTGATCTCTGTTAGGTAAAAGCACTGTTGCACTGAGATCTTGCTTCCTTCTGGTTTTGCATCTTGCCTCTCCAAAAACACTAGTCAGGCTTGGCTGGCTTCCAATGTAGGGATTAGAATACAGGAATTCCTTAATTAACTTTACACAATCTCTGACACAGGAGCCAAGGCCTCAGCCTAAGGAAGATGACGTGAACAGTCGGTAATGACAATACAAGATGCATGCCGCCTCCTTTCACTGCCTCACCCCGCACTTCCCAGATTTTTACCAGCCAGGTGGAAGGTGGGTACACGAGCTCTGCATCCGCTCTGAGCAATTTCAGCACAGTGGTATTCTGTGGCTCTGATAAATGGTGATAAGTAAGAGAAAGGACTCTGTAAAGAGAGATGCTGACTAAACAAATAAAAACATTTGAAGGAGAGAAGAAAAAAAAAAAGCTCAAATCATGTTTTTTATATTTATTGATCTTTATCATTCAGAAGCAGGCATGTTAGATCAGCTTACACAGGCACACAAACGGAAGATAACCTCAAACTAAGGCCCAGTTTACGGATGAAAAATTAAATGTACACCCACTAAACCATCTGCAGCGCTCTGCCCGAACAGAGATTTCAGGCTCTACTGACGTCAATGAAAAGTCCATCCATCAGTCACAGCTGCCTGAAGCCTGTCCTCGGAGCAGGGGGATGCAGAATTGCTGTTCACTACGGCAGATGTTGACAAGAGCTTCAGGCAGGAACACTGGGCATGGGCATTTTTATACTAACATTTATCCCCTGTTACATGGAAGAAATATTAAGAAATGTATTAAGAATTGTAATACAGCTGTTGTATCCACACAGCTTGTTGCTGGTGGTATTCACAAAACGATGCCCAATGTTTTGGTGACCACGTGGACCAGGCACTGACTTTAACCATGCTCATGAGGAAGTTTCTGAGAATGGAAAGCTCAGGGCACCGAGGCTACCCTTCACACAGCCTCCAGCCGCGTGAGGGACCACCACTGGGTTCCCAAAACCTCTTTTTGAGGAGAAAACCATTTCCCTGCACTCTGCTCTGGTGAGGCTGCACCTTGAGCACTGTGCTCAGCTTTGGGCCCCTCACTGCAAGAAGGACATCGAGGCCCTGGAGCATATACAGAGAAGGGCTAGGAAGCTGGTGAAGGGCCTGGACCACAAGTCCTGTGAGGAGCGGCTGAGGGAGCTGGGGGTGCTTGGTCTGGAGGAGGCTCAGGGGAGACCTCATTGCTCTCTGCAGCTACCTGAAAGGAAGCTGTGGGGAGCTGGGGGTCGGCCTCTTCTCGCAGGTAGCTGGTGATAGGACTAGAGGGAATGGCCTCAAGTTGCACCAGGGGAGGTTGAGGCTGGCAATGAGGAGCCATTTCTGCTCAGAAGGAGCAGTCAGGCACTGGGACGGGTTGCCCAGGGAGGTGGTGGAGTCACCGTCCCTGGGGGTGTTCAAGGAGAGGTTGGACGCGGTGCTTGGGGCATGGTGTAGTGGGTGACACTGGTGGTAAGGGCTGGTTGGAGCAGACGACCTTGGAGCTCTATCGCTTTAACACTTTATTTTCGCTGAGCTCCCCCAGCCCCACGGCCGTATTTTTTTTTATTTTTTTTTTTAAGCGCGCGCCTCCCCGCCCCTCCCCTCCCTCCCCTCCCTCTCTCGCGATGCCGGGCGCCATGCCGGAGCCGGGCGGGCGCAGGCCGGGCCCCTCCCCTCGCCGCGCGGCCTCAGCGCCGCGCACTGAGCGTGCGGCGCCGCCCGCAGCCCGGAAGCGCTTCGCGGCCGCTGCTCCAGGCCCCCCCCTTCCCCCTTCCCTTCCCTCCCTCCCCCCCCTCCCCGCTCGGTAGACCCGGAGCGCGCCCCCCGCCCCCCCCGCAACCGCCTCCAGCGGCCGGCGCCTGCCGCCCCCTCCTCTTTTTCCAACGGCCGCCGTGGCGGAGGCCCGGCGGGGCGCCCAGGGGCCGGGCATGCGGCCGGCGGCGGCGGAGCCGAGCCCCCAGCGCAGCACGGTGAGGGGCCGGGGGGCGCACCGGGAGTGAGGGGGGGATCGTCCCCGGCCTGGTGGGGGGGGGGGAAACGCGGCCTGTGAGGGAAAGGGGGGGGGAAAACTCGGGGCTTGGAGACCTCCATGGGGGTCCTGGGGGGGTTGGTCCGCGAAGGGAAGGGAAGGGAGGAGAAGGGAGGGGAAGGGGGAGCAGCCGCCGTGGTGCTGTTGGGGGTGGGAGGGCCCCAAAGGACCCCAAAGGTAGCAGGCCGTAGGTGTGCTCTGCCCGAGCTCCTGTCCTGAGGGCAGGTCCTGCCGGTTGTGGGAGCTGCTGGGGGGACGAGCAGGCCTGGTTTGTGTGGGGGTGCCTTATCGCTGTAGCTGGGTATGCTAGGCAGGTGCTGCCCTACGCCTTGGTGTTATACCTCTCCCAGGCATCCAGCCCTGTGGTTAGTGTGTTTCGCCCCCCCCCCCCCGTTCAGACAGGACTTGTGACCTGGCATTGGCAGTTCTTTCCCCTGCTTCAGCAAGGCGAGGAAAGGTGGCTTCTCAGATGGTCTGGGAGCAACTGCGCTTTGGAGCTTGAGGGAGAGTCTCTGTCAACCAAAAAGTAGTGTGGGCCAGGTGTGCTGCGCTGCAAGGTGATGCAAAACGTAAAGCAAGACGCTCTGCTCAGATAGGTATGCATGGACATAGGCGCCTTTGAAGGCTTAATTTCAAGATGTCATTAGTAACTATTAATATTTATTGTATTGATTCTGACTTTGAAAATTAGCTAGGATGTTGGCTATTTCTAATGCTTTTCCCATTGCTTTTATAGTTACCGAACGTTACAGTTTGTCAGTGTGATGTTCTACAGCAGTTATCCTCTTCCCCTCTTTGTCTATTCCAAATAAATACTGCGAGTGAATAAGCTGACCATTCCTGGTGGTGCACTGAGAGGTGTCCGGTATCTTGAGTGCTGCTTGAACAGTGTTCACAGTTACTGAAGTTGGGAACTGATTGCTTGTAGGCTCACGTTCCATCAGAGGGCCATTCAGAATCACAGAATGGTTGGTCAGTTCTGTTTTCAGAAGGAAAAGCATAAAAGAATTCTTAAAACTTGCAGGTAAAGCCTGCATGGGCCAAGGTCCATAACTGTTCTGGTAGTGTTAGTTTGGTCTTCAGACCTGTGAGAAGAACGCTGCTTTTCCCTGCCCCTTCTCAAGTATATTTTCAGTTAACCATTCTTTTTACATGAAATATGTTAAATTCATTTCCTCTTAGCAATGAGAGAGGAACAGGAATCTTAAAAAATAAAGTATTTCACAACATTTGTTAAAGTCAGCCCATTGTCCTGGCCTGTGAATGGTGTCAGTTGAGAGTAGCAACTAAAACTTGTATCTGAGTGTAAATACATGTCTCAGTTCACTCATAAGACAGTTAATGCATCATTTTTTACACACCTTATTAAAAGGAAATAAAATCAGCATCTAAAATCAGCAAAGTCTGCCTTTAGTTGTAGGCCTTTTGTTTTAGGTACAGTGAGATGGGTAAGGGTGATGGATGCATGTTATACTTTTATGATCTATTTTCTTCTGGTTCATGTTGTAACTTTTGCTGTAGATGACTGCAGATATACGTAAAGATGATATTGTGAGATTTGTGTCCATTCTTTTTTGTTGTTTTGTGTGTCTCATTGAGGCTCCTTTTTCTTTCTGTTAGTCATCATATTCAAGTAGATAAAATGAATAGGTGTTGTGAAAATGGGCTGCCTTTTCCACCAGGTTTTGGCGATATGCCTGTGTTGATACTTATCCGCTGAATTGCAGAGGAATAGCAGTTTCTAATGGTAAATGATTCTTTTGAATTGTTCCAAGAGAATACATTAACGCGATTCTCAGTGTTATCAGGTAATAGCTTGTCTCTGTCCCCTCTCAGAAATCAGGTAGCACTTAAAGGAAAGAATGTTTTCAGTTCTACTAGTCTGTAGATGCTTTCTCCTCATTTTGATCCTGTGCTGATTTGTTTTGTATGTAGTTTTAAGTAGCATAAGTAGCCCCGAAGGATGGCGTGCAAAAGTATAAAGTATTCTTGGTTGGGGTCAGAGTTGCATATTTCTATTATGCCTGCTTAGTCATTCAACTTGACTATAGCACGACATGTTTTGCTTTCTGTGTGTCTCTTTCCACTACTGTGAGCTGAACCAGGTGTATCTGTGCATGCATAAATGTAAATAAAGGTATCTACAGTGACAGACTTTTGTTACTTGGTGTGTGTAAAGACAGGTGACAGATGGAGAGTGAAACTAGAGTTTGTATAAAGCCTCAAACTTGTTCACAAGCATCTTTTGGACTACTTTTGAATTCACATGTTTTGAGTTACAAGGTAGAAATATCTGTGACTTGTGTTCTTGCAATGTGTTTTCCTGTCCTTATTATAGTCTTTACACAAATGGGGGGAGGAGGGGGTGTAGGGACGACACCCTTCTAAAGTTGAAACTGGTAGTGCTGCCTAGCATTGTAAACTGATATCAGCAGAAAAGTTTGGCAGAGATTTGAAAGTAATTCCCTAATACTTGCCTTTTTTTTTTTTTTTTTTTTTTTTTTACACAAGGTGAAGCTTCATTCAGTTATCTATAATAATGTAGACTTTCTGTAGACTTATTTCTGTAGAGGCATAATAGAATAAAATGTTGTCTGAAGGGTGACATTAGCTGTCTTGTGAAAGACCAAGACTCATATATTGTTGAGTTTGAGCGTGTGGTGATGTCATGGTGGCAGTTTGCACATGTAAGCATTCTTCCACATGGGAAGATAAGAGTTCAGAAATGCTTGTTTAGTTTCTTCAATGCAGATATCAAAGGTGTTGGTTCAAAACATTTCTGGAATAGGTTCCTGTAGACTGCCAAACCTTAAAGTATCCCTCGGTTATCCTTGTGAAAGGCTTTCAAACTGTATATGTTAATATGTCACAAATTTGTCTCCAGCTTAAGACAAAAGATACTGATACTGTTCTTGCAGAAGGTTCTATAGTACCGAGTATATTTTATGGCCTCCTACTCTGTATGAGGTGGAGGGCTTGTTGTCAACTTCTGTGCCATGTCAGTTGGTGCTTTGAAGGTGGCACTGTAGGACTAGTATCCAGGAGACTCATCTGCACATCCACCAGGAAAGGAATCATTGAAGCCTTTTTATTGGCATGAGAAGCTGAAAACATCTGTCATAATCCAGCATGCAATAAGATGGTGAGACAAATTACAGTGTTGCTAATAAACCATATAGATCAAGATAGAAAGACACTTTTTTTTTCTTGTTCTTTTTCTCCTTTAAAAGCTGAATTATACAGGATAGATCAGATGTAGTTGCTCAGTTTCATGTCAGAGTGGATTTAATACTTCAGTGTCCGTGCATCCCATTGATTACTACTACAAATGTCTGTCCTCCTCCAAGTGCTGTTTCGTTACAGCCAGCAAAGCAATATAGTACAAAAGTGAAGAGTTTCATCTCCGTTAAGGTTATATACAACTTTGTGTTCTTAAGAAGCCATAGTTCTTGGATTCCGGGTAGGCTTTTTGTTTTTCCTCAGGGCCTGAATTTAAAGCTATGGTGTTCTAAAGACATCTTCAATGCATTACTGGGTTCTGCCCTAACCTATCTCTATCATAGGGAAAGTTACTTCTCCTTTTTCTCTTTTCAGAGGTTGTGTACAGCAGGATGGCTTTGTAAGCAAACAGTGAAGCTACAGACTAGAGTTAAAGGTCATTGTGCTATAGCAGTGTTCAGTAGCCTATCACAGCTTAAGGATAGATGTTTTGCTACTTACGTGTGGGCTTGCTGATGGATAGTTAAGAATGTTTTCTTAAAAGCACTTTTCAGCAGGTTGCGTGCAGTTAGTCACGTTCCGCACTTGATGTGCTTTAATAGAATGCTCACATTCCAATGAAATTGTATGTCCACTATAAAGTATGCTAATTGGAAAAGTGGATCAGTTTCTGTGAAATCATGGTAGAGTTAGGGATGCTTTTAGGAAAAAAAGTCAAATACTACCAACATTTGTCTCAGATGTGGCAGAAAAAAGTATGGATACTTTTCTAAAATGTTTTCAGTGTTGACTGCTCAAGTTTGATCATGAGATCCGTGGTAGTGCTAGTATTTTAATCTGGTTGTGGCTTTAAGGTTTCCTTTTTCCCTTCCTTGGCTGTATTCAAAGTTTTTTGGCCCGAAGTCTCATCTGTCCGAGAAATTTTTGCTGGTTTACAATGTTAGAGACTATTGAAAATAGCTGGTGAAAGGCTTCTTTTATTCTTTGGATGTGATTGCATTTGTCACACAGTGTATAAATCCTCAAGTATAATTCTTTCTGTTTTGTGGGGAGCTTGTACACTGTGGCTTAACTCAAGCCACGGACACTTACTGCTAACACTTGAAGGAGTCAGGGATTTATGTTCTGCCTTGGGTTTTCGTATTGGGCATGCCATCAGTAGTAGTTAGGAAAGGTGTAAGGGGTTCTGTATTTACCCAGACTGCAAATTCTGAAGGGAACTTAAAATTTGCCTTTCCTGTTGATGTCCTTGAAGATCAGCTTGCAGAATCAGTGGGCTGCGTGCTAGGTCACTTGTGGAGCGTTGCTGTTGAAATGTGCCTGCTTCACTTTTCTGAAACTGCTAAGATTGTGTTGATGGAGTAGTGACTCTTGCTGTAACGCTGCTAACATCAGGTCAAAAGTGACATATCCAGATAAGGCAAAGTGTTCATTTGGTACAGTTTTACTCTATTCCTTCATACTTGCTCAAAACAGTATATTAATAGGATGAATTTATACTAACGAGCACTTCTCTGTCAAATATTATCCTTCTCTTCCCCCTGCTGACTTGAAGGTGGTAAAAAGGAAAAAAAAAAAAAAACAACACTTCATTTTCTGGGTAATTCTACAAGAGTGCCAATTGTACAAAATCAAGTTTTTGCTCCTATGTGGTCTGATAGTGTACAGATGTGACTTTACTAACCCTGAGATTGCTGAGTAAGTATTGTAACTGAACTCAGAACTCTTGTATGAGACATAGTTCTTTAAAACGGGACCTTTTAATGCTTTTGTAGGTCGGCATTGCAATTCACTAGTAAATTTCAAATGGGCAGTGTAGGGCAACAGTTACTGTAGTCTGGAGCTCTGTTTTGTTTCCTGCTGCTAGAGCAGGATTGTGAAAAATGTAGTTGTAGAAGTTTGCTTACTATTCCTTCTGTATGAGCAGCAGTGTTCTGTGCAGGTATTTCAAAACAGATCTCACTGTCAGGCTGCAAATGGGTCGTGTGTTGTGAGCTTCTGAGTAACTCGTCAGGGTGATGTACGTGGTTTGTACTTTTTCTTGCTTCTGTGTTGAAGGCATTAGTCTTCAGTGTGTGCCTGTGCCACTAGCAGGTAGCAGTGGTGAGATGTCTCTGTTCATGTCCAGCTTCCTTTTATGTTTGAGTGTTGGTTTTTTTTTTGTAACAAACCTGTTTTTTTTTTTTTCTTGGAATATCCAGTTTAAAGGAATAGGGTGTAACTGTCTCTGTCATATCTGTTGCAGTGCAATGAAGTTTGAGATGTCAGAATACAGACTTAACTGCAGTCTACCTCTTTGCTTTTGAAGCCCTTGCTGGATACAGTAAATGCTACTTCTGCTTCAGAGAAATTCCAAGTCAACTAAGTGTTCTACCTGCTAGTCCTTTTTAAGGCTTGGGAGCTGAGGTACACAAGGCTGAAGGGGGCATTAGGCCTAAGAGACCTGACTCAGATCAGGTTCTTTATCTGTCTTTAGAAAAGACCGTCTATTGTATTTTAAAGAGAGAGGAAAGAAAATAAAGGGTCAGCAAAGTTTAGTGTTGAAACAGTTTCCTCATCTAGGAGGAAGGGGTCTGTGAGAGGGAGATGAATGAGCAGCTTCTGTAAAGAACAACTTGGTCAAGTTTTCCAAATACAGGAAAGAAACTTGCTCTTCCAGCAACTCTAGAGCAAGCCTTGGTGTCTTTAGTTTTAAGTGGATGGCATCTCCCTGTACTGACACGGACATTGAGGGAACTTCACTGATCTTTGCTGTTGTTAGGCAGCAAGGCAGCAGAACCAACAACACAGACACTGCTAGTACTGTGACAAGCAGTACTTCTATTTCTGGAGGAACACACAGTCACTTGAAAGCTGCTTTTCCCTAACTGAGACAGCTTTCTGTAAAAGTTGTAACAAAAATGCATGACGGGTCTCCGAAGAGCATATGTTACCCAAGATGTGATCGGGGCAGGGAGGCAGCAGCTTACATTGTTCCGTTTGTATCTACACAGCTCCTGGGCTTTTCATTTGCAGAAGCCCTTGTGCAGTTTGTTCTCATGTATGTCTGCCTGCAGGTCAAAGGAAAGCTTTATTGAGCAGGCGTCTGATATCTGGTGGAGGATTCTCCTCTTGGAAACAATGGAAAAGATGACAGAAGAGCTTCTGCTTCTCTCATATTTTAAGGAATCCATATATTCTCAAAGAGAACATTCTGCATACTTCTTAAGGTAGAGGGAGAAAGCCTTCTTTTTATTGCCAGTCTTGGACGCATTGAACCAATCCCTGTGGAAATTACTCTCTATGGACTTAATAATTGCAAGAACTGGATGGGGGGGGGAGAGGTAGTGTTAAGGCACTGGCAGAAAAGGACCAAAAGAAGTTGTAGCTATTCTTGCATGAATTCAATTTAAAATGAAATAAACAAAAAACCCCACCAAAGTTCTCTTATTTTTTCCCTTCTATTGATTTCTGTTAAGATCTACATGATACTTTTAGTCCCTCTTTCTGTAGAGAAGTCTGAAGAATTGTCCTAATATCTCATGGTTTTTGAAAGGTCTGAAAGGTAAAGCTTTTTTAAGAACATACAGAGTGCTAGAAGAAGGGCAAGGGGAAGAAAAAGGCTTAAGCTTTTATGATGGTCTTTGATTAAGAAGGGAAAAATGTTATGAAATTAGTATTTTTTTTTTTTCTTGTTTTTTCCCTATGTGATGGAATACAGATTTGAGAGAGTACAGACGTGTCTTATAGTAAAGGCTGTGCTCTCATGACTGTCACAAATTTCTTTGGGGCTACTCTGAATGAATTTGCTTGAGCCCAAACATTGGTATATTCTTTGGTGATCACTATTCTCTTGCTCATTCACAGAATGAACATTTGAAGTTAAGATTTGGTAGTAGTAGTTTATAGTAAACCTTACTGGTATTTTGAAAAGTTTCTAAATGCTACTTTCTGAATAGAGCATGTTTATATACTTCATTTGCCACCGTTTGTTGTATTGCTGTCAGTAAAAAATGCTTATGACGACTGCCACATGCTTACATAAGCTGCACTCATTTTTAACTGAAACTATTTATGGCACAGGCTATTTAGTCTGTTCAGAAAATGAAAACTCCACATGCTTAGGGGGAATGCACTTAGACTTGCTAAGACCTTTTTTGTCTGTTTTCCTGTTCATTTTGTTGGTTTTTTTTACTGATTTTTTTTCTTTTTCCGAGCAAGTATGGGGTATGCTTAAATGTTTAAGGCAAGTTATTTCTGAGTACAGTAGAATATTTACATTTATATGACGTTTACATAATTCACATAATCTTAATTTTTATTAAACTAAAGAAATTGAAAGCAGTCAGAGAAACATGATGGTTTTGCTTATTTGTTCACAAGTAGCAGTGGTCCTGTGTTGTGTAGCATGAAGATCATAGCTGCTGGTTACCCGGCGGTGAGGACAGCACAACACAATGCCATGAGAAGGTTGCCCTGTAGGCAGGCACTCCACAGAACATTTGTTGGAGTGGTGATGGTGATTTCAGCAGTGTCTTCCTGAAAAGCAGTAAAATAGTTGTATGGCAATTGTATTAGACAGTATTTACCTGGGGTTCCATTAACAGTTACTTAAATTGCTAGCTATGAAAAAAATAATGCTTAAGCATTACATGAGTTTACCAAGGTACAAACCTCAAAAGTGAATTATAAGTTGTTATTGAAGATACATTTGAGTACATTAAGTCTGTTAGTTTTATTAAATAAGTTACAAAGCCAAGATGATTAAAATATTCAGGAATTACCCATATAACTTTACAATTTTCTAGTGATTAACTTTTCAGGAAGGATCTGTGAGGCTTGCAAACTTGGGCTTAGGTGTTTGATCTAATTCTTCATGATACCAGGTTAAAGTCGTATCACTGCAATGTATCCCATTGAAATACTAACATTTTTTTCCAGCATCATACAGGTATGCATAGCTTGCCCTCTGTGTAAGTTTTCACTGTTTCTTGCTTGCTGAAATTCCTCCACAGCTCATCTGGATGTATAGGATAGCCTTGTTGTTTTTTTTTTTCTGTGTTCCTGGCTGAGAACTTTTCCTGATTCTTGCAAACAAACAAACAAAAAAAGACTCAGGAGGGATTTCAGGGATGCTGAAACAGCCACCCCCCTCTCCAAGGCTTGGGTTCCTGGCTTGCTTTAATGTAGATCATTTGGATGTTACAGGGTACTGTACTGATTGCCATATTACTTAACCTTGTAAACAAGATTTCTAGTTTCTCATTTTCTCCAGTGGTCATACTGAGCATTTGAGGCTTCCAGATACATTGGTCTCTTGAAAGCTGGCTGCAGCTATGAGGTGGCTGTACTAACCCAGACAGGCAGAAAGATGCTAAAAAGAGCGCACAGGTGTATGGCTTGGACTGACCTAATATCAGAACAGTCAGATTTGTAGCACTTTTTGCCTTTACTTAAAGGAAAAGTCTGCTCCAGAGATATTTCTAGTGAGATCTTGTGATCATTTTGGTCTGACACTGCTCTCCCCCCTGGCTAACTGCTTCTGCCCCAGCATCTTTCATTTGTCCTGGCACAAGGCTTCATGTGGTTTTGAGGTAAATCAGAGAAGTGATCAGGGTTGAGCTAGTGTTTGGTGGTTGTAAATAAGAGTTCAGCTTTAATAATCCATTCGCTATTTGGTCCCTAAGCATTTGTTCAAGTGCCCTTGGGAGGAGCAAGCAGACTAGGGAAAGGAGAAGCAAATTGCTGTATTTTTGCTGGATTAAAGTGATTATGAAACAGTCAGACCAGACTGCCTATGTGATAGTTTGCTCTTGTGGAAGCACCCAGTACAGCTGATGGTTTGTGCTTTATCATTTTATGTTGACAAATATTTCCTAGGACAAAGGCTTTTTTGTTCCTCCAAAACTTAATTCCTCAAGTTAGAGGTTGTTTTGTAGCTAATGCTCACTTGTTTCAATTTTTAATGTTTTCAGAGTTCAACAACAGGAAAAGCCCATCTCCTTTTTGGGGATTGTTCTGTTGTGGTTTTTATTGTTTGTTTCAGTGTTCTCAGCTGTGACTGACACCCTATGCTGCAGAGAAAATTATAGCATTTGGATGTTCAGTATTCCTTTTCCCTTATAACTGCCTATTTCTCTCTCTCTTCATGTAAGGGAAGTAGACTGCAGCCCTCAAATAAGCAGAGGTGATCTTAAGTTCCCTGTTCAAGAAAGTTTTCTCAGAAGCTTGCTATTTGAGTATAGTCGGGTTTAATATTTTTTGTTTCCCTGCTGTTAATTATTTTGCACTTCTGGCATTTGAGTAGTTTTTTTTTCCCTTTCTTTCTGGAAATATCATTCGTAGTTGTAAGTTCTAATATTATAGGTACTGCTAGCAAGTTAAGTCTTTCTAATGACTCCCAAATTAGTCCAGGTTATGTCTATTCTGTTATATAACCTTCTCTATAGAGGCATATTTGTTAACACCACTAATTGATAAAATAACTCAAAATATAAAGTAATAAAATTGAATTTTCAAATCTAAGAGCGGCTATCTGAGCAATTCTATAGTATTGTATTCTTGTAGTGAGATTTCCTTTAATTCTTTGGCTCTCATTTGAGAGTAAAAGGTAATCACGTGAACTTCATAAGCTGTTTGTTGTAATACATGATTACAAATTCTCACTCTGCATACAGTTTAAACATGCATGTTACAGTTCTTTCATGATGGTGTTCAGTTATTGGCAGCTGCGATGTATGTACTAAATACTTTGCTGTGTAGTCGATACTACAGTGTTTGAACTTGCAGCCTGCTTTTCTTCATGTGCAGTCTGTTTTCTGGAACCTGTTCAGTTAATCTGAGCATGTATAACTACATAAAGAATGTCTTTACTCTTCTGCATACTTGGAAATTTGTTGATTAAGGCAGTGACTCATTAGGGTATTTTATCTGTGTCTCCAGTTAACTCACTTTTCAAGTATGTAGAAAGCTGCTCTTCTGATCAAAGTGAATGGCTGGGTGTGGAAACATGACAAATTATCAAGCAAAGTAATTGGTATTGGAACATAGGTGTATCAAGAGCTCAGTATACATTTTCTTACAAGAACACTTAAAAGTGTTCAAATTTATGTGAATTTTGTTTTTAATTAACTTGAAAATCAGACAAAATCAGTAGTGAGAAGATAGATGAATTACGAGTAACCCCATAGGTTAAGCTGTTCACACAGCAGTGGAGAATTAGTTGGCCCTGAGTGCCCAAGGTCTGCTAAAGAGTCTGAAGAAGTCACTGGGGCTGTTTGGCTAAGCAGTGGGTGTGACTACTCACACTGTGACTGCAGATTCAAAGCATCAGGTTACAGTGTTATTTTAATGTACTTGGGCTTCTGAAATCTACAAATCTGTAAGTGATAGGACAAGGGGTAATGAATGGCTGAACTTACAGAGGGGAGATTTAAGATGAGATGCTAGGAGGACATTCTTTACTGTGAGGGCAGTGAGGCACTGGAATGGGTTGCCCAGAGAAGCTGCAGATGCCCCATCCCTGGAGGTGTTCGAGGCCAGGTTGGATGAGGCCCTTGGCAACCTGATTTATTGGGTGGCATCCCTGCCCATGACAGGGGGGTTGGAACCAGGTAGTCTTTCAACCCAAACTGTTCTGTGATTGATGCTGCTTCGTGCCCTTCATGTGTGTAGGGCAGATATTGTCTGTCATAGGCTGCAGGGGAATACCCAGGTGGCAGTGTGTTCAGCTGGTGGGGGGTGACTGCAATTCATTTTAAATCTTAGATTTTTCTGCTGTGTAACCTCTTGTATACAGAACTACATTTGATTTGTGGAAACGTATGACCTTTGTTTTTTTCCTTCTGTGTTCTCAGCAGATGATGTTCTTCTAAGACTCCTGGGAGTTATACCAAGAGACCTGTGTTTCAGATTCAAATTAGTTGTGTCTAAGTGGAGAGCTGGATGTATTCCATATTGTTTTGCTCTACAAACCATATGCGTACTGCCAAAGCTGAACAGTAAAGAAATTGGAGATTCATTAAAGAACTAGCTAAAGACTATTATGCCTATTATGCTTCTTTGCTGCAGCATCTAAGAAAAAAAAAAGTGGTACTCTTACTAGGTGAAAGACAAAAGCTCTTGTAGCTTGTATCTGCAGCCACTCAGATCATGGGATATCTGTTATGCTCTTTCATTCTTGTGAAGGTGAATAGCATTGAGCACAGCACAAATACAAGGGTAATTTTAGAGTAGTGTAAAGAACATTTCGGGCAGTTCATTTGCTACTGTTCTACCAAGTTATCCACGGGACCACACATAAGGCAATGGAGAAGTCTGCTAAAAAGGGCTGCGCTTGTGGGGGATGCATCTACCTTGAGCTTGTGGACAGCATCTTGTTTTAGGCACGTGAAATAATCCAAATGTCTTGAAGAGTAGAGTGAGTTTGTAACTATCTTAAGTTTGGGCTGTCTTTGAGCCTTTTTATTTTTTTCCTCTAAAGCAGGATTATGTGGGTAGCTTCCTAAAAGGGAAATGAAATCAGAGCAGTTTATCCTACCAGCCTTAATGGAGTACACCAGGGAAGATCAGTGTGGAAATGATCTGGCTTTAGAGAGATACTGATTGCTTTAAGCATTTAACATGCATGTTTAACTTGCGTTTCAAGGATATGCTTGATACAGCATAAAAATAACATTTTAAAAGCTGAAATTGTGATTTTAGACAGTTTTGGATGAAATGCCTTAAAGTCATACCTATTCTTGGAAGTTTCAGAAAATGTGCTTTGTTCATTTGCAATGTGGTCAGATTTATACCTTTTTTTTTTCCCTATAACTGGACCTGATGGAAGTGAAGCTTGCATGGCTGTATGACGCTAAGAAGTTACAAGCAAAGTCAACTGTGGAAAGACTAGCTATTAGCAAAGAGTCTCTTTACCTTTATTTTTTTTTCTACTGTAAGCCCAGTTTTATGCAGCCACAGAGTTGTTTAACATGTTCCTGCTAAAATTTGTGATGCACGCTTCTACCACAAATTGTGTTAATCTCATCATCTGGCTCTGAAACTTTCTAGCCTGGTACCAGACCAACAAAAATAAACAAATGTGACTTGACTACTGATAACTTGCCTTTGCATACATACAATATTAGGGAGTAATCAAGGTGTCAGGACTGTAAGTACAGTTTTCCTTAACCTACTGAAGTCATGACTTAAAGGTCTTTAAAGGCAGGTAAAGCATGGTCTGTAGCATCATTTCATGCTGGTATATAGCAAAGTGATTGAAATGCATAAAGCTTCTAATTTAGAGATTATTAAAATGTCAAAAAAAAAAAAGCAGTTTTTGGTCCTGTCATCTGTCCAGGGCTCATGGAAAAGCACAAAAGTTACTTGTGGTGTGAAGTGGAAGTCAATATTGTTGTGGAAAAGCTCAGTGTTGGTAGCTGCACTTTTACTGCTATCTGTGTTCTCTCAGCATGCTTGCTTTGGTATTAAAATATCTGACTTAGTGCCAGATTCTCTGTAAGGAAGAGGACACTGAAGCTTATATCAAGTAAAGCTGCTGGTTACTGTTCAAGTCCTCTGAAGTTGTACAAGAATTTTGGCAGGAATGCATCAGTGCATCTTAGGATGAACAATTGTATTCGTATTCTGGTCTTTCCATTATCTATTTTGGCTGTCCTATTTCTGGCCTAAGGTTATGGAACAAGTGGGTCTGAAATATCTAGACTTCCTCATGGAGATTTGCCACTGAAGCAATGCAACAGACAGGGCAGCTACAGCTTTATCTGAGTATTGATTATTTAACCATTACCCTACACCACCCAGGTTTCTCTCTCCAACACCTGTAGCATAGAACTTGATTATGGAAGATGCTTAGGAAATCTCAAAGCTTTCCTCCCACCAGACAGACTTGTATCTTGTTAGTATTCTTTGTAGAGAATGAAGATGAATGTGGCCTTAGCAGAACAAAAATTGCATTGCATAAACAAAGATCTAATTTTAAGGTATTCTTCCTCCCCTTGCCTAAAGCAAAACAAAGTTTGATCTAGAGTTTATATCACATACATATATGATATCTGGTTATATCTATATAGACATATATATGGTGGCAGATTAACCTTATTTTAAAGTATCTGTTGTGTTTCACTAGGAAATTGGGTACAGGAATTCCTCATATGCAACATGCCCTTAAGCATCGATGTTCCTATCTATCTATCTATATATATATACATACATAATGTGTATAAATAATATATACACATTATTTATATATCTTAAAATATTATCATATGAAAGTAAACATATATAGATAATACAATTAATGCTGTATGTCACCTCTTGTGGTCTGTCATTGTGACAGTCTTATGGTTATTCATGCAAAGAGTTGTTGGAATGTATCACAGAGTAGGCAAAGTCCATGTTACAGTTTGGTAATAAATTCTTCTGGCGTGATACAAAAGATGGGTGTGCTGCGTCACTTGCCCACCATATTTTATAGCAATTAGTCACATCAGAGAAATGTAGGCAGTTAGTGTAATCTTTGTGCTGCTCTGTATTGACTCCTGTCTCTTCCGTGTTTTTTCTGTGTTGGCCCCCTCCCTATTTCTGTCATATTTTTTTGTTCCTGTTTATGTGCCTCTCCACTTCCCTCCTCTGTTTCCTCTGTGTAGAGTCATATCCTCCATTAGTGTGTGTTTGCTGTGGATCCTGAAAGCAGGTTTTCTCGGCTTCTCGCTCAGCTCCTTGTGTTTCTAGTCTAGTGTATTTCTTCTAGTTTAAGGTCTCCAGAGTGAGGACAGGCTGGTAGTGGTCAGGCCAGAAACAGTTGTGTAGGTGCCTGTGCTTCCCAGGACCCTGTTATTCTTTCTGCTTTATAATCTCTCAGCTTGTTTTGGGTGTAAGAGTTCCAGTGCATGCAGTGCAGGGGCAGCCTTTACAATAGATGTTGCTTTTGGCACTGTTGTCAGTTACATGGGCTGCTAATAAATTTACATAAATCATTTAAATTGAAACTAATTCTGGTTAGTTTCTTCTTTTCTCTCTGCATTAGAAGGAATGCTTCTTGACAAGTAGAAATATGTTTTGCAATTGCTTTCTTTGTGGTGCAGCAAAATTTGAAAGTTTGAGACAAGTGCTGTTACAGAAATTGTCTGCATCTCATCCTGTAGTGCTCTTCTGCATATGCAGTTTTCAACAAATCTTTGGGTTCAGCTAGTGTTCTTAACACAGAGTATTTTCAAGGTTTGTCATATAAAAACTCACGGGATGCATGTCAGAGGAATCCTACTCGTCTTGTTATTTTTAATTTTCATTTATGACATTATTGCTGTTACCTCTGACAATTTTATGATGGCTATTTCAGAAGCAGGAAACCCAATCATTTATTTGAAATAGTTGGCTTAGAACTCTTTCTCTTCTTTCTATCTACTTTAATTCAGGCTTATTTAACAATGAAACTTTATTTTGGAAAGTTTCTGTTACCATTAATTGCCCATCCTATTGCTTACTCATAGCATGGTTAACTCGGAAGAATGAATTTCCATCTTGTAGTTCTTGTAGCTTTAGCTGACTCAGAGAGATGGCCAAACTCTTATTTCACTGTGAAATTGTTTGCCCTGAGCCACCCAAGTAAATCAAATAGCTGGTTCAAAATTGGGATGGTATACCACTGAATGCATGAAGTGCAGCTGTGTGCCTGTACAGAAATATCAGCTGTCTCAGATGACTAACCTGATTATGCTGCTTCTGCTCTGCAGACGGACAATAGTTTCTTTCAGTTTTATTGCTAGCAACCCGTTTATTTAGAGCAAACATTTTAACAGGGAGAAGCCTGAATCAAAGGGTGAAGGTGAACAGAAGTGAGGGAGATGTTGAAGCTAATTATGTGAGTAGCAATATGCATGTGTAACAGTGGATTTGCGAGTGTAGTTTACTCTAAAATTTTATTACTTTTATATGACAAGCCAAGTGACACATTCTTATTCTTAGATAATGACTGTTGTCTTCAGTCTTCCTGAAACCTCTGGCTTGAGGAAATAGTAACGAGTCCATACTTACTTCTGCAGGAGTTCAGTGTTTCAATTTGTAGAAGTCTCTTGTCGGAGTACTCACTGTATTTTGACCAGTGTAAATGCATCTTACGACAAAGCCTGCTCTGAATATCTTACAAGTGAATGCTAAGTGTGGCAGTGAATTTGTGATCTGGGAGCAAGAGCTGATGCTGAGGATCATTTACCTTGTGTAGGAGCTGTCAGACGTCTCCTTGTCCGGGACAGCATTAAATTCCTGGTAGGGACTCACGCTGGTGACCTTCAGACACCTCTGCCTCCATAGCAAAGCTCGAAGACATGTATTCTATGAGGAAATTTAATGTCACTTTTGAGAAGGAAGCTCACTTTCTGAAGCAGTTACGTATTAAACAATGTTCTAGTGGCTTTGCAGTTTGTTGGACATTGGCTTTTAGTAACTGTTAAACATGGAAATACGGATGGGCTGTACCATGGATTTGAAGTAGACGTTTTCTGATACTGTTAGTACGTGTTTAATTTTATATATTCTTGGAAGGGAATATATATCCTTTCTGGCTCACTTTGACTCCTAAAATAGGATGTGGCAGCCACTCCTCCCCCATATAATTTTTACACTGCATTTAGTAGGGCCAACATTTGGAGTTTGTGAATCGGGAAATCTGTCAGCGAGCTGATTTACTGCAGGATTTTTTCCAGCCACAGCCTGTAGTTCACAGCTATTCAGTCAGTAGTTGTACGTCCTGGCAAGGAGGACGATTCATCATCCTTATATATTTTGGTACAAACGTGATACTTGTGATAAAATCTCATGATTATCTCTGTGACATACAAACTCAGTTGTTCTCACAATTTTGTTTGACCTGGTACTCTGCAGAACTGTTGTGGAAACTATTATTTGCTGTTTAGTAGCATTATTCCAGAACTGTCTCAGTGCCTTGTAAACCTACGGGGTTGTAACTGTTGTGTAGCAAGAGCTGCTTCTAGTTGCTTGGGGGAGTGAGAGAACCATACATATCTAATGAAGTATTTCATTATAAACACAAGAAGGTTACTAGTATCTTCTTGGTAGTGGAATTACTAGGCAAGTACTTCTTAGCCACTTGCTAAAAGGATTATTATTTTTCCAGTTAAGTAGTCTTCTCATTATCCTTTGGTTCTTACTGTGAAGTAATCAAAAGTACTCTGTATTTTATGAAGATTTGACTTGTATTAGGGTTAAGATGATTTTGACTCCTTTTCTTTTGTTTCTAAAGCAGTGGAATAAATAAGCTCTCTTAGTGCCACATATAGATACTACCTTAAAGGAGAGAAATTTAATCATGACCAAGGCCACAGAATAATGTATGACTTGTTTGGGAAACAAGATCTTTGTATTCTACATAATAAATCCCTTTCCACCTGGTAACATGCTGTCTCAGTGCCTGATGTTTTTGTTTAATTGGTGTCAACACTGTGACATTTTTGGTGTCTTTTATCATAGATGGAAGAGGAGGAATAGTAGATAGATAACACTCGTCCATTTAGATGCTGACAGCTTACAAGGGTAACAGACCATAATGAAAGGGAGAAAAGCAAAGCAAATACTAAAGCACACAAAGCAACACAAAATAGGTTCCTAAGAGGGAACAGTGATTGATTATAACTTCTGATTTTTTTCCTAGCAACAGCTGTCACTGAAATGCTTGCCCACAGACCACAGAAGAAACCTAATTATGCTTTAGTCCCATCCCCAGGCAGTATCCCTGTTGTGTGAAAAATGGATTTCCTTCTTCCAGGTTTTTCTTGCCTTGGGATTGTATGTTGCCTTTTGTGTGATGAAGACAAATCACATTGTATTTCCATATTCCTCATTTATTGAATTTGTCAAAATAGTTTTCAAACATGGACAAAATTGATCATTGCATAAATGAATAAAAACAAGAGAAGGAATATCTTGATTGTTTGACACTCCTGTTTCATCAGTGTGAGCTAATGGTATTATTGTCGTGCCCGCTTTGATGAGTTATGCTCCATTTCGGTACTCTGAGCTGTTCTAGGCCATCAGGTGACACACCTGCGAAGTTGTTGTATGCCATATGCACAGGGAAATTGAATCAAGAATTGGCAAGTGAGATTGTGTAACTTTACCCTAATTTAAGAGACCAATTGGTCAGCAATTTGTCAGTTATATTTTTAGCTTTATTTTGCCATATACTTCTTTACTATGTTTCCCTTTGCCTTCCTGCCATCCAGGAGCTTTTTGAAGCTGTTGGCCTTCTTTCATACGAATGAATGAATGCTCATCATAAAACAGCTTGCCAAACCACTCATTGTGGTTTTTAGTGACTTAGCCGGTCATTTATTTCAGAGCAAGTGACAACAGCAAGCTGAGCTCGGCTTTAAACATTGACTGCTTTTCTTTTTTCTCTTTGTGGAACTTACTATGTCTGTATGAAATGACTAGATAAGCTCAGTGGCTAAATGTTATATTGCTTTCTAGCTGTTTCCAGGCTGTGAAGCAGTGTACTCCAAAAGCTATGGGATGTGTCACCCAGTAAATAAAAAGGCTTCTGTAACAAATGATCATTGTGATATATGTGGTGTGGGAGAAGTTTTTAGCTATAAATAATCTTAAAAATTACCTATTGCAGAGAAAAATAATTCCTGTTTTTTTGTTTTGTTTTGTTTTTTTGTGATAGAACATGTTTAAATAGCATGATTGTGGGCCTAAAAACAGGTGTGAGAAAATTGTATTGGAAATGCTGTAATAGCTTAGCTTCTTGTATTTGATTTCTTTAACGATGTTCCAGCTAAAAATCTTTATAAAGTTGTTACATGGCAGTAAAAAGTGTTTGCTTTCCTCTGCTACAAGAGCAATCCAAAGTTGGATTGGGGCGTGTTCTTACACCCATGGGACGGATTGGTTGTTTGGTTTTATTTATTTGAATGGTTCAATCAAGGGAAGCTTAATGTACAAAACTGTTTATTTCATTGTTCCTAGTATCATTATAGTGTGACTTTAAACCATTTACAGCCAGTTGAATATTCTTCTGCAGGCATCTTTGAATTGAAGCCAACAGTGGTTCCAGAGGCTACTCAAGGATTAGAGGTGTGATTATGTGATTGCATCTGCAGCCAGGTCACATGCCAGGCGTGTTTACAAGGCTATAATTGGGTGCAGATGCCTATTAAACAGTAGCTGTGTGTGGGATGGGATGGTAAAAAAACTAAGTTTTTGCTCAGTTGATCCTTGGTGCAAAGAAACTCAGTTTGAATCATCTTAAAATTTTAAGGTCTTTACTTATGCAAAATGTTACTTTAAGCAAGTGCTTTTTGACACCTTAACTGTGGTTTGTTTGCAGCCATTGTTGGAAGCACCACAGTAATTACACGCCTCAACATCTTGAGTATTGAAATACAGAAGTGGAATTGGGATGTGATCACACTAGCATTGCAGGCCTCCCTGGCCCAAACCACGTTTATTTGTTAATACCACAATGTTAGTCAAATACCTTGTCTACTTCAAAGTCAGTGCTTTCTAAATCTGTTGGCTGAGCTAATTCCTTTCTTGTTTTCTCCTGTTTTACTACTGGCATGCAGTGTATCAGGAGTATTCTGGCCTTTGGAAGTATGTAACTAGTGTGGTAACAGATAATAAAGTCTGAGTGTAATCATGACAGTAGTACAGATGGGGATGCCGATATTCAGTCGCTCTGTTGTGGTTTTCAGAGAGTAATATTGTGTGGACTGTGGGCAGATGACGTGGAGCTTGAAGTTTCTTCAGTTCTGGCCTCTTGCTGATGGTGCCTCTCCTGTGCTCAGCTGCCCATCACCTGTCTCACATTGCCACAGCTTTGTGCTGGACACACAAGGCTGTGGACAGAAAGCTGTTGTGGGTGGCTTGTAACTCGCTACGATGGAACTCATCTCACTGCTTTTTTTATGCTGCCTCATATGCAGTGAAGTTTAGCATCCCTGGGGGACTGTAGCCAAAACTCTGGAGGACTTGGGAGTAGCTGGTTTGCTCACTGCTGTTCTAGGAGCTCACCTGGCATTACCTAAGCACTCCTTGCAGAGAGAGTAACTTGTTTCAAGAAACTGTAATGAATGTGTTCCCAGTCCTCTACCAGTAACATAGTTTCCAGGGACCTAACTTGCCTAATTTTTAGTTCTCTAATATTAATAAATGGTTTGGAGTAGACGTTGTATTAGAGTGCTGAAGATGGAACAGGTGATGTTTTTACCGTTGGGAGAAGTGGGTAGTTTCTCTCTGTCTTATCTTTTGCCATAGCTTTTAATAAAGAAACTTCTACTAAGTAGGCTAATCTCTTTAATGCACCTTAAATACCTTTGTTTATGCTAACGTAGCACAATGAAATCGCTTCTGCTGTTGGGAAGATAATAGATTACTTTGGAAAATGTGTTACGTGCTTCCCCTGTGGAAGGGGAACACCACAGTTCAGAATGTGGATGACTTTTTTTGTAGGATTATTTCCATACTATCTGATGTCTTGAATTTAGAAATCTGGAAGGAAGTAGTCATGAAACATGAACGTAGATGCTTTTAATAAGCAGCTATGGTTTTCAATTATATAGATAAAGGCATTTCTTTTATACAATGTTTTTTAGTTCCTAAGCACTCCATGTACTGTGTTCTTCTAAAGAGCTTTTCAGATTAGAAGTCTTTTTTAAAGTTAATCTCAAGAATAAGTTACTCCCTTTAACTTCAACAAAATAAGTAAAAGTAAGTAAAAGTAAGAGAAATGCAATAACAAAGGTAATTTGAAGAAGTTTTTCTTCAGGTATCATGACCAGAGAAACACAGTTTGTAATTATCTCTCAGAAAAAATATGATTCATAGCACACATTATCAACTTATTTCCATTTAATAAATTTTGGGGTTTGAGTTTGCCAAGATGGCAGGTGCCCACCATGCTGTGTTCTCATTCCCTTTCCTCAGCTGGAGAGGGGCTGAAAATACAACGAAGCAACTCACAGGTTGAGGTAAGGACAGGGAGGTCACTCAACAATTACTGGCATGGGCAAAACAGACTTGGCTTGGGGAAGATTAATTTATTTTAGTTACTTATTTCATAATAACAATAGTGAGCAGTGCAAACTTAAAACCAAAACAAACAAACAAAAAAACCTGAAAACCCCTTCCCCTCCCAGTCACCTGCTTCTACGTCCTCCCCCCAAGCAGTGCAGGGGAAGGGGCAATGGGGGCTGTGGTCAGTCCCTGTCACTTCATCTTGGGCTACGATGAAGTGGGCATCAAATGGCTACTCCTTCTCAGTCATTCTGCCCCTGCTCTATGTGGGGTCCCTCCCACTGGATGCCGTCCTTCCCGAACTGAGCTTGTGGGGGGCTGCCCACAGGCAGCAGCCCTTCAAACATGACTCTGTCCCATGAGGTCCATCCATCCCCCAAGAGCAAACTGCTCCAGCATGAGTCCCCCATGGGTGGGCGGCAGCTGCTGCTGCATGGGCTCCTCTCCACAGGCTGCAGCTCTGGCCCGGGGCCAGCTCCTGTGGTAGCACTCCATGGTCTGCAGCCTCCTCCAGGCCACATCCACCTGCACCACATGGGCTCCTCCATGGGCTGCCTGCTCCACCAGGGGCCTCTCCGCAGGCCTCAGGGGAACTGCTGCTGCCTGCCTGGAGCACCTCCTGCCCTCCTGCTGCACTGACCTGGGGTCTACAGGGCTGCTTCTCTCACATTTTCTTACTCCTCTCTTCCAGCCACTGTCACACAGTAGTTTTTCCCATCTTAAATCTGCTCTCACAGAGGCACAAACTTCGCTCATTGGCTCAGCTCTGGGCAGTAGTGGGTCCCTTTGGAGCCAGCTGAAACTGGTCCTTATCTGACATGGGGCAACTGCTGGATTCATCTCACAGAGGTCTTGAGTGTTAAACTTTTGTTCTTTTGTTTAAAAAACAAACAAACAAACTATATTTTTCTTTTCAACATAATCTCATTTTTATTTACATTGCCATTTTTTGGTGAAAATATATTTATGTACTTACCCAGATTAATGAAATTGTGTTTTAGAATTTCACATTTTTCTGCTACATCCATTCCTGCCTTCGCTCCTCAGTTCTCCCTCTATCCACTACATGAGGAACAAGTAAAATTCGTATTTGGGGAAGAGTACTCAGACTGTTTTTGCTCTTCTGTGTAGGCCAGAGCAGGAATAAAGGTCATAAAACGCTGTCATCACTGTTACTTAGAAGTCTCATACCTAAATGCCAGAAGCGAATATGAAGAGGTATGAGTTGTTGGTATTGGCAAATTATATTTTGATGGCAAATTATATTTATTGTAGATCACAATTAGGAATTTCTGTCGAGAATTTGGATTGTATAACTGTTTATTGGATTTGCTATTTTGCATTCACTGGAAATGAGTTTAAATGTCACTACAATACAAGTCGCTTTTGCTTGGTGAAGATGTTATGTATGCTCACTTCATTCGCTGATGTGTATCTAATATTTGTTTTTATTCTGAAGTTTCTATAAGTAAGAAGTTGGTGGTAGTTTACTGTTTTGTCCAGCGAAATTTCATGGTACATCCACACTGAAGTTCGAGAGGTGTTCAGACAGACAATCTGGTGCAGGTGTTTGAAGGAAGCACCTAGTGAGCACTGAAGTAGGGGGAAAAAAAGTCTCTCTCACACACATGCTGCATGCATGAATCTGAAATTTTTCCTCAACACCTTGAACAGTAATGGTGAAAAAGTGAACAAAAGAGAAAAAGAACATTAATTTACAAAGATTGGGTTGAGTTCATCTAAACGCCATTCAGTAAATCCGCTTCTTGTCTGTAAGTGTCAGCATGCATTAGATTAGAAGTCAGGACAACAAAGTGTAAGAACTACATTTGTGTAGTATGCTGAGGGAAAATTGAGGCTCTTTACCTGTCTGTACTTAATCCATCTGTTTTCTCATCTTTCTAATCTAAAGATTTAAACGATCTTTTAAGATGAAGGAATTTGCTTAAAAGGTACAATAGCACGGTGTCTTTGAAGAGTTGATTTTTCTATAAACTGATTTGCTTACTGGTGTGGTGTGGTTTGGGTGGGGTTTTCCTCTTATCCTTCAAGGCACAACTACGGTTATACAACTCATAATTCATTTTAAGTTGATGAGGCTTTGTGAGAAGCTGTCTCCCAGATAGCCTTTTTCTGGGAACTCACTTAGGAATCATTTCAGTTGTTGCATATGTTGTAATTGCATGGTGCAATTGCATTGTAAGCACATGCCATTACATAATTTATAAACTTTCACATCGTATGTATTTACCTCATTTGTTTTTCAATTAGATCTTTTTGATGATTCATTTATCTTTATTTTAGGTGACTTAGTGTTTAAAAATAACGGTAATAAAATAGATTTTCTTCTGAACACAGTGTGGGGGAGTAACCAGATTATAGTAATTCTGGTTTTTATTCATCCTTCTTGAAGAGAGAAATTAGTTGTTTAGTGGAAGTGTGGACCCTGGTTTATTTTCTTAACTTACAAAGTTCACAAGTGACTTTAGGGAAGAAGATACAGGTACTGTTTTCCCATCCATACAATTTAGTCATGTAAAAGGTGTGGAAAAAATACTGGTGGAATTGTTTAGGACCAGAGTGATGCTTTGCATAAGGTCCAAGTTTCACTAGTGGCTGCCAAGGCCATTTCTGTGTCTTATCACAGCAGGACCAATTCTGCAACAATATCCTTTAATGCTTTTGTTACTACAACTTCAATGTACATAGCAATGTTAATTTATTTCATCCTTGTGAATTACTTTTCGGCTAGGATCTAGGTAACCTCTGTGCGCTTTTGAAAGTTGCAGATGAAGTGACTTTTGCTTTCATTGCAATTGTGGGTTATTTTTTGATGTGAACTGTGCTGTGAACTTTCAGTAATAATAAGGCACCTTAAATGTAGCGTACCTCAGCGTGTCCCTCAGCACGTGCATGCCATGAAAGAGGAGCCTCAGATAGTTGCTTTCCTAGGCTCTTGCACCTCAGCAGGAGCTCCTGTCCTGTTTGCTCCTGTCTGTTGCAGCTCCCTTGTCTACACTGTGAGGTCTGCTCTTGTCTCACTGCTCTGCTTGCCTGGTGCCATGCAGTGACCTGGGATGTGAGTCTTTTGTTCCCACTGGTTTGGGCCACTTAGCCTGGAAAATGCTGATTGAGGTGTAGGCAGGTCAGATAGAGTAGGCAGATGTGTGCTCCAACATATGGCTGAAGAGGACTTTGTGGGGTTGACTGTAAAATAAATGCGTAAGTAAATAAATCCACAGTTGTGCAGCCATAGAACCGATGGAGTTCTGAGTGTTTGTGTGTTTGTTCTTCTCACGAGAATTATTTCAGGTTTCTTGTAGACTTTTCAAGACTAGAGGATTTGACTCTGAAATGAGAATGGAAGTTTCTCTTATCCGTTATTTGTGGTTAGAGAACTCTGATTAAATTCCTAGTTGGCTAATAGCTGCCAATAACTGAGGGTTACACATCTGCTCACCCTAAGTATTCAGGAATTGTTGGAAAAAATGTCAAAGGGAATGTTGGATTTAAATTCCCAGTCTGCTTTCTTGTGTTACATTTGAATTGATGTTTGAAGAGAGAAATGATGCACTATGATTATACAAGTTATATTTCTTGCAGTATATCTGAAATCATGGCAGGATAATTAAGATCTCGCTGTTTTTATTTTTTTTAATTTTTCTCATTTATTTTGGAAGAGTATGATGTGACAGGTGTAGTACTGGATACTAGAATGCATCAGATAAAACAGAGCAACCCTTCCTGTGAGCACATGTCATTTCATGATTGATAATGTTACTTGAGGGCTGTCCACATATGTAGCAGCCAGATAGTGAAGCAGACTTCTGTTTTGTGTTGTTGCTGTTCTGCCACTTTTCAGTGAAAGGAAGTAATATTTAGGAAGAGGTAATAAAAACAAAGGCCTGAGTATTGAACATTTAAAACAATACAAATCCCTCCCCCATTCTCCACCAAACCTTTTTTTCTTTTACCCTAAACCTGACATGTTTTATTTCTTTGAAAACATGTTTTATTTTCTTACTTAGTCAAACTAAGAGACTTTCTTAGGAAAGATACAGGAAGCTGTAGGAGATGATTATCACATGAAGGTGTGAAGGTGTGCGGATGTCTAGGCTGATTTGTTGTACTTTACTAGTTTTCTGTTACGAGCTGAGCTAACTACTGAAAAGACAACTCTGGAGTATGTACATTATGTACCATTCAAAAATTCCACCAAGGCTGAAATATGAATGTTTTAAATGGAGAGAAAACTTTGGCCTTAATCTAGCTAATGATGAACACCCTAACTTGAACACCCACTCTGCTGGTATCTTTCATTTTCATTTTTGAAAACGCCTTTACATTCTCCCCAGTTAAAAATTCAGCTGAATATTACTGTTGGAAAGACAGAGGCTATTTCATGTACCATCTCCATGCAGTGTTCACGTGAATTTTTACTTAGACTTAGCTCTTGGATGATTACTCCTCTGATCATGAGCAACAAGTGAGGAAAGCATTTATTGACTCAGATTGTATTTGTTGTCTAGCATTTCTTTGGTATTGTAGTTCAAATCCTGTATTTTTGCTGTTGAATGCAAGAATCCTGAAATGTTTTTTGTAATTAATTATGCTGATAATTAATAGGTGCTTTACAATGATCTGAAATAGATTATTATCATAGGCCTAAAAAGGACTTACACAACAGGATTTAAACATAGTTTAGTTTCACAAAAATTCCTTCCAACTCCTTGAATTTACAGCAATGTAAGGAGTTTATGCCCCATTACTAGAAAATTATTTTAAAATATTTGCGCTACTTCTAGCCCATTATTTCTGGTGTAATGTGAATAATAAAGATACGTGTGCTCCATGACCTCAGACGTTTCCACAAACTATTCAGATTCTCGCTGGGAATACTATGTAAGTAATCTATTACAATTCTGTTTTATACAAGCCAGGTTAATTAAAGCCATGCATATATGGTACCACAATGGGACTAAGTAAAGAACTGAGCTAGCACATTCCAGTAAAATATTGTGTAGATACACCTGTGCTATGTTAAGTGTTTTTGGATTAGAATTTGAGAAATGATGATTCCCACTCTCATGCTTAAGCCATCGTCTCTTTATATCTGGATCTAAAAATGTACTTGTCATTGCAGTTGGGGAAAGGAAAAAGAATGGCTGTGATAGCTTAAAAATAATTGGCTGCTTCTTATTACAGAAAATGCCAGAAGCCTCAGAAGATCATAATCATTGGAAGGCCTGTTGACTTCTGTTTTTTGATAATCTGGAACATCATCAGTCTGGCATGGCGCAGGGCAGTCAACAACTCGATGTGCAGGTACTCCATGATCTCCGACAACGTTTCCCTGAGATACCTGAAGGGGTGGTATCTCAGTGCATGCTTCAGGTATGGTGAAGAGTTTAAAGGTGCCTATGTACTTCTGTTGTTGTAGCATGAAAACTTCTTAGTAGTCTACTTGGAACATAAATTCTCATTCTTCTGGTTTTATTTTGAAGGAGTAGAAGACTCTGTTGCTTGCTTTTTTATTCTGTCTTGTACATACAAGATGTTACCATTCCTCCACTTGCATTTGTGTTTTATTGTTGTTTTTTGTTTTTCTTGCTGGTTATTCATCCTTGCATGTGTGACTGTATGGACACAGGATTAAGGAGAGTGGCTAACAGGGTGGTTATTAATGATGGCTTCATCAAGAAGCATCAAGAACATAAGTATGCTGGAGGAGGTTTTAATACAACTCCTTCCTCCAAAATAAGGAACTGGCTTTACCTAAAAACTTAAAGTTTTTCAATCTTTGTGGCATGGATGCTGAGGACTGACCTGATTAAGTTTTTTCTTATGAAGGCAAGTGGCTGATGTCTTGGGACTGTGGTTCTGGTTATTATTATAAGGTCTGTCTCCCAGGTGTTCTGTTAGATTTGTGTGATACATCTGGATATTCCCACTGACCATTGGAGTCTAGCAGGGGAGCTTGACAGGAGGGGGAAGTAAGCAGGTAGAAGTATCCACAGAGTGAGAGTCATATAAAGTTAAGTGCTGGACTATTCTCTTTTTCTGTCATGTTCAATTGTCTTCATCTGAAAGGATGCTGAATGTCCGTGTTAGCCTGGTAGTGAAATTTGGTGAAGTTTTGACTAAGTCTTCACTTTAGTATTAAGATATGAAGCTAAAATGGATGAAGAAGGGAAAAGGGAGTTCCCTATTTTAAATTGATTGATTCATAATTTAATGTTTGTATATTCAACTGCTGGCATCACAGAACAAATCAAGCTCTTACAGGGGTTATTTGGTCTTTCCCCTGATGTGTGAATAAGCCTTTTTTTTTTTTTTTTAAGCTTTGAGCCTGGAAATCTTTAAGACAGTTAAAACTATGTAATAATTATAAGGGGCCTTTAGGTAGAAAAGTACTCAGCTAAACTGTAAAATAAAGGTAAAACAATAAACACATGGGTAAACAGTAAAGTGATATCTGCATCTCTGCTTGGACTCTTCAGAGTGTGCAATTTTGATCTAGTTTAATTTTTTTATGTTATTAGAAATAATTGTGCATTCCTGTTCTTTGCAGAAGATGCATAGAGTTAGAACTTTTAATTTCACCAAATCCAGACTTGATTCTTATATCATACTGTAGCTAGCATTACCATTGTATTTTGCTAGATGCAATGTGAGCTATGTACTACTTGCTATGACCTGGTAGGTAAGATCTTTATTTCAAAATTCATATCTGTGTCAACTGCTATGAGGTCTGCCTATTGAGGCTTGATTGCAGCTTCAGTTGAATGCTTGTTGAACTTTTAGCAGTGGCTTGTTCTTTTGCCATTTAAGAACACAGGTGTCCCTTCTTCTTCCTAGAACAACAACAATCTAGATGCCTGTTGTCGAGCCCTCGCACAGGAGAGCAACAAATACTTATATATGGAGTACCATAGTCCTGATGACACCAGAATGAATAGAAATAGCCTTTTGCACATTAATCTGGGTATTCATCCTCATACCAGCTATCATGCAGGGGATGGAGCTCAACTTAATGGTGGTCGTACACTGGTACATAGTTCAAGTGATGGACATATTGATCCACAACGCACAGCAGGTAAACAACTGATATGCTTAGTTCAAGAACCACATTCTGCTCCCGCTGTTGTGGCAGCTTCTCCTAATTACAATCCATTTTTCATGAATGACCAGAATAGAAATGCAGCTACTCCTCCTCCACAGCCACCTCCACAGCCATCTTCCATACAACCAGGAATGAACACGTCTGCTATGCAAGGCCCTCCCACGTATATGCACATACCTCGGTACAGTACAAATCCCATTACTGTTACAGTATCACAAAACCTCCCATCTGGACAGAGTGTACCCAGAGCTCTACAAATTCTTCCACAGATTCCAAGCAATCTTTATGGGACTCCTGGCTCTATTTATATTAGACAAACATCTCAAAGTTCTTCAGGACGACAGACTCCTCAGAATACGCAGTGGCATTCGTCACCACAGGGCCCAGTTCCACATTATACTCCCCGTCCTCTACCTGTGTATCCACATCAACAGAACTACCAACCTTCTCAGTATTCTCCTAAACAACCCCAGATCCCTCAGACAGCTTTTCGATCACCACCGGCATCCCAGTGTCCCTCTCCTTTTGGCTCTCCTCAGCACCAAGTTCAGCCTCCTCAGCTGGGTCATCAGAGTTCACATGTCTTCATGCCTCCTAGTCCTTCAACTGTCCCACCTCATCCATATCAGCAAGCATCCCAGACTTTTCAAAAACAAAGCGGTCACTCCGTGTCGTATCTTCCTCCTTTTGCTGGACCTAGTTTATCCAAAGGTTCCATGAACAAAATAGAAATTACAGTTGAGCCACCGCAAAGGCCTGGGACTGCAATGAACAGAAGTCCTTCACCAATAAGTAATCAACCATCTCAACGAAACCAGCACCCGCTGTATGCAGCCACTACTCCTCCTACAAGCTCTCCATCAAGAGGTATGTCGGGTCAACCCAAACCTCCATTTAGTGTTAATCCAGTATATATTACCTACACTCAACCAACTGGACCTACAGGTGCACCAACACAGTCTCCTCGGGTAATGGTATCTCAGCCAAACCCAACTATTTTTAAAATCACAGTAGGTCGAGCACCGACTGAGAATCTTTTAAATTTAGTGGACCAAGAAGAGCGTACTGCAGCACCAGAACCTATTCAGCCTATTTCTGTAATCCCAGGATCTGGAGGAGAAAAAGGAAGCCATAAATATCAGAGAAGTTCTAGTTCTGGATCAGATGACTATGCTTACACTCAAGGTAAATGCTTTACCCTTGCAAATTGTATTATTGTAAAAGGCATTTTTAGCTTGATTTTGCTACTTGTTAAAGTGGGAAATATCGAACCTGTACAGAGAAGAAGACAAATCATGCCAAAGATCATCTAATCAGTTTGTTTTTTAAAATTGTACCAAAGTTTAGTCGAATACATTAAGAATTTCTGAGGCTCATAAAATTACTGTGCTTTTGACAAAAGAAAGGGAATTTCTTAAGAGAACACTACAATGAATGAACGTATGCCATGTATTTGGTTTGTAAATTGTGTACCATGTCGTAAATTTACATGTGGATTTTATTACTTTTTGTTTGAAGAACTTTGCAGTACATTTAGTTGTTCAGTACTGGGTGCTTTATGGAACTTGAAGCACTAACTTCTGCAAGGAATTTTATTCTTATTTGTTTTAGCTTGAAGAGTATGAAGTAAAAGAGGAGAGAGGATTGCAGCTAAAATTGCTTCTGATGTCACTATAAATTGTGTTTTGTTTTGAAGGGTATTAAAATAATTATTTTGAAGAACTTGATCAAAAGCTCACTTGTTGCACTTAAAGTTTTCAAAGAGGAGGAAAAGCTTGGTAGACAGATTTTAGGATTTGTGTTCTGCTGCATGGGGACAGATTATAGTTAGTCTTAATGCCATGTGTAGAGTTAAATAATTCACTCAAGAAAGATAAACACAAAGTGGTGAAAACTAAACTTTAGATGAATACTGCTTTTCTCAGGGTAACCAGCTTTCTAGATTTGAAATGTTTGAAATGGAATAAATGAATCACTCTGTAAGCATTCAAACTAATCAGTTGGGGTAATGACAGAATGATAATCAACAGCAGATATTTAAAGAATGTACTTTGTTTCTAAATTTGTGTTTGGAAAGAAGAGTCTCTATTCCTGCATTGCTCCTGCATTGCAATTCCTGCATTGGTTTCCTTTCACTTGAGACAGCTGAAATAATGGTTATAAATCTGTTCTTGATTTATTTTGCTTTCTGTTTATTGAGCTATTTTAATTCATTGACAGAGCTGTTTTGTACTTGGTAAACCCAATTAGAAATGTTATTTTGAGAGAATGCTAGTAGATCTGTAACTCAGGTCATATGATTTCTTTGGTAATGTTTGTTTTCCAACTTCACAAAAGGTAGTCATTTATGTTTCACATATGTTCTGAAATGTAGAAAGCTGTTTTTGACTTTTGAATCTGTGTCTAGATTTCCATGTTTGGAAAACAATAAAACC
Source organism: Anas acuta (assembly GCF_963932015.1). Lineage (NCBI taxonomy): Eukaryota > Metazoa > Chordata > Aves > Anseriformes > Anatidae > Anas > Anas acuta. Next base: position 87,470,169 of record NC_088979.1, read on the forward strand.
AGCTAGTATGTGCCGTTTGGGCTGTCTGCTTTTGTGGTAATACCACATCTGGAGCTTTGTTAGCCTTTGGTGTTGCCGCACTGTGAACTCTTAACAGAAATAAATTGTGGAAGAATAAATGTTATACTCTGCTACCACTGCGGAGGCCTGAAGAGGAGTATACTTAACAGCTTAATGTAGGGAACAAGATCACTTCATTTTCTTCTGAATATGAACCATTGTGAAAACTGTTACCAAAAATTCATTCTGGTGTCTGTACTTCTAAGGTTTTGTAGCATAAGTCAAATTTGATCAGTTGTACCTGAGGTATAATACTAAGCTATGTAGTGAAGCCATATTCCATGTTAAGTTGGAGGAGTCATGTGAAGACAGGATTTGACTGTAATGGTGGTAAATCATACACCCTAGTACCAGTACGTTCTTTTTTTAAAATTAATTCTGTGATCTCCTCAAATGTACTCGAGTGACTTGCATTTACCTCAAAAAGTAGAGAACGGTTTTGATCAGTAATATTGGAACCTATATTATAAGAACATCTCATGTTATTCTTTGGATAGGATTTAGTGTTTATTCTTTGACCAAGAATTGGTGGTTCCATACCAAAACCAAAGTATAGTGCTGTTGTTTTGCACAGAATACTGACACATGTTAAAAAGTCATTTTATGCCACTGCATTTTTATCTTCCCCCGGTAAGCTACATCACGTTGTTGCTTACTTTTTCTATATTTTTTTTCCAGCAAGAATGCAAGTATGTGTGAGACTTTATTTTTTCTCTTTGCCTGTATTAGATAGAGACGAAGAAAAGGGGTTGGTGGTGGCAGGTGCTTTGTATGAAATGTCATTTTTTTCCTAAGTTTTCTACAGCATCTTCATGTATTCAGTTTGCTGAAAGATTGTTACATGGGTAGCATGCTTGTCTGAATACTAGCAACAAATTTCTCCTATTTTTCTCTTTCCTGGTAGACTTTCATCGGGTAAAACAGCTAGGTCAGAAAGTGTTAAGCATCACACTAACAAACTTGGCCAATTTTGCATCATGATGAAATACTCAGGACTCTCTTCCTGCAAAAAAGTATTTTGTAGCTAGGCAAATTTCTATAGCTGAGTGGCTGCTCAGAGAGCCCAACATCAGCTTGCAACTGGGAGTCATAAGTTTCACTGTCATGACAGAAGTATGAGAAAATGGTTGATTAACAGCAGGGAGAGGTGAGAGGGCAGCAAATTAGTTGTATTGTAGAATTAATGACTATGAAAAACCTGAGCTTCCCTCTCCCCCTGCCAGCTCTGTCGCTTCCCCCCCTCCCTCCCCCCCTCAGGATTCTCATGTGTAGGCTATTTTATTGAAGTTCTGTAGTTCTGCCTTTGAGCAATGCTGAATGTGTAGTATTGATAATTAAAGTACTCCCTGAAAAGATGGTTGTCCCTCTCTCTGCTTGGAGTACTGCATCCAGATGTAGGACTGTTAGAGGAGATCCAGAGGAGGCCACGAAGATGGTCAGAGGGCTGGAGCAACTCTCACCTATGAAGAAAGGCAGAGAGCTCCGGGGAGACCTCATTGTGGCTTTTTAGTACTTAAAGGGGGTTATAAAAGAGATGGAGAGTGACTTTTTACTCAGGCAGACATTGAAAGGACTAGGAGGAATGGTTGTAAACTAAAAGAGGAGAGACTTAGATTAGATACCAGAAGGAAATTCTTCACTGTGAGCATGGTGAGGCATTGGAACAGGTTGCCCAGTGAAGCTGAAGATCCCTCATCCCTGGAGGTGCTCAAGGACAGCCTGGATGAGGCCCTGTCCAACCTGATCCAGTGACTGTCATCTCTGCCCGTGGCAAGGTGGTTACAACTGGATGATTCTGAAGGTCCCTTCTATCCTGAGACATTTTATGGTTCTGTGAAAAGCAAGGAATACTTAAGTATTTAAATATTCCTTCCTATACTGCATACTCTGGAATAGCACTGAATAAACAACTTAGCAGTCTAAGGGCTAGCGTGTCAGACACTGTTGGAACAGTAGCTATGAAGTGTTATCTTCTGATCTTACCTCTGGTATTTACTTTTTTGTCAGTACAGTATTAACATAATTAGGTTGCTGTTCTATCCTGAGAAGCTGTCTGCTTGTACAGGTGCCTTTTGTATTTTTTGAGATGAGAAAGACCAAATGCAAAAAAAAAAAAAAAAAAAAAAAAAACTGACCAAAATGGTAATATCAACTTCAAGTTACTATTTTTTTAATTTATTCTGGAAGAACTTTGTCCTAAATAGCATCTTCACGCTGGTATTTGGCTGCATGTTTATGATCACATTCTTTTCCAGAAAGGTCACTCATGAATCTTACATATAAGCTAAGAATTCAGTTTTCCAGCTTTTTTTTTTTATGTTAGTAACTATTTCTTCCATGTGAAATATTAGCCTTGCTTTTACATCAACGAGCAAGGATGGAGAGATTAGCAAAGGAATTGAAGCTTGAGAAAGAAGAACTTGAACGCCTGAAAGCTGAAGTCAATGGCATGGAGCACGATCTAATGCAGAGGCGGCTTCGAAGAGTTAGCTGTACAACTGCAATTCCAACAGTAAGCAATTTGTTAGTATTTTAATTCAAGATACAAATTTATTTCTTACGCTTTCATGAAATAAGGCAAAATATTTGGGGGTATATTATACTTTTTAAAATCTTCAGTATTTGGAAATGATTTTTCTCTTAAGTTCTTGGCTTTGTAGTAAGCCAGTTCTTAACATTTAAGGAGTGTGTATGTCTGGTTTTCTTAGGATTCACAACAGACCTAGTGAGACTTGTATATGTGTGTTTCTCTGGGCCACAGAACTGAATAGACAATTGCTTTCGTAACAACCTGTAGAAGCATGTGTCCAAGTCTGTCTGTAGTGTCTGATCCATATCCAGCACAGTTGTTGATACAGCTCAGCTTCAAGTTTTTTAAAAAGGTATTTTAAACACCAAAATACCTTGATACAATGAGTAATTGCATCTCTTAGACATTCCACTTCCCATTTGGTATGTGCACAATGTGCCAAGTTACTTTTCACTGGCAGTGTTGGCTCAAATAGCTGGCACCTCTCTCTCCTCGTGTCCCTGTTACTTCTTCCTATCTCTGACTTCTAACCACTAGTGACTCTAGCCCAGACATCTGTATGGCTCTGATAAGAGAACTCATCTGACTGAAAAATAGCTTTCAGTTTGTGCAGTTGTTAGCCAAATCAGTTCAGTCTTGTTCACTATGCTTACATAGACAATACAGTCAGATGTAGGCAGGAAAGCACACTGTGCTTTAGTAACAGCATACATGTATATGCTGTTATCTGCTGAAGTAGTAAGTACATCTGCTGTATGCCTTATCTGTTTGAGGTATTTGGCATGTATGAGCATCCAGGGATGAGGTTACGAAAGCCAAAACCCAACTGGATTTGAATCTGGCCAGAGATATCAAACACAGCAAGGTCTTCTGTAAGCACATTGATGACAGAAGGAAAAGTATGGAAAACATGGGCCCATTGCTGAACCATGTGAGGGACTTGGCTCTACAGGGAAGGGACAAGGCTGAGGTACTGAATGCCTTCTTTGCCTCAGTGTTTACCAGCAAGAGCAGCCTTCTAGGATCCCAAGCCCTAGAGACCAGGGGGAAGGGCTAGAACAAGGAATACCTACCCTTGGAGGAAGAGGACCAGGTCAGGGAATACTTAAGCAAACTGGACACTAAGTCTGTGGACCCTGACAGGAGGTACCCATGAGTGCTGAGGGAGCTGGCAGATGTGATTGGGAGGCTACTCTATGATCTTTGGTCAGTCATGGCAACTGGAAGAAGTGCCTAAAGACTGGAGGAAAGCAAATGTCACTGCTGTCCTCAGGGAGGGCAAGAAGGAGGACCCAGGGAACCACAAGCTGTCCAGCCCTACCTCATTCCCTGGGAAGATGGTGGAACAGCTAATGTCAGAGACCATTTTCAGGCCTGTGAAAGTCAGCATGGCTTCGCTGAGAGGAAGTCATGCCTGTCCAACCTGATATGCTTCTACAATGAAGTGACCAGCCTGGTGGACAAGGGGAGAGCCATGGATGTTGTCTCCCTAGACTTCAGTATGGCCTTCGATGCTGTTGCCCATAAGTTCTATCTGAACATTGGGAAACACACTGTTACTCTGCAGGTGGTGAGAACAAGATGCCCAGAGAGGTGGAGATTCTCTCCTTGGGAGATCTCTGTAAGCTGCCTGGGCATGGTCCTGGGCAACCTGCTCTCGGTGTCCCTGCTTGAGCAGGGGTTGGAGCAGATGACCTCCAGAGGTTCCAACCTCAACAATTTTGTAATGCTGAAGTGTACCGTAAGGTAGGATGCCTAGGGTTACTTCTGCATCTGTGTTGTTAATCGTTGCTGCTAACATTAGGAACACTTTGCATTTCTGTAACTTAAGTGGGGTTTCTTTATTGTATGCATATAGACTTGACTCTATTCATTCTTCTATTATGAATAATTATTGTTATGCAGTACTGAATTATTTAAATGTACTGGGTTAGAAGGTTTGGCATGTTGGAGCTCTTTTGGGTGATGTAAATTGACTATTATTTGATTATAATCAAATAATATCAGAAGCTTATATGAACTGCAGCTCCTGTTTTCTTTTCTGATCATCATGATGTAAACTAATGTATCAAGTTGTCAGTTCATACAGATTTTTATAAGGCGTGTGATTTTATAAGGTTGTGAAGAACTATGCCCTTTTACAAATGAATTCTAATATTGTATTTTTCTTTTTTTTTTTCCTTAAACCTCTTCAAATGACAATAGAAAAACGTTTTTTGAGGAAAAATTGGGTGGCAGGGAGGGTGAGGCAGTGAAATCTTGGATGTTCTATTCAGTGCCTTGGCTATACTTTGTTTATCTATGTTAACAGCTTTATTAGAAACTATGTTATTTATATGTCAGATAAGATGCTGACTCTCCTACAATTGCTATCTTGGGTTGTTTCTCCCTAGCCTGAGGAAATGACCAAATTAAGAAGCCTCAACAGACAGCTCCAGATAAATGTTGACTGTACACTGAAAGAAGTTGACCTCCTTCAGTCTAGAGGTATAGAACTGTTTTTTGGTTTTGAAAAAAAAACAAACAAACAAACAAACTCTATATTTAAATTACGTTTTTTTGTATGCTTAAGTGTGCATATTCTTCTTGGACTCTCTAATTAAAAATTGAACTTTATCAATCTCTTTTTTTTAACTAAAAAGATGTATTTTTCAATAGCAACTTGTTAAATTTGACTTGGCCAAGTTAAATTACAATATTGACTAAATAGTTACTTAAAATTAACTTTAAGTAAATCTAAAAATAGTACTTCCTAGTGAAGGTTCTCAAATTTTTAATTTACCTCTGATAAAGTGATACAAACCAGAAAGACTGATTGCAGCCAAGAAGTTGGCAAATATAAATTTGTCTAGATATTTAAAATCCTTTATGTGACAGAAACCTGACATAAATACAGTCAAATAGGTGTAAAAATTCATAGTCTCTCTTTTCTCATTCTTTTTAACCAAGACCATGTCCTACAGAATGATTTGAATTTTCCTGTATTTTCAAAGCAATACAGAACATTGAACTGGAGTTAATTGTTCAGTATGAGATTAGACTGCTAAAAATTACTAGAATCAATATAAAACTGAAAATACTTTTAAAAAGACTGTCAGGAAAAAGCTAAAATAGAGTGTAATAGTAATAACATGTATAAAATCTGAAGTTTCTAGATGTTCATGTCACTGGTATAGGCTTGTAAATAACATTTGAATTATGCTTTCTTATTTCTCTCTTTTGACAGGGAACTTTGATCCGAAAGCCACATGTAACTTCTACGATAACATAGAGCCTGGTCCTGTTGTGCCACCAAAGCCATATAAAAAAGGTAAGTTAAAAAGCAAGCCTCAACTTGCTTTAACTGTACTGAGAATGTTTTCTTTTTTTTCTTTGTATAAGCCAAACCATAACATGCTTACGTAACTGCAGTAATCCTGGCTGCAGCTTGTTTTCCTCAGACAGGTTGTTTCCAACAAGTGTTCTAGTAGTGTCTTGTTTGCAAATACTGTTACCCACTATTAGAAGAAGAGTTTAAAGTATACAAGCTCTTAACACTTTAAAGCTTCCTAATTACGTTTTTTTTTTTTTTTGAAATGCTTTTAACCGAAGAGTTAAAAGGATTTTTAACTCTTATCAGGATTTTTTTTTTAGCTGTCTTCTAATACATTGTTGGGATTTTATAGTTTGAGATCTTTTATGTAAATTTATTTGTCAAGATCAGCTTTTTAAAATTTGCATTTATATTTTTAATTTAACTTGCCTGGTCATGCTTGCATTTTGTGTGCAGAATAGGAGTTTCACAGTAGCAACCCTGAAGTTTGTTCTAGTGTAGCAAGAGCCTCAGACATCTGAAGGACTGTGATGGAGTATGTTTTCTTACAGGGGACTGCAGTTATTCCAGGTTCCCACCTGTTAGAAGTGCATTCCTGATTTCTGAAATTTTCTCTGCTAATTGTATAGTATCTAGCATTCCTATCCAGCTTAGGACTTAAGATATATGTGCACACAGGAGCTACGTATTTAGTCTTGTTGTTCAGCGGAGATTCAATCACTACATTCCAGAGTGAATCCCTGCTCACCCGAAGTAGACACCTAGTGGTTGCATAGCTCAGTAGCACTCTAGACTTCAGTACACACAGGGGTCATTTTGGAGTAGAACCCTGCCTCTTGTCTTGGGTATTTTTTGCCCAAGTATTTTTTTTAACAATTAGTTCTAGAAATCTGTTAGAAGAATCACTTTCAAATGCCAGTGAATGTTCTTAAATGCTTAATACCTTTCCTCTAAAATAGTCAGTCCAGGATCCTGTGCTCCGATAAGAGAAAACAGTGATCTTTTCTCTGAAAATCTTATGTGATAAGATGCATAATACTGTCTCCTCTCACCGTAAATAGTATGTACTGATATTGCTACTGTATCAGAAAATTAACTATATAATTTGCTTGAAAATCCAAATTTTATTTAAAATAAAAATAAAATCTATTTGTTAGTAAGCACTTCTCAAAGGCTTTTGCGGTTTAATTTTGAATTTATATGAGGAAATCTTTTCCCACCTTCTTCTGAACCAAATTTTTTCCCTTCAGTGTTCTAAAATGCCAGGCATGTGGAAATTTAAAAAGTAAAGGTCCAGAACTACTGCTCATCCATATACCAGCTTAAAAAAAAGTGTTCCCTGCACAAGTGCTACTGCGTGGTAAAGACAGTATCATCAGGTGGGCAGTGGCACAAAAGCAGCTACCTGGATTCATGTTAAATTGCAGTGGTCATTTGGTTGATTCAAGGTACTTAGTGATTCTTTAAGACACTCTTTTGATTATACAAGTCAATTTATTCTTTCAAAGCAAAATAGAGTGCAAGATGTATGAAATAAGTGATTTTACTGGTAATAGGAAAGTGTCTTATGAGGACTCGGATGACTTAAGACTAGCTTCTGGGTTTCGTCTGACAACTTAATAGCAACCTGTGTTAGGATTGGTATATTGTATGTTGAGCTTGGCTTTTAACATGGATCCATCTAGTTCATTTTTTCTTGGAAAATTAAATTAATATTCAATTTTATTTATTAATATTCAAGATCCTTAATATTCAGTTTTTGACGATGTGGGCAGAAAGGCAGGTATGGGCAGACATACCTGCTCTTTGCTTCAATCTGGCTAGTGAACATGAATGAGGTCTTTGTACTCACATGGCTTGCTTGCTTAGCAAAAATCTGTTCAGGCTACACACTGCTTATGTGATTATGCAGCATCTTCATTGGAGAGGGTTTACATCTAAGCAAGGAGGCCATTTTTTTTTCTGTCTTTACATATGTCTTTGAAGACAAATGTAGGTACTATTTGTACTAACTTTGTCATCAGCCTCCTGTTAGATTTCTGAGTAGATGATACTCAGCAAAGTAATAAGTGAACTTCTGAATTGCAATTTGCAGTCTTTTTTTTACAACATAAGTTTTATTTTAAGCTGTTTTAAAGATGTCTGTTTTTCACTTTTAATAGATAGTCTGAGGTCTTGAAGTGTTGGAGACATCAGAAAACCTTTTTTGGTTCTTTATGTGGGTTAATACCTAATGTATATTCATACATACATACTGATTTTATGAATTAAAACTTAAGTACTACTTAACACATCCCTGCTGCAAAGCCATGAGAAAATCATTTGGCCTTTTCCAAAGACCCACATGGTAGAATCCAGTGGGATAAGACCCTGGAAGAGCAGCCCAAGAATGCTGAATTGTATTCAAGGACCACCTTTCCATGCTCAAGAGCAATGCCTCCCAACAAAGTCATGTAAAATTGCAAGGAGGCCTGCATGGACATGGACACGAAACAAGGAACTCATGGTCACGCTCAAACACAAAAAGGAAGTCTACAGAGGGTGGAAGCAAGGACAGGTAGGAAGCAATCCCATGCAGGTGTACATGCTAGGGGCCGTCCAGCAGGAAAGCAGCTTTGCATAAAAGGACCTAGGAGTCCTGGTAGGGACACAAAGATGAACATGAGTCAGCCATGTGCCTGTGCCTATAAGACAGCTAACAGTACTTCTGATTGTGTTAGGCGAAGTATCACCAGCAGATCAGGAAAAGTGATTCTTCTTTACTCAGTATTGGAGAGGCTGCATCTAGAGTGCTGTGTCCAGTTCTGGGCTCTCCAGTACAAGAAAGATCTAGACATGCTAGAAGGAGTCTGGCATAGGGTCACCAAGATGATCAAGGGATTGGAGCATCTCCCCTTATGAGGAAAGGTTGAGAGAGCTCAGACTGGTTGGTCTGGAAAACAAGGCTCAGAGGGATGTCTTATAGATGTTGATAAATACCTGAAGGGAGGATGCAAAGAAGATGGAGCCAGGTTCGGTGGTGCCCAGTACCAGGACAAGAGGCAGTGTTTTGTCTCAACATTAGGAAACACTGTGAGGGTGACCAGGAACTGGCACAGATTGCACAGGGGTTGCGGAGTTTCCCCCTTCGGAGATTTTCAAGAGCTACCAGGACATGATCCTGGGCAACCCACTGTAGGTAGCCCTACTTGAGCAGGGGGGTTGGACCAGATGATCTCTAGAGGTCCCTTCCAGTTCCAACCATGTTGTGACTGTGGAGAAAAACAATCATCCTGGTTTTGAAGCAGGCCTATCATTTGATTTGATATTTGATATTTTCTTCTGCCTGGATGCCTAGCAAAGATGTAGAAAATATTGAAGAAACTGATTTAGAAGTTGTCTTTCACTTCAGATGAAAGTAGGGTTATTGGAATTTAAAATAGGGTAAGAGACTGCTGTATATAAATTTATCAGGTCATTCTTAACAGCAGTGTTTCTTAACAAACTTTGTTTTAAGATATTTAAACCTTTAGCAATATCAGTGGCCTAACAGTGGTGACTCCTTGTTTTGAAAGCAGTATGGTTAAGTGACTCTTTACAGAAATGAAACCCTTTAAATCCCTTAAATAATTACATTTCACAAACTGAATTAGAAGTGCTGTAGGAAAAAAAAACAACTTGTGTTATCTATGTAGAACTTTTTTTTTTTTTTTTTTTTAGAGCATCCAAACAATTCCAAGCAGGCTTCACGGACTCAACCAAGAGATGAAGACTTTGAAGGGGCTCCATGGAATTGTGATAGCTGCACCTTTCTAAATCACCCAGCACTAAATCGCTGTGAGCAGTGTGAAATGCCACGATACACCTGAAAATCAGGAAGGGGCTGCATTGGGTTGAAAACAGGCTCTCAAGCTGACAGCTGTAGGAGAAGGAAACATGGGGAACCTTTCAGTCCATCTGCCCGGCCTTTGCCAGTCTACAATCTTCATAACGCAAGGGGTGGGAGAAATGTATTAAGATGTTTCTGCTTGTACCACAGTAAAAAGAAATAAGGGTGAAATTCTTTCTTATCCTATTACAGTGAACAAAGCAGAAAACAAAAGCTGAAAATGTAAAAGGATTAATTTCAGGAAGAATGTATGCAGGAAAGCAAATAACTACTGGTGTTTAGTCCTGTGGTTATAGATACTGCTTAGTGGCTCTTTAAAAAAAAAAAAAATTTTTTTTTGAAGTTATAGGACTTTTAGTAATGGTGTGAAATGTTACACTTAACCCGAAAACTGAAGAGCCAGAGCTGATTTAACCTGGCCACAGCTAGCTGGAAAACAAAGGCTCCCTGTGCTTCTAGATTGTAAGCTACTGAAAAGGAAGACAGGTAAATGCAACCATAAATTTGCAAAGTGTACAAAACAAAAAAAGGTATTTGTAATTGCTGCTTTTTTCAGGGTAATTTATGTCTACAAAAAATTGCTGTTTGAAATAGTGACCTAAGGTGACTAAACGAGATACTGTATGAGTGTTACAGAGAGTTTAATCAGAGGTAATTTTTTACAATCCCTTTTGCTTGTACAGTGCTCACCTGGCTGTGTCAACACTGGTAATAAACTAAGAATGAATTCTACCATATTATGGATGAAAATACTACTGCATGCTTTCATTAGGCCATTGTGTTTTAAAGCTAAAAGTATGCTTTTATATGCAACAATTTTCTAAGACTGTGCTGTAGCAGCACAGTGACATGCCAAATGCAGACTACTACAAATTCAGTTTGGAAGACTTGAGTTCAGCCATGATTATATATGAGAAGTGTTTGTACCCAGTTCCTTAGGCCTTTTCAGCTTCCAATTTGTGGAGAATTCATGATGTTTACAGCACAGAAGGTACTTTGTGCCCCAGTTCAAAGTTAGCTGAAAAATAATTAATCAGTTAGCTCTTCAGTAAAGGTTTATTTGCACATTGTTAATAAACCAGCCTGTATAAAATAGCAGATGGCAGATCTTGAAAAAATATACACTGCATTCTTTTTATTTTGGTCAGGAAATATTTGCCGTAGGTTGAAGAACACAAGACTTGCAACTGAAATTATACTGGTACTTTTATGCATATGATATACTGTATTATAAAGGTGATGTTCAATTTGAATGCTTCAGGTTGCTGTAATAAAGCACTCATTATTTGTGAAATTGAACTTGGGTTTGGGCAGCTGAATGATTGTGTTACTAAACTGCAACTGAATAGGATATTTTGTGTACTGGTCAGAAGCTGATACAGTGCATTTGAGTTTTTATGGTGCAACTTTGTCAGGAGTCAGATGCAACCAAGCACGTCAGCTGAGTTGTGGTAATTGACTTTACAACTGTGAGGCAAAACGTGCTACCTAAACCTTAGCAGGAGAGATTCAAACTATTTCATTGTAAGTTGTTCTTAGCTCATGGCAACCCCTTCCATATGGTCAATTACCACAATTCACTTGATGTGTGATAACTTGTTGAGCTGTGGTAGAACAATCATGTGTCTGAATCCTTGTTTAAAATCAAGCAGCATTTTTAAGGGTTGGGTGGAGGAAAAACTTATCTTGACTACATTGCTGAATCTGGTGTCTTCTCTCCCTGCAGTTTATAAAGATAACAGTAAAAAAAAAATAAACTGTGATCTTAGATGAGGAACCAGTATTTGATCTGGCGTTTTTCAATATGTTCTTGCACTAATTAAATCTTCAGCATAATTTTAAATAAGCTAAGAGATCTCCAGCAATCAGTGTATACCACAAATGAGCAAAACAAAGTCAAAGGCATCAGAGGTAGTTTTTCTCGCTTCCATACTATGTGAAGAGCTCATCACATATGGAGAGGGGGGAAAAATCACTGTCTGAATAAGATAAAATAATAACTTTGCTTAAGTGGACACATCAACAAAACTGCGATAACTAGAAAACAGATAAGCAGAAGCATTCTACCTAGGATAAGCAGTACCATGGCTTTTACTGGCTCTATAATGAATTACTCAAAACAAGTAACTTGATGACTTCTGTATCATGATGCCTTTGCCTTTGTAGTATTTCAGTTTTCTATTCATTTGTACTTCCATAGACTTTCTAGAAAGAAGCATTTGTTTTTGCTGGAATTCCAAAATGATAGAAACGATCATGGCGCTCAGCAAATGAGAGTAGGTGTGTTGTGTGTCATTACTGTTGTGTCACTTTCTGACAGAATAGATGCTCCTTTTGAATAAAAATAAAAATGCATGCAGTCCAATCATTCCCTGAGCTGTAATAACCACAAGTATATGGTTTCTGGGGTTATGGAGACCTGCTAGTCTTAGTTATAGCTTCACCAGAGGAAGAAAAAGAAGGCTGCCTTGACACCAAGATACTTTTTTGAAAGACCAAGTGAGTGCCATTAAATTGCAAATGAATTCATTTGTACCAATAATTTTAGCCCAGTTTCTCACTTACTCTCATTTGTTGTTTGTACAAAAAACAAAGCAACAACAATGCCACAGAAAAACCTTCCATTTTGTTCCTTTATTTGTAAATGCTTATGCACAGACATTAATAGTAAAAACGTTACATGGTGCTTGAATATTTTTAGTTTCTTAGAATGTAAATTGTATTTTGAATGATGATTCATTTTCCTTCTGAAAGCAGGTGATGCTGTTCACACCCCAACTGAATTGTAGATTATGCCAAAAAAAGATTGGTTTCTGTAATATTTATTGAATGCACATAAAACCCTAATGTCAGCTGGCATATAAAAATGCACTGTATTGTATAAAACTTTTGTGTGTGTATGTGTGAATGGTGGGATGCTGATGCCATTGTGTTGAGTCAATGCACTACTTGTGTTTTCTTTTTTCCTTAATGATTGAGCTCTCCCTCAACCATGCTACTAGATTGGTAGAATTTGTAACTGACTTGGACATTCAAATACTCAAAATTATTTCACTGTTCATTGAAATTTTATAAAGCTTATTTTATATCTGCTGTGCTATTAAGATAAATTCCCTTTAATTATAGAATACTTCTGTAGTTCTTCAAAAGTTTATTTAGAGTGGGGCTTGCGGAAGATGATTCAGAGTACAGTAAACCAAAAGAAATCCTGAACTTTGAATCTCCTTTTAATTTGATGTAATTATTAGTCTTGTTTGAGTGAAGAGGAAAGGGATGGGAAATCAAGCAAAAGGAATTACTTTGTAAAATGTAGTCTTAGATCAGATTGAATTGTGTATCTGTATGTCTGTGGTATGTGTGTTTCCCTTGAAAATTGGGAGGTGTGGTGAAAAGGTGTTATAATTCTTAAAAGAGCTGGTCTCAGTACTTTCTGATTATGATATGCTTCTAAATCACATTTTTAAAAATACCCTCTCTTTCAGTTACTTTCTCTCTCCCAGTTATACATCTCATTTCAATTTTTAAATACTTTCACATTTAATATTGATTGTAAACCCCCTTGAAACTGAAATAAAAATACTTGAGTTGGAATGGGGACAAGTCAAAACGAAAACAAAAGAATGTTTTAAAAAGAATGTGAGAAGATTAAATATGCTAAAAAAAACGTGTCATCAGGATTATATTTTAAAATTCAGTGATATACCCTAGAATGTGAAAATGACTATCCTGGCAAGAAGTGGACAGTTGGACATAAACAATTCATCAGCTTCTTTGGCACAACAGAACTTGTGTACTGTATACTACAGTGACTCTCCATCCCGTAAAGAAAGAAGACATGCACAATAACACATCCCATAGTCAGTACTGTCTCTATGTGCTGCTACGTTTGTTTCATTTTGAAATGTCAGCGTTATTTTGAAGCTGGCCATGACTGAGTTTTGCCAGATTTCTTCAGATTGGGGCTTTCATTGTTGTTTATGTCCATAAATATTAATGCGACTATTTTTCTTGGTTTTGAATAATCAGAAGTCAATGGAGTTAATGCAATATTATAATCCTGGATTTTCAGTACCTTTGAAAAAGATTTTAAAAAACTGTGTTCTTGAAATTTATTTATTTATGGTGGCACCAATGTATCTAATCCGTATTTCCTGCTGTGTGAAACCCTGTTAAATTTTTTTCATTAAAACAAGAAGACACGATCTTGTTTAATCCTGTATATATGGTGTCTACATTCTAGATTTGTGTATGCTGTGAATGAACTTACTACTAAGAGATGAAATTGTATAAAGGCATTCAGAGGCTATGCATGCATGGTACCTCCAGAAAGTGCATACTCCGAGTTGCAGATTCCTGCAAAATAAATTAATAAAACTAAGCAAACATCACATTCTGCATTTGTTCTTGTATGTAGTAGGAAACATTTAAAAATACAACCCTTCTGCTTTCATAATCGGATTGCTTCTGGTCTACTTGAGCCTACTGCTATAGCAAACCTATTTCAGTGACTTTGGGGATTTTTTTTTTTTTTTTTTTTGGTGGTCAACATAAGTCTCATAAGTCTCATTAGGCAATTTCTGGGTATTCAAACGGGGTCCGAATCTCGTTCCTGTGAAGGTGCTCAGGGTGTGAGTCCCACTGCGATAATGGGTAGGTATTCTGTGCATCTTCTAGTGTAGAAACAGGACATAGGATGTTAAGTGTGTGAAGAAGCAGAGTTCATCACAATTTCTTATTTTTGAATGGAAAATTTGTTATTAAAGGAATAGCTTTATGCTATAGCAGATGAACACCTTTTTGTATTTTTGATTGCAGTCATTCCTGCTTATTCTAGACAATATTGAGTATCTGATTACAAAAGTCTGTCTTCTGTTATAACCTCTATAGAAAGTCACTACTTTGGGCCAGGGTGGAGAATTCAAAAAGCATAAATCATTATGCAGACAATTTCTCTTTATGGATATGTTTTCTTAATTATCTTAATTTTATCAGTTCATTGTAATAAAAAACTTGAAAGCTCTGTAGCTGTATTACAGCTGTATTTTTTGTTAATATACAATTGCAGCCATTAAACATTCTGGTCTAACAAACCTACTGCAATTTTGGTTTTGACTTTTCGTCAGCAAACGTAATAATTTAGTTCTGCATTCCTTTTGCAAAATTTGAATTATTTTCTATAAAAAAACAGGTTTATGTTTTAATCAAGCATTTGATTCTTTTACTTCAGAAATCACTGAAATTGAAAGATTTATTTATTATTTTTAGGGGGAAAAAAGTTTTTTTAAATGTTAAGGTAGCTTTAAAACATGCTATACTAATGGAGAACATGCAAAACCAAAATACAAAAATCTAACAACAACTTGAAAGTGGCCACTACTCCCCTGTGAATTCCAAAGAGGATCTGCCTGACATAATTATATTACACAATTTGTTTTACTCATACAAATTGCTTGGTTAATTGCATTGTGTCTTAAACCTGTGGTCTTTACGAAGATTTCTGTTGTGATCTGGTAAGTATTCCAGGAATGACATGCTGCTAATTGTTCAAGGCGCTCCATGGTGCTGGGTAAGTACTGTATTTTCTTAATTGTGTGCTGTCTGATTGCAAATACACTTTTTGGAAGGAGGAAACGTAGATAACCAATTTCATCTAATAGCTGGACTCAAATTATTATATATTAAATAGGTTACCTGAAGTTTTGTAGAAACCCTGTAAAGTTGTTAGAGAAGGGCCTATGTTGATTTTTAGGTTGAGGATTTTATGATTGTTTTAGTTTGACAGTAAACACTGGGTCAGACCAGTAAAAGCCTCTTCTGGCAGCAGTGACACTTATTTTACAAAACATTCTTTCTTGGAAACTGTAGTGGTTTTGAGTAAAAAAAATGAAGAGAAAAGAGATGCACCAGAACTCCACTCTGCAGATAATTTATTTTCAGTTAGTGAGGACTTAAAACATACCAGGTAATTGATAATTTCACAGGTTCAGCTCAGATTTTGACGGAGTAGTTATCCATTGTTTCCACAACATAAAGACCTTGTCAAAGTTAGAGGTTCTGTTGAAAGGTTTGTTTAAAAACAAAATAAACAAAAAAAAGTATATTACTGCTTTTAGAAACAAAGATGAAAGCCCTTTGAATGAAACACACACAGTACAGATTTTTGAAAGCTTCATGTCTTTTTGAAAAAGTTTTGGGAAAAGTGTGGGGCTGTGCACCTTCACGGTGGGCAGGCATGTACTACTGTGCCAGGAAAGATCATTGGCCTTTGGGGAAAGACTGAAAAACACCAGGAACAAATACTTCCTTCCACCTCCCCACCCTAGAGGAAGGGAGAGTTCAGTTTAAATACACGTGATAGCTTTAGCATTGTGATTAAATGGAATGCTATGTAATTGGCCTGCAAAATATTCTCATTTAGTAGTGCATGTGTTAATTACAGTATTAAAACAGACAAACATCAATCAGATTTTTCAAGGGAGTAATAACAAAATCCTTTTTTTATGTTTGTTTTAAAGTGTAGCAATATCAGACTTACTGAGTATGATGCAATGTTCACAGAAATGACCCATCATGTTTTCCTGGTTACATTCTAGTTTTACTCCAAGATAAAACATACCCTGCTTTGACTAAGCAGCATCCCCAAGTATTTGATTGTTTCTTGACTGATCTCATCTGCTTTTGGATAGCAAAAATTTTTCCAAAATTTCACCTTTGAAGTCTGTAACACTTCCTGGTGCACATGGTCGCCTTGTGAGTGTCACTGTCTCTCTAGCAACATGATTGAAGCAGATGCTGAGAAGTGAAAGAATCGGACTAGATTTGCTATGAACTTCTGTGACCTTTATCTGCTAACTCTGCATTTGAGTGCTTAACAGCTGCATGTGTACAGGACTTGTCATGAAGAATGCTCTTCATCATGGAAATGTTATGCTGAGACATTATTTCAGCAGGGGTAATGCCTGATGCAGCTTGTATCCTGGTGCATTAGCTGCTGTTCATCTAGAATTTCTGTGTGGTTCCCCACTCCCAGTCAAAGCCTGTAGACAAGCAGATTGGCTTAGCTGTATTGCTGCTTTTTTTTGACCGTTTTTTTCCTAGGTGGCTACTTAATCCCTCAGTTTGCTCTTCCTTTTTTTTTTTTTTTTTTTTTTTCTTTCTTCTTCCCTGCTTGTCTTTTTGATCTGCCTGGATCAACAGCAATTCTCAGAATCCTGCAGTCACCTGGATTGCTAATCTCAGAAGGGCTATGTCCGGGGGCACTCTTAAAATGCATTTTCCCTCACTGGGAGCCAAAGGGAATTGGTTTACTGCATTGATACTGTGCCCACCATTGCACAGGGTATGATCCAGTTGAGAAAAGGGCCTTGCAGAATAGGATTTTTCCCCCTGCTCCTCTACTCCCACTATTTGTGTGTGTGTGTGGTTGTGGTCTCGTGCTTTATTATTTTTCTCACGCAACTTCACAGTAGCACCATCACTCCCATCACAAACTGGCTCTGTCATGCCTGTGGTAGCACAGACTTTGAAAGACCCTGTGTGCAAGAGGGTCAGAGAAAAGCACATCTTGGTGGATGGTTGTATCCTGCATGCCTACACTGGGAAATTTTAGACCTGTTAAACCCAAGCCCAGTGCATCAGCTTTCTCCCTCCAGGAACCTGCTGCCCTGGAATTTTTCTTACGTGCTTAGAGAAAACTTGTTAATGCTGTATGGTGCAATGTGCGGTACAAGTAAACCACCACAGAAGAGATGTGAATCAAACAAAAGGGTCGAGAGATTCCATAGTACAGTCTTTACAAGGCTGTCAGAGGCTAGTTCTCACTAGTTGGGTTAGGGAGAATCAGTTTATTAGGGCCCAAGCCTCATGCAGTCAGTCCTTCAGGAATATCAGGCAGGGCAGATACAGTATATCTCCAGCAAGGAGACTGAGAAGATATTGAAAATATGAGGGTATACAGCTACTGTGGTGGGCCAGGTGCCAGCAGCTGGGCAGGGCGAGGGGTCAGGGCAGCCCCTGGAGATATCTCGTGTCTGAGTCTGGTTGTGGGGGATCCACGCTGGACGTGTGCATGTGTGCTCCCAGTGACAGGCCTTCATCCCAGACAGCTGGAGAGGGAAAAGGAAAGAGAACACTGGTGCTGGTTGTGTTTAAATGCTGAGTGTATCTCTGTGGATGTGTGTGCTCGTCTATACATATGCATGCATACGGGCATACATATGTATACATATGCATACATGTGGGCACACATGCCCACATTGCACATACATGTGGGCATATGTGTGCTGTGAATATGTGTTCAGCCCTGCTGCTGGTCAGACCTGGGTGACGGACCTCCTGTGGCCTTGCCTCCATCAGGCTGCAGGATGTGGCATCTCTGAACTGCTGATATTGCACGGCAATAGAAATGCACTTCGGGAGATGCGGCAGTTCAGGAGAGCGTAGGATATAAAACTGAGGAAAGTCATCATAACAATGACAACAGAGTAATAGCAGGATGTTACACTAAATATGGCTAAATTACTAAAGTATATTCTGATTGCTACATGAGTTATCTTTCCAACAAGGAAGGAAATATAAATGTTTTCATGAGTTATAAAAATCAGTGTGTGCGTGAAATTTCCGAATGGTATTGCCTGGTCTGAAAATGAAAGCAGGTTTATTACAGCAATGAATGCAGTGTGTGTAAATGTTTCCCTGTAGTTTTCAAAGCTGTTCCTTAAAACTGGAAGTGAAAGATAACCACACTGCTCTTTTTCTGACTCAGAAATTCTGCTGACATCAAATTTGTTCTACAAGAGAAACCACTTTGAAAGAAATTCTCTGTCTTGACAGTTTGGAGACCTATGCCTTACCCAGAGGAAATAATTTACTGTCTCCTGTATAACATTATTTTCTTATCCAGATTTTTCTAAATCCTGCAGATATTCAAATCTTTATCAAGTCCTGCCACTCTTGAGAAGTATATCATCTAATTTTTCACCTGCCTGTGCCAGTGACCATTTCACCAGCCTCCTGCAGAGTGCTGATCCCACGCTGAAGTTTTGCTGTGTGACAAAAGTAGGCACATGTGTAATCTAGATAGGATTAATGATCATATTAATTTATTTTGGGAAGTGGTCACTACTGTGGCTGTTTTATTAGGTACTGAGTCTCCAGCACTGCCTTGGGCACCGAATTATCTCATCATCCTCATCAGCTCTCAGACTGGAGAGCGACCCATCCGAACTACCCCTTTGGAAACTGCTCACTCACGTGCAATATATTGCCATTACAGACATCTGAACATCTGATAGAGACTTTACAGGTGACTTTCGCCTTTTGTTCTGTGCCTGACTGGAAGACAATACTTTAGACCCACTACAACCAAGTGTGTATATCCTAGCTCAAATAAAGAGAATCCTTTACCTGCACATGTTTTAGTAAGCATGTCTTGGCATATCGATTTTAGTGACAAAACATGAGAAACCACAGCCAGCTGCTATTTTTATTCACTATATTCAATATTAACATCAGAGAAGAGTTAGAATATAAGAGAAAAAGTATATATTGTTTCCTTTGTGTAGTTATTTACATCAAAATTGTATTTGAGCAGTTGTTATTATTGGAAGGCAATGGTCAAGGAAAAAAAATAAGTGCTTAATACTCTGCTTATTGAGGATTTTTTTACATGTCTCCATTCAATAGTAATGGGAGGAAGTTTTCTCACCCTAATTCACCTGGAATGTTTTATATGACAATACAAAACAACAAAATATTTTCAGCATGTGTACTTCTAAAGGAATATGAAAAGAAAAATCCTAGTTTTACAATTGTAACAGGAAATAACATGCTGAACACTTCATGTACATTAATTTGAATGATCTCTTTGTCACTATTTTCCCTAACTCTGGGAGTAGATAGGTGGATGTCTGAATTCATCGGTGATCTCCTCAGACCAAGGGATGAAGCAGTGCTGGGCAGAGGGGGTTCTGCAGGGTGCAGGGGTGGCAGGGGCCAATGTAGGGCACTCTAGGCCTTCACACATCCTGATGTGCCCAGATCTCCTGGGATTTGGACATAATCATGCCTTTAATGTTATATCTTGCTAAGATTTTTTTTTTCTTTTTAAGAAAGGGACTTTGTGCTTTACTTTCTATTAGCAGAGGTTGGCCTTTTCGTTTGCTGTTCAAACAAACAAACAAACAAACAAAAAAACTATCTCACATGGAAGAGGGGGAAATTTGAGAAGAAAGAAGAACGTTTTCCTCTCAACCTGAAATCAGTAGAGAGATGCAATGTCGATAATGCACATTAGTTATCTGAGACTACAGCCAGAAATAGATCCTTACCCACTTATTTATGACCCTCCAGTCATCATCCTTGAAGGTATTTAAAAGACGTGTAGATGTGGTGCTTAGGAACGTGGTTTAATGGCAGACTTGGCAGTGCCAGGTTAGAGGTGAGACACAATTGGCTTAGAGGACTTTTCCAACCTAAATGAATCTATGATTCTATGATTTGGATGGCCTAAATTAGATTTTTATTATTATTTATTTATTTATTTATTTTTTACAAACTGAACCTCATTCAGTTTTTAGCTTTCTAGGTTTCTCAAGTTATACTAATGTGTCTTCCGCTTGTGTTGAGAAACTTCAAAATTTGTGAACGTGAGTACATCCTTCTGTCAGTAGTTATACTGAAAAATCTGCATTTGGGAAGTGTGCAGGAATCTCGATAAAGCTGGGCCTTCCACTGTTGCCACAGCAAGTTGTGTGACTAGTACTTGTCCCTTCTTGTCACAGCAGTGACAGTGCCTGTATTCACATCTCTGAGTCCCAAAGGCAATGAGGAAGGCCAGGTATGGTTCCAGTGGCTGAGGGAGGCCTATCTCAGAAAGCCCCGTGCCTTGCTCCCAGAGACCTAAGGCATGGAGGAAGAAATTAGGTGAGCAGCATGTCCTGAAGCCATCACCCCAGGCTGGCTGCCCGAGGGCTGTGCAGGCGCCAGCAGCAGAGCGTTGGCCTGCTCTCCTGTGCATTCCCTGCAGTCCCCTTGGGGTCACACCAAACCCACCAGCACAGGGCCTGCGCAAAGTTTTGTTTCCTCCCCTTCGATGTTCTCCTACAAAACTGCACAGCACCACGGTGGGGGTGGGGAACAAACATCAAAGTCAAGTAACGCTTGTATTTTGTGTTGATGTTGTGCTGGGTCTTGTGACAGCTAAGTCTCTCAAGTTTCTTAACCCCAGCTTCTGTTTGTCAGTTAAATACATCTTGATAAAAAGAACAGAGTCCTCAATGTGTCCCACTGTATAAAAGAGCAAGCAAATGCCTATAAAAACGTTGCTTCTTATCAATTTGCTGCCGTAGTACTAAAGATGAACTGCTGTCAATAAAGACATGACCAGAAGCTCTCCTCATTGGTACTTGCTGCTCCCTAAAAGTGAGAATATGCGATAAAAATGAGTATGATCAGCAGGTTGAGGGAGGTGATTCTACCCCTCTGCTTTAATGAGACCCCATCAGGAGCACTGTGATCAGCTCAGGGTGCTGGGGCGTGGCCTATTACCCTATTAGAACAAGTCCAGAGGAGGGCCACAAAGGTGATCAGAGTGCTGGAGCACCTCTCCTATGAAGAAAGGCTGAGGGAACTGGGGTTGTTCAGCCTGGAGAAGAGAAGACTCTGGGGAGACCTTATAGCGGCCTTCCAGTGCCTAAAGGGGGCCTACAGGAAAGCTGGGGAGGGACTCTGTGTCAGGGAGTGTAGCGATAGGACAAGGGGTAATGGCTTTAAACTAAAGGATGGTAGGTTTGGGTTAGATATTAGGGTAGATTTAGATTAGTTACATGAAAGAAATTCTTTGCTGTGAGAGTGGTGAGGCGCTGCCACAGGTTGCCCCGAGAAGCTGTAGATGCCCCATCCTAGAAGTGTTCAAGGCCAGGCTGGATGGGGCTTTGAGCAACATGCAACCTGGGCTGACTGTGGCAGGGAGGTTGGAATTAGATGATCTTTAAGGTCCCTTCCAACCCAAGCCACTCTATGATTCTATGAACATTACATGATTTATTATTAAGGACATATTATTTTATAGATTTTTTTTTTTTTTTGATTGCTTGTTTCCTTCTTATTTTTTCATGTAGCCTGATAGGACTGCATGGCTGTTCTCGGTGTTTGTACCATAAACTATGCTCAGTGCTAACTTCAGCTTGATAGATAAAGAGTATTTCATGATTTCCTAACATTGTTATCTGTCAAGTGAAAAACTCAGAACGTCTGCACCTGAAATGTTTTTCTGCAAATGTTGACTGGCCAACATATCCCTACAATGTAATAATCTTCAGAGGAGATGAGCAAGGACGATGTGTTCCTGAAGCCCAAGGAAGAATAGAGTGAACATAGCTGTTGTAAAGGCAGAAGAACTTATCTCAAAACCAGGGGAACTGGAAGGGGGCTTTTTCAGTAAATAAATATCTGTGTGAGTTGAGTGGGTCATGGGTTGCATAAATGGTCTGACTTGAGTTCACCAGAAGAGCATGAATGTCTTCCTGAGCCAGCCAGGCCAGCATGGGGTAAGTGTCTAAGTGGCTCAGCCCAACACTGAGTGCAAACACTGAGCAATCAACAAAACTGACAGGGAAGAGAGCAATGCGCTTGTGCTGGCTTCAAGCCACATACTCTGTCCTGGCATTAGGGATGCCCAGCATCCTGACAGCAAGCATATAGAGACTCACATCTGTACTGTCATTCAGCCATATTGCTATTGCTATATTGTGCTTGTGTTGTGATCTCAGTACATTGCTGAATCTCTTTGCTACATCACGATCCCATGTAACATCAATTACCTTCAAGTAAGCAAATTAGGTATTAAAATATTAAGCCCACCTTGCATGGGCTATCTGAAAGAGCCTGGCCAGAGAGTACTAGGCTCTGGCAGCTTGCCACTGCTCTCCCCACGGGGCTGTTAGCTGCATGGCTGCTCATTACCTTAGCACTAACAAATCCCCTCTCTGATCAAAGTTGACAGATTACTTACCAAACAAATATACAGGGAAGGAGAGATCAGCTGAAAGAACAAGTTGACTGTTGCTGCGTATAACAACAGACTTTTTCATCTGCTTTTAATATTATTTTTCAATAAATTATGATTAAATAGCCTTATTTTTCTGTCTTTCATCACCTTGACCTTAGTTAGTGTTTTGTTTGTTTGTTTGTTTGTTTTCCTATCTGATTGGGTGCACACTTAAATTGAGTTCATTTTCTGATAGTTTGTGGGGTTATGTTTCTCAGACAATGTGAACAATAAAAGAGATTTTGGACATATTCTCATAAAAAGTGGTGATGAAGATGCAATGCATATTTTCCAGACTACACCAGATCCATATTCACAAGCATACTAGTTCATGTATAAGGGCTTATGTACAGGACCAGATCTTGGACAACTGTAGCAGAAAACAATAGTGTTTGGACAGGTTTGGGCAGCTGCAGGATGGCTAGTTTTCACTCCTAGGTGTATCTGAGGTTACTACCTCCGTAACTGATTGGGAAGCCAGCAAAGATCAGCCTGCTGCTGAAGAAGCAAAGTACTAGGACATGGCAGCATCTTTACCAGTTCCTGTTGTTTCTGAAATGGTCACTTGAGTGTACCTTGGTCACAGGAGTGTGTGATCAAGCCGTGACCCATTCACCAGGTCAGTGAGAGGCAGGATACTGTGCTGGGCTCTGCAGAAGGTGTTTTGTTCTTTCTCACAGAGTGAGCAACAGGAGAGCAACAGGTAACAAGGGAACGTGCATATGAAGAGCCCTGGGTGGGCTTGTTTGGTTTATTTAAGTAGATTAAAAAAAAAACCTTAGTGAAATTAAAGGTGATATTTATCTCACCTAAACTTAGCCACACAGCTGATGTCTGTATCTGAGCTACTCATTTTGGGTCCTCTTTTAAAATGGAGAGCAGACACAGGAGCAGCATTCATCTGGCCTGTGTTGGTGGTGTCTTGTAAAATAACACATATTTCACCCTAAAAGTACATCTTTCCCTTTGCAAGTATAAAAACAAGCCACCCACTTCCTATCAGTTGAATCCTACCTCAAGACTAAATTAAATTGCTGTTATTGTAAGCTGCTTCTTCAAGGGTCATAGGTGTGAAGTGCACTCACTTGCAGCATCTGCAAATGGGGAACAGAGTGAGGTAGAAGTAGTGGGGGCGTTTGGATAACTTCTGTCTGTTGGGTCTGTGTTTGCAGTTACCAAAGTCCAAAGTGCAACTGCTTGCTTATTATGCACATGGTAACAATAAATCATTTTTCCCTGAATGTGTCATGTCAAAGAAATAATAACAGCCTAATAATACCAAACTCCTTTACTTGCAGCTATCTTTGTGTATAAGCAGTCACCCCAGGCAAGATATTTTTTTTTGAGTTCAGTTCAGTCACAGATCTACTGTGAAAAATGGGGAAAATAAGATAAGAAACAGCTATATTTGTTTTGTTACCTCTTTGGGAAAACAACAACAAAAACAGCCTACAAGCTAGTTATCTGCCTGCCTCTCATTTTCAAGTTCTGCTCATTTAAAAACAGTGTTGCAGAAAGACCATTTTTCATTGCCTCTTCTGTTTCTCCCCAGGCCTGTTGTACACTGGAGACACAAAAAAGAGCCTGTCAGAAATACACTCTGCTCTGCCTTCTTTTGGAGCCATTCGCACCCTGTGGGGCGCTGGCACAGCTCTTTTTGATTCATGTAAAAAAATGTGTAAGGTGGTCAAATGTGCAGCACTAATTGTTATCACTGCTGAAAGGTGCAGTAACAGCACTGAATGTACATCTTTCAGTTTTACCTCTCAACTTTGAGTGGGCTAGCATGCTGATGAAAGCCCAGGTAGTCCTTTAACAAGTACCTCTTAGTGGTCAAGTTTATTCCCACATTGCAATAGTACAGAATTTCTTACAGGTTCATCACAAATTCCTTTCCAAATATTTCCACCATGTCCTACAAAGCAGCTGTATTATCATGTGTTGAAATGCTAGCCCTTGCCTTCCAAGAGGAGCAGGAGAAAGAGGGGAAGAAGGAGCCAAGAGAACAACTTCTATATCCATATGGGTATAGAAGAAATATCCATATGGATATGGAAGAAATTATAAGCTAATACACACTCATCTTTATCATCATGACAGATTTTTGAAAGCAACAGTACAAATTGATCTGAAATGATGCAGGTGCGAGGCACTGTGTTGTCACATGTAATGTTTTTCTATTGTTTCTTGCCTTCCAACATACAGATTTTTGAAATTGTGTTATTAAAGTGCAGTTAAATCAATGAATTTAACAAAGAGAAGCTACCTATAAAGGAAGTATTCATGATACAATCCACAGGCTATATAATCATGTTTTGTTTTCATCTAATAGGAACATCCAGATAGTCTTACCTGGTGCTTACCTGCTCATTAAGCAGGCTGTTTATCATGGCAGAGGGGTGTGCATGTATGTGCACACAAATATAACATCTATGCTACTGCCCTAAATTAGAATATCTAAAAAAGTGAACATCAATCTTATTTCATCTATTTATGAAACTATGAGGTCTAGATCATGACTTCTTAACTACAATGGACCTCAAGTGTTATCGCCTATGTTATCCTTCCACACATTTCAAAAGCAATGTCTGCAATAAGATCTGTATTGAAAAGTGTACCAAACCTGGATGTAGCATTGAGCCCTGTGCATGATGTGCCATCAGAGCAGGCAGCTCCAGAGTACAGGGTCGTTCTTAGGCCATTGCTAGTGTAAGGAGGCAAGGAGGCAGAAGTTACTGTCATCATCCTCATTTCAGCCTTGATTCTGTTGCCCAGCTGAGCGTGCATCTACATGGGCATGTCCACTGCACGAGAAGGTACAGTCACAGCTTGGGTGGATGTCCACCATCAGGGTTAGGTCAGCTAGATGGCTGAACCTACAGCTAGCTGAGGTTTTAGTAACCACATGTGAGCAATTACATAGGTAGCCACAGCAATAAGGAATTAACCTAAGGTTGTCTGATACATTTGAGTAGCAGGAGATAAGCTTTGGAGGGCATCTGGTGCTGGAAAAAATCTCTTGCTATTTTTTTAAGTCATCTGATGATATCTGAATATGCCATAGTATTGTAATTGCACAAAACAATAAAGATCAATGTAATGGATTTAAAACTTTTATCGAGAGCTATTTATTGCTGATGACAATGCTTAACACACTTTACAGGAAAACTTATGAGCACCCATTAACTATGGTGTTCAGTGTAGGTTCAATATGTATTCTTGAAACATGTAAATTACAGTGATTGAAAATATTTCATTGCAGAGGAAAATGGTATTCAATAGAAACACATAGTTTTATGTTGAGAAGCTAATTTTATTTTATAGTAACATATGGAATAAATCAATTGTAACATTAGTGCAATTTCTTATTTCCAACACTAAGATGCTTTCAAATATTGGAAATTCAGCGAAGAGTATTAAAGCAAAGTCTTCCTTGCTCATCTCCTCTGAAGATTATTACAATTGCCTTTCAGTAAGAAAAAGAAACATTTTCTTGTCTGCATCTTCCACATATTTCAATGCATCCTTTAAAATCTATTTGTTTTGACAATTGAGACTGTAAACTTTGAGAAAGGTACTGGGCAGGTCCTAGCACAACAGAGTATGAATAGCAAAATCCTATGCTGAAACTTGGAGATTACTTTATCTAGTATAAACATAATAACAAAGTATTTTAAAAAAGGCTGAATATCATCAAAGTAAATAGCAAATACTTAGCAGTCTATTTATTTTCCTTTTCTTCCTATCAGAAACAATATCATTTTAAAGAGTCCTATCTGAAAATCTATTATTTCTAGAAAAGATAAACAGAAATAATCATGTCCTTCAAAAATTGTAGGAAATCAACCCATACAAATTATTTTTTTTTCCATTTTCTCTGGGGAAAAAAAATAATATAAGATGTAGTAAGCAGTTTTCTGATTAAAGGAAAAGAAAAAGCATATATATCTATACACACACACACACATACATATATTTCTCTAAAAAGAAAGTAGAAAAAACTCCACAGCAGATTCGATATAAAACAAAGACAATAGACACCAGAAGAACAAAAAAGAGGCTCTGGTTGTCTTCCAAGTTCATTGTAGCCCTGTTTCTTCTACCGCTGTTTATAGAATTACTAAAGAAGATACTCAGCATGAAGCCCTTTTTATAATTTTCTATGTAGAGAGAAAGTTGAAATGTAATTAATTTATTTTTCCTCACATGAAGCCTCTACACTACATTCAATTTCTGTTAACTCAGAAACTGAAATAAAATAAAACTAAAATAAAAACAAAAGAGGAAATTGTAGATACTATACTATTTTCAAAATTCTGACCATTGTTTACCTTGTAAAAGAAGAAACATGGACTAAAACAGTGGTGGCAGGATTTTTTTGTTGTTGTTTAATGGCTCCTCAAAAAACCAGACAATTAATTTAGCCAATTTAGGCTTACTTTAGTGCCAGGATCCAGCTGGAGCTATTTAATGGCACCTTCCCAGGTACACCCAGGCACTGTCAGGGGTCTGGCGCACTACAATCCTGCGCAGCCTTTCATAGCATGTTCCAATTAGTCTCATTCACACAGCCAGAATTTCTAGCAAATATAGCATGAAATGTGAGTGAAGGCTTACACTTCAAATTCCCTGAACAATTATTTTTTCCCCCAGTACAGACATTTAATCCATACTGAGAAAAAAAGTGTTATCTGGAGCAATTTATCACAATGCTGGGAGGCTATTAAAGGAAAAACTGTCAGGAAATGAAGTTAGAAAGCAGAATTATATAGAAGGATTAATTTGAGGATCTTCTTGCTCTTTATATCCAATTGTATATTTAATACTGAGAGAAGATACCTTCTTCCCCATGGAGACAATGTAAAAGAAAAATAATAGTAAAAAAGTACATTAAAGAAAAAGTGTAGTCCTGAAACAGAAAGGGAAATGAAAAATTGGCACCAAAATGAGTATGAGCTGCTAACAGAAAGAGAGAGAAAAAAAATAATCTATGTCTTATAAAAAAAAAAATCTGAACAACTGAAAAAGCACTTAAATGTAAGGTGTAATTAAGTGTAAATGGAAGGCTGGTTGGCAATCTAATATGGATAAAAAGTCAAATAAATATTGCACAGTGGTGAAGTGTTTTGGCTTAGCCAAGTTGATGGATGAAATAAAGACGGTATGTCCCAAATACAGTCTAAAAAAAGCTAGCAAAAATAAAATAAAATAAAATAAAATAAAATAAAATAAAATAAAATAAAATAAAATAAAATAAAATAAATTGGAAAGGAAAGGAAAGGAAAGGAAAGGAAAGGAAAGGAAAGGAAAGGAAAGGAAAGGAAAGGAAAGGAAAGGAAAGGAAAGGAAAGGAAAGGAAAGGAAAGGAAAGGAAAGGAAAGGGAAGAAAAAGAAAGAAAGAAAGAAAGAAAGAAAGAGAAAGAAAGAGAGAAAGAAAGAGAAAGAAAGAGAGAAAGAAAGAGAGAAAGAAAGAGAGAAAGGAAAGAGAGAAAGAAAAGAAAGAAAAGAAAGAAAGAAAGAAAGAAAGAAAGAAAGAAAGAAAGAAAGAAAGAAAGAAAGAAAGAAAGAGAAAGAAAGAAAGAAAGAAAGAAAGAAAGAAAGAAAGAAAGAAAAAGAAAGAAAGAAAGAAAGAAAGAAAGAAAGAAAGAAAGAAAGAAAGAAAGAAAGAAAGAAAGAAAGAAAGAAAGAAAGAAAAAGAAAGAAAGAAAGAAAGAAAGAAAGAAAGAAAGAAAGAAAGAAAGAAAGAAAGAAAGAAAAAGAAAGAAAGAAAGAAAGAAAGAAAGAAAGAAAGAAAGAAAGAAAGAAAGAAAGAAAGAAAGAAAGAAAGAAAGAAAGAAAGAAAGAAAGGAAGAAAGGAAGAAAGAAAGAAAAAGAAAATTTCAAGCATACGCTCATTAATTTCAGCTCAGTTGGGATGTTTTGGTGCCCATCTAAGTAAGTGTTCCTCTCGTTCAAGCCCCTGCCAATCAGCTCTTCCCCACCCCGCAGGGAATGGGCCATGCCAGGCTGATAGCCCAGCTCATTAAGGTCCCAGATGCTCTCCAGAGGGGACTTCTCTGCTGCATGGGATGGGGCCTTGGGCAGTGCAGGGATGGCTCTGGAACTTCAGAGGACCTGAACCTTCAGAGGGCCAAAATGCTCCCCACAGCCTAACCTGGAGGACTCTCAGCACTTTTTAGTCAAGAGGACTCAACCCACGTAGGAGTGAGCTATTAAGTCCTGGAAGAAGGCACACAAATGCACAGGCTGTGACATTTCCTCAGGGAAAGGGGAAACTTGTAGCCTCAGGCCTGTATTTGATCAACGTGTTTTCTTTTGTGGTGTCTCTGGTTAGGTTAGAATTTATTTGTGCCAGAGTCCTACATATAAATGCCACAGGTTAAACATAAAATTATGAAAAGTTTGGTCATAAATCTGCCAACAGTGAGATTTTGGTTAATTATAACTGAAAAGCTAAAATAACAGAACATAATAAATGACCATTTTATAGTAGAAAAAATGCAACAACAACAACAACAAAACCTTAATTTTCAAAAAGAAAGGGTTATGTATGAATTCTCACAGGCAGTAGTAGAAACTTCAGATTTGTGGTTGGGCAGCTGAAACTGTCCTCACATACGATGTGGAAATAATGGTTTTCCAAAAATAAACAGTCACTGTGACATTGAGTAACAAATATGTAGCTTTTGAGGATAGTAAAAGTCCTTAACTTTTCAGGGTTGTTCTATCTAATTCAGTAATGACCTGCAAGTGCCTTTCAAAGGAGACATAAAAATCAATACTGAGTTACAGGAATTTTCTGGTACCCTTCCCATTATTGATTAAACTCTTTTTAGAATGTAAGGCAATGAAACATTTATTACTTTTTCAAACTTTCTTTTTCCTGATTTTTTTGTCTCCCTTCTTGCAGTCTGGTCTTTGCAGTTACTAATTTTACCTTGCTTGAGGGCATTCCATATTTCAAAGATATGAGGCACATAGCAAGATTTTCCCTACTTAAATTTGTTCTAAATATTGTACTGAGTCTTCCAAAAGGTCAGTCATTTAAAATAATACCACATAGGCTCTGCATTCTCAGTCATCAGGGAACCCAGACCTTCTACCTCTATGGGGAAGAGGGATTAAGTAGGCAAATTGCTCAAAGTTGGAAACACACACCTACATCTTTCCTCTTGAAACTGATAACATTAAAATACAGTTAAACAAATTAAACTTTTTGTTTTTTCCACCCCCACACTGGAGACATTTCTCTGGATTGGATCTATTGCATCCAGCACTTTTCTCTGCACACTATTTTTTCTGCACTCACCGATCCTGAAAAGATTAAAAAGAAATGCACAGCCAGCGGAAACTAAAATTTCTTCTCATCTCTCAAACTACAAGTAAAAGATGGGAAAAAGCACAAGAGGAAATACAACAAAACTAATGATCTGAGAGGATGCTACCCCACAGACCAAGACATCTTTCAATATAGAAATATTTATTGAGCTTAAATCATGCTTAAATTATAGTGAAGTAGTGATAAACTTTATTTATTTAGTTAGTTAGTTATTTTTAAATGAAGCTTTTAAGATAAAAACCAGCAACATGCACTGTTTTGTTCAATTGCAAAACTGAGCTGCCATGTATTCACAGCTATTAAGGACTTATTACAATAGCTATCCTAATTTTTATACTTCATCTTTTAAATACTTCTGCAAAATACAATTGAAATAGACAAAAAAGCCCTCAGAGCACAGGCTATGTTTTGGACTGCATGTATCCACTTATGGTATCATATAAGGCAGTATCAAAACCTGTACCAATTTCAAACGAGTTTCTATGTTCAGCCCATACCCCAGCACACCAAGCAATATGTCCTACACAAGTTCATGTTGACCTGCCAGAGCAGATACCAGCAAACTGATGAATTTGGTTTAAGCTCTATCTTCCTTCCATACAAAAGATGCAGCCATGTTTCAGTGCTGGATGGAAGGAACTTGTAAAATGTTGGGAAAGTGTTTATGTGTCTGTTAGAATTAGAAGGTAATAGCTTTCCTTTTTCAAAAATCCAACTACAGCAGGCATTACACAGTTTGCATAGTCAAATCCTTCCTAAGTTCAACAAGGCCAAGTGCCGGGTCCTGCACCTGGGGCGCAATAACCCCAAGCAGAACTACAGGCTGGGAGAGGAATGGTTGGAGAGCTGCCAGGCAGAGAAGGACCTGGGAGTGATGGTGGACAGTCGGCTGAATATGAGCCAGCAGTGTGCTCTGGTGGCCAAGAAGGCCAACGGCATCCTGGCTTGTATCAGAAACACTGTGACCAGCAGGGCTAGGGAGGTGATCGTCCCCCTGTACTCGGCTCTGGTGAGGCCGCACCTCGAGTACTGTGTTCAGTTTTGGGCCCCTCGCTACAAGAAGGACATCGAGGTGCTTGAGCGGGTCCAAAGAAGGGCGACGAAGCTGGTGAGGGGCCTGGAGAGCAAGTCCTACGAGGAGCGGCTGAAGGAGCTGGGCTTGTTCAGCCTAGAGAAGAGGAGGCTCAGGGGTGACCTTATTGCTCTGTATAAGTACATTAAAGGAGGCTGTAGCGAGGTGGGGGTTGGCCTGTTCTCCCATGTGTCTGGTGACAGGACGAGGGGGAATGGGCTAAAGTTACGCCAGGGGAGTTTTAGGTTAGATGTTAGGAAGAGCTTCTTTACTGAAAGGGTTGTGAGGCATTGGAACGGGCTGCCCAGGGAGGTGGTGGAGTCACCATCCCTGGAAGTCTTCAAAAGACGTTTAGATGTAGAGCTTAGGGATATGGTTTAGTGGGGACTGTTAGTTTTAGGTCAGAGGTTGGACTCGATGATCTTGAGGTCTCTTCCAACCTAGAAAATTCTGTGATTCTGTGATTCTGTGATAATCATGTTAACTAAATATATCAGCAAACTTTGAAATAAGTGTTGCTCTAAAATGGGTGGGTACTAAAAGTAGGTAAATTTTTCAGTGTGCAAGTTAGTAAAAGGTGTTGCCCAATATGTACAGAATTTGTAACAATTGCTAGTGAGGAGAAACAGGCTAAGTCATGCATGGACCACTGCTGGGAGAGGTCTATGCCAGGCATAAAGGGTGGCTGGAGCAGGGGATGGCTGCTGCTTCTTCCTTTCACAGTCATGGAGTTGTCATAGTCCTCTCACAGCAATCCTCAGCTCTATCCTGCAAACACGAGTAAAGCAAATGAGGAAATGGGATGCACATAGGATGCACATGCACCGGTGTCTCCAAAACTCACTCTCCTTATCTTACTGAAGTCCATAGGATGACTGGGAAAATGCTGTAGAGAAGTATATCTGTCTCTCCAGCTTCCCCTGAGCCATGAGAGACCCAATGAACTTTTGTTGTTGTTTTTATTTTTTTTGTTTTATTTTTTATTTTTATTATTTTTTCTTCTATATGCATGCAATTGTCTGTTGTTTAACTATTGTTGGACAATAAAGATATGCTTGGGCACTGGCAAACTACTACTCCTACTGAAGTAAGCAAGAGGAAACCATTCACCTTTTCTCTTTTTCCCAGTTCATAGCTTGGTAATGGCAAGATGAAACCATTCCTTTAGATGTAGTTGCCATCCAGTCAACATTTGGACAAGCGCCCAGGTCCCTAAATCTTCTCCACTTATTTCTGCTCACTCTGAAGAAGTTTAAATACTTGAGAATGTTATTAATGTGCAAACAAGACCTGATCCAGACCTCATTGATATTTAGAGATCCTGTCAACAGCCCACTGCATAATATTTATACTGGAGGAGCTACATAAACAGCACTTGGCTGATTTTAAATGACTAATCATGGCTCGGAATAGCAATATTCTCATCAAAAATTGCTTCTTACCAGCAATTAAGTACTGTGTTTTTAACTGCCTTTGGGGTACTTTACATAAGCACTGCTCATTAGCTCCATCAGGAACAGCAGAAACAGAATGAAGGTTATTTTAAAACTAAAATGAGCATGCAAGAAAACAAACACTTGGGCTCAACACCTCATCTGAGGCTGATGGGTCATCACAGTTAATATGCAGTATATCACTGATGCAATATGAATAATCCATGTCCCACCGTGCAGTCTGGAGACAATAATTATGAAGATTTTACATACTTATCCACCTACTCACATTTTGATTTTAGAGTAGTCTGTAATGTCTTGCATTCTAATTAAAAAACCTTTATTCACTGTTCCTCCTCGCCCCATGTCAGAAAAAAAAATATATTAAAAATTAAAAACCACAATTAAGGTAATTATTCATCACTTTACAGTTTAAATCCTAAAATGCAGAAAATTTGATTTCATTAAAAATGGGTAGTCAGAAAAATAAACCCTGGCTATCTGATATATTATTACTGTATGAAGCACTATCGTGTAAGTTCCTCTTTTAACCCTTCACAAAGGGAAGTAACAGAAAAGTAATTCACCTCAAGTGTAATAATCCTGATGTAATCATAGTACTCTACAGAGAGACCAAGGAAAGGTACATGGAAATGAAGAGAAAACAAGCTGTAGTAGGCCCAACAAACCTCCCAAGAGCTGTCTTCCAAATTTCAGTTGGAGGAGAGAAATACACCACCAAGCCCAATAACTCAAACGCTGTTTGATTTGAGAAATATATTTTCTTCTTCTTCTCGATCTTGAGAGAGAGAGAAAAAATTGAACTAGATGGCCTTTAAGGTCCCTTCCAACCCAAACCGTTCTGATTACATGAACCTCTGTCACGCCATGCTAAAGGAGGCACGTGGTGACTGAACCTCTGTGGAGCAGTCACTGAGATGTAGCCTGAGCCAGAATCTGAGAGTGCTTGCTAAAACGCAAGCCTCCTGAGAAATTTTTGTGTGCTGGGCCACCACCACCTCTCCAGACTGCCCCAACATTCAGGCTGTTTTGCAACTTGTGCAGCTTTGTGGCATGCCAGTGGGGAGGAGGGAGGCTCCAGAGCTGAATGCACCAAGGTCTGCAACCTGGGCTGCAGAGCCAGGTTTTGGGTATGGAAGAAGGGAACGCAATAGCAAATGTAACGTCGTCTGAGGCAGGAGCTGCAGCTTCACTTGTGGGGGTGCTGTGGGGCTTCATGGGGTATTTCTAGCTCTCGTTTTTGCTCAGGTGGCTCATGAAGAGGAAGGGGATGTGCTCTGAAGGAAAAGTTGCTGAATGTTACCCACCACTGTCTTGCTTGACAAAATATAGAGGGAAAAAATCTGAAAATAAAGTTTCTTTTTGCAAGAAAGCTGTAATTTGGAGTCTGTTCATGTAGAACAAGAAAATGAAACTATGGCTCTGACCCAGATGCAGAAGGGACTGGGGAGGGAAGGGAATATGTTCCTGAAAAGTGGAGCAATGAAAGCGCCACCGTCCCTTTCCAGCTGCTAATGATATCCAGCTGTTCTTCCCCACTGAGCATATCACTTTCCTCCCTCTTAAAGTTACGGTAATGCATTTTATTAATCAGGAAGGAGTTTGAAGTGACTAATATCCACTCATGCAAAGACAGTTCAGCATGGTATTTTTATTCTTTTCATTCCTACTCCATCAGAAAAGCAGCAGAGTTAGCCATGTTGAATAGACTTACATAATTAATGCAATTTAAACCCTGGTATTTTCCTTTTTTTTTTTTTTTTTTTTTTTTTTTCCCAAGGTTTAATTATAAAACCTAGTTGATTAATTTTATGTATTGAAATAAATTTTAATTAAAACCTTTGTAGTTCCTTAAATCAACTTACCTTACACAAATTACTCGATAAATTTTACAAATACATACAACCACGTTACTCTGGGTTTTTAAATTGTTTGTATTTTTGTCAGGAACCCTAACGAGGGCACATGTCACCTGGGCAAAGGCAACATGACCTGAATGGCTGAGTATGAGTTGTTGTTGGCTGCCACATTGACTAAACACTCATCCTTTGACCAAACTGCTCATATCTGTCCTGGTTCTGGTGCTTGGGATGGATGCCTTGAATGAAAGCATCACAGCCTCATGGTGTGACCTTGGGTGAATTCCTTAAGCTTATTCTAAGAATGGTGCAGAGAGGAGAGGAGAGGAGGGGAGGGGAGGGGAGGGGAGGGGAGAGGATAGAGGATCGGTGTGCCTGGATGTTGGTTGCCCACCGATAGTGGGGTTAGGAACTCTTTTGGTATTGAGCAGATGGGTAACCACCCAGGGACATGGCATTTTCTCAGTGGCACCCTGATACCAAAAGAGACAGTCCAAATTCAGCTGGAGTTAAGAATCTACCTGTGTACTTGGTGCACAAGGGTAAGAGAGAAGGACTCTGTCTGCTGCCCATGCACAGCTTGTTTTGTGAATATGTAAAGGGTTTCTGCTTGTCATACCATCACCTGGGTACCTCTAATTATAAATGAACTGAGCTTTCCTGAGAAATGAATGCAGACAACATGCCTTGTTTTTAATTATAAACAGGTGGTACTTTTCAGCAAAGGCTGAATTAAGAAAGCTAAGGCTGTGATTAAGAAAGCTAAGCCAATTCTCTGCTCCTTTGTTCAGAAAATACAATTTATACTTTAAACTTCTAATCAATCAAAAGCTTCAGATTTGAAGTGGAGCTTATCATAACCATATGGAAGCTGTTTGTATTACCATTGTTTATAAACTAACCAATCATTTCCAATTCTCCCTCAAGTCACTTGCGGCATTAACTTAATGCCAATGTAGGCAGTGCTAGCAAATGATGAAAATGTCAAAGAAGGAGATCAAATGTATGTTTGTTGAAAATGAACATAATAAATATTGCATCTGTGTAAATTGCTTCCGAGTGCAAAACATGCCTTACTTAGTAAGAGTCCCATGCATGGCCAGCAACATCTAGATACTCAGCTGATCGAATAGCTTTAGTTTTACAATTAGGACTACATTTCCTTAACATCTGCACTTGTAGGAAAATGACAGTGGTGACAAATCTATTTTTTGTATTTTGGAGAACTTCAATCATATGTGATAGGAGCAAAGGTCAATCTAAGGAACAACGGGGACTGAAGGAACAAATTGATGCACATATCCAAATAAAGTGATACTATCATTTGATTATTATTATTTTTTAACCCTTGACATTAGCTTCTTTCTCATATTCTTTAAAAGTTTGTCTTCACTGAAGAAATATTACTTTGAATAGACTATATTTATTATATTGTGTTTAAATTAGAAGCACTCTGTGACTTGGCCTGAGCACTGAGTTATTAAAATTGTTCTGATAACTGTCTGATTTAGTCCAAGCCCAAGATGCCAAGGCTATGACTGCAAATGCAGGATTTCTTTCCGTGCAGAAGTGAGATAACAAGCAATTTTGCTGTGGTAATACAGAGATTTTAGATCAGTCCCCACCTAAAATACTCGTGTTGCCAGTAAAAGCACAACATTGCTACTATGTCTGATGTGTGTGGGTGTTAAGACATCAACCAAGCAAAGCATCCTTATACCTGTGGGTAACACAGCTGTGCTGGCAAAAGGCTACAGTGTGGGCCTGGCTGCAGCACTGAAGTCGGAACTGAGAGGCAATATTTATACATTGTATACAAACAAATTGTATACAAGCACAAATATAAAGAATATCAGATATGTATATATTTTTTTCTCCTTAATGTTCTTTTCCTGGCCAGAGAGCAAAAGAAATATTCTAACTATTGTCATGATGTAAGCCAGCTCCGTAAAAAAAATCATGTAAGATGCTATCCTGAATCCCAACAGGTACTCCATGTGTGGACTTCAGTGCAACTCTTATTTATATCATTCCTCTACATATTGTGTCTTTCAGACTGTAGCTACGGACTGTGGCTGCCTGACAAGATGCAAAAGTTAACACTAGCTCTGTAAAGGCAGATAAGGAGTATGTGCTCTGAAGAAAGCATCTTTAACATACGATGTTGCCTTGCATCTAGGTGCATGATTACGTGTGCTCTAAGACTGCTTGTGTTCCTGTTCTGAAATGGGAGTGCCTGTATTGACACTGAGTCTGGACTCAAAGAGATAAAGATGACCAAACCCAAAACAATAAACCAATGTCTGTTAGCAGCCGTCTGGATGGATAATAAAAGGCCTGCATTTTTTCCAGGGCTAGAGAATAGAGAAGGCTGGACAAACAGTTTCAGATATGTGGGCTACAGTAGGCAGATTAAACAGAATCTGCAGGATCTGGAGACAGGTGAAATTCAAGGAACAGCAGGCAGCAGGGAAATCTGAAAAGTGAAATAAGGACTTTTATTTATTTATTTATTTAATAGTACTTAGTGTTTTTTTTGTTGTTGTTGTTTTTTTTTTGTTTGTTTGTTTGTTTGTTTTTTAGATGTTTCAGTGTTTAAAAAAATTCATAAGGTTCATAATAAAATAACAAACCAGGGGACATGGGAGGGAGAGGGAGAAGGATCTTGGAGAGAATCATGGAATGGTTTGGCTTGGAAAGGACCTTAAAGACCATCAAATTTCACCTGCCTGCCATGGGCAGGGGCACCTCCCACCAGACCAGGTTGCCCAAAGTCCCATCCAGCCTAGCCTTGAACACCTCCAGGGATGGGGCATCCACAGCTTCTCTGGGCAACCTCTGCCAGTGCCTCACCACCCTCTGAGTGAAGAATTTCTTCCTTATTCCTAATCTAAACCTACCCTCTTTTAGTTTAAAACCATTCCCCCTTGTCCTATCACAGCACTCCCTGACAAAGAGTCCCTCCCCAGCTTTCCTGTAGGCCCCCTTTAGGTACTGAAAGGCCACAATGAGGTCTCCCCAAGCCTTTTCTTCTCTAGCCTGAACAGCCCCAACTCCATCAGCCTGTCTTCATAGGAGAGGTGCTCCAACATCTTCATACTCTTTGTGGCCCTCCTCTGGACTCATTCTAATAGGGTAATACATGTATGTCCATGTCCTTCTTGTGCTTGTGGCTCCAGAGCTGAATGCAGCACTCCAGGTGGGGTCTCACAAGAGCAGAGTAGAGGGGGAGAATCAGCTCCCTCAAACTGCCAGTCACAGCAGACTTTATAGCTCAGTGTAATTGCGTATTTGCTTTAGAAAATTTAGAAAAGTGCTGCACAGAGACAAGAACTAAGGACAAGCAACATGATAATGAGAATCTGTGCTTTTGTGTACTACAAAACCTTTAACTTCAAAATAAAAGTTATTAAAAAGACATGGATCCTAGCTGAATCAGTTTTCTTCACTAGGGAACATCAGCTCATTTCAAAATCTAGTTAACATTCAAGATTAAATTCTATAGAGCAAAAGAAATTTCCTAATTATAGTTTAAAAGCTATGCTGTGCATTTGGATTATTAGATCCATGTGTAACCTTAGTACCAGATCTTCATAATTTTTGGGTGAAAAATGCATAACTTTACTAGTCTTAGGGTAATTTCTACAAAAAAAAAACAAAAAAAAAAAAAAGTATTTCCACATTTTATTTTATATATATATTTACTTTATTATGAAAGAGCACACTGTCTTTCCTCATATGTTTTTAGTAATACACACTTGCATCAATCTAGTTTGGCAGTATGATATGCAGCTCATAAATAAGCTACGCTTGTGCTGATGTTACCTTTCTTTTTATTGTAAGGTAATACAGCTGTGACTCATGTCTTTGCATAAATATTTAAATTATGATTTCAACATTTTCATTGTGAGGATACTGTGCCAAATACTGCTGATAGCTTCAGTGGGTGCTACTTTGAAAGGCAAGTGGGAATAAGTGATTTTATTTTATTTTTTTTAATGAAGCTATTACAGAGTCTTCCAACAGTTTCAGATACTCAAGGATATTCTGTAAAACAACATCACCGTACTGTTAGGACCTTCAACCACCCTATTGCTTGTTATATCAATCCATTGCTGTGTTACACTGGGCTCTGAACTGCTGAAATTCTGGTAGGTTCCCTCTACCTTTCATAAGAGCTTGTCACACACACTGAATAATAAAACCATACCTGCCTATTCCAATATACAACATCCCTCATTTGCTCATCAGTTGGGACTCAAGTGTTTCACATGCTCATGAATAAAAACAGATAATCTATTTCAAGATTAGCAAATGAGATCTTTCAGTGCTATTGTAATACATTTAATTCAACGAATTAATTTATTTAATATAACGATTTCCTTTAATTAACATTACCAAACACTTAGTAGTTTGACAAATCTCGCCCTGCGTACTTTTGTTTGTTGGTTAGTATCAGCAGCCAAACAAAAAGCACGGCAACAATCCAAAATGATAGCATGATCTGAGATCTGTTGCTGGGTATGATAGCTCCTGATAACTCTGAGTCTGAAGTTGCTCAAAGAGCTGTTCAACGAGCTGAAATCCAAACCAAATCTGTGAGTGCTTACTTTAAGGCTTGTCTATCAGAGAGTCCCAGAACAGAGGCATATGAAGTGGACTGCACCTTCTTGAACGCAGAAATAAGAATATAAACCTATTTCCTGCAGGGAGTGTCTTACAATGGCTTGGCAATATGCGTCCTGAAGCTTGACAGAGACATGATTATTATTTACAGAACAATATTAGTTACCATCTTGTATTTCTTTTGACAATGAAGGAAGTGTTCTTCCTTATTCTAGGTAGGTCACTACTCTTGTCTTTTCCCCTTCTTTATTAAAACAAAGGCAATTAATATTTGTGTTAAGCATCCTCTCAACACTCTAAGTTGAATCCTGTTGTCATATTTTCAATAATCTTTTCACGTGCAAGAAAAATGGATAGGACTGATGTAGCCAGAAAAATTAGCAAAGACACAGAGTAGCTGAAGTGAAATCCTCAAGGACCCTGAAGCTGTTTATGAAGTGGAGGAAATGTGGGTGCTGTCGAGCAGTCTGACTAACCTATTTCCTAAACAAATAGAAGACAACTCCTTTAGTGTTGGGAGGGAAAAGCACTAGACAGCGACAACTGATCACCAAAGCTGTTCTCCCTGAAAGCTCTCTTCTAGCTGCCCAAGAACCAAGCACAGACCCACAGATCAGCTGAGGCTGGAAGGCAGCTCTGGAGGTTGCCCAGTCCAACACATTGCTCAGAGCAGGGTCAGCAACAACAGGTTGCTCAGGGCTGTGTCAGTCAGGTTTTGAAGATCTCCAAGGATGAAAACTTCACCACCTCTCTGGACAACCTGCTCCAGCGTGTGACCACCAGCAGTCAGAAAGTGTTTTCTTATGCTTGGATGGTATTTCCTGCATTTCGGTTTGTTGTCATTGTCACTGATCATGTCACTGGGCACCACTGAGAAGGGTCTGGCTCCATTGTCTTTACTCCTTGCATCAAGAATTTATATCTGAGCTCTCTCCAAGCTGACCAGCCCCAGATCTCTCAGCTTCTCCCTGTATGACAGACAGATGCTTCAATCCCTCTATCACCCTTGTGGCCTTTTGCAGGACTTACTCCAGTGTCTCCACATCTCTCACACCAGGGATCCCAGTGCTTGACTCAGCACTCCTGATCTGTCTCCCTCTGCCTCTGGTGACGCTCTGCCTGCTGCAGCCCATAGCGCTGTTGGCCTTCTTTGTTGAAATTCCACATCCAACGTGGTGTCCAATGCCCACCTCCCCACAGTGTCCAGCAGGGCCCTTTCTGCAAAGCTGCATCCCAGGCGGATGGCCCCCAGCCCGTGCTGTTGCCTGTCATTATTTCTTCCAAGATGCAGGACTTGGCATCCCCTTGTTGGACCTTAAGATGATCCAACAGCCTGTTAACTTCTGTCAAGGAAAACCCATCCCAGAAGCATTCCCATGCCATTTCTGAGCTTTGAAGGGTGACTCTCCATGTTCCTGCCCTTATCTCCAGGTATTACTGATGTGTATTACTTCCAGAAATAGAAGTAATGGCAACAAAAACCAACAACCAAAAAATGGGTTTCTGTCATAATGGGTTTCTGTCACACCTCTTAATGGGAAAGCATTCCAATAGCTATAGACTCAGGCTTCTTTAGATAGTAAGATTATGGCTTGGATGCTGATGTGGATGTTAAGAATATACTATATTTTAGATGGTTCCAGTAATAGACTAAACATTGCATAAACTTTTGTTGAAAAAAAAAAATAAATCTACACATAAAGTATTGGTACTAATTACTCCAAGAAAGTTCTCATCTCTTAATGTTCATGAAATTTCAGTATGCTCCTGTGGAGTGCAGCTAAGGGCAAGGCCCTAATTTTGCCATGTGAAAGGAAGTCTGGAACCTTACAAGCAGATATTGTCCCATAAACAAGTAATAACACGTTACCCAAAGCTTCTGTGCTGATAGAAAACAATCAGAAATCATTTAAATATATGACTCACACACCTGATTTTGACACCTGGAATGAAAGACTTTCTAATGACTGTGGATGAAGGCTGTATCCTTGGTGTAATTATGCTGCAGCAGATTTGTAGAGTATAATTGGGAGCTACACAGTGACAACAAAAATGAGTCTGGCAGGCACACTCCATAAATGCACCCTGCACATATATGTGTTACCCCCATGCTTCTTTCTTCAAAGAAGAGAAATACCATGTGCTTCTAGAATGAAAACACTGCTGGGTGCACTATTTCATTTACAGCCCCTGCCCCAGCTCATAATGACCTTTTAATCTCTGTCAATTACCAAGGAATGGTGTAAGACTAAACACCAGCTGGCCCAGTGGCACCACCACTGTTTGAAACCTGTCTCACACCTGAGTTAGGACTGTATTACTTCTCACCATCTTACTTGCAGCTTCCTGCTTTTCCTCACATCCCTCTACATTCATGAAAATAGAAGACATTTCTAATAAAACCTCAAAACTGAATAGATCACTGAACACCAGAATGCACTGCTGGATGTATTTGATCTGTACCTCTCAGCAACTTAGAGCATGTGTCAGTGATGGAGCTCTATATTAAAGATAGGGCTCTATTGTTTAATATACCTCAATGTATACTACTGTCTTGTGTTATAAACGTTAATGAAAATGTGTCTGAAAGATAACATGGAAGAATAAACCGACAGTTTAGATCAATTTATTTATGGCATTTTAATACCAAGTTAATGCATGTCTCAAGTAAGAATTTATAAATCTGGTAATTTATAGAAAAAATAAATCACAGCTTCACAAAAAGCTAACTTTCAACAGTTTGCCCCCCCAACCCCAATTTACAATATATTTCAACTGTTGGTAGAAAGTTAACAGTGATGTGAAATTCTTAAAAAATATTTGCAACAGCAATTGAAAATAAAATTATGATATTTACTCAGTGAAAAAGTAATAGGAATTGTGTTTCCCAGTAAAAGATATATCAGAAAAGCAGCAAAAAATCCTCCTCCTACTTATTATGTGCTACCTTTCCCCCTGCCACATACATCACTGGCAAAGGCAACACTTAACAGTAACCACTCCCAGGTTCAGTACTTCAGTGTTTTTGGCAAGAAGTCAAGCTCAGAAGTCCAGTGCTTGAGGTGTATGCTGCCCTTGCCCCGTGTGCTCCGAAGGCCGCTGTTCCTTGGTGTAAGATGGAATCAGTGACAGCTCAGAGTAAAGGTAGGGAGTAGAAAGATTTTCCTATGGGTTCATGTTCATTTTTCACTCTTTCTTCACCTCTCCAATACAAACTGGAAAACTCAGAAATTTTAATTATTACACCTCACATTTGAGTTCTTATACAGGATGAGGGATTTGAATGTTGGTGTTCTATTTTCACTTGTGCACAAAAATCCCTTCTGTTAAATGTACACATGCAACCACAAGAGGAAAAATGTTCCTTCTCTAACTTAATTAAAAGTCACATTTTCAAAGGTCATTGCACTTGATAATAAAAAGGCAATTAATATGCATTTGATATTAAATATATCATACAGACCTGAACTTCTGTGCAAACCACTGCTTCAGACAAACACACATTTAACATTTTTTTTAAAACTAAGCCTCTAGTTAAACAAAGAAAAACTTTTAAAGAATATTTTTCAGACATTTTTTTAAGAACACACAAAAACCACTCCCTTTAACTCCTAGTGCATTTAAACACCTCTTTGTATTTTGCTTTGAATTTCTTCATGTTGTTCCCACATTTAACCTTGCTATCATTCTATACTGATCCAGTGACATGATACAAGAATATGTTTTCTCTGACCTACCCAATAAGGCTGGCATTTGTCATGCTGTTGGTACAAACACGAAAGCTGAAGGTAAGATTATTGCCTCACTCCTTTACCTGTGGAAGATCTAAAGTTTCAAAGTGGACGCAACTCTGTTTTCATTCTTGTTGCCTGTGAACTCCAAATGGCCAGTTTCAGGTGTCAAGTGCTTACAATTCCAAGCCAGGGTTTTGGGTTGTCCCAGCATATTTTATGACAACTTGCTGTTAAAACTACGGACACAGAAACTGAAAGGGAGATTTTGGTCCCTGAGGTATACTAACTGACAGCAAGAACTAAAGCACTGATATTGAATTTGGAGTGGACCCTCTTTAAGGAAAACTGTTAGCTTCAACTTTCAGATTTTAACAAACAATCACTAAAAATACCCCTAAGCAGGACGACAGAATATATGCAGTATTGGTCAAGAAAAAGTATACCATACAGAGTAATTTTAAAGAGTTTTCAGTTACTGAGGACAAAGAAGCTGTCCTGTGAATAGCATGCTGTATTAAATTTGTCTTTCAAAACAAACACAAAAGGGCAAGAACATGAAACATGGCCTAAACCAAAACGGCCATTTACTCCTACCTCTTTAATGTACACTTAAAGGACTGAGTGTCTTAAATACTTAAAATAGGCAAACTGACTACATATGCCAGAAGCCAAAACAAACTTTTTAAGTCTTTGATCATTTCAATAGTGCTCTGTTTACCACGTCAGCAACG
This sequence comes from Anas acuta, assembly GCF_963932015.1. Lineage (NCBI taxonomy): Eukaryota > Metazoa > Chordata > Aves > Anseriformes > Anatidae > Anas > Anas acuta. Next base: position 87,513,803 of record NC_088979.1, read on the forward strand.
TTTTCATTGCCAAACCAGTGGCAATGTTTCCTACTAATAACGTATTTTGAGCTAGAGATTAAAAGGTTAGTACCATTGAAGGTGTTTCAGACCAGAGGTGACTAAAATAAAACATCTTTGGCAACCACATATGCATGATTGGTAATTCACAGCAGCTGGAAGAATTGTAAGACATTTACAAAGTCCCATAGTGCATCATTAACTTTTTGCAGTGTGTTGTATAAAGTACCAACCCCTGAAAAGTTTAACTAAACATCTGAAGTCACCTCAGAAGTTGCAGGGTTTTTTATGCCAACTTTCTCAAACAAAGCCATGGCTTCTGAAATTTTAAAGGATGATGGGATATAGTCCACGTGAAGGCCTCCAGTGCTGTTGGAGTTGATGGGGAAGGGAGGAGAATAGTGAAGGTCTGAATACTTAAATTTCAATGTACCACAGGGAGGTAGCTCAGGGACTGACAGCAGATGTATTCATGAATGAATTTAGTCACACAGGTAGTATCATCACACTGGTGGTGGAATCTTTTCAAACAATAAAATAAAATGAAACAAACAAACAAAAGTCAGCTGTGTCCAGAGAGTCCATTATGTAGTCTCATTTATCGTTACCTTAAAATGAGAAAGAATGTGCATTAGTAACATAGTAAATTAGAATTTACTTTAAACCATTTTAACACGTTATAACACAGCTAAGTGATAGGAAGAATTCAGAATAACCATTTTTTGTTTTCAGTTAATGTAATTATATATTAGATGTATCTTGTGACACAAATGCAAATAAAAGCTAGCACTTATGTGTGTGGGATGTGTATACAGCAGAAGAGAAAAAAACACACTAAATAAGATGGGTAAACTTTTAACAAGGAGAAGAACTGAAGTAAGGTACACTGAGCTATTTTTTTTTTTCACGAATATGAGCTCAGCTTTCAGAAATTTTGGAAATATTGCAACTGATTTGTACAACTGCATTGTGATTCTTATATGTATATTAGTATGCAATTCAGCAGTAACTGTCACAATGCAAGGAATTTAAAAGAAAAACAGATTTTTTAAAAACAACAGGGTACTTAAGCAGGAAGCTTGGTATTATTATCAGCACCAATACCCTACTTTGTGAGAATAAGGTCAAAGAACTTTATATCCCAGATGCAGAATAATATCCCATTTATAGTCAGACCTCTGGTTTTATACCTCATTAGAGAGGTGTCAACTTAAGCATGCAAAGGTGTTTCTTAAATTCGAGTCTAATAAAATATGTCACTTTAATTTAACCCTTACCTCCTTCAAAAAAGTACAGCTACAAAATATGTTGAAATCTCTCAGGTATCCAGATAAAAAAGTAGTGTGAAAGACTTATCAGAATCTTAACATAAGGACCCCAGTTGCTACATACAATTTGCTTTAATAGTGAAATAAAACAAAATATTAACTCTTTCTCCACTGGAGAAGAAGAAAGAAGATCATAAAAGAAAGGGCAAGTAAATGACCTGATTTTGATGAAATTATGAACAACAGTATTGTTCTTCAAATTCTGTCATCAGGTGCTGCGTGAAAATGCAGTTAGTTTAGCCGATCCCTAAATGGGTTTTTGCTATGTTAGTATTCTCTGTTCTGCCACAGCAGATTTTTGCTTCACATTTCAGCAGCTGCAAAAGCATGGCCCAGACCTACAGAGACATGTTCAACAACAGCGCTGCTGCCATGCACGACTTACTGCTGTTTCAGCACATGAAGGATGAATTCAATCCTCTGTAGATTCAATCCTCAAACTTACTATACTGATGACTGCATTGGAGTTCCATTGTTTTGTTAAGAGATAAAATGGAACAAATTAATTAATGGAGTTACAGTACCAAAGTTTGAAGGAAAGCCTGGTCAGCTAGCTCTGGCTTTTAAAAACAAAAGGACATTTACCAGAAAAAATGTCTAAGTGGGTGGGTGGTGGTGGTGATGACGCAGCCCTGCTCCAATCAGCAACACAGATTCAGTATATCGTATCATGTTCTACCCTAACACACAGATGAGCAAAACTACAACCAGTACATATCACCACTAATTCTACTCTTGTTTAGACACCATAATTAAAAAACAAAACAAAACAAAGCAAAAACCAGGAAAGTTACAAACTTCTTGCAACTTTCTTCCCCAAGCTTACCACGTAAAGAATATAACAAAAATCCTCAATTGTTACTGGTTGAAAACAAGGGCAAAAATGGGTTCTAAAGGCAAGAGTGAGCTAAGATGATTTCCGCTTGTGGGGCAGAAAGACACTGGCAAGCTTAGGGAAGGGAGAACAACATCTGTTTTTATGAATTCCCATAGTGTAAGTTTAGATATATATGCAGGTTACTGATTAGTTGTTTTTACAAAGCATTAAGCCTGGAATTTAAGTAGCTTATCTGCCCTCTTGATATTGATCTTCCTATTGATATTTTAGGCATCCCCCATGTGCTTGAGAACCTGACCTGGAATTAATATTCAAGTTGTTTAGTTCAGCTTGTTAAAAATTTACCCACTTATTCGCAGCTGGTTTTATGTTATATTTAATAACTAAGATTGTTCTCATTCACAGATGTATTTCAGAGTTAGTACATCAATGTCAAACCATTTGTTCAGTGTGATTTTTAATCAGCATTTGTTTAGTTTGATTTTAGTTCTTCTATAAGCTCAGTCTCTTCCATGCAAGGAAAAATTACCACTGAACAGTTAATTCACGCTGTATGAGTAGAAACTAACATTATCTGAGGAGCATGCTTGAGTTCTCAGCTATCCGTTTAATTAATACCCCACCCCTCAAAAAAAAACCCAAAACAACTAACTAAACAATAACTCCAAAAAAAAACCTTACTAAGAAGAAAATATGGCTATGCTGTAAAATATTTTCATTGGAAATAAATTTTAAAACACAATGGCAAAGAACAAATGACATCTCCATAGAAAGTTCTTACCATACAAGTAATCTTACTACAATGTCTTACTGCTGGCATAAGTAACTAACACAATCATCCATCCATATTAAGAACTTTCTTTTAAAATTAAACCTATATTAATAGGTTGAAGATGCATCTTCATTGCATATGCACACAGTCCCTTTCCCCAGTTTTGGTAAGTAGGTTTATTGGTGTCTCTTCTTTTTATACAAAATGAATTAAGAGAAAAATACTAAAAGAACATTCCGTAGATTAAGCAGATGAAGATTCCTAACCATACAGTAGCTCCAAGGGTGCCAGAGAAAAGGTGGAGGAGATACACAAAGCCTTTCAGGGAAGAGGAGTCTTCCCTTTATTTAGACCAGATTCTCTAAATAATTTAAAGTGTTATGAGAAGAAATAAAAGACAAAGGATGGAACCATATTCTAATTGCAACGTGCACTGCAATGCAAAACTCTGCTAGGCTGCTCCAAACTACCCAAACTTTTATAAACTGTGTACAGTCAGCTTAGCTAGATAAAGAGAGGATAGCCCAAGGTTTCACATGCATCTAACAATCATGAATTTCATGGTGCATAAAAATGAATTCAAGACAGCATTCTTTGTTCCCTTAGGTAGTATGTGACTAAACACCCTTAAACACTTGTGTGCATGAACAACAAAAAGCATCAGTCATTTTTTTGCTCAAAATAAACGGTGGAATACAAAAAAAAAAAAACAAAACACAACACTTAAACTAGTGTAGACAGCTTTTAAAGTGATCTAGTTCAAATAATAACTAACCTGAGACGTACTTTGCTCCGATTAACATTACCATGCTACTCATAATAAAAAAACCCAAGGGCAGACTACAGAAGATACTAGTGTCACCTGATGTCATCGAGGGGAAGATGTTTCCAGTCAAGCAAATCAAAAGAGAAATATATATATAAATTGCAATATATATGTTAAAAATCATATGAACAGCAAAAAGTAACAATTGCAAGAAAAAATAAAACAATTTGCAGAAAAAATAAAAAAGTTCATGCAACCTCCCCCAAAATAATTCAAAACAAGCTCTCAATAAGAGTTCACATTCAAATTCTACTGTTAGAACTATCTAGGTGGATACAATTTCTATTATTCTCCAATCTTAAATGCTCCTAGCAGGCATAGGACAGTTTCAAAGCTAGAACTAAGAAAATCAGCATTCCTCCCCTAGTGTTAAAGTGGATAATCAGTGAGGTAGTTTTTGTAAACATAACTTTTCACATTAGCTGAAGAACAAGACCTAGTTTTATTTTCTGCAAGGCAGATATTCTAAGCTTCAAAAGGAAATAAAGAATAAAAAATAATACACACATCAAGCACTTGGGATTTAGGGACGCATAACAGCATTTAGATATAAGGCAACTAAATCGTAATACTGAAGTAAATCTTGTTATTCATGATAAGTTACCTATTTCCCTTCCAAGCATCCTTGAGAGAATTGTTTGCATAACCATGCTGTTAAATAAAGTACTTACATCTACATACAGGATGGTAAAAGAAAAAATTTAGTTTTTATCTCTCATCAGTAAAGTAAGAAACTTTATGCAGCTTGAGGGCTGCAGCTGTGGGTTCTGGGGGTAGATTCTGAAGATTCTTAATCTTTTCAGTAGTTTTTCCAAGAAAAGTGAAACAAAGAAGAAGTTGTGTCCTGTAGGCTGATTCAGGCCTAGAAACTTATCCTGAAATAGTGCTAAAATATAAACTCAAATTATAGATCATAGAAGACTGCAGACTATTCAAGCCTGATAAATGGAAAAGTCATCTACTTCAAAAGAAATATCTTTTTTAGTCCCTCAAAGTGTATGTATGTTCTATGTGTGTGTACAATAGGTGTATGCAGTGCTTCCCTTTATAACTTCTAGCTCTTAGTCCTTTCGAGTCAAGCAGGTTTTGATGTGGTTAGCAATCCCTCCTTCCTATACAGCAAACAATAAAGCCAAGATACAGCAAGAAAAATCACTGGATTAAACTTTCCTCTTTTTCTACATGTGTATAAGAAAGTTTATAAAATTCCTGCACCATCTTAGAATTAAGCTGTATCTCTTTAATAGGAAAGATTTTTTTTTCTTTGTTAACTATCAACATTCCGTGGAACCTGCAGTTAGTCTTGATTTAATGTCTTATGCTTCTAGAGACCTACAAGATATTGCTTGTGTCTTCCTTTCAAGAGGAAGACCAGCCTATATCCTGCTTTACTTCCACAGTGTTTTTAAGTAATCATTTTCAAATCATTGGAATAGTTAACAGATAGAATGAACAGAAAAGGCCATCAAACTCAAGATTAATTAACTACTCTAGTTAGCTAATTAATATTTGACCTGTGTTAATGTCTGGTTTACCGTTTGAAGGAGCTTCAGATGTCTCCCAGCCCATAGATTTCATCACAGCTTTCTTCCACCTGGCATAGCGATATTCACTTTCTGAAATAGAGAAATCAGCGAAGAGAGAAGTCTGTCAGTGCCTATGAATACAAGTATTAAAAAAACGTTTTGAATCAGTTAAAAGAAAAACCCTCAAAACAACTAAAATAACAAAACTATGCACAGTAACAAGAAATCAACTTAAAAAAAAAATCTGTGTGTTCTCCAATCAGAAGATATACAAATAGGACAAAATTAAGCAATTGTTATTCATGCATAAGCCCTTCAGTGTTGAAAATAAGTCTTGAAGAAGGGATCATAGCAGTAATTATAATCAATATGTTAAGACGAAGTTCTTTATAAAAACAAGAAGAAATAATTGAAAAGACAAAAATGTCTTGCACATGGATTAATTATGTCAAGTACATGCTTTTTGTTTCTAGAAGCATTTAAGAATGACAAAAAAGTTAACTCAAAGAATGATCAGTGTAGACTTTTTAAAGCCAAATTAGGAGTCTACCAAAAATACTCTGCTTGTCCTTCCTATGTCTGTGAAAACTCAAAAATGCACAAGAACTTTAGGAGACATCTTTCTCAGTAAAAACAAAAACACAAGAACAATATAAAAAACCCATCACTACAAACACTATAAAGCTGATTTTTATTATTTTGAGGATATTTACATACAGCTGATTTTATACTGGTATGTCAGACTGCAACAAAGAATAAAATTGATCTTCTGAACATAAAATAAAACAGTTCATGGGTTCCTGGAGAACCTTAATGGAGCTTACCCTCTGGGTTGATCTGTGGTTCAAATCGTTCACATGTCACTGCTGTCAAATCTCCAGGATTCAGACTCCAAATTCCAACTCCTTCTGCAGCTCCTGCTGCCATAGCAGCTCCTAGAGCGGTTGTTTCAGGCATTGATGGCTTTACTGAAGTAAATCAGAAGAAGGCCATAATGCTTTTTACTGAAAGTCAACTTGATGATATCAGAACTCCAGACATATATGTCTAAAATAACACATTTTCCTATAACTGTTACATGAGCTTCCCTTAAGTTTACCACCTACAAATCTCATTTTATTGCCATTCACATGATTATGAAGTTAACTTCAACTATGAGTCTTCCAAGTCTTCAGAATACTTCAGATCACTGGTTCCCTCACTATTGAATAGTGGGTGGCAACCCTGTCCATGGCAGGAGGGTTGAAACTACATGTAGATGATCTTCAAGGTCCCTTCCAACCCAAGCCATTCTATGGTTCTATGAATCACAAAATTGCCCATTTTCACATCATGCACAAGGCTACTGACCACCACCAGTTTCCTCAGAGTACTTCTGTTAATAAGATGACAATTTGTTGTCCTCTCCTTCCCCAAAGTAGTGATTACTGTTTAAGTAACCCATGTTGTTCTCCTGCTCCAGACACTTTGTTATTAAAAGCATCTATATGTAGAAAGGGCATCTTAAAAGAGGTTACACACCTGTACTTACTAGCTGGTTTGCCTTCCACAGGTGCTATAAAAGACCAAACTACCCCCAAGATGTAAATCTGTGCCATTAACTCTACAACTGCCTGCTTCTCTACTTCAAGAGGAGAATCCCTTAAAAGCAGGTTTTATTGATCACATCCTTTCAAGTGCTAGCTATTAAGGACTGACAGTATAAGCCTTGTGCATTATGTCTCATTAAAGGCAAACTATAGTAACTCTGGAGTTAAAACTTTCCACTGGCTTGCTATTGCTGAAGTGGCTCATGTTTATGTAGAAGACCAGTGAAGGTGCAAAGTTCTGATTTGTCTCTGAGCAAGATTTTCAGGGCTGACATGTTGCAGGACAATGTAAATTTCATTGATTTTAAAACTGTTAGACAGTTAGATATTGATCTGACAACTTTAAAGTTTAATACCATCACAGTGCTATAATATTTCAACACATGAAATGAGTCAGAGATGCTCTAGGAAAATGAACCTTAAAACTTGATGCTAGACCTAAGCATTTTTTTTCTGGAAACAAAACCGAACCAAATTACACTCTTCCCCCTCCCCCGCCCCCCAAAAACAAACAAACAAAACACAACATTCTCAGCACTAAGAAAAGCCCAGCAACAACAACAACAGCCATCCAAACAGCCCTCATTAGCCATTACAAATGAACAGCATATTCAGCTTTAAAAAGAAAAAAGGAGTCATAGTTTTTTATCTTACCTACTGGAATACAAAGAATGTCTGATTGGAGTTGCATGAGAACTTTGTTATTGGTCATTCCTCCATCTACTTGCAACTGACTTAGTGGTATCCCACAGTCCTTGTTCATTGCATCTAAAATCTGAAGAGCGATATATGTTACAAATTAATTGCAGAAAAATCTCCAAATGCAAAATATCGATAAGTCAGTGTTTGCTGAAGAGTGTTAAGCAGGTACATCTCCTTCCCTGTACATCAAGAGGCCAAAACAGAGGTAGTGACAACACAGTTTTGATTAATGTACAGCAAGTGCATTCAATTTATCACAGAAATTCTAGTGTAGGAGAATTTTCTCTATACCTAGCCTATCTGTTGCATATATGGTCTAAGAACTTTGGGGAAAAAAAAACAACTGCTGACCACTACAAATTTCATTAAAGCTAACAGAGGAAGTACACAGCATTATCCTACAATCATCTATTACATGGAGAATATTGTTTTTTTCTAAGGTTTTGTAAAAACAGTCAATTAAACGTCTCATTTACATTTTTAATGTCAGAATATAATACTTGATGACAGGAATTAACTAGTGCAGAATGATTTTTCTCTGTCATTTTTCAATTTATTTGAATAACTGTATGTGTGCTTTTCTCAGCTTTAAATGACAGCAAGATACACAAACCACAAAAAAGAAACTACAGTGCATTGTATGCTATTCTGCATTTCACAAAGTACGCAGTTATACAATCCTTACTTAGAATTCAACATGTTTCTATAAATGAACAAACAGGTAGGTTGGTAAAGTACAGAAAACTATATAGAGATGGGTTATCCAGCAGATTTTATGTATTCTCAGACAGTAAGTCAACAAGGAACTAAAAGCATTGCCACAAGATGAAAATTAGAAGGTAAAAGGCCAACTTTCATTGTGGCAGAATCTGTACATGGGTCTGCACCGAAATAAAAAAAAAATACATTAGAAATAACCAGGAATACAGGATATATAGCAGAGCATGAAAGTTTACTGACAGTACTAAGCTACTACTAAGCTCCCTACAGCTTATTTTCTTCATCTTTTATATTAATCTATACTGAATTTCACCTGTCTTTTTTTTTTTTTTTTTTTAACTATTCAGAACTTCAGCAGCGCCTCTTAATCTTAGCTTTACATATACTGCTGAAACTCTGATTTTGTTTATTATTTTGCAAGAGCATGTTGAATTATATTTTTCACTTAGACTAAAAGTTTAAGTGTATACTGTGCACTTTGACTAAAAAGCAAAAAGAAAGCTAGAAACAAGGAGGTGGTGAAGAAACAAAACAAATTACGATCATGCTGTTTCTATCTCTATTGTAGCATAGTTAGATTACGGGCAAGGTATCCAGGTAAGTTTTGTCTAATGACAGCAGTGTGCAGCTCTTCAAATTCAAAAATTACTCATTTTTCTACAGTATTTTCTGAGAGAAAAAAAATATAACAAGGGTCATCTGTCTGCACAAGGAAGGAACTTCTGAGAGAAAAAATGAACAGAAACAGAAGAACTGGATGGCACAAAAAATATTAAAATCAAAACAAAACAAAGAATAGGAATTTTGAGTCTTTTCCCAAAGGATACATAAGATTTACATTTCAAACAGAATTAAACCAAACTAACTTTGCTTTTGAGAAGACAAAAATAACAATGTATCTTTGAAAAATGTACATTTTATGCTCTTCAGTAGGACTTAATCTACTAATTTAAGCACGTCCAAAAACCTAATGAGGCACTCCTACCACTGTGTATTGACTAAAGAATAAGGAAATAAGGAAGAGTTAGATAAATTCAAACAGTTTCACCTTCAGTTTTGAAAGCTTTATTCCTCATCCTGCTACTCCCAGACACATGCCATTTCTTGTTATATTTGCTACAATCCTCTGCAAGGCAGCTGAGGTCATTAATCCAGCAGAAAAATAGCCCAGCAAAACAGGGATAATTTTTTGCTAGAAAGATCGTTGAGCTGTCACGTGAGATGGAATAGATGGGAGGACAGACAAAGAAAGAGAGGAGCAAGAAAACAAACCAGGCTATCACTTCAGTTCACTGTAACTTCACCCTGACTTCTAGTATCAGAATTAAGAGCTTGCTATTTCCAAGCTCCTTCCATGACTTTCAGAGGACTCAGAGGCTTCAAAAGGAGATGCCTTGGTGAAGTTTCTAGCTGTCTTTTTTTCCACAGGAGTACTTCTTGCTTTACTCATTGTTGCTACAGAAACAGCAAGCTACTTTCCTCATCTCACACAGTTTCAGATGGGTATTATTTTAAAACATAGAAGTTTAAATAACATTAATTTAAAACATGCAAACATATTAAAGTTTCACTGTTACCCTTTGGGGGCTATGAATTTCATTTTGTCCTGTGTTTGTACAGAACACAAGGAGCATGAAACGTAGCAGATAGTGATATAAAGATTTTAATGCTCAAACCATACTGATATCAAGCCTTTTGATTTGGTTGAAGGATTAATTTATTGTGTGAGAATGTAGGTTTGCTTTTGCAGAATGCTGACAAGTGCAAAAAGAGATGTGCGCAAAAAGTGAATGCAGATTTCACTGGATGTTTGCTGCTCTCTTGGTTTAAATATTTTTTGTTCTTATGGAAAACAACATCAGCCATATCTGTCACAGCAGATGATATAAAATATAGTCTCTTATGCTGTAGAACCAATACAGCATTTTTGTTATGGTATTGGCCTTGTCATTTTACTGTTTGCATGTTCTGCCTTTTATAACAGTCATAAAATATGTTCACCTTATTTTAAGTGCTGATAAAAAGTATGATTGCCGCTCCAAAATAATGTACCACTCAACCCGATCATTCTAGCTAAGTTCACAGGAACAATCCTTCGATACTACCATCATGTAAAGAAGATAATAGCATAGAAGTGTGGTATGAAGCATCTTCGTTAAATCTTTTTAATCCTCTCTTTTCCTGAAGAGTTACACTGTTCTTATACTAATTTAAAATGAATTTATGAACTAATTTGCTTTTACCTCTCGTGTTTGAAAGCAGACAGCTTCTAGTGCAGCAAAGGCGATGTGGTTTTTATTTGTAAACTGAGTAAGGCCACAGATAATACTGTTCAATAGAAAAAACAAAAACAAAACAAACAAACAGAAAAAAAAGCAAGAGTTAGAACATACATCTTCACCAGAAAATCTTTCAGACCTAGGCCTTTTAATTCAAGTCTCATTCAGTTCCATTGTATGAGGATTGCTTCTTAACATTAAAAAGCTGGTTTCTTTTTAATCTGAATTCCCTCATTTTTGTAATAACCTGTTATCATGACAAACCTTTCAGTGTCCCAAAGCTTCCTGACCCAAATGTTTTCCATGCCCCTCCCCCTCTTTTTTTTTTTTTTTTTTTGGGTGGTGGTGGTGATTAGGATGAGTAGCTGAGTCAGCTAATCCTCCTTCTCCCAGTAGCAGTTGCTGTTTTGAACAAATTAAATACAAAAGAGAAACAGTGGTTGCTTGAAGATACCTCGGAGAATGTTGTATCCAGATACACCAAAGGAAGAAAAAAAAAGTCTGATACCTGTAAGGATTTGTGAAATAATTTAGTCTTCCTGCAAATGTAGTTTATTCAGAACCTTACCCTCGTGCACTGGGTTCCCAGTATGGTGCATACAGTCCTGAAAATGCTGGCACAAAGTAGCAGCCATAAGAAGTCCCCACTTCTGCAGCCAGTTTTTCTAATGCACACACAAACAGTCTATATTTAGCAACAACACTTAAAAAATGACACTTAAAGATGTTATTAAATAGGAAAAATATTCAGAATATGTTAGGTAGCTACAAAAGCAATCAAGCCGTGTACCATTAGAATATGCAACTAACTGCAACTCTGCTTCTCTTTGACTAGCTGTCCATATCCAACAATATAAATGGAAGATGGGGCATTGGTGGCTGTGGTAAATGTAAAATCAAACCCCAGAATCATTTACTTGATATTCTGATCTAGATTCTGTGAGGTTTTCAAAGGGTATCCTGTGGGTAAAGAATGTACCTTCAAAGCTTTCCAAAAGGTCACAATTTACTTGCATTTAAGCCAAGGCAAGAAAGTGAAACTGGATCAAGACCAAAGGGAGTTAAGAACTAAATTCCCATTAATTTCAAATGGATTTAGAGTTCTAAAATCTCATCTTAAGAATATAATCACATCCAACTACAAGGAAATGTGGAGTTGCTTAATATCTGAGTAGTAACTTCAGATATCTGAACTCCTCAATATTACAATGTGTAATTTTAAAAGCTGTATTAAAACAGCCAAAACTACAGATGTTATGTGCAGCTCCTTCCTGTAACAAGAAAGGAAAGTAGATTTTTTTTTCAGCTTTTGTAAATTTCTTGTTTGCATTGATCAAAGCAGAGCAATAGAGAAGAAAGTTAGGGAAACTGATTCAAAAAGTCTTTTAAAATGGTACTTTCACACAGGTACCACATATAAAGGAATGAAGGGAGAAGGAAGGACATCTTCAGGGAAGAAGAAGCGATGACTGAGACCCACATGATTTCAGCAGCATTGACAAATTAAAGTTCTTGAAGTTCCTACATGTCAAATATCTAATCAAACTTGTGAAGCCAACAGTGACTATAGTGTTTCAGCAACTGACTAATTCCAGTGACAGTAGCTTATGTTCTATATGGTCTGTCAGGCTTTCTCATAGATTATTGTTTTTTGAGTTTTCCTTAGTCTTTGAATTCTGCTTTTTCCACTTTTCAGTAAGATATCAAATTATTAAAATAAATGTAATGAATTACTTTATAGTCCAAAATCTAGTTATATCAGTCACTTTCAAACTGTTACAGTTGCATGTTTCTGATGTTTTCTCCTTTTTATAAAATTTTGTATATTCCTCATTTTTATGTCACAAACAAGCTTGTTTTAAGTTCAGCTCATGCAGAAAACATTAGCGACCCAAATACTAAAGGATTATCGTGTTCTTAGCCAAAACAGACTGCCATCATCCACAATTCTTTAAGAGACAACTTTGCAAACTGAGGTCTCTGCATCAGTAGATATGAACCCTTCTACATAAATCATTGCATATTTAGAGCCTCAGGTTGTCATGTCTGTGACAGGAAAGAATATGTACAATCTAATATGCTTTTGGTTCTGTAATAGACTTAAACACTCTTGATTCTGGAAAATAATATTGTACAAAACCAGGAATCTGTACGACAGTACAGAATCTTCCTGAGTGCATGCTCAGTAACGGAAAGTTAGCAAAGGGTTTCAAACACCCTTTAGTGATAAGCTGTATGAAATATTGATGAAAAACATCAGTAAGTAGTGATTTCATGGGTGCAAAACAAATTGTTTGAACAAAGTAAAATATATGCATCTTCAGTTTTTCTTTACTTGAATATTTTGAGCTTTTATTCAACAATAAGGCAGTTGTCAGAATTCAAATATCAAGACAGTTGAAAAAAATACTTAAAATTAAAAGCTCCAAATTGCAAATACTCACCTATTTCCTGTGAAGTCTTAACGATACCTAGATTGTCCCTCAGCCAACGAACAACAGCACCAGCTATTGCAACAGATCCCTGAAGGAAATAAAAACACTTGTATGCAATTTTTCCATGGAGGGGAGTTACCGAATTTTGTGAAAAATCTTCTTGGTCTCACTAATTTAAGGACAAGTAGATCCAGTAGCCTCAACCTTCTTTTTATAACAAATTAATTTTTTATGCTTTAATTTTAAAGATAAGACTATTTATAGCTAGAGCCTAAGTACAAATGTCCAGAGAGACAGAAAATGTAGGCATTTACATTTGTCAGTTCTCTCTACTGCTTCAGCAAATGGCCCTGAATGGTTCCATCACATCACAGATGAATGGCAAGGCTCCCAGCTCACACCACTGTCCAAATAGACTTCTCTACAAGACAGTTTCAAGTCTACTAGACTAAGCTTCAAGTAAACTGGAAGCAGCACTACATTTTCATTCAGAGCCATTGCTATAAGAGAACAGGGGTGTTTTCTAAACAGCTAGCTATTACAGTTACAAAATAGAGGAATGATTAAAACAAAAGGCTGAATGCACATTTCTTGCCTCTCTGCAAAGTGTCTTATCCACTAAATTGTAGACAATTCTAGCATGGATGCAGTAGAAGAAAGAGCACTTAATAGCTTCTGTTGAAACTATTTCTTCAGACAGTATCATTAAGGACTTGGAGATGAGGAAGAAGCAAAAATGTGCATACAGATTTCTGAGCAAGTGGAAAAAAAAAATCACTCTCAACACAGTTCCAGTCCTTTCTTCAAGTACCTGGACTAAAACCAAAACAAACCTCTTAGACACCTTCATAAAATGAAACCCCCAAAGTTGCCAGAACATGGCAAATAAAAAGCTCAACTTTCCTAAGGGAAGGAAAAGGAAATGAGCACACACTCCCACATCCTAGTAATTGTAAGCCACAAATTATTTTCCCAGAGAAGAAAATCCTGTGTGTTGTCTTGGTCTATTTGATATGAAAAACATAGGCTCTCTTCAAAAGCTCAATTGCAGCTGACAATTCAGTACACATCTTGAAAATAACTATTAGATCAGGCCCACTGAACAACATAGATGGAAGAATATTCATTCTACTGATCCCAAAGAAGCTTTGGTGCCAAATATGTGCCAAGCGGATCTGTGCTTCAGAAGCAGAGCTTTAGAACAATGAAATCTTGAGTTAAAGTGAAAAATTCAGTTTTCTACAGAATTTGAATATCCTCAGAGCTGTGTGGAGAACTGAGGAACTAAAGGAACTGGAAGTAGGAACTTGATTTTGAGGTAGGCAAAAAGGGCTTTACTGTTTGATGAATCTTGTCCCAGAAATTTAGCTTAGATTTTTAAGTTAGAAGTAACAAACATTTGAATGAAATAAGACAAAAGACATCTAGTCATGTTTTTTGTTAATAGAGGATAGTTGAAACACTAGTACCAGAACTTCCTCCTTTTTAAACCCAATCTTAGTATGAAATTTTATTTGTTTATTTAGTAAAGATTTGGAAGACTGTGTAACTGAAAAAGTGTTTCAGCCATTATGCCAAGAAATGCAATGCAGAAATATTTTTATTAGATTAAGTGATCTAGATCGGAGGTAGATTGGACCAAAACAACGCATAAGCCTTGAGGCACAAAAGATTTAACAAATCGCTATTTAAATTTCTGTGCAAATGAATAATTTCACTTAAGATAATAGAAAGATACTAGAAAACAGAAGTAAAGAAAAACATGTATAACTACAGAAAGAAATAAATTACTGTACTTACTTCTAGTGCGTAACAAACAGGTTTGTCTCTGCCCAGTTTGTAAGCTATTGTGGTTAGAAGACCATGCTCAGAAAACACAGACTAAATAGGGAAAGAAGAAAAGGTGAAGCATGAACACAGGCATAAAATATTTAAACCAGTATATGCAAATGATAATGAAGAAGAGACAAAACCTTCACTTGAAAAAAAAAAAAAAAAAGGACATACAGAATGTTTAAGCATAGTAGATATCAATGACTCTACAAAAGTTACATAAGTTTAGTCAGGCATTGGAATGGGTTGCCTGGGGAGGTACCATCCCTGAGATTGTTTAAGGAAAGGTTGGATGTGGTGCTTAGGGACATGGTTTAGTGGGTGACATTGGTGGCAGGGGGATGGTTGGACCAGATGATCTCTTCTAAGGTCTCTTCCAACCTTAGTGATTCTATGATCCTATAAACACCAAAGATAAAACCCTTGGACTGCTGGTTTTAGTTCTCATTTCCACAAGCTGCCTCAGATCTTTCCAGATTCTCTATAGCAAAGAAATGGGGGTCTTCAGGAGATATAGAAAAAGAAGCCTAAGCTCTGTGTTATTTTTTCAACTACTAATACAAAGAAAAACGTGAAAAGAAGAATAGCCAAGATGAGAAACAGAGCATGTGGTTAAGTAACACAAGACTCATCACTTTGTGGATGAGGTTAAGAAACATACACAAGGGAAAAGAAGGGATCTTGCTACAAAAAGTTCATTTTGCAGCTAGGAAATGGAGTCTTACTGAAACACGTTGAACAGATTTTTACTTTCTGTTCTTTCATATTTCAATATTCATTTTTCCTTACCTCTAGCAGTGTAATTGTTGCTTTTAAGTTTATGAAATGTTAATTTATAGTTGTACTCAAGTATTTAAATGAAGATCAATAAAAACAAGTGAAAAATTGAAAAATGCAACTGACCTTCTGACCTGTATTGCACAGCAAGAAACATCCTGTTCCATACCTAGCATGAAAGCAACAAAAAGTTAAAACAAGGATGTTTAAAGGATAAACAATTACTGCAATTCCTGAATCCACAACTCCCTTGTGGAGAATCAAGATACCACTTTTTTTTACCCCTTGAAGTTTATGGTAGCATTAACTTATGATAAAATCATCACTCTCCCCCCTCCCCCCCAAAAAAAGAATTAAAAAAAAAAATTAAATGCAGCCTGAAGCTGAAAAATCTAGATCTACACCTCTTTCCCTGGGTATTTCTTGTATAGTACTTATCAAGGAGCAGATAGGGACGAAAACTAAACATGAATTCATAATGGGTGGCAGTGTTTACTTATTTCAATTTAAGATGATTATGAAAGCCACTTTAGAAAATAAATATTTCAAAACATCAAATTCAAACCTTTAAAGGTGAAAATTCAAGACACTGTATTCCTGCCACAAATAAGAGGGTTTTCTTTAAACATATTCACTTCAAATATTTCTGAAAGTGGCATGTTTCTCATTTGAAGACCACACTACATGTATGTGTGCATACACACATACAAAGATGCAGTTTAATAAAAGGAATACAATAGACTCATAATCCATGCTAATTTATTCCAACTAATTATTAATTCTCAATATTTTTTACACCCTGCAAATCAACAACCAAAACACAGTACTGAGAAAGTTCTCAGTTATATTTGGAGAGAAGAAAGGTAACAATACTACAAATAGGTTAAACATTCTCATCTGATAATTAGCTTTTACCATTTTCTTTATAAGTTTTTTTTTTTTTTTTTCCCAAAGTCTCATGTTATAAAAATATTTTTTATAAAAATACTTTGTGACAATATTGCTTAGAACCATGGTTTTTTTTTAATAAAATACAAGGCTACTAACAATTAGATTCGTGTACAAATATAAAAGATAACATGAAGGTTAATTAGCAAGAAATATGGACTAATGTGCAATTAAATCCGTGAAAGTCCAGAACTCTGTATATTCGTACATGCTGTGTTAGGCACGCAATTGTAAATGAAACAGTAAGTCATTTAAGCAAAGAGCTTTTCCTCAAATGAATGTTTGATTACACCATTTGCCTGATTTAACTGATCAGCTGTTTTAAACAAGGGTAACTAAGAGGCTGAGAGCTAGGAAAACAACATTTTATAATCTCCATATTGATCTAGACACAGAATGAAAACTAAGCACAGCAACCTAGAGATTGCCTTTTACTATCTAGCAATACTGTCTGTTTTTTGTCATTGAAGTCTACACAATCTAACCTGCATTGCCCATATTTGTTTAACTTTACCTTACTCAGTTTATATTACACTAGCAACTGCTATAGTCTGTGTTTTGGAGAATTTTAAAATACAAAATCTTCTTTCACACAGAGGTATTTACTCACAATGACTTTGTTACAAAGTATACCTCACAAACCATTTAACAATTTTCCCTATTTCATTCAGAAGTCAGTACACTGTTTATTTTGTAGGTCAACACAGTCCAAAGGTAGAGCTATTTATGTTGTAACTACAAAAGTATCTGGCAGTTAGGTTGAAAGAGAACATAACACTAAATTTAAAGCAAAACAGTGACCTACTGTTTATCTTACAACTTTCATTATAACTTACGTGTTTTTTGCCTGCCCATCTTGAAAACACATTTGCCCAACAAGAGCAGCAGACTGGTCACCCAAGCACTGAAAAAAAAAATATTTAGGAAATGTCTGCACATGAATACCATCCATGAACAAGTAACATGAATAGATATATTTAACTATGACTCTAACCTATTAGGAGCACACAGGTAATTGAAAGTGAGAAAAAATCCATAGAGATAACCTGTGCTTATTATTACTCTTCCTTTTGTAAGAACTGCAAATTAAACATGTCATGGAACTTATGGTGAACAACTTAAATCAAAATTAAAATTTACTATCTTAATGTAGAAAAAGCTGGGAAGCCCCACATTTCTGGATTATGTATACACTGAACTACTATTATATATAAAGCAGAGCTCGGTTCCATTTTGTTATGCTACTCATTTATTTAGAGACTCTAAGTTTCCAGCATTAAAGTTGACAGCTGTATTTGCATAGCCAGGCCTTATCTTATTAATTTACTGGGTTCTTCATTATTAGATTCAACCTCAAAATTTACTTCATGTAAAGGAAATTTACTTCATATGAAGGAAAAAAACCTACAAAACTGGAAACCATGATCATAATTTGTAGCATGATTCACCCTTCTTAAAGCTTTTTCCAGTGAAGAAATGCTCCCGCAGTATCTACCAGATTCCCATGCCAGCATTTTAGTTGAAGTTGACTCACCCCAGAAATTGGTACACCTGTCAAAGCTCCAGATTTCTGAATCACAAAAAGAGAAACAAAAGCTCCATATTAGCTTTTTGTGAATACAAATTTCACGCAATCAAAAATAAGCTAAACTTTTATTTTAATAGGGAGATGCAAATCTTGGATGTAGACAAAACACATGAAAGAAAGGCTAAATCATACAAGAATGGACAGCCACTTAAAAACACTGTCACTAATACTGTAGAAGTTGCTTTATAGTATCCATGTAATAGAAACTGTTGCAGTTTTCAAGACAAAGATTGCAATACAAGACCAACAAACACACAAAAGACCACAAAACCATACAGGTTTTTCACCGAAGGTACAGACCCTCTATGTAAGCTGAATTAAACTTAGTTACTTTAAAGTCTGCATCCCCTTGATCCCTAAAGTCTAGTCTACAGTACTTCAGATTCATCTTCCAATTAACAAAAAAAGTGACTACGAAAAAGCATAAAAAGAATAGAAAAATATATCCCCATTATCCTGTTATAGCCAAACACGAAAGATAACTCAACCCAAGAATAAAAGCAAGGAAAATGTGTAGGTAAGCTGAAAAAAAAAAGGGGCGGGGGAGGAGAGAGAAGAAAAAAGCAAGTTGTGATATCACTGCTGTTTATATGGTATCACATATATATCTATCACTTATGCAGTTAGCATTTTTCCACAATCAGTGCTGAGGTGGCAGAATCATGGTACCTGTCTGGCAAACGGCAGGACCCGATTATCACAGACAATAGTTTAAGCAGTAAAGAGATTTTTTTTTTTAGTATTTTAATGCTTCTTTCAATTCTGATAAAAATCTCTAGTGAGAAACTGAAGACGGCCACAAGATATTTATCAAGGAGAAAGTGTCCTGGAGAAAAACACTTTCTGGTAGGAGCAACTGTTTGTCTAGCAATTTGTTCCATAGAGCAAATGAAGAAAAAAAAAAAACAACAGATACTTCCCATAAAGACAAATTTCTGGGAGAATAAAACTCAAGTGGGAGAATTAGTAAGAGGAAAAAAAAAAAAAAAGTAAATCGTGTTAAATTATGTTTATGAAAAGCACAGATTCCAATCCTGAACATAGCATATGTTAACTAAATTTTAGTAACATTAAGATTGTAGTAACATTAAGATTGTAGAAGCTGGAACTCTCTTCTTTTTATATCACTTTAAAGAGAAATGCATTGAAGTTGGTTTAAAGTCGGGGGGAAAAAAAGGAAGTAAGATTTAATGCCTAGAGAAAAACAGAAGGATCACATAAACAGTATGGTTGAGTTGGACTTGAGCTTAATGCAGATCATGCCTAAAATAGAGCAGTAAAAGGTCACAGACTACATGGTTGAGTAGAATTGTACATTGGACTTCAGCTTCATGAAGCTCGAGCCTAAAATTGAGTAGGAAATTTACAGGTATATTTGATAGTATACCTGTATACTTCCTCAATAGTTCTAAAGATAATTTTTTTGAAATTATAGTATACAGAAAACCAGGTGCAGTATAACATGCAGCCTGTGTCAAGTTTAAAATGAAAAGGTGCAAAACAATAAAGTGACTAGAAAAAAAGTGACTGTGATGACACGCTAGGCAAAGACAGATGCCTCATTTTAAGATACAGCATTTCAAGGCTCATACAGAATTTCTTCCAAACACTACCACATATTTTTTCAGTTGCGTTCTTGCAGTAGGTGTCATAATAAATCTATATCTTGACAATTTTTACCTCTTTCTTTAAAATTGTTTCTTTGTGGAATTGTGAAAATGAATTTTCAGTGAAGCCATGCAAGTGCATTTCCAATCTGATTTTTTAAATTTATTTTTTAATTCTCATTTCAATTGACTGGAATTAAGGTAATTCATTTTATAGATGTACTAAAAAACCTGGTATGAATCTAATATTTCAGTATAATAGAATGAATATTTGTAGACAGAATGGCTCAGTTTCCTCATTTATAAAATGAGACAGCCAGCATTTACTAGACAGTAGCTGTATTTTTGTGTTTGCTGTGAAAAGAAATATTCAGCAGCCTACAAATTAAAGCAAATGCTTACATAAAGATTACACTTCAGAAGCAACTTTGACATGAGCACCTAGCATAGTATCTCAAATTTAGAAATATTTGCCAAATTTATTGGTCTAGAAAGCATGCTTTTACTAATCCTAAAAATCAATGGAAATGCACAGCACCTGAACAGAGTGGATAACATACAGGTGGTCAGCCTAATAGAAGCCTCTACTCACCAGGCTAGGACAGATTTTCTAGTCAGCAAAAGGAAGAATGAGAAAAAAATGGGAGGAAAGGGGAAGAGAAACAGAAGTTCAAATTTAAAGCGACCAGTGACCAGCTATTCTGTTTCAGTTGCCAGGCTGTATCTCATTTTTCATTACCACATTGCCTAGTATTTCATTTGCCTCACTTATTCAGCTTAATACAGCTCACTCTCATCTGACCATTCACATTAGTAACAGTTAGTAATGATTTTTAGTGGCGTCATTTTTGACAGATTAGCAAAAGTACTTAAGTTTCAGGCAAATTAGAATTTCGTTTTAAATAGTTTTAATTTGCGTTAATTACAAAATGATTGTATGTTCTTAGTAAGCAATAGGGTAAAATACCATGAAAAAAATGTGAAATCACAACATCTACCTTATCCTATTCTCAAGATTTAAGAATAAATTAGATGTCACTTTATCAGAAGAATTGGTACTACACAAAGTAAACTTAAAACCTCAGGCCAATGATAACAAACCATATTTTACTCCTAAGTTACATTCACAGCTCCACTGGGAACAGTGCAATTAGTGTAAGAGTTCACAATGTCATTATTATTATTTTTTAACTGAAGTTCGATGTAAATATACACTGCAAAAGGAGTTTATTAAAAACAAAGGACAAAAAAGCAATCTAAGGTGTCACTTGTGATCTGCTAGTTCATCGAAACTGACCAGATTCTGCCTTCAGTTGTATGGGAATAAGACATTACACACTTTGTCCAGTCTTCTTAGATCGTTAAGTAACTTTCACATCTTTTTTTTTAGTTGTACAAGAAGTACAACTACGGTGCCTTAATAACAGCAAGCTCATTACTTTAGATCTACTGATTACACTTTGCAATCTGATGGGTAATTTCTACATCAATAAGTACTTATCTGCAACTTGTCTTATATTTATCAAAAACCTCTCTGATCTTGCTTTGCTTTTTTGACTGATATTTAACTTCATATAATAACACACAGGAGATAATGACTCACAAATCAAACCATACTGGTCTAGAAAAAGCCAAATAATACCAGTCTAAGAAAAGCCATTAGTTTTAATGAAAATTCTGTCAATCAATATTGATATAATTATATTTTTACAGGATCAACATCACAAGAAAACATACCATCAGGCCATAAATCTCAGATGAGCTTCGTACTTTTGGAAGTATTTCCATAGGAATATCAAAGAACCTGAACACAATATAAAAGAAGTTATATATATGGTCAGTGACAAATCAGGAAGGATTCTGCATTTATTTTTTTAAATAAATGCAGAATGATTCTTTAAGCTATAAAGAAAAAAAAAGGTAACTTTGATTTCTAGGTTTTAATCCATCACTGTATGTTTCCCCATTTCTTACATAATGTGACACTGAATCAGGGAGTAAAATGAGAAATATTTGAGTATTTTGAAGACGCATCGAAGTCTTTCACATGGGAAGTCTTTGCTCTTCCAACACTATCTTTATAATATTGGTATTAATTGTAACAGACTAAAAATTAAATTAAGAAATAAACAAAATATTAAATGGCATTGTTTTCATGACATAGTCCTCTACTGACAGAAAAAAATCAAGGCTCTGCTTTTGCAATTAATCCAGATAGTGGATTTGGGGCTTAGAGAAAAATTAATTGTAATTATTAATGTTAACAGTAAATACAACAGTAATAACTGACTGTAGTCTCAACAAGAAATTCTTCTATTAAATGAAACAGTCTTTCTTTACATATCACTTACAGAATCTACTTAAAGAACAATATGACTGAAAATCTGAGCTTACTGGCAGAGCTCAGGATCCCAATCCAAGGAATGAATGTTGAACAACATCGTTCTACTGGCATTGGTTACATCTGTACAGTGAACACCTCCATTCTTCCCACCTGTCAAACACTGAATAAAAAAAAAAAAAAACCACCTATATTAGTCATGAAAAGATACAAGTTTACTTCAACAAATTACAAAAAAAAAAAAAAGTAAATTCACGAAGCTTTCAGCTTGGGAGTGGGAAAACTGATAGTTCTGCAACAACTGAAGGGGAAGGCTTAATATAGTGGAATTAAGGCATGGAAAAGATGCTAAGTCCAGCAGTACAATTATAAGGGTACTGCAGTATCTCTTGGATTCTTATGTTGCAAAGGTGGCTAATGCATCTTTCTGAAGTCCAAGTTTTTCAAAAGGCATAAGCAACGTTTTACAGAAAGTGGAAAATTACAAATAAGCATCTACAAAACGTAGTGCTATAGAGACAGTACAAGCTTTAATTGAGTTTCTCTAACAGCTTATAACAACATCAATGGGTGATCATTCAGCATAATTTGATACAACACTCCTGCTGGGATCCCATCTCTCTGCCTAAAGTTGTGCTAAAAACAGGCTATATTCAGCAAGTGAACTTGTAGGAGACAAAAAATTTCTTTTTCTAGATGAAGAAAATTTTAAAATTGGTCAGCAGATTAAAATTAAATATTTTTACAAGCAACCTGTAAATACTCAAAATTTGGTTTTGTCCGTGTCTCCAGGAAAAAAATGCTTTTGTTATGAATTTGTGTGGTATAGGAAATGGAAATTCATTTTACAGAAGAGTAATAATAAACTCGTAAGTACATACCCATATAAGCCATGAATCAATAGTCCCAAACATTGCTCTTCCATTATCAACTGCTTGTCTAATCTCTTCTACATTATCCAAAAGCCACCGAAGTTTCACTGCACTAAAGTAAGTGCTAAGTGGAAGACCAGTCCTAAACTGTAAAATCAAAAACAGAAAAAAAAAAAAAACAATCAAAAAAACAGCTTTTAGAGATCATGCAAAGATCTTTTCAACACATGCGACAGTTAAATATAAAAATAGTCATATCAAATGAAAAATCCAAGACTCAAAATCAGACGAATTAAACAAACTTGTTCTTTTAATAAGTATTAAGCATACAATGAATCTGAAAATATCAAAATCAAATGGCTAGTGCACTAATGGACAAAGATCAAAGCTGATCTAAATACAGTACAAAGACCAAAGACCAAACAGTTGTTTGCAAAAGTCTGGTCTCATCCAGGATATCTCCATGACTAGACAGCAAGTAAAATTGATAAAAATGAGCAGCATGACACAAGAAAGATTGATTTTGTATTCTATTTGAACTTAAAAATCAAGTAAGTTTACATGCTCTCTTATATCCACTTTGTGGCTGAAGGAAAATGCATAAAATATAAAATATTTATATAACCAATCAAGGAAAACATAAATCAAATAATTTCGATACCATTCTTTAGGCATTTATTTTCCAAATTCTTACCTATACTCTTATTAAGACAAAAAAAAGGGACAAATTTACTTTTCATAAAATATCTCTGCAATTCTCAGACTGGTTGTAACTAAGTTAAATATTATGGCATATGATGAAAAATGATAATATTTCACATCAGTAAATGATTTTTGAATATTTTTCTACTGGATCTTATTTTTTGGTGTGATATTTAGTGAATGGATAGGGAGTACTCAATTAAGTCTTACAAAGGGTTACCCAATTCTCTAGTAAGAATATGTAATGAGTATTATAAATCTATTTTGAGTCTCAGATCAGTATATAGTATTATGCATTTTTAAAAATCATTTTACAGCTAAGAAGGAACTAGAAGCTACAACTGACTTACTTTGTAATGGGGAATTTTTTGTCAAAAAATCCATAAAACGTTATACACTGTAGCAGTAAGTATCCAGCTGCTATTTAAATAGTCTGTAATATCTCTCACCTTAAAAAAGGATTTGTTGTTTCCTGGAATTCTTTTAAGAAGCCTTTCAACTGTTGACTGGGTTCTCAGGTCAAGCCATACTACAAACATGAATAAAATGAATTAATTAAATGATCTAACACACCAATAGTGACATATGTAAGCTGCTTTTACAAAATTAGAGCTCTTGGCAGTAAATTCCTGTCTTTATTTCCTTTTTTTTTTTTTTAAACACAGCTGAAAGAATACTGTATTGCCATTCCATTTTTAACGCATGTTTGTGGGGAAAAAAAAAAAAAAGCTTGGATGCACTCATTTGATTTAGAACTAATGATTTGAAAATGCAAACAGGATTTTCCACATAACGGGATATATACTTTTCTCTACGATAGTATAAGCAAATGACTAATGCTGCTTACTTTATAGCAGATGAGTGTCATTAAATTGGAAGGTCAAAACAAACAGCAGGTTGATTATTTACTTAACTATGAAAACTTTGAACTGAAGCACTATGCCAGAGCTATCACAGTACAGCTGAAGATAAAGCTGTAAACAACAGAGGAAAATACCCAAGAGTCCTGATCTTGCAATGACACCATGCTAAACTAAACTGCCATAGGCTAAGACAAACAATCTAGACAATTACCATTTCTCAGCTGTCAATCTCAAAAGCCAAGGTAAATTAAAAATACAAATACAAATCAGTATTAACTAAATCTACATAACATGTGTTTCCTTTAAAGTTAAATCAAAGTTAAATCAAATTCTGAAAAATTAGTAATCTTCTTCATTTTAATGGAAGTGGTTGTGCATAAGTCTGGACTTCATGACATGCTAAGGATGTACAAAACCCCTTAGGAACACTGCTTTTTGTTAAAAGACTTAAGTGATTTATTAAGTTATTAGGTATTAATTAACAGAATAGTCTTTTTTTAATTGCACTTGCATATACAAACACACAGCAGATGACACAGATCTCAAACACTCAAAGAAGTCAGTAGGCTATATCACAATGAGATCTGAAAAGAACTAGGAAAGCATTTTTCTACAACACACTCATTCTACAAAGTTACATATTTAGGAAGTATAGCAGTTACCAATTGCGTTATAAAGAGGTTCTCCAGTGATCTTGTCCCAAACCACTGTTGTTTCCCTCTGATTGCTGACTCCAATGGCTTCAGGACAAAATAGAAAGAAGTATCCTTTTCAGAAGGTTTGTTTTCCTCTTTTTGGGGGTGAGGGAGGGAAAGGAGAGGTGGAGATGAGGGACGAACAGGTAAGGAGAAGAGGAAAGTAAATGGGAAATAAAATGCTTCCAACTTTTTCATGTTACAGTCTAGAAAGATTACTTCTATTAACTGTCGATTCGTCTTTCACTGCTTAACTTACATGCTCTAAATCTTTTTTTTTATTTACCACAAACTGAGACAGCACCAACACTGACAGGTAAACTATTTTTCTCCCAGTAACTCCTAAACATTTTACATTTCAGAATTTCTTCATTCATTGCCTGTCACTGTGATTTTGTAAGATTGTTTAAGTCTACTCTGTAGATTTTGCATTGCTGATATACACAAACAGCCTCTTTTCTCATTACTCCTCCCAAACAAGTTACTCTCAGTAAGAGTTAACATTTTCTTTGAGGCTAGTGCATACTTTCTCCTTATTGACTTAAAAAATAATCTGACTTGCTCAACTACGAGCATATTAAAGCCATGAGTTACACTTAAGAACTGGGAATACCTTTTATGTTAGTGATGTCTATGTTCAGTTGTTGCAGTTTCTCACAGGTTCTTTCCACACATTCATAGACTGACTTTAAGATTTCCTTTGGATCTTGTTCCACCCATCTTTAATAAACAGTCAATAAAAATGCACGTTAAAAAATTACAGTTAGGAGAAAAAAAATCAAGTCTATTCATTTTGACACAATCATAATTACAGAGAATGTTTTACATACCTATAAAAAGTTTAATGATTTTCAAAGCATTTTTAAAGAGTAAGTTGTATTTTCATAGCAAAACTATCTGCAGAAAACAAGAATTTTGTTTTGTTTTATTCCATGCAGAGGGCTTTGGAGCAACCAGTAGGTCAGTTAACAAAATGATAGGTCAAACAAACAAAAAACACCTCAGAGAACAAACTGTGCCATCTCTACGGACTAAGCTGAAGAATATGAATAAATTGCAAAAATAACCAGCTTTACCACTTTAAACGAGACTGCAAGAAAACATGTTAATGATTGGTCAGAGTGAAAAACTAAGTATTTTTAGTTTACGTAACACAAAGCACATACTAGATGCCTAAAATAGTTATATTATGCTATTTTTCCTACCACAGAATCATTTATAGCAGATAGTATGTTCTAAATAGTCATTTTAGATCATTAACTTCAGTTTTGGTCATTCATACACAACAATACATATACTCTACTGAAATGTCCATAAATGAATAAAAAGCCACAGAAAATTCATACCCTTCTTTAGGGAATTTCTGCTGTATCTCAACCTGATGGTGACTCAAGAGCTCCGCTGTTTTTGCATTAAACACCTGCAAATAAATTACACAGTTAATTTTCTATGAACACAGAAGTGTAAACAACGATAAATAACATTTGTTCTTTGGAATAAATATAGTGAAGTTATAATTGATAGCCACTTTCTCATCTATCAACAACTACAAAAAATATCCATAAGCAGCGATCAGGTATTAGCATTTATGCAATATTTTGGTAAGCTTTGCTGTCAATGATAACTGCTGAAACACTGATATTCAGAAATGTTTTAGTTACATATTAGAATTCTAGAATAGAGCAGGCTGGAAGGGACCTTTAGACACGTCTAGTGCAACCTCCTGCTCAAAGAAGGGTCACCAAGATGCCCATGGATTTTTTCCAAGCAGGTCTTGAAAACCTTCAAGGATAGAAAAAGCACAACCTCTCTGGAACACGTTAAAAGTTAATTTTTCTACTCTATTCCCCAGAAAAGAATTCTTAAAGAGGTCTATGTTCTTCCTTTTCTGTTATCACCTGAGAGTTTACACAGAAAAGCACCACTGTATTTTTTCCACTGTATTTACTTAGGTCTGTTCCACCTACCAGCTCAGCCTTGACATGAAGCTATCTTAGAAGAGGGTAAGCTTTGTTAGTAACTGCATGCTTGCAAGGAATTGATATAATTGGATAAGAGTCTTAAAATGCTAAGCAATACGGTTAATAGGAGAGATTGAGTCTTGCATGTATGTAGCAAGATATTTTTACTTGAAATTCCCTTTATGCCAAAAGCGTAGTAACATTTACTAAGGTGTAATAATAAAGATAGAAGACATTTTATTGAACACGGGTTTAATATGTATGTATGTGACTTATTAGCAATGTTAAATATCATTCAGTAATCATTCACCATTAATCATTTAGTATTCCTTGAAATAGGAGGTAGCACATAAGGATCCCTACTCTTAGAAGGAAATAAATACAGATTCCACCACACGAGGTCATTCGTTAAACCTAGTGTGTGACCTGCAGATAATAAAGGGTGAAGCTCTAGCAGAGCGAGGATTTTGCCTCCTTCTAAGTAAGCTGTTCTAGCAGGAATAATTTCTCAACAGAACCAGTAAGACTACAAACGCATGGATTTTTTTCATGTCCACAGAGAAGAACTAGGTAAACACAAACTCCAGTCCAACACAAACAAAACCGCAACCTTCTGACATCCTCAACAAAAGCAGCAAACGCTCCTTGTACCTTTGGGCAAGGGATTAAAAAGAGTTGCTGAAAACAATACCATGTTATATAGTAATAATAGAATTTTGATACATAGAAGGAAGCTAAACATGAAGGAGACATTACATTTAAACCCATTAGAAAATGGTAAACAAAGTAGGAAATAAGCAGAACAAATTGCAGCTCTTGCTCACCCCCACCAGGCTGTGGCCAAAAAAGAAAAACTATCCTTGTTTCTCTCTGACAGTGGTGAGAGAGAAATAGGTGACAATGACTAACACAGATAAGGTCAACACATTCCTGTTGAAACAGGTTTCAAGTGTATTTCCGTAACTGCTTTCCCTCCTTTCATATTCATTAATAGCTGATTCCAGTTTATAATAATGATCTCTCACTTCTCACAGGGGAAAAAAAGTCAAAGTCAGTTTTGTCCTAATTGTATCAGCAGTAGATACAGAATTGTCTGGGCCATTTGGGCATGTAGAGCTATCTTGTGGCAGAGATGATCTGATGGAAGGCAGTGAAAACATCTAGAAATGTACCAAACGCTCTGGTGAGGGATTAAGGCAAAAAGCGTAACACCCGCCTTCCTCTCCCAGCAAATGTATCATACAAAGAAGTAGAGCTAGAGCTTTGACTCAAAACAACAAACCAGAGAATGCTACGTAGCTATGTTGTATGAAAGCAAGCAAACAGAGAAGCTGATCATTTAATTCAAGCTGTTTCATCCATGACATCACACTAAGGAGTGCTAACAGTTGCATGGCGTTACATTCACCCTTTATCACCTTAGTGGAAAAGAATTCAGATCAACCAGTCCTACCAACTTTCAAAGAATGAAAAAGAACCGTGAGACAAACACAAGGCTCATGTAAGTGATGAAGAAGCTTCATGGCTGAAAACACAATAAACAGTGACAGATTTTACAAGTGACTTACCATTACTCACAAGCTTTGTCACTCCTGATAGTCATAACTACCCACAGAAAAGCTACTTCAGTTAGCCTATGCTGTGTTTTGATGAGTTTATGTTAAGCTGAAACAGCTACGGCTTTGTAGGCCAACACGCTCAAAGATGGAGTTTTGAAATTGCATTGAAATCAACCCAACTGGGGAAAGGATGACAGAAACAATAATCCCACCCTTAGCATTTAACCAGAATTAGCAAGCAGGCAGGCAGATTTCATGAATGAGCATTTTAACTCATCTCAGAGAAATTATCTTGCTTGGAAGGCTCCTGTCAAACAGCTCCTCCCCTCCTCCAGAAGCACTTACGATTATGGGAATAAAAAGCAAAACCATAACCCTTTTAAGTGATAAAAGCTAAGAGTTCACGGAAAAAAATAAAGCATTTGCAACATTTTTAACTTTCTTATTAGCTACATGGCCAATTTTTTTGTTTTTCCCAAAAAAGTTGGGCTACTTAGTGGAGGAGAAGGGATTCACTTCCGTAGGGTAAGCTCAATGGATGCTAAGTGTTTCCTTAAGTAAAAGCTGTTTTTGTTTACTTAAAAGAAAGGTTATGGCGTGATATAATTTTATTTGAAGTGTTTCTTCTGGATATCAAGGCAGAAAAAAACATGTGCACAGGATGGAAAAAAATAAATCTGTGACTGACTGATAAACCTAGGACTCGGAATACAGTATGTGTAATTCACGGTATTGACACTTCATCGAATATTTCAATTCTTGCTGTTCTTGGGTAAAATGCCAGAAAGGCTTTACCCAGCAAATACCTTTCAAGAGATCATGCAGAGCCATTAACTCCTGACCCCAAGGCTTTTAGTGAAAGTAGCAGGCGTTACAATGGATTTTAATGATATCATTCTTGAGTAAAATGGAGTGTGATAGATGCAAGTATTTGATGAACTTGTTTGGCAAAACATCTAGATCAGAATTTGTACTCAGGTACAGTTGTTTAGCCTACCCATTTTTCCTGCAGCTTGGTATCTAAAGAAAATGAGCTGCAAGCAATGGGGATGGCACTCAAAGCACTGAGCTCTCTCCAGTAACTCTGAACCGGTCATCCAAGCTCATCCCAACTTAACAGGAAAACTGAGATCTCACACAAGGAATGACAGTTTCTTTTGCAGAAGAAAAGATCCAAATAAAGGTCCTCTGAGGGCAAGGCGACAGCATAAGCTAAAACTGTTTGTGTGCATTGTGTGTGATAAGGATAAACAAGGAGTGGCAGTAACAGAGATGCAGTTTCCTCAGTTCTGATGCTTATTTATCATCAGACAGCCTCATTCATGTAAGCAGGAGAATCTCTCAAATCCTGGCTTGCGTCCATACATAGAATCGCAGAATAAGTAATGCTGGAAGGAATCCCTGGAGTCCTCTGGCCTGACTGCTCAAATAATGTTAAATTTAAAATTACACCTGGTTACTCAGGGCCTTTTCCAGCCAGGTGTTAAGTACCTGCAAGGATAGAGATCTGTCTTTTTGGGCCCTGATCCAGTGTTTGAGCCTAGTGAACCTTTTGTTCCTCGATTTATTTGAGGTTTACGTTGCTGTAACTTGTCTTTGTCACCTGTTTTCTTTTTCTGTGCTCCTCTGAGAAAAGCCTTGTTCTGTTTTCTCTACATGCAGTGTTTAGATAGCTAAAGACACCCCTTCTATGCCTCCTTATATTTCCCCCAGACAAACAGCCCAGGGTCTCCCAGCCTTGCCTTGCATGTCACGTGCTGCAGCACACAAACCACATTAGAGACCCTCTGCCAGCCTAAACTCAATTTTTTGAACTCTGTTCCTTTGGGGGGGGCAAAACCAGACACAGTGTTCTCAGTGCTGCCTTGTAAGTGGTACATAGACAGGAATAACTAGTTCCTTTGATCTGCTGGCTGTACTCTTCTTAACATGGTTAATCTTCACCGCTGCAAGGACACACAGCTCTCCTATGCTCAACTTGCTGTCCGGCAGGACTCCAGATCCTTTTCCACCAAGCTGCTTCCAAGCCTTCTGTCCCAAGCGCTAGAGTTTGTTGAACTTCATGACGCTTCTGACAGGCCACTTCTCCACCAGGACTTCCAATCAATTGCTCACCTGCAAACTTTAGAGCACATCCTAACCCACCACCCAGGATGCTGATGAGAATACCACAGGGTATCAGCCCTCGCTACCAACCCCTGTGGAACATCACCACCATTTAGACTGCACTATTGATGCTACCCTAGCAAAGTTTTTCACCCAGACATCTTTAGGCAGATCAAAATCTTGTTCTCTGTCTCAAAAATAAATAAAAAAAGGTAATGGCTGCACAGCATAGACAGGTGAAAAGTAACCAACAGTTTGATTTTGACCAGTGACTTGCCTGGGAACACTAAAGGAAAAAAAAAAAAAAAAAAAGGTAAAAAGATCAATGAGAAAGCAAATGAGCAACGAGAAAGCAAAACAACTAGCATCTGTTAACAGGTAGCAGGAGAGCCAGGGAAACAACGCAGACAAAGGGAACACCACCATTTGTCATACTGCATTTCAAAGAAAAATCTCTTCTAACTGTGGCAATCTCTTTCCTGTATAGGATTATCCAGATACATATATTACTGAGTGACTGATGTGGCTTGTAGCAGATCCCTGCATGCTTTGCCCTCTGCCTCCTTACCCCATGTTCTGATTTTAATTCAGTGACAAAATGCATTTTTGCTCAAATTCATCCAATTTTATTATCATAACAGTTTGATTGCACCGTCAAGGTAAAAGAATTTAGAAAAACTGAGACTGAAGATACGAAGAACTGAAAAGAATGATAGACACTATACACTTTCTTAAAAATAATTAAGTAAAAAGGAATGGCCTCTTCTTTATTTGAGCATCTGAATTCCTGAACAGAAACATACCTCATTTCAGACAAAAAAAAAAAAACAAAAAAAAACAACACAAATAAATAACAACTGACAGTATAAAAACTGCTGATGAATGCAATTAGTGCAAGGAAATTATTTTTAGAAGAACTTGTACTCATAAAAAGATCTTGAGTATAAAGTTCAAAGTGCCACTTTCAGTTCTACTAGTACTTTCCTTGTAGGCTAAGAAAAAGAGTTAACTCAGCTGCACGTGTAAAGCAGACAGAATTTATTTTCAGGCATTACAGGGAACTTTTCCAATTATTTTTTTGAAAAGGGCTCCTGACTGGCATTCCAGATAGCCCGCTGGTGTCATTTGTCAGTTTGGAGTTTCTCTCCACCCCTATATCTCTGCTTTGTCATTTGACAATCCCATGAAGGTCGTGATATTGAGAAATAACGGTAACACAGGTCAAGATACTCGGTCTCCTGCTTCGTGAAAGAAAATTCCACATGGGGGAAGCATATCTCATTCATCTTCCCAGTTTAACATCGTGCATATTTGACAACATTTCCTCTCTGGTTGTTACCTCTACGTAGGTTCCAGAACAGAAGCTATCACCGGGGTCTATGTCAAATGGCTACAGCTTACTGACTAGGAGACAGGACAGCATGCACAGAGATTTGCAAGCAGGAAGCTGTTCTAGTAAGTTAGGGAGATAGTAATGACATTAGTTACTGTCTATTGCATAATATGGAAATGACTAGAGCCTTAACCTAGGGAGCTGTCATTAACCGCCCCATCCTTAAACAAACCCGTCCTCCCCCGCTGCTCAGCCAGGCCCACCTTCCGCAGGGTGGGCGAGCCCAGCCACCTGAACGCCGGGACGCGCTGACACCGAGCCCGGAACTGCAGCAGCCGCCCCGAGAGGCCCCCACAGCGGGCTGGAGCCCGGCCGGTGGGGTTTTTACACACGGTATCTCCCCGCGGCCGCCCGGAGGGAGCTCCATCCTCCTGCATGCAGCAGGCCGGGGGGCCCTCAGCACTCCCCCCCCTCCTCGTCCTCCTGCGGGGGCGGCAGCCGGGGCAGGGCGGCGCTGCCCTTCCCCAAGGGCGCAGGGAGGCTGTGGGGGTGTGTGTGTGGGGGGGGACACCCTGCGCAGCGTCCCCTCCCCGCCCCGGCCCCCTCCCCGCGCGATCCCCGCGTTGTGCTCACCAGGAAGCGGCTGGAGCTGGTGCCCTGATCGATGGAGCCCACCAGCGGCCCCAGCGCCACGCGGTCCGACGCGGCCATGAGGACCACCACCACCAACCACCACCCTCCCCCCCCCTCCTCCGGCTAACGGCCGCCGCCGCCCGTCCCCGCCTTGCAACGGCCGCGGAGCGGGGAGAGCCGCTCAACGGCCGCGCTCGCGCTGCCCAACCGCCCGCCCTGCGGCGCGTGGCCACCGAGTGAAGCCGGCGGGCGGGGCGGGGCGGGGCCGCCGAAGGGGCGGGGCCAACGGGGGGGCGCTGCCGCCCGCGTCGCGAGCCCGCAGCCAATCGGCGCCCGGGGCGCGGCGGGGGCGGGGGGGGAGAAGGGCGGGGCCGGGAGGCGCAGGAAGCGGGACGGGGGTGGCGGGGGAGTGGGCGGGGGGCGCGTGACGGGCGGCGTGCGGGGGGCCGTTGGTGGCCGTTGGTGGCGCGAGGGCAGGCGTTGGCGGGGCGGGAAGGCTGAGGCGGCTCCTGAGGGGAGCCCGGGGCGGCTTCGTGTCCCTCTCCAAGCCCGTTTCTGTCCCGTACCGGGCAGCTCCGAGGGCTACTGAGGCAGCCACCCCCGCCTGGGGCAGCCACCTGTGAAACGCTGGCCGCAACAACGGGGTCGGTGTCGCTTCGCAGAGCTGGGCTCTGCATCCAGCAGAAGTACTGACTTCAATAAAAAACTAAACCCACCCAAACCCCGTGATCTTGGTCCTCCATCCTTCCGACGTGTCGGCAACTAGTGCTTCAAGAAAAACTGCTGGTGTTGCAAGACCCGTGATGGAGTTGCAAAAGCTAATAATGCTGACTAAAGCATGTGAGAAGTTAACTAGTGAAACGTTGCGGTAAATCGTCCTCCGCCGGCTCCAATTAAATGGATTTGTCTTTGTTTCCCGTTGGTGGTAGTTGTCCAAAGTTGAGGTATTTTGTCAGAATATGGTCAGACGCAATCAGATTGCTGCTGCATTGTAATATCTGGTGTGACATCTGATCCAGTGCTTCCATTTTTTTTGTGTCTGTTGGCATCAGGGCACCTTGGCATGGATGCTAAGGCTCTTTACTAATGTGTAAAAGATAGCAAATGACTTAGTTACAGCCTGTAATTACAAAATCCAAAATGAGACAGATAACAGTTTAGTAAGAAGTTGCATGCTTTTAAGAGTTAGAGTAAGAAAGCACTTGGAACTGCTTACTAAATGTTACCAAAGATTCTCTATTACCGTAAAATGTTTTAACCATGACTGGCATTTCTTCTTAAAATGTCAGCTATGGTTCAGAGAATACTTAGCTCTGAGACTTTGCTTCTGCAGCCCAAACGGAATGACCCGAGGCAGGTGGTGCAAGGAGGTGACAACAATCCTCTCTGGCTGTGCAGGAGAACCCTCCAAATTCTCCACCTGTCAACTCTCACAACCTACACTGCGGGCAACCTCTACACTACAGCCACGGGCAGCAACCACAGCTGACTCTAAAAGTTTATGCAGGGCTACACCATCTCCATACAGACTATGGAATTAACAGCTCAGGGAATTAATCTCAGAGGTTCTTATTGAAGTCTAAATTCATCAGTATAGTTAGTATGATTTTTGTATTTTCTTTTCTTTCTTTTAAAACCTGTCGTATGATGTTTTGAACCTAAATTTTAGTTCGAGGTGTGACATAACTATTTTCAGCAAAGGTTGAGGTCTCTCAGGATCCAGAAAAGGAGGAAGTAATATCATGACTGATATTTATGCAAAACATGAAACACTACTGCACCTATATAAAATTTTAAGAGATCACTGAGTTACAGAATTTTCCTAGGATGTGCAAATCTACCATTTTCTTGGGTATTCTTTAGCAGTGTCTCTGTATTTTCACACACCTGGGAAAGGAGAGATGGAAATGATAACCTGTGCCATATCTTTACCCTGCAGCAGACTCTTGAGCAAGACAAACAGAAGCAGAAAATTTTGGCAGACTCTAGAAAATAGTGTGATGGAGAACAACTTAGTCTTCCTAGCTCATTCAACAGAATAGAGTAATATGAATATTCAATAGAACAGCGTACTCTTTATCCTTCAATATTTTTATTTTGATGTTTGAACACTTTTTTTTTTTTTTTCTTTCTTTCCCTGTGGTATTTATTGCTTTACAGTTGAAAGTTGCTCTTTGCAGACCTGTCAGTACAGATAGTGGGCACTGTTCCAAGGAAGCTGTTTGCAGGGGAAGGAAGGGTGGAGCTGCGGCCATACCTCTGCGGTGAGATGGTGCGAGGCTGCACGCGGCTCAGATATTGTTAAAGGAATTAGTTTAGTGATGGAAGCAGTGTGCTCGAAGGAACATGAATATCAGTGTTTCTCCACTTCTGAGTATGTATAACCCCACTGGTGGTTTTGGATATTTTAAGGGAACGAACACATTTGATGCACATTCATTAACCACATAAATATTTACAATACATTTTTCCAAGACAAGTAATTTGTTTCCTAAATAACTGTTTTCAATAGCTAATAACACCTTCCCCTCCTCCCACCTTTTTTTTTTTTCCTTCTTTTTTTTAGTATCAGCAGAATGATGGAGGCGTGTTGGTAATTACATTCTGCCCTTTCTGGCTGATTCTTCTTTATTGACCTCAAGTTGAGGACAAAATGTGACCGTGTCAGGCTACTCCAAGCATGTGATACAGTGTGAATTAAAGAGTGGATGCCAGACATCCACATGTCTTTCCATTTTGCCTGTTAGTGACACAGCTCGTCAGGCTGAATCCTGCTGTACCTTACTGATGTCTGATCTTTGTGTTCCTGTAGGAAGAGCTGAAGAGAAATATTTGGAATTGGCCTAGAACAGGTGTACACACAAAGTGTGAAGCGTGCCAGGATCATGAGTTACGCTGTTGCATGTACCCTTTTGCCTACTGGGAGCATGAATGATACATGTGAGATTGCAGATGCTTGCACGCTTGAATACATTCAGTATCTCATGCCAGCCCAGGGAGCAAACACAAATAGATCATGACCTTGGTTGCCGGTGCCCTCGCATTTATGGTACGTGGTCTGCAGCACTCGCATGCAGGGAGCCTTTCCACGGGTATAGAGGAAGCAGATCAGAACAAGCAACTCTGTTCTCTATCCTAGGCTTATTTTGGAAGGTGTCCACAGTGCTCTGTCACCATTTGGCAAGAACAATTTTATTGTGAAGCCATGACTGTGGTGATGCAAGATGTCTTGCAGGATGCATTTTACTTCTGACCTGATATTAAACAATAGTTTTCCCTAAATCAGATTTTATATTTAGAATCACCCTCTCACTCTTCAGACCCTGAGCAATCATTGTTGCAGTTACCATCTCTCATGTGGACAAAAGCAACAGTCGGATGAAGTAAATTCACACTTTAAAGACAATTAATGCCACTTTGAAAAGTAGTTCTTAAACCAATAAATCTATACATGCATAGTATTACTCAAATCAAAATAGAAAAAACAGAAAGAAAAAAAAAACACACGATTTTCATATAGATAAAAGTAAACATTCTTGGGAATTAAAATGAATAATTCAGAGAAATATAAATATTCATTACTGGTATAGTAGCTTCTCCATGCCTCAAAATCCTTAACTCTGAGGTGCTTGTTCTTCTAACTTCCATACAGAAATTATGGCAGCTTACTGCAAAATTAATTCCCAAGGGAGAATGGACACTGCATTGAGGAGAAGCATTAAATTTGAGACAGTTTTCTACTTGTTTGCTGTATTTTGCTGGCTTTTTTATCCTTCCTTTCTTTCTTTTTTTTTTTATCCTTCCTTCCTTCCTTCCTTCCTTCCTTCCTTCCTTCCTTCCTTCCTTCCTTCCTTCCTTCCTTCCTTCCTTCCTTCCTTCCTTCCTTCCTTCCTTCCTTTCTTTCTTTCTTTCTTTCTTTCATCCTACTTTTCCACTATCAAATGAATTAATCTAGTTTGTGCTCCATAAATGGATGATATGAAGACCACTTCACATAGACTCATCCTGTTCTTTAATTTGACTTTCAAATTAGCAAAGGCAAGGCAACTGCTATTCTTACAGTACATCTTCTGACATGTACTGACATCTTCTTTTTTGTACTTGATATTAGCAATTTAAGCTTATTTTTAGAAATATCTATGCACAATGATAGGATTTAGAAAAAATATATGTTAATATTTCTCTAAATATTAACATTTGTCACTTTTCTGTGTAAACCCAGTCTTGGAATGGAAATGTTAGCAGTACACACTCTAGATTCTGGTTTCCATCTGTGGATATCAAAAATTCCAGGACAGCTGTAGTGAAACTATTAAGAATCATTAGTGGAAATTGTATGAGAACTTGGAAGTTATCACTACTCTGGATTTAAAGAATTTATGTTAATTCTGCACTAACCTGAACTCTTGCACCATGCAGAAGAACTAAAAATAGAAAAAGATTGTTTGAAGTGAGAAGCATCATATAGTCCAGAATGATAGTGTTGATTGAAACATATCATCAAATATATCCTATTTTTTTTTGTAGAAATATATTTAATTATATTAAGGAAAATTCATTTTAGTGTATTTAAGGAAGTACACCCCACGCTTTTGGTTGCAATTTCACTTTTGTTATTTCATGCTGAATTGCCAAGCAACATCCAGAGAAAGGGCATTAAGAATTTAATACTGATTATTCTATGGTCGTCATGGCATTTACCCAAGTTAGTTAGAAGGCCCCGGGACCCATGTATTTCTTTGTC
Source organism: Anas acuta (assembly GCF_963932015.1). Classification (NCBI taxonomy): domain Eukaryota; kingdom Metazoa; phylum Chordata; class Aves; order Anseriformes; family Anatidae; genus Anas; species Anas acuta. The sequence goes on from NC_088979.1 coordinate 87,551,380, forward strand.
TGTGAACTTCAAAAGCTGTTGGTGTATTGGCTCTACAAAACCTCTTGCAGCAGTGTCATGCTCCTAGCATTTTTTTTTACAGATATGGAGAAAGGTTCAGAGCAGCTGCATTACTAGCCAGTGGTCACGCAGCAAATGCTTAGCAGAGCAGAGGTAAAGGACAGCTCTCCCTCAGGTCAAAAGGCACTGCATTCCTTATCCGCTACATTTCTCAGGAATCAGTAACTGCATTCCTGTTGACCTCAGAGAGCAGGGCTGAGTTACCTAATAATAACCAGCAGAGGCACGATTCCACAGGGTAAGCTGAGCCAGCAGCACATAGGTACTAAAAGAATGCATGTTTACTACTGCCATCCAGTTCCTGCCTGTGCACAGTTTCTGCTGCTTGTGAAATGGGTCTGGTTTTTGTTGGATCCCTTCTGAGCTCATTAACATGGCAGAGAACAAACCTAGACAAAATAAAAGTGGATTGTTTTCTGCCAGGAAGCTGAATTGGCTCGCTTTCTGTGATGAGTGCCAGAGCTGGTGCAAGAGCAGAAATTTCCACAGCAAGGAGCATGGGAAAGGTTAAGAATAAGTAGGAGATGATGTGGAGGAGTCGAAGGACAGGATGAAATACCAGCAATAGCAAGCTCTTACACTGCCACTGCTCATGGACCTTCAACCTCCATATCATCACATTGAATGTCAACTATCTCTCAGGACATTCTGGAGATATGAACAGCTATACTATTGTCAAGAAACTGTATCATCTGTTTCTGAGAACAACTTTGATATATCACTATCTTCAATTTTACATATATCTACATCAGATATCACAAAACTAATGTACCTCTGTCATGAAACTGATGGGAGAGCTCGGCTATGTAGCGGTGTTCTGAAGATTCTTCATGCCCTGGTTATATCCAAAGGCAAAATGAGGCCAGCTACCAGTAGCTGAAGTTTTAGGGGACTAGTAGATAATGTATGAAGAGAGGCTAAAAAACCTGTGTTTGCTCAGCTGTAAAATAAATTTGAGGAAACATTTATACTGCTGCCTGTACTGCCAGGTGGGAGGGTATAGAGGAGGTGGATCCCATCTGTTCTCAGAGGTGCATGATGGTGGGACAGGGGGAACACACACCAATAGGAACACGTGAAATTATGATCAGATGTAAGGAGGGGCTATAAATAAGCAAAAAAAAAAAAAAATTAAGATTTTTTTTTTTCCCTCACAGTGAGAAGTGTCAAATACTGGAGAAGGGAAATTGTAAAATCATCATTCAAGATACTCAGAATGCAACTGGACAGGGCCCAAGCAACTCTGCTCTAACTGGTGCTGGTTTGAATGGGTTGGACTGGCTAGCTTCCAGAGGCTCCCTCCAGCCCATGTGATTTCGTGGTTCTGTTTTTTTTTTTTTTTTTTTTGGGTTCAGTCCAATGAGCACTCATATTGAATACCCTTTAACTTTATGACAGATCCTAGGTACAAGTCAGCTACACACTTTCAGTCCCTCTCTGTAATCTAGACAAAGATACAAGTTGGACTATGAAGTAGAGACAGAAGAGAACGTGAAGCAAGTGCACTGATGGATTACAGATCTCAAAAAAACACTAAGCTGCAGTTAAATAACCTCTTTCTTTCCTTCAGAAGTACTGTGTATCAATGATCATGTGACAGGTCTTGAAGCAGTATCTAGAATATGCTTCAAGCAAACTGACCTAAGGATTGCTGCCACTACCTGAACCATTTCCAAAGACTTTAGCAATTATGTAGTGCTTCATAGTCTAAAGCAGTTTAATAAAGACATCTGAGGGGGGTATTCTGTGGATTTTGAAGATGAAGACAGTCCTGAGATCATTCAGAGACAGTCACTGATGTCACCTTTGCCTTAAATAGCCAAAGTAAAAATAACCTGTGCGGGGCTGTGTGTTAGCAATGGGACAAATGATATTGGAGAACATCTAAAGGTCTTGAAATACAAAAAAGGAGAACCCCACAGAGACCCAGGGAGTACAGTGATTCTTCTGTTTTAGAGACTGGAAGGCTGGGAAAACATAGTTCAGAGGCCTATCAGAGGGCTTTGAAGACTTGCCTAGAACCTTCTGAATGTATGACCAAAGAAAACATCTCTAGGAAAAGGAGATGTGGAAGGAGATGTCAGATGAGGAGGTCTTAGTTTGACTGATGAAGCCAAGGACTGGGGTCCAAAAGGACTCATTCAGAGTAGTGGATCTTTTCTGGTGCCTAGGTCTGACACTGACAGGATGGCACATACTAGCAGCTATTGTTGAACCTTGTGCTCTCTATTTTGGAGTGTCCTATATTCAAAGAAATACTGACAGACGTGTAAAATACAAAAGTTTCTGTGCATCGAGAGAGAAAAAAACCTAACTTGCTATCTCAGCTTGGAAATACACCTCAATGTGGACATCAAAATGAACATTAACCTTTTAGAATAACATCAAAGCTGTTCTGCTGTGTTTATTTGAGAATTGAATTGTATTTGAATTAAATTTGGAAGATGCATAAATTTCCTTCTGAGATTGCCAAAGTAGAACACCAAAGCTATGCTTATGCAAACAAAAAGAATTATAGCGAGAGAGAAAACTCTCAAAATTGGAATAAACTAAAATAAACAACAAATAAACTAAATATAAAATACTAAATACTAAGGGAATGGAGAGGAAAGGAGGGGAGAGGAGGGGAGAGGAGAGGAGAGGAGAGGAGAGGAGAGGAGAGGAGAGGAGAGGAGAGGAGAGGAGAGGAGAGGAGAGGAGAGGAGAGGAGAGGAGAGGAGAGGAGAGGAGAGGAGAGGAGAGGAGAGGAGAGGAGAGGAGAGGAGAGGAGAGGAGTTTACAAAGCTATCGATGAAGCTATCAATGTCATCAGTGAAGCTGACCAACAGATAAGTGTTCTTGTGGAGTGAAGAAGAACTGAGGTTGTGAGGTAAAAAATAGTAATAATAAAATGTAGAATATCCTAAGGAGACCGTGAGAGAGTTGGAGTCAGTAGACATCATTAGGGCAAAAAGCCCAGTTACCCAAAGAGAAAGAAGTGGGTATGCGGACTGTTCTTCAAGGACTGAATTTGACATTTTTGATGATTTGTTATGTGCTTTCTGAACATCTGCAGAGACTACATGTCTCAAACATTAAGTAGGACGGCTAATATAGAGAACTCACTTTCCCAAAGTAATGGTGGAGAAGCACAGTGAAGAGAAATAAGAAAATCAATTTGTCTGAGAGACGACCTGCACAACACACAGTCCTGATCGAGCAGAGGAACCAGCCGGCTGCAGTCAAGGAAAGACATGGTAGTGCTCGTGTGAACTTCCCAGCTAAGATCCAGCTGGATTGCAATCAAACTCAAAGGGCAAGAGAGCAGGCCAGACGCAAATTTAGGAGGTTTTATTTCCCTTCAGTGACAATAAGGTAATACTTACTTACGAAGCATCGCAGGGAACCAGCGCGGTCAGGTTTACATGCTGTATTCCGAAGCACAGGTGCTTGTGCAACAAGAGGTGTTTGTTACAGGTTTATATACACAACATAAAGGTGGCCCCACCTGTGCCATCAGCTGTGGGCTATCTCAGTAGGTTATTATGTGGTTTGATACACGATCAGATTGTGTGAATCCTGTACACTGGCTAGATGGTTTTCAGACAGCAAGTTCCTGTTTTTCTTGAATGTACCTCAAGACATAGTTTCCTACTGAAGTTTCCCAGGGTAACTTTCTGAAAACTATAGCCCACTGTAGTCATGTGCGGTATTCTCTCATGTTCTGGAGCTTTTGCAATTTCCGTCCACCCAGCAGTGGTTCACTAGAAGGATATATTTATATATTCATATTGCAGCTACTTGTTATTGACTTCTGCCTAATTCCAGTAATGCTCTTGGTACATTTTCAGAAGAGTGCTTTGGTTCCAGAGAACAATAGAATTGCTCAGGCTGGAAGGGGCCTTCAGGGGTATCCAGTTCCAACCCCTCTGCCATGGACAGGGACGCCACCCACTAGATCAGGTTGGCCAAGGCCCCATCCAACCTGACATTGAACACCTCCAGGGATGGGGCATCCACAGCTGCTCTGGGCAACCCGTTCTACTGCCTTACCACCCTCTGAGTGAAGAGTTTCCTCCTAATACCTCATCTAAATCTATCCTCTTTTGGTTTAAAACTATTCTCCCTCATTCTGTTCTTATGTGATTGAGCAAAAAGCTGCTCTCCATCTATTTTTATAAGCCTCCTTTAACTACTGGAAAGTTGCAATGAGGTCACCCTGTTACCATTTCTTTTTTAGGCTGAACATCCCCACCTCTCTCAGCTTGTCTTCATGTCTTCACAGGAGAGGTGCTCCAGCCCCTTGATCATCTTCATGGCCCTCCTCTGGACCCACTCTAACAGTCCCACATCCTTCTTGTGCTGGCGGCCCCGGACCTGGATGCAGCACTCCAGGTGGAACCTCACAAGGGCAGAGAAGAGGGGCACAATCACCTCCCTTGCCCTGCTGCCCACCTCTGTTGATGCAGCCCAGGATGCAGTTGGCCTTCTGGGCTGCAAGCACGCACTTCTGGCTCATGTTGAGCTTTTTTGTCCACCAGGACCCCCAAGTCCTTCTCTGCAGGGCTGCTCTCAGTGAGTTCTTCTCCCAGTCTGTGCTCATGTCTGGGATTGCCCTGACCCAGGAGCAGCACCTTGCACTTGGCCATGTTGAACCTCATTAGGTTCACATGGGCTCACTTCTCAAGTTCCCTTCTGACCTGGATTCCAAGGCACGGGTGCTTCCCATGACCTGAAGTTCCCCTCAGGTCATGCACTCTTCTGTATGAGCAGAAGCTCCTTAGGGGCAGAGTTGAAAGCTAGGGTGGAAACTGCTCCAGCTGCTTGGTTTTGATCTGCCCATTTGTGAGTAATTACTGTAAGCACATTCACTTCTAGCAGTTGATTCTTCTATGCAATTTAATAAAATTCTCGTAAGTATAAAAGAGCAATTTGTCTGTACGTACTCTTTATTGGGAGTATTAAGCCAAAAGATATTAGAGGCATAGGTAAAATCATAAGACTAGACATTCAGATGATGAACATCAATGTAGCAGTGGTAAAATTCATCTACTTATTGCAGAAATAGAAAAATTACATTTCTAAGGACATCATAATGCTCCTATTCTTATCTGACTTTGTTCTGTGTGAGATTGTATTTTTGGTATAATAATAATACAAAGAAATTTAATTGCTACCCTTAGCTTTAATATATTAATTTTTACATTATTATTTCATTTCTACCAGCTGAAGGCAACACACTGCTCAGCTGCATTTCTATGCTATATATGTAGTGGGTTTTTGTTTTTTTTCATTCTATGCAAAAATAGTTATTTGGTTAATGACCAAGAGACTGCAGAGCATCTCTGGGTGCACCACAGCTGAATGTTTCAAAAATACTTCTCAGAAAATTCTTGCTCTCCCCACAGTCAGGGGAAGATTTTGCAGTGAATTTAAGAGGGAAAGGAGATGGGCATTTCTCCTGTGGCTGCCCTAAAATGTGCTTGGTGTTTGTGTGGGTAATTTTGCCTTCTATGTGTTGTTTTATCACTGCTTACTTAAGAAACCAGATTAAAGTTTTAACATCAGAATACATTTTTGTTGGATATCTTTTCTTACTATCTTTGTTTGCTGTAATTTGGTAAACAAGATAAGCAATAAGTAAATAGGCAATCCTACTGCCACGGTGCATTTTGTACAAAGTTCTCAGATGATTAATAGTGGAACATGTGAGTCTGCTGAAACAAAAAAGGACAGAGAATATTAGATTCAGATGCTCAAAGGCATCTGAAATGTAGGAAAGTACAGTTGCAATTAATTCACAACAATATTTTAAAGCATGACATGAACTTTGAAAATAAATGGTACTAATACTAAACAATTATAATTGCAACAAATGCTAATGATAAATGCATGTAGGTATAATACAAAGCAGTTATAATTATTTAGTATGTATAATATAATACATGTAATTTAGTAAATAACATTATTTGTAGATAAAAATAGATAAACATATATAAGATTCCTGTCTGAATTTAAGAAGAGATTGGACTGTGCACTTAGTCACGTGGTCTGAACTTTTGGGTAGACCTGTGCGGTGTCAAGAGTTGGACTTGATGATCCTTAAGGGTCCCTTCCAACTCAGGATATTCTATGATTCTATGATTCTAAGATTTAGTATAATAATATACTATTTCAAGACACTGTATTAAAATAATAGCACAATATACATCAAATAGCATAAAGTAGTGGTCTTTAAGAGTTTAACACCATTCATTTTCATAGAATGATTTAGGCTGGGAGGGAACTCTGAAGGTCAGCACATTACCCTCTTCACGCTAGAGTCTCCCCAAGCTCTACACCTCTAGTGTGCTGCTCAGAAAACTCAAAGCCCTTTCAACTCCAAAAAAGACACTATATGATTAGAAAATGCTTGTTCTTGTGTCAGCTCCTTAGTCCATGTACACATTCAGTTACATGGTTTGGAAGTGTGGTGGAGGAACGTACTGAACAAACTGAGGAGATCAGGATTTGACCCTTCTTATTTAAAAGCGTTATAAACTCTGTGAAAAATAAAACCCACATTGTCATAAGTTTTCAGTTTTGAATAGTGGTAGAAATATTATAAATTGAATAAATGAAAAGATTACTGCCTACTTGGACACAATAGTCTTTGAGGACATCAAGAGCTGATGAAGACTCTGTGAGTGATTGTGGCATGCCTGAACTCCCACTCACGCTAATGGGGATGCCTGAACCAACAGAAAAGCAGAAAGTTTGAAGACATTGGTGAAAATTTGCTCAGCCAGTATATGGGATCATCCAGGTAGCAGAAAGCCACAAGTTACTGCAAACCTTTTTTTGCAAATAGTAGAATTAAAACATTATTACATTTATTCAAAGCAAAGTATCAATATTATCAAAGATATTATCAAACTATCAAAGTAGCGTTTGAAAACATTCACTTCTGACTTGAATTCTTGGATACATTTTTCTATTGTACTTCTTCTGTATTCCTCTTGTGCTGCTATTGGATTTCTCTGTGATTGTCCATCCCTTGCTATTACATCTGGTTGATGGAAAAAAGATATCCCAGATCAGTGGGAGTATTTTTTTCTAAGATTAAAAACAAAACAAAACTTTTTTTTTTTTTTTGCCTCCCTAGAGACTCAGTTATGCTGTTCCTTAACAGTACAGAGGGCACAATATCCAAACAAAATAATTTTTTTCCCACAACCTCTTCTTGAAAGACTTTTTTGCTTTTTTGCTTTTTGCCTCTTTCTTTTTAAAACATCACAATAATTAGAAGCCTGATATAAATCAAAGAGCTCTCCCATGGCTGAAATTCTATGTTTTCCTTCTACACCTCAGCAGGAGGATTTACTCTTCATCATTTTGACAGCTGAGGCAGCGTATGTGAAACAGGTGATCCCAGCTAACAAAGCATGTTTCTCTTGACAGCCTGCTGGGCAGGAGAGGAAGGATTTAAGAATTACATAACAGAATTAAGCACTGAACATTTCAGATGCTTTAAAATCAGTTCAGGGCTATATATTTTGTCAAATAAAGGAGAGATTTTTTTCTTCGAAATGGATTAACTCAGAGAACATTTTTATCTTGGAACCTTAGTTTTGCTGCTGTTGTTGTTTTCCATGGTAGTCCCATAAAATTTGAAGATAAAATTTATACCAGTTTACAGGAAATATCTCCTGAAAGAAACAACCTCCATGCTATTGTTCAACTATGCAAACAACCCTCATCAGATAAACTTGAACAGTCAGCCTTACAAAGAAATCTGATACGCAGCCGCTCCTCGAAGAAGAGGCTGCTGCGGAAGACAGATGAGAAGGTGTTTTTCTTGAATGTTTTCTGTTCTTCTGCAGGTAGGGAGGCCGGCGGATGGATACTGTGTTTGTTAGCTTGCCTCTGTTTTGTCGAGTCAGGTTCAGAGATGATACTGTTTATAACCAATTTCCCTGGTCATGGGAAAGTTCATTCTACAATTTTATGAGTAATGCTCAGTTTATTTACCGCAGGAGGCAAAGAATGAGTAACTGGAATGTGCTCTGCAAAGGAAGCAGATCAAGGGTGGAGTGCCTATTTCTCAGGAAATCTTGTGAAATTTGTCTTGCCTCCCTCATGCAAATCTCAAGAGGCTCAAACCATTCCTCTCTCCTCTGTGTGTCTTTAAGCACGAGCTGTGCCATCTGCAGCAGGCAATCCTGATAACCTTCTGGGGTTGTGGGCCTGGTGTAAAAGAACGATTTTTTCCAGCCTGCAGGTAAAAGATCTTATGAATTGTCAAATGGCTTCATAGCAGTCATTTTTTGGAGGTCAGGACAAAGTTTCCTTTCCCTTCATTACAAATGCACCTGCTGTTTCTCATTTCAGTCAGGTGCCGTTTGCATCAAGAAACATTTCACTACTTATGAGATATGTCCAACCTGCTAATCCTAAGGAGTTCAGTTCACCACTTAAAACAGCAAAGGGAAGAAATTAGAGGCTTTGATTATCTGTACCTCTCCTTTTCTTTATTTCCCCAACTCTCCTCACTTCTCTCCTGTTCTTTCTTGGCAACCATATCTGACCAGTGCAGATTGGATCAATCTGTAGCTCCGAGGGTGGTGAATCAGGGTGCCGGCAACTTTTCCTCTTTCCTGGTCTGCTTTAAGAGCTGCATGTCAGATGGAAATCCCCTTCTGTTGCTACGAAGAGCTGGTGAAACCCACTCAGCTCATCGCAGAGGTCCTATTGCTTGGCAGGAAAGCAGCAGAACAGCTGGAGTTATTTCTTCTCAGCCCTCTCCTTAGCCAGAGCTGACCAAATAGCTTCTGCTTTTCAGGAGAGCTGCTTTGTGCTGGAGACTCACCTGGGGCTGTGGAGAAGTTGTGGGATTTGACTGTGCAGACATGGAGATATGCCCCTCCACCCCCCAAGTCTTTTCCTTCAGGTGATGTACCTGATTCAAACACTTTGGTTAAAAACCAAACAAACAAGAAGCAAGTCAACCCTTCAGGGACACCATCAGTGACCATGTCTCCAGCTTACACATTGGCTTAACAGCCTGTCTACAGAGCCTGGAGAACAGCACCTGCACCATGACAGCTTTTCTCCGCCCTCCAGAGCCTGTGAGCAGCAAGTGAGCAGCCTGCTGCTTTATGGCAGAGGAGGGGGCAGCTTCGCCTGCACATACAGTAACAGCAGGCTCAAAGTGCAAAGTTCAGACACGAGGCTAGATGTAAACTGCCGTGGCCATTTCATCATGTATTGTGCCTGGATGAGTCTGAGGTGTTGTGAAATATTTCTTACTTACTCGTGACAGTGAAACCATAGCAGAATGTCAATTGCGCTCTGGTACCCAGTGCTCCTTTGCCTGGCACCTGGGTGTATGGAATTGGCTGACGTTGCATGAGAGGCTACTCAGTTTTATGATGATATTGAAGCACCTTTGATTTCTGATGATTCATCTAGTTCTTTCTTAAAGAAAATCATTACCAAGTCATTAAGATTCCAACTACCTAGCACAAAACAAAAGAAAAACAGCAGATTATTAAAAAAAAAAAAAAAAGAAAAGAAAAAGAAAAAGGAAATAACCAACTTCGCCTGAAACACAGCCCTACATTTTTCAATACTTTTAGAATGCCAAGAACAATAAATTCAAATATTCTTTAATACTGACTTTGGAGTTAAACTTTTCAGGTGCTATTCCTACTTTTCCTGTCTTCACAGTTGCCTTTTCTTAAAACAAACAAACTAACAAACAAAAAAGAGAGCAATTGTGTCTTGTATGTTGTGCTAAACATTCCCAATTCCTAAACTCTCTTTTTGGTTTATTGATGCCAGAACCCAAACTTGTTCCAGTATTTCCTGTGACTATGGAAATTACTTGGTCTGTGGCCTCCTCCTTTGGTTAGCTTTCACTTAGATTTCAGTTTTGTTTAGTGACTTCTGAAATCACTTGAGGTTGTTTCCCTTTTGTGTAACCAAATCCACAAGACTTTTTTTTTTTTTTTTTTTTTTCCCTGAAAGTGTCATGTGAACTAATGCTTGCGATTAAGTGATTTTATGAGTTGAGAAAATGAGCCATCAATATTTACAGGTCTCACTCAGGGATACATAGGAACTCAAGAGCAATGTGGTCAGTATTACCTGAATTGTCCAATACTCAAAGTTGCTTTAAGCATAAAAATCTTCCTTTGCCTTTAGTGTCCAGATTGTTCTGTTACCTCTCTGTCTAGTTTCATATCCAGCTTTTATCTATTGTACTGCTGTGCTTACAGCCCTATGTACTGGTGTATTTAATCAATGTGCTTTCACACATCACTGTTACTTTATGCTGCAGTGGCAGCAAATATTTCCAGAGAAGTATCTGTTGTCTTTTGTACCAAATACTGTATCTTCTTCCTCCTTCCTCCTTCCTATTTATAATTCCAGACCAGCTGAGGCTGGAAGGTGCCTCTGGAGCTTGCCTGGTCCAAGCTCTGCTCAGGGCTCTGCAGTGAGACTTGACTGCATGGAGCTGTCCTGTCGGGTTTTAAACACCTCTAGGTATGGGGACTCCACTGCCTCTCTGGGCAACCTGTTCCCATTGGAGGACCTTCACAGGAGAAGAATGCTGCCCTTTTTTTTAATGTGAAATTTCCTGTATTTCAGTTTGTGCCAATGCCTCTTGTCCTGTCACTGGGTAACACCGAGAAGAGTCTAGCTCTGCCATCTTTACTCCCTCTGCCAGGTATTTATGCACATGAATAAATCCCCCTGAGCTTTCTCTTCTCCAGGCTGAGCAGTCTCAGCTCTCACAGCCACTCCTCTTAAGTCCAGTCCCTCACTCATCTTTGTGGCCCTGCACTGAACTTGCTGCAGTAGGTACTGGGAACTTGTACTGAGCATCCGCACCCTGGACCTAGCACTGCAGGTGTGTCTCATCAGGCCTAGCAGAGGGCAAGGATCAGCTCTCAATCTGCTGGCAATGCTTTGCCTAGTGCAGCACAGGATGTTATTGACCTTCTTTGCCATGAGGACACATTGGTGGCTCAAATATATGTACATATATATTAATTTAAAATGTTCTATCTTATTCCTAAATCTTTGCATTGTTTCTGTCCCAGTCTTCCTGAAAATGTAACTTACTGTTTTCCACTTCCAAGTAAATATATTTATTGTTTTCAGAAACCACAGTGGATGCATTTTTCTTACATTTCTTTCCTCTTATTTATGCAACTAAAAAGCCTTTTGCTCTCAGCTTTCCTTGCAAAATCTCAGTTAGAGACTCCACCTGAAAAAGCTTCTTTGGTTCTCTATGCCCATATCATTGCTTGATTTTTTTTTTTCCTGCTCCTTGGCAACAACCATCAAAAAATCAGCTCTGCGGTCTTTCCTCAGCTTTTCTCCTGCTTTTCAGACCCTTGCCCACGATGCCATTCCTTCCACTCACCCGCTCTGCCAGGTCTCATGCCCTTGTGTATCTCTTCAGCAGCAAACCTCAGCGGCCATAGTTTCTTTGCTAGCAGGTGGAGCTGGTGGTTTGCCTGCAGTTGTTTCAGCTCATGATTTTTGTTGCCTTTCCTTTCTTGTATGTTTGTGGCACTGGTGCCCAAGGATGCCTGACTCTAACAAAACCACAGGCAATGCTTTTCTGGGTTCTGGTTTATATGGGCCAAAGTATGGGAGTGTTTTCTATTACTACCTTCTTAAAAGCATTCAGTGGGTCCACTGCTTTTTCTGTTGCAGCTCCCAAATTTCCCCAATCATCTCTGTTGTAAACCTCCTGAAGACAGTGCCTGAATTTAGACATAATTTTCAGTTGAATTTTACTACTAGAGAATCTGAGATAGTTGAAAAAGTGTATTTTCTTGGTTACCAGAAAGATGTAAGAATAAGAAGTGAAGGATGTGATAATCAGAGTTAAAGCAAAAGCCAGTACTTGAGAAAAAGATACATGAAATACATCCAGCTGCCACTGGATGGCTCTGCTTGGACACTGCACACATGTGCCAATACAACTAACATAACCAGACCACTGCAATACCTCCTGGGTTTCTGTGATTTTTGTGGGATTTTGATAGATTATCAAAAAATCTCTTATTAGCAGCCCGAGTGTTTTCAACTTCATTGTGTTACACTGATGTATTCTAAAAAAAAAAAAAAAAGTGAAAAGAAGAAAAAAATCTGTTGCATGGTCCTTTTTTCCAGTTAAAAGCTCTTTCCCTGACAACTTGAAGCCTCAGCAGTAGTGACTAGTTGTCACTAAACCAAGAAGTAATTCAGCAGCATGAGGCGTGATTTATTCTTAACAAAGAATCAATACAAGCATCAGAATTAGAGTGTGTATCATGTGGCACGATTTCATAAAGATAGGCAGTATTCCAGCTGCTCTGTACTGCTTCTGGATATAACACAAAAGTTTTATAATATAACTAACTGGCTCCCACCTTGAAATTACACAGCTAATCTTGGCTCATCCCAGAAAGTCCACCTAACCAGAGTGGAAATCTGATCAGAAGAAAGCCAGCAAGAAAGCTATGGATGTCGTAGTGAGCTGGTCCTGCAGAGGTGAATAGCCTTCCTTGTCCTCAAGGCACAGACAGGTGAAACAAGCTTCTCTTCTTACAGCTGGGATTTGCTGAAGCTTAAGCCTGTTAAATCTGGAGACCTGCTGAGAAGGGAAGCCAGAGCTCACCCAAAGGAAAAAATCAGAAAAAGGTTCCTGGGGGGAGAAAGCCAAATGGAGGAGGGAACAGAAGGCTACACCCTGCTCTGGCCACATTGATAAATTAATGTCCTCTGCCTAGGACCATGCTGTTGGCTGCAGAAATCTCCCTCTAGACACTATATTTTAAAAATTCTTTTTAAATGAAAGGTGCAACTACTTCCCAAGCAGCAAAAAGCATTTCCTCCCATGTCTACTGGTTAGTCTTATCAGAAATCTAATGATGATGGTTTTCTATCTGGTACATAGGACGTAATTAGCTGCAACTTAATTAAGTGAGCAGATAGGAGTACCCATTTTGGACTTGTGAAGCAAAAATGGCATTATAACACCCTGTGTTCAAAGAAGCTGGGATTCCTGCAGTAGGAAATGATCTGGCACTATGGAGCTGAGATACAGGCTCAAGCACTTTTTATTCTGCAGTTACATCTAAATGCAGTGATCTGGAATGGCTGCTTAATTTGTTTACCACCTGAAGTACGTTTGCTACTCATACTGAGATTTACATTTGAAAGTGTAGGGACTTGCAAAAGAATCATGCGTCCTGGGGAAAAATCCAGGCAAAAAAAAGCACTGCTAAGTTTTCCCTTTGAAACTGCACTTAAAAAAAAAAAATGGGCCAGGCTTACCACAATACAAATTCTATGAAAGGAGCAGACCTGGTGTCTTTGTACTCTGGAAAGCTTAACAAATGACCCCAGAAGACTGCTAAGGAAACCTGGAAGGTACAAACGCAAGCGAAGGTGTGTAGCTGCTGATAACCCATTTAGTCAAGCAGGCTGCTGAGTTGGGCAGGAATAAGGTACATTGCTGAAAGAAGGTGCAGTTTGCACTCTGTCCAGCGCAGTTTCAAGCTGCTCTCTGCTGCTGATTGAAAAGCTATGATGTGTTTCATGGTATTTACTGTGTACACCAGTAATTCAGTACATATATATCTATGTACCTATACATTGCAGATCTCCTTTTAGCCTCATTGTTATCTGATGCTAGAGAGATGTAAAAAAGCAGGTGACATTTAGATTATTTTTTGTTCCAAGACATTAATTTATAAATTGTTGTACTATTAATTAAAAAAGAAAAAAAAAAAAAAGAAAAAGAAGAAAAAAAAATATTTTTTTTGCCAGACCTTGGCAATGGAAAGAGGCTGATCAGCCCTATACAATACTTTTTTTTTTTTTTTGGTGTTTTACAAGCACTGTGTTTCATACACTCCAGACTAAATAACAGTGCTTATGTGATCATGTGCCCATACATAGTTGTGCACAGAAAACACATCATGCTCTCTGCTGTCAGTGGTATCACCTGTGCAATAAGGTATTTTATCTGGAATTCACCGGTGCAGCATTATTTATGGTCTTTGTAAAAAAAAAATAGGTAGAGCAGTTTGACCACTAAAGATAAAAATAAGATTATGAATGAAGACAGGTTGAGAAAGATTTTGGGAGTGTGACAACAGCAATCATCCAGTTCATGTAAAGTATGAGAGCAGAAAAGAGCATGCACTGAAAAGACTCCATCAGCTGGCTGTGCATTCCTAGCAAGGCTAATGCTGGGAACAGACAGTATAACAGCTTCAATACACTATGTCCAACATTGCTGCCCTTTCTCAAAGCAAACTCCTATTGAAGATTTTATCACAGGGTGCAATGATCTTGCTTGTAATTTTCTTAGATAAAAGGCCTTGTTTTTCTTTTTGACTTGCACAGAATTTGAACCTGTAGAATTTTTATTGACTAGAAAGAGCATGTATGTCAGCAAATAGTTCGCTTGTCACTGAAGTACAAAAAGCAAGTCACAATGCAACAAGAAATCAGGAAGGACATGGTCCTTGCCTCTGCAGATAACTAAAAGATCTAGTAGTCATTTGCATGATGAAACAGCTATTTTATTTTTAAGCACGTAATATCAAATGCTGGGTGCCTAACGTAACCTCACAAGGTGTGCCAAAGGTGCTGCCCCGCCTTGCTGGGGAGCTCCTGGCAGCAAGCCTCTGGGGACCCAGCACAGCCAGACCTCTCCATGCTGTGGAGGAAAACACAACCACTTTACTACAGCAAGGAGCAGGAATCATTCATCATCATTTTTTTTATGACAAAGTACTGATTGTGTTATCTCTTTCCCATACCCACTTCCCTTCCAAAGACCGAAAGGATTCAAAATATCCCCTTTGTCATACTGCCTAAAGTAATTATACGATAGGTGATAATCTTAAGGTGTTGTCCTAAACCTTTTTAAATTCCAAAATTCCTAGTTAATGGCATTGACCTACCAAACAGGGGTAGAGCTAAAATTGCTTGATAACCTGATGGAGCTTACTGCATCAGGTTTACCTGCTTGAATATATACACAAGAGAATCAATTTATTTTATTTATTTTATGCATTTATTCCTACTTCTAATTTTAAGAAAAAGCTCTGGCATATGGGTCCTCCCAAAGGCTCCCCAGTTACAATTTCTGGTACAGACATTTCACATACAACTGGCAGGCAGCTGCCTTTGTGCTGCTTGACAGAACAGGCTCAGGCTATGCAGAGATTTATACTTAACCTCTGTGGTGCAGCCATGATGTGGTACAGAAGGAAATCCAGCCCTCTCTCTTATGTTTATAGCTGTGTAGCTTTATCACTTATTATTGAACCACACTAACTGAATGGCATCGGTGGATGAGGTTTTCTTCAAGAAGACGTGATAAACTGTGTTGTACTATCTTATAGATGAGCCTCTTGACAGCATTTTCCTGCTCTGCCTACATCAGCCAGTACTGCATCACAGTCAGAGAATATGTGGCAAAACAGCTGGTGTTGAAACCATGAAACCATGGTATGTGTGTTTTGGGGAAGTTATTTTGGATTACCTCTATTGTGGTCTGATGAGGAAATTTTCCTGTGGGAAGTTTCAAGTATGGTCCTGGTTTGTGTCCTCCTGGCTGAGTTTCATCCATGGGGAATCCTGTTTCACATGCTTCGAGACAGGTCTGTGAGGCAAACCAGAGCACAGCGAGTGCACACACCTGGCAGATATGTTTTGAAAACAGACTCCTGAACCCAAATAAAAAGATGAGTTAGATATACATAGTGCATCTTCTTGGGAGTGCTCTTCCTGGGAGAATAAGGATTGTGGTAAGAAGGAAAGAAGGAAAAGTGCAGCTTACCTGAAGCACTTTTCTCCTTCGAGGATGTGGATACAGTACTCTTGATGCATTGGACTTGCTCTTACATCCTTAAAATAGTGCACGTCGTCTGTCCTTTAAGGAATACTCCCATACCAATCTCAAAGCCATAGTGTTTGCCCATGGACCTCAAGCTTGGAGGGTGAACTCCCAGTTGACCAAAGTATTTTAACGTACTGTCCCTGATAAGCCAAGTGCACCCTGAGTCTAACCTTCCTCATGACAAGTTTTGCAGTGAAAACAAAACTCGATAAACAGGCTAAGCTGTGCTGTTTGGGAGGAAGCTGAGATATAACAAGGTCTGCAGACAACAAAGTAGTCCTGCTGTGAAGTGCATTTCTGCTTTGGCATCTCACTCTTCATGTGTATTTGGCATCACCACGATCTTGATAGGTCTAGATGTCTTGCTGTGTCAATTAAAAAGAAAATGGTGGGTAATGGTTGAAATATGCTAAACCATAAATCACCAAAAGAGGAGCACTTTATCTAAGATTGTTTTAGATGTTCAGTTCACTAAGGTGAAAGATTTTTTTTTTTTTTTTATGTTTGTTTTAAATGGTTAATAAAGAGAAGTCTGTCTGCATGGACCGAGTGTGTTGTAACCAGTTATTTTAACAATACACCATTTCACAATCAAGTTTCATTTAGACATAAAAGAGGAAGCAAGTCTAACGCGTTGTGGTTCAGTCAGTTATAAAACCCCCTCAACTCCTAAGGGACTTTCTTTCTATACTTCTGCACTATAAAGGATTGGAAATAAAGCATATGTCATCTTAGAAGTGTATTTGAAAAGGAAATAAAAACAGAACGCTGCATTTTGGGGTAGGACAGCCACACAGGAAGCTTTAAACAGTTTGTAAGACAACCAGTTTTCTGTACCCGGTCAGCTGCTGTATCTTTGGAGGTAAGAACTGAAATATACTATGCACTATATAAAAGTATGAAAATGTTGCCCTTGCTTACCAAAGCAGCTTAGTTCTGTTTGCGTGGGACTGCAGCTGGTACATGGTGAAATGAAGATGTGCTTTCTCTGACTGTTCGGAATGCCTGCACATGTTTGCAGCCCAGCCACTGTCCACATGCAATTTCTGCTGCCTTAAGAAGAGGTAAGAGCATTTCAAAAGTGCTGTCTTCAGAACCACAATTGACTGTGATTATGAATGTAAAAAAATTTTGATTGATTCTCTGATCCATCTGAAGACTGTCATAAAATCATACTAAAATAATATTCTCCAGAATACTTTTACAGGGAATCTTACCAAGTGTATTGCTTTTATAATAATTATGGTATTTTTTATTGATTTTTGCATGGTAGCATACTGTTCAGATCATCTTAGAAGTGGTGTACTCTATTTTTAGATTAGAAAATAAAATAAAAATAAGAACTGTAATAGAAAAAAAAGGCCATAATGTTAAAAATATTAACAGAGAAAATGTTGAGACTTTTTTCTTTTTTTTTTAAAAAAAAGATGATGTTAAAAAGTATAAACAAAGAAATGTTGTCATTGTGTTTTCCTGATTCACAGCCAATTTCCTGGTTCGATGCAAATTCACAGCATGACCTGGGTGTACACCCTCCCCTCCTTTTTTATACTCTTTAGCAGATGTGACCAATGTTTGAAGGTTTGTTAGTACAACATTTCTCTCACTCCTCCTGGGAAACCCCTTCAGCTTTTTCTGTCTTTCTTGCTTTACCTTGTATTCTTTTCACTTCTAGAAACTATACATTTCTCTTCTATAACACATGAATTTATTTCCCTTTTATTTCAGCTGCTTAGATACAAAATATTTCAGTGCAAATAGTTCAGTCATAACAACAACAGACAACTAATTAAAATAAACACAGAAATGCAGAAACAGGAAATTATTCCCACCCCGGAGAAAAGCACAGTCTAGAAATATTATGTAGTCAAGTCATCCTAATGAATGCGGAGCTCAATCCCTTCCTCCCTTACATTTCATATTGCTCCTTACAGCTTTGCATATGAGATGTAAAATGCTATCGAATCAGATTAATGGTGTCCTAAAACAAGTTCGAATGGGTACAGATAATTAAGGAAAATATGGAAAGCAATAAATCAGGCTGGCTTTGTACAAAGCTTCAAGGAACTAATAAAACAGAATTAGATGGGAAAGGATTTAAGAGCTCGAGAAGCTCTATTTACCCACATACCATTTTCGTTTCATTTTTATGGAAGTCTGTCCCCCCAAAACTCCACTTAAAGATACAACAGCACTCAAACATACATTAAGAATGTACTTTTCAAAGTGAAGGAAGCCAGGTGCTCTTGGAGTTCATTGCCATCCATTTAGCATGGTTGTGTAGACATTTGTCAAGCAAGAACATTTCACATTACAATAAACATATAAAGCACATTGTGTTTTCTGAGAAGGAGATCTCTCTGTTGCTTCGTTGCAGAAGGTGATTCCTTCATGCTCCTGAAATACAAGATTTTCATCCTCTTCAACCTTCTCTGTTCCCCACAAAGCAGCCCATACGTCCTTGTAGGAGTGGGACTCCTAGCTTTCTTGCAACTCCTGAAACATGGATAGGCAAATAAAGATGAGCCAGGCTCAAGTTTTCTTTTGAAGGAAGACAAAAAGAGAGATTCAAGGAGGGGGAAAAAGGGGCTTGGCTCAGGACTGCTGCTGCTGCTGCTGGAATAGCCTCATGGAACAGTCCCACAGCTCTCAGGTCTTCCAGAGCAGCAGTAGGGGAAGTGCAGAAGCACAGCTTAGCGGGTCCTCTTCTCTTCTGCCACGGGCAAAGGGAGCCAACTCCCAACTCAAGCAGCAGCCTCCATTACATTTACCTAAGCCAGCACTGGGCATTGGAGATAGCCCTTAAGAAATGGGGTTCACCCACCAAAAATCATGGGTTTCATACATTAAGGAAAGACTATATACTCATCCATACACATAGCTCGTTTCACTTCCTCCTTCACTGTCCTGGTTTCCCCATACTGGCTGCACTGAGGCTTCTCAGGAGCTGTTTCATGCCAGCCCTGGTGGAAGGTGAGATGTGGATCCTGCAGCATATGTGGGCTTGCTGCTCCAATCTACCCTGCCTGCCAGGGGAACTCTTGCATGCATGCCCTGCAATTAGTGGGAGATCTCAAACCTCAGTGAAGGGATCTGTTTCTCCACAGACTATAAAAGTGCCTGATAATACTAGGAGAAAACATACAAAAGATGGGTCCACAAGGTTTGGGTTCCCTTGAGATGGGAAGACTTTAATTGCAGTCCTATCTAGTAGATCATAGGCTGTATCTATAGCTCAATTAAGCTATACCTATAGCTATATCCAGTGCTATAACTTGAACTGAAACTACCAAGAGCACAGCTTCAGTGCCATTCAGAGCCTCACTCAGAGAACTGAAAGCCAGATATATTCCATTTCGAAACAGGCCTGTCTATTCTATGTGCTTTCCATCCCCTCCTTTTGCAATGCAAAATAATGTCCCTTTCCCCACAGAGCAGTGATTCCAGCTGGCACCATGTTCTTTCCATTCTCCCTAGCAACTTTTGATCTTGCTCAGGTTTTCATATGGGGCACAATTTATCATATAACTTTGTGTACCCTTCTCATGCGTTCCTTAAACTTTTTGCTTATCCTAAGCCAAGAACTCCCATTCTATTTGCTTGCTCCCAGACTATAATATGAGATCTTTATGCAAACATTGGCACCATCTCCAAGCATTATATTCCAGCAAATTTGCTGTCACTCAGAAAATAGTAGCAATACCACTGGATTCTCCACATGGCTTTAAACATTCATCCTGCCTTTAGGCTTTTCTTCTGAAAAACTGAACAAAAACCCTAGGGAAGACCTACAAGCTTTTAAGAACTTCTGAGAGTAATAAAGACTACGTAAGATAGAAAAGAATGTAAAGCAGACAGCCTGCTCCCTCTGTCTACACTGTGATCTGTGCTTAGATAGGATGTAGCCAGCTCCCTTCACCAAGACAGTAGCTGTACGAGGAAATATCGGTTTGTTCACCTCATGTGCAAAATGCATCAGAACAACATTGTAGACCGGACTATTTTTCCTTGTACAACAAAAATAATGCATTATGTTCAGGAAGAGGAAAGTGAAAGGTGAATGTAAGGAGTGTGAAACCCCAAATATTGAAAGGCATTAGATGTAATCCCCACGCATTCGCAATCTTGGTGTATAGGTGTGTATGTGGCACAGGAGGGGGACTAAGAGGAGGGACAAAAGAAAGAATTAATGGAAACCGTCATCCTTGTCCGATGTAAAACACAAGAATTAAGGGTGACCCAACTGTGTGGCCAGCCATCAGTCGTGATGTAATAACGATGTGACATGGGTATATGACAAGTATTAGGACCAGAGATATATATATAGCTCACTTCTGCATTCTGGCTCTCGACAGCACCCATCAGAGCTTCAATCAGATTTTCTTGCAGAGCTGTGAATATCATCGGATTAGTGCCACAGCTCTTGCAACCGTCAGAGGGTAAACTTGTAACTCATTCAACAAAACATGTAATTCGTAAGCATGATGGGAGCCTAATCTTTTTGAATTTGCCTGTTCTTTTGTTTCCAATTCAGTCTCAGACCCTGTGCTCTAAAACTCTGAAAATGGGTACTGCAGAATGCAGCATGAAGAAATGAAACCAGCAGTTTCATTTCCCTAATGTATCACCTTATGACAGAAACAAGATGCATCTGGGTAGTAGGAAAGACAGAAATGTCACATGCTACCTGAGCACACATGGCTTTGCGCATGTTGGTTAAGAATTGAATAGGTCAGATGTTATATTTTCACTTGTTTCTCAGAATCAACATTAAAAGTAAATGTAGGAATAAGTGTATAACAGTTCCTGCTACCTTAAGCTGGTGGCAACTCGACACAGAAGCCCCCTGCCTCAGGAAAAGAGGGGAAGGGAACAGCCTTTGCACTGCACAAGGAGGGGAAAGAAGGGAAAGGGGAAGAGAAGGGCAGGTTTACAACAAGAGCACCTCAAGCATTTGGGTGAGGTTTCTGTGGTGGTACCTTACTTACATCTAAAACCTAACACAAGACAACAGCAACTTACTGCAAAGATTGACAAGCTCCATATATATATGCCTCTCATGTAAATGGATTAAAATGGACTATATTTCACTAAATGTTACCTGCCTGTGGGAAATCTCACACAACTTGAAGCAGCAGACGGGATTCAGACTCACCAAAGCAAGTGTTTGGACATATTTAATTTTCATGAACATTTCCTTCTGAAGGAAGATTATTTTTTCCTCCAGCAGCCATCTTCATAGTGTGGAAGTGATTTATTTTCCCCCTGAGGAAAGTCTTTTCTCACACTATCTTCTTGCCAACATATGCCTCAAGTCCATATCCACAGTTAGACAGGATTTAGCCAACATTTAATACTACTGCAGCATTTTGCACAAGCAACTGCAACGCAAGAGATACCTGACTCAGAAATGAAAGTCTTTTCACTCTTGTAAAATATTAGTTCAACAGTCGTCAGCAGCAATGATGTAGTACTGCATGTGCTGCAGAGATCCCACCTCACCACTATTCACATTTTGTGGAAATATGTTCCAGTGCTCCTTTACAGCAGGTGCTTTGACAACTAATTGGGATATATGCTTAAACCTACACAGACAATATCTGTAAGGATTAAAATGATGTAATCAGATTAAATAGTAAATGAAAGAAGTACCCACTGTTTAAACAAAGACAATTTATTTGCTCCTCTATCACACAAGATATTTTGTCCTAAACAAAGAAAAATACATCTGTTTAAGATTTACTTTCTCACTGCTGGACCACACAATTTCTTTAGGACATCTTTCCCGTGAATCACCTCCTTGACATCTATTTAAATGAAAGGCACAAAGGTGGAGTTATGGACAATTATATGGCAGTGGAACTGCTAAAGTGTGGACAGAACATTTGCTGAGGAGCAGACACATTTCTGTCATTGCTAGTGAGCCCTGTCTTTTACTGCTAACATGGCTACACAGCTTTTGAGGATGAGCCACCAGCTCAGTGACTGGATAGGGTTATTGACTTCTGGAACCTGATTGTGCCTTTGTAGAAATGCGATGAAAACTGTTTCCAGAGCTGGTGATACTCATGGCTTTCCGTGAGTATCACAACAGTGAAGGAACTGGAATACTTCTGTAATGCACATCTGCCTATGTATTGCACTGAAATGTGTCTTTTCAAAAGCATGCTGCATCTAGGACGGTCAGTTTAAGAAGATCCTTTTACAGTAGTTGGAGAGTGATCAGCACATGTAGGGCACAATTCATCTAATTTCAATTTGGGTATCTAAAACAAGTCTAATGAATCATGTCTCCAAAAAGCCTTGCTTTTGTTATTGACATTTTAATGTCTAAAAACTAGAGCCAATTCTATCCAGCTTAGCATATGGAAGTGATAAGTGCTAATTTAATGATCTGAGACTTAGTGAAAAAGGATTCACACCTACAGTCATTGATCAGTCTGGATACTAAAGGGTTATACTCTCGATATGAATCTCAAATCAACATAGTTCAGAGGTAGATGACAAACCACACACAATAAAAGTTGCTTCAGAGAGGGAAAGAGGGGGGAAACCCTTGGCTTTTTAGCTGAAATAAAGGGCAAAAATACAAATATTTAAATGCAAGCTATTATAGCACTTATTACCAAAGCAAACCACTTCTTGTTCCTCTCTTCCCAATTCACTTGTCTTTGGATGTATCATACATACCATATGCTGTGTTACACCGAATATACTGTGATGCAATTGAGTTAACAGCACAACAGGGAGATGATCTGATCACTTCACTCATTGACTCAAGTCCCCCAGAAAGACAGAGACAAGCGTTAATGTCCAAATCAGAAATATATCTCAGCAGCTTGTAATAGAGGTGTGAGTATAATCATCACTCACTGACTTGGTAATGAACTAATGGTTTCTTCTTGTCATTCTTCTGTCTGCTGGTGGTTCCTTTCCTTTCTCGAAGGATGCTGTCGGAAGGTTACCTTCACAGAATTGCCTACCTTTGTGAAGACCTGAGCTCTGAGCTCTGCACCAACGTGGCAGCCGACGAAGTGGTGTATGAAATGAGGTCCATTAATTATTCTTCCATTGAAGAAGCACAAGGAAAAAGCTTCCTTCAGAGATGCAGATCTGCTGGCAAATGTTTTTCCTCAGTCCACTCTAAAGGCAGCAAACACAGCAGAAGGCAGAAGGATAATCTTCTACAGCCCACACAGCACCCAGCACCTGAAGGGCAGACATCTCCAGCTACAGACGTCTGCGAGGGGCTGGCAAGAAAAGACACCTACCTGGTTCCATCCTCCTGCAAAAGCATCTGCAAGAACTACAATGACTTGCATATAGCTGGGGATTACGTGGTGCCTATTAGCTCAGTGGCGTCAGATTTTACCTGTGACAGTGGCATCGGCCCTTTCCTGGAGTCCTCAGAGATTCCTCCGCCCATGGAGTCCATGAGGGTCCCCCCCAGTGAGACCATCCGCAGGCCAGTCCAAGGCTTCTCATCGTGCTGGCGGCTGGCGAGCTTAATGCCACACCAGCAGCCTCTCTCTGACTCGGCCCTCAACGACTACCTGGAGCAGAAGCTGGTGGAGCTGTACAAGCAGTACATCATGGATAGCACAGCAAACCGGGCATCCCCCACTCAGATCCTGGCCTCGGAGCTCATCATGACTAACGTAGACCAAATCAGCATGCAGATATCACGAGAGAGGAATATGGAGACCACCAAGGCCAAAGACATTGTCATCAGCCGCTTCCTACAAATAGCCAGTGAACAAATATCCTCTGAAATTAGCACACCCAGTCTGCATATTTCCCAGTACAGCAACACTAATGTGTAATATTTGAATTTCTACAGTTAGACAGTTTTTAGGTTCTGCAAACTCAATTTTTATTTTTTATTATTTTTTATTTTTATCTCTTCAGACATCTTTTTGCTTCGTTAAAATTTATTTACTGTCTACCAGTTACATTTTCCAGTACATATTAAGTAAAAATATCTGTACTGCACAGATGTCCCCCTATTGTGCGCCAGATGAATTACTTTTTTTTTTTTTATGTTTTTTCCCAAAGGCTTATTTCAGTGAGTGAGTCATGGACATTAAAAAAAAAAAAAAAAAAAAAAAAGTAGAAAAATGACTAAGAGCATATGACACTCTTACAGATACTCTCTTTCTTCCCCCTTGACATCTAATTTCAACTTTCCTCCCCTGGAATCTGCCATCCTACCTGAGGGTCTTTGTGAAGCTAAGGCTCACACCTCTGCAAGTACAGGGACCGCAGAGCCACAGAAACAGAGAATTCAGGATGCCATCTGGTTCATCTCCTTGACCCAAACTGCTTTACTTATAACACCTCTGTCAGATATTTTTTATAATCTGTTCTTAAAGATACCAAATAATAGACACTTTACAGCTTCTTCTATACTAGGTCTAATTAATCCATTGGTGTCTTCCAATTCAAATTTACCATCCCTTTTTGTAAAGCAAAAACTCTGTTTCCAGACAGACTTTGTCAGAAGGAGTGTGTGTGTATAGCTGTATATTTTGTGACGAGCTGAACTTCTACGACAGACGTCGGTGACTTGAGATGCCAGACAGACACCCACCATGTTTGTCAGCGACTTAAAGACTGGCGTGGTCATGTAGGGATAGTGGTGATAATAAGGGGAAAGCTTCTTTCTCTTCCCCCTATTTTTAAGAGAATTTCAAATTGAAAAATAAGGGCTAAGCCAAAGCCTCAGTAATTAACGTGACCAATTCCTTTGACCACTGAAGGAAAGCAGAAACAGACCACTCAGCAGCATGACCAACCCCTCCTTTTGCTACGAGCGTTGCTGTATGTCATAGGCCATGGTTATTTGAACTTGACATATATCTAATAGAAAGGTCTTCTGTAAAATCTCACAAATCTTAAAAAAGAAGAAAAAAATAATTAGCTGCCTCAAGGGCAAGGATGGTTACCTGCTTTGAGTCGGTATGATATATAACACATTTTCAATGACAATCCATCATTGGTTGAGTTTCTAAGTTTAAGTATAATGTAAATACTAATTTATAATAAATATTCATCAAATGTTTTCATGCCAGTGACTCATGCCAGTGATTCAACACTGTTGTTTTGGCCTTTGTGTTCCTCTTTTGTTTTGTTTTACAAATGTAAGGCATGCATTTATGTGTATTTCAAAAACAAATGCGATGTAGTAAACATGTCAGTTTATTTTATTGCTGCTCTCTTCCCAGAGACTACTGGATAGCTCAGTATATTTTCCTGCTTGTACAATGAAGGGGTATCCAAAAAACAGTTGCTATATGAACCTTTCCTGTGTGAAGTCAGAGATGGTAATTCTGTTGCCATAGCAGCCTACCCCAATACTATTATTCAACAACTCAAGATTGATAATTTCTGGCTTATAATGTTTCTAGACTTTTATCAAATTCAAATTACAAACAGAAAAAATACTATTCTAAAGAGACAGTAACATTCAAGATAACGTACAGTCATGTGTTACACATGCAAAATCCATTATTTATAGATCTCTCAATTTTTTTAATTTCTCCCAGAATAAAAAGATACACAAGCATCTATGAAAATGGCTTGCAGAAGACAGCAAAGCAATCAAACAGTCATTTTTATGTCCTGCAAATGCATGATCATTTTTTTTCAAAATGCATTTTTTGTTTATTCCTTTTGACATTCACATGACTGTAGCCATGTAGTAGCACAAAACAAAAAGAGAAGAACTTCCAGAGTCAAATACATATATATCAATTCCCTTGCTGAAAGATCTGGCACCTTCATCAGAGAGCATAGTCCATTTTTGCACTCAACTTTACCCACTACATAAAGCATGCACTGTGTGAACAAAAGAGCTTTTTATCATCTGTGACCTGGAAGTCCAGATTTTGGTTCTCCTCCTAACTGGCAGATCTGTGACTAAGAGCTATAGGAAACATCCGCTGGCCGCAGCCTCCATTCTGAGAAGAGATTTAGTAAATAGTAACAGCACCTGGGGAACAGGGACTAAGAGGCTTGCCCACAGACTGATGTGGAAATGTGGTTTTGCTTACAGTGTTGACCCCTTAGCTGCTGTGTCAGAGTGCTGCAATGAGAATTTGGGGCTGGGCTTTCAGAGGAAAGAGCTATTACAGCAACTCACTGTGCAGCTGTGCAAAAAAGACAGATCTTTAGTATAAGACAGCACGGCTGCTGCAATCAGAGGGCATGCTGGATGCTTAGATTGGATTATTCAGTCAATGACAAATCACTCCATTTGTACGGAGCTTCCTCCCAGGCAAATCACTTAGTATAATCACACCTATTCTCACATAAAGGTCTTACTTTGTATTATTGGACTGACATTTATGAATTTTATTCATATAAGGGTCATAATCCTTGCAGAAGCTGATTTATGCTGGAAAGAGAGCTTTCAACCACTTCCTCCCAAAATATGGCTATTTTCTTTCCCCTGCCTAAATATAATTCCTTGGTTCACTTTGAGCCCTACTGTGCGTCTGTTTCTCATACGAATTACATACCATCCCAGTCCCTGAAGCAATACTGAGTAACTCTTGGATGTGACTTTTGCATAAACAAACAAATATTTCTTACTTTCCACTATGCTCAACTGAAAGTTCATTTAAATTTCTGTCCTTCCTCCATTTAAAACTAATCTTCTTCTGCACGAGTGCCGCTCTAGGTGTGTCTGTTTCCTGCTAAAAGCACTTGGAGAGCAATTAGGCTGCTATTAGCATGAGTCAGGTTGTTATCTAAAACGATTACCATCACTCTCCTTCTCCCTCCCTCCCTCTCTCCCTCCTTCTCTCTCTCCCTCTCCTCCTTATCTGTCTCAGGGTCAAATGTTTAAAGAGAGAGATCCCATTTGTTTAGTATCTTTGTTAAATAATCATTTTTAAGGCAGAGGCTCATCGCTTCTGGACACTGGTGGAGTTCTGGTGGCTAGTGAATGTAGTTTGAAAGGAAAGCCTGAAGTTTGGTCTCATGACTATTTCCCAGCAACAGGATGATCTGAATAGGACTAAGATCACTTGAGAAGAAAATAATAATAATTAAAAAAGGAGTAAACATTAAAAAAATAGGTTGGTTCCTATTTTGACCAACTGTAAAGAAACTGATCATGGAAGAACCACCATTAGCATATTCCAGTAGCTTCCTATGACATTTTTTCACAGAACATGTTGCTGTTAACATGATTATTAGCATCTAGGAGTTTTATTGTTTATACATAGTGCAACTGTGCCCCTAAGAGTCCAAGGCTGTCACCGCAGGGCCATTGAATGCTCCTGGGAGCTCCCAGGAAGGCTGGATGTACAATGTGAGAGGGGAGGGGAAAAGAGAGGAAGGCGGTTGCTGCAACAAGGGCAACCTCTTGCTCCTGTCTTTGGGTTTAAACCCTGTGCCGGCTCTGTTTTTTTTTTTTTTTTTTTTTTTTTTTTTGTGCCAAGATGTGACTGTGGAGGGACGGAAAAGGGATATAAAGCATGGGCTGAGCTCTGTGCTGAATGTGAAAGCGAGGATTTCACGCTCCGGTTGCTGTGTTCAGATGAAGACAAAAAGCTAATCACCTAAAACTGAAATAAATGAAGTTCTGCAGCAGCCAGGCGTAGTGCTGGGGCTTCAGTGCCAAGGCAGCTGCTGTGGGGCAGGACCTGGGTGAGAGGGGGGCACCCTGAGGTCTGGCTTATTCCTGCTGCTACTGCCCTTCCACAGCTGAACTAGGGGCAGCTATTAAGAACCATCCCTTCTCCAAGCCTCTTTCTACTATGGCTTTATGTCAGAAACAGGACCTTCACCAGCTGTAAGGTCTGCCGTGTGGAGGAGGGGACAAAGGGACTACATGATTTTTTTTTACCATACTTATCAGAGTTGCTGTAAAATATTGTTGTTACTAGCACTGGGCTTTGGTAGTATACCTTGTCCTCATAGATTCAGAAGGGACAGTCACTGACTTAGAGAGGTCACCAGGCTGAAATAGTACTGAAATGATTACAGACTTTAAACCAATAACAGATATGTAAGCCTGTTGTGCTTTTGCTAATTGACAGCGCTAGTAGTAAACCTCATTAAATGCAGCCCACTGGACTCAGAAAGGAAGCTGTATGCCCGTGACAGCTGCTGAGCAGCCACTTGGCATCCCTGTACACCCAGGAGCATGGCATCTCCCACAGAGCAGTACAGCAGCTGTGGAGGGTGCTTGGGAGATACAGGAGCAGCTTCAGCTGTGTTAATTACACACAGTGCAGGCACTGCGGGCAGCTTCTCCGCCAGCATGAGCCGGTGGGGCTGGCCTCTGCTTGGCAAATAACACTGATTGAGGGCTGCATTATTTGGTTAAAAACATCACTGTCTTAGAAATGAATACATAAAAATAACTAGCACATAAAGAAACAGACCTTTAGGTCAAAATGGAATTATTCACATGCTTCTGCTGTATCAGGAAAAGCTGGCTCACCATCTCCCTGGCATTAATACTGACAGGATTAGGGTGACTTTTCAGAATATTAAGCAGGCTTTCCAATGGCTGAAGGGAGCAGTGTTCCTTTGGCTCTTCTAAATGTTGTGTGAACTACTCTGTCTGAAGTGGAAATGCCCTCAAGGAAAATTAGCAGTGCCTCATTTTGAGTTAGCATCTGATTACTGCTGAACTCCAGGCTGCCTTTCCCTCCAGCACTGCTTTCCCACTTTATCTCTTGAAAAGGCTGGTCACTGCACACTCCTACACTGTGCTGCCATGCCAGAGCTCTGAGGAAGGCCCTGAGACCTCTCTCCCTCCTCTGGCCGTGCTGCCTTGTTGCTTGTGGCCAGCCTGCTCTGGCTCTCCAGCCTCTCTCTTCCCTTCAGCCTCCCTCCTGGCAGTTAGAGAAGGACTAGCTGGGTGGCATGTCAGGACACTAAATGTCCACCCCCCTCATCCACCCCCAGGTGTGCAGGCAAGGACCCTTGGAGCTCTGTGCCCTCTCTGCAAGTGGTGCAAGGTCTTGGCTTAGGCCTTGGGGTCTGCGGCAGCCCCAGGCTGCCTAGTCCTGGCCCAGCGCTCATGGAGCAGAGACTGGGCCAGAAGGATTTTTGAAAAACCAAGCAGTGGGAAGGGAGGAGTTGAGAGTCACACCACGAGGCTCTGTGGCAGCTTTTTTCCTTTTTTTTTTTTTTTTTTTTAATTTTTATTTTTTATTTATTTTTGTATGTGTGTGTGTATGTAATGGGAGACGAAGCTATGAGAATAAAATCACAGAAGGCAGAGCTGATTTAGGTAATTCTCATTGATGCAGTTCTCTGTATTTCATCTTTACATGCAAATTCCCTCTTTTTTATAACTGTATCATGTTTGGAGCGTAGGGGTAGAGCAGAGCAAAAAAACACAAACAAAAGGAAAACAACAAAAAAAGAAACCAAACAGTAATCATTTAAACAGTACCATTTTAGCTCTGGTAGAGAATTCCAATGCATTTCTAAATGAAAACCTTGCAACAAAAGAAAAAAAACGAACAACACACATATTAAGGATGTTAGAGGCAGGCAGAGCATGCCCCATCCCTGAAGTTTTTCAAGATCAGGTTGAATGACACCCTGGGAAACCTGGTCTAGTGGAAGATGCCCCTGCTCATGGCAGGGGGGTTGAAACCAAGTGATCTTGAAGGTTCCTTCCAAACCAAACCGTTCTATAGTATGATATGATAGCAAAAATGGGATTGACAGTTTTAAGAAAGAGGTTAGGAGCTGTCAAGGCCAGCAGTTTAAACCCATTAATCTCAAGGTGTTGAAGTGTTTAGCAAAAGCTGGCTGACATATTACTTCAGAAACACAATGCTTGACTAAAGAGGTACAGGTGAGAAATAAAAAACAAACAAACAAAAAAACCCTACAGAACAGTCTGTTTTTGCATTAGTTAGGTCATAATAACAATGTACAGCAGTGTTCCTTTTGGTTCCTTTTTTTGATCCAGGTGAAATTCCAGTCTTCTGCTTCCAGTGCCTCTTTTCAGATGACACTTATCCATCTTTTAGACATTCCAGCATCTTCCAAACTCAAGAAGAAACTTCCATGCTTGACATAACCATGGCTCAGGACAACTTTTCATGCAATATTCACAGTGTATATTTACCAGACACTACTTGTCACTAATACATCCCCTTATCCTCACTGCTGCATGCATGTATTAGAAGTTCTTCACCTTCCTTCTTCAAGGAATTTGGACCTTCCTGGCTTCAGCCTCACAGCAGCTGAATTTTATCAAGACCTATTCCAGACAGTGCCAGTGCAGTTCTTAGTATACATCTGGTAAAGATTCTTCAGATCTGTTAGCCTACCATCTATTGCCAAAAAATTTCCAGAGGGGTCTTCTGGACACACAGAATCATCAAAGATCTGCACAGAAGATCTCGTTAGAAATATAGATGTGAAGGCTGTAGGAGATTTCTGACGGAGAGTGATAGATGCTAGAATCATATTCATTAAATCAACTTGAAACAGTTAAAATAATAGATTCATCCTTCTGTAAAATAATACATTACATTTCAGGCAGGAACATGATTATTTCCTGATGATTTCATCATATATCTGAAGTACTTGTGTAAGAGTCAATTAATTTACTGTCAGTTGTCATTACATACACTATAAGGGTTATTGAACCAATTATGTATTCAAAATATTCTATTGTGTTAAGATATCAAAGGCAGCTGTAAGAAGATAAAACAGTTTGAGGTTACATTCAGGTTATGTCCCAATTGTCGCTTACTGTGAAATGAAGTTCATTAATGGTGACCTGTTTCTTCATTCAGCTCACAAAACGATCAGCAGCATATTGGAAAAATCCATGGTACATATTCTTTTACCTAATGAAGTCATACAGCCTGTGATCCTTGTCTACAAATTGTGACCAGCATATTTTAAAATGCAACAGAGGAAAAGAAGAGGAAAAAGAATATGTGATCTTTCAAATACAAATCAAAGAAAAATAGGTGAATTGTATCTTTACTCCAGTTAAACAGCGCTTTTCTTCACAAGTCATTAACTCAATGGACTGAGTCATGAAACAAAATGTTATTCAGTTTAAGTGAGGGCACCACATGAAAGCCTCTAATAAAGGAAAGAAAGCAAATTTGTTCAAAATAATTGGATCCAATTAATTAAATTGAACAGTAACTTCAGTGACATGATTGCAACTTAGAGTGAAGCTATGTTTTCAGGTGATCCTACTAAGATTAAAGTTACCAATATGGGACATCCAACTATGATAATTTTGAAGGCAGCGTATATCTGTGTGTCTGTTGTTATTTTTTCAAACTTGTTATTTTGCTTGTAATAGATGGGATAGGGATAGACTATGAAGAGATGCATATGTTTGATGACACAGAGACAGGGTAGCAATTGAGGAATGAAGATAAAAGAATTATTTGGTCAAAACAAGGAATTAGTAAGAAAAAAAAAGGAATTGGGGGGAAGGTGACCAAGGCAGGACTGTATTTTTTACGGATGTAGTGCTTGAGAGTGCAGAAATTAAGAGCTTGGATAAGAACCATCTATATTTGTTGATAGACAGAAATAGCATGCAGAATAAACTTAAGGTAAAAGGAGAAGGTAAACAGGTGATTGTTGGGGAAACGAATAAGCGGAATTGATTTTTATTTATTTATTTATTTTTAGATAGAAGAGATTAAGACATATTTGTATTGTGAAAGTAAAGAGTCAGAAGAATTTAAAAGTAATGTAAAAGAAATTATATTGGGAACATGAAGCCATGGAAACAAGTAGAGGAGATCAAATTTAAAAATGAAGTGAAATTGTAGGAGAACAATAAGAGCAAGAAAAGTTATAGTGCCCTGGCACTGAAACGTTGAAATGTAATTTTAACTTGGTGTGCTCAGCAGTAAGAACTATGAAAAAAATGTAGAGGAAAATAGGTAAAAGTGTGATGGCAAGGAAAAGACATGAAAATGGTCAAATGAGTTGCAAAAGTAGAGTCATTTAGCTAGAAAGACTGAAGAGTCCTGACCAAAGCACAAGGATAAACAGTGATTATGATATAGAGCAAAGGCAAGAGAGGGTAGGAAGGAGATATCTTAAGATGAAAAAGTGTCATAAAACCAGATGAACTGAATGGCTGTCAGGAAGGTTATGGTACTGTTGGCTAGGGACAGGTGGGAAAGAAGCCCAGGCAGTGACTGCACTAGAAAACACAAACAGTGAGAGATCAGAAAAGGATGGGTGTTTGGTGACGACATACCTGGAAGGCTGACTGGGGCTGCCAAAGGCTTTGGTGAAACATACAGCAAAGGGGTTGTGTGAATAATTACCATGGAATCTGTAGACAAATAATTACCATGGAATCTTTAGAGAAAGTGAAACTAAAATTAGAGAAAAAGACGGAAGGGATCAGAGGGATTGGGAGGCATGAGGAGAGGAAAGCTTTAAAAGTTGTACTCTTTTTAAGAGAAATAGTGTCAAAAAGAGATGGACTGGGAATGTGGAATAAGATATTTTTTGTGCTTGAGAAGCCAAAAAAGCCCTTTGACCCAGGACACATGATGTAAATCTGCAGTGAAAGACAGCTACAGTAGCATCAATTGAAAAGATATAATTTCTTAATACATTTAAGAGCTGAAGGAAATGATATATGCTCCAGATGCATGCTAACTACACGAAATGGAGTGGTCATTCCACAGATGGTAAGAGAAAGAGAGGAAGTAGAAACAAAGAGGTGTAGTGGTTCTGATGTAACCTGTCATATGTCACATACAGGTTCCTCTTTTTGGCTAAGATTACCCCATTTCAGTATTTCCTCTCAGTTTTAACCTCTCAATTTTCCTACCACAGAGTCCAAATGTTGGAGAGTATGGAGGTCAGGATATTGTGCCGCGATTCTTCCTGGCTACCTAGGACATGAAGTCATATTTTGAATTTTATATTAGTATTCCAACTTTATTTCACAGAGAGAAATAATTATAAAGAGAAAGGAATTCAATTGAGAAGTATGCTAACTGTTTGTGGAAGAAACTTGATATTCTGTGATGGGGATTTTCTGCAAAGTTTAAGGGGGCTTTTTGATCTGAGCAATAGTTTGACAATGGAATTGTGCCTAGCTCCCACAGCTGACTCTCCCAGCATCCCTGTGGGCATGGAGAGAGGGCAACTTTCCTGGAAGCATCTTTTTCCTGGGTCTCTGCTCTTAAAAAGGAAGATGGAGAAGAAAACAGAAATAACTAGTCATTTCTCATTTCTTACTGGCACATAAGAGAGAGCAGTCACACTGATGGGAAAGGTTTTCCTGGACAGAATGCCCTGGAGACTATTTTAACAAATTGGAATCAGTTATATTTCTTTTATTTTCTTTTTACAAACCATGCTTGCTTCTTTGCTATCTCACCCAGGCCTGGGTGACCCAACTTGATCCATATGAACACAGGTGTAGTATTGCTTATGTTTGACATAGTGGGAGCCAGAAATATGAATGCCCTTGAAAATCAGGCCTCTGGATTTGAGGTGGCCATTGGAGCGGGATGCTGAGGAAAAAATAATGCTTTAGAGCAGCTTGTTCTGATTAAAGGCACACTGATGCATAGGCCTTGGTATCCAATTTCATGGATCCTAATTCAGCATGCACGTAGTCCTTACAGCCTACTGTGACTGCATGCAGTTTTGCAGCCTTTGAAGGAACAGATTTATCAAAAGCATATATTTTGGATTTGTCTTAATTTCCACATTATAGACAGTTGTAGTAATGCAGTCTGAAGGCAATGAAATCAAAGGCACTGTATCCAGCTCCCTTTTGCGAAAGGAGAAATTGATTTTGCTTTTAGAGAGGACTGAAGACACTTTGACATAATGTTCTGTGATTGCTTGGACTGAGCGATGAGTTAACCTAATTTTGAGATTTTATAGCACTTGTTAAAGATCAGTATCTTTGACATAATGAAAGGTCA
Organism: Anas acuta; assembly: GCF_963932015.1. Taxonomy (NCBI): domain Eukaryota; kingdom Metazoa; phylum Chordata; class Aves; order Anseriformes; family Anatidae; genus Anas; species Anas acuta. The sequence goes on from NC_088979.1 coordinate 87,585,238, forward strand.
GAATTTTGGTGTTAGTTGGTATGTTTCTTCGGATATTATGATAAACCTTGCAAGGGGAACAGATATTCCACTGAGTAATTCTGCATTTGAACAATACTAGAAGTCATGGTTGCTCCCTACCTTGACAAATATCTCATACTGAAGAAGGAAAACAAGATAGTTCATTGCCTTGAGCTATGAGCTATGAGGAAAGAGAATAGGTATGCAGCACCATAGGCAGAAAGCACGTTGAAGTCATTCAGTGTAATTTTTTTCCACACTGAATTTGTAGCTAGATGAAACTGTGTAGTATGAACAATATTTTAAACCCGTATTTAATACTGTTCCTTCTCCACGTCTTGACCTAAGGCTTAATTTTGCAGTCTCCCTGATAAACATCCTCAGAACTCATCTGAATCACTTTTTTTTTTTTTATCTCCATGTTCAGTTTGTCTGTAAATTAGCAGAAGAAAGCCTTACTACATCTAGCATGACATATTTTGATGAATGCAAAATGTCAGCTGCGAAGCTTCTCATTTCTTCAAAGTGGAGTAAACTGTTCAAAAATTCTCTCTAGAAATGAAAGACCTATTACAGTCTCTGTAGAAACAAGTAGGATCTGGTACTTACCCATAGCACCTTGGGTCTAAAAGACTTTGGATCACTATATGTTATGTTATGTTATGTTGTGTTATGATCACTAACTGTATATTTCTATTCCTGATCTCCCTGTGGAAAAAAAAAAAAAAAATAGACAATTCCTCATTAAAAATAATTATTTTAGATGTATCAATTTCTTCATGTAAATGACATACCAAATAGGAGAAGGGGGTGGTGCTTTGGCAGTTTTTCAAGCTGTTGCTGAGCAATTCCTCAAAAATGTATTACAGTGTGCAAAAGTAGATCACTTGAATTGAGAGGCCTCCATATTTTTTCTGCCTTTCAGTAAATTCATTTGTGAATGTAGTTTTGTTTTACAAGAAAGAAGGAGAGACAACAGTGTAAAACAATGATATGAAAGTGAAGATTGTGGGTTGGCAGTAACCACTAAGCATTTTGTGTCTAATCACAGAAACAAAAACAGACTAAAATAATAGTATCACAGAAGGTCATGGATGAATAAGTTGAATAGCACTGGACCCCTGGGGGATACCACTAGCCACAGGCCTCCAACTAGACTCGGCATTGTTGAGCACAACCCTCAGCTCTGACATCCAGCCAGTTCATGATCCACCCCACTGTCCACTCAGGGATCCCACATTTCTGGAGCTTGCTGAGGAGGATGTTATGGGAGACAGTGTCGAAAGCCTTGCCGAAGTAAAGGTAGACAACATTCACTGTTCTCCTCTCATCATTCCAGGCAGTCATTTCATCATTGAAGGCTATAAGGTTGGCTAAACATGATTTCCCCTTGATGAATGCATGTTGACTGCTCCTGATCACCTTCTTTTCCTCCATATGCTTAGAGATGGCCTCGAGGATGAGCTGTTCCATCACCTTTTTAGGGATGGAGGTAAGGCTGACTGGCCTATAGTTTCCTGAGTCTTCATTCTTGCTCTTCTTGAAGACTGGAGTAATGTTAGCTTTCTTCCAGTTCTCAGGTACCTCTCCCATTCTCCAAGACATTTCAAAGATGATAGAGAGAGTCCTAGCAATAACACCTGCCAGTTCCCTCAGCACCCTCAGGTGCATCCCACCAGGGTCCATAGATTTGTGGGTGTCCAGCTTGCCTGAATAACCTTTAAACCAATCCTCTTCAATCAGGGAAAAGTTGTCCCCCTCTCCAGGTTTTATCTCTTGTTTCTGGGTTCACTAGTGTGTGGTGGCTAGCCTTAGCAGTGAAGACTGAAACAAAGAAGGCATTCTCTGTATCTGTGAGCCTTCCCTGTATCTGCCATCACCAAGGCACCCACCTCATTTAGCAGTGCACCCACACTAAGTCTTGCAAAGGAAACACAGCTGGAAGAAGATGAGAAAGTTGCTATCAAAACCCCTCCACATCCAGATTAAGAAAAAATATATTTCTTCTTTAACTTTTTAATCTTATATGTTGAATTTATCTCCCATTCTTAAGGAGGAAAATCTGGAATCTCATTATTTAGAAACAGATAAACTATTTTTTTTTTAATGATGTGCAAAGGATACTTGAAAACATGAGAAATCTTTCATTTGCTGATTATTATTTATTCACAGACAAGTCTATAAAAAAAAAAACCAACAACAATAAACTGTGTATACAATAAACTGCGTATATAGCTTGCATATCTTTTGATTCAGATCCAGGTGAATTTTGAAATAAATATTGCAAGTGGAATGAGAGACAAACAAACTGAATTTTATAACTTCATCAAGTGTAAAAGCAAGGAGTAAAATGACCTGTTTGTAAAGATTACATAATGATAATTGTTTGAGTAGAGTTTTTAGAGTACAGACCTGTTTCATTTGACAGCCTTCAGTAGCTGAACTAATAATGATGTATAAACCATAAAATATTAGTTTTTCCATTCCTGTTTCCATTTATGCTTGCAGAAAATGTAGAGAGGATAATGTTATTTTCTTACATTTATTCAATTGCAAATATATTTTAATGAATTTCTGTTGGTCTTTTACTCCCTTGAGAATTGACTTTGAGCAGCTCACTGTGACTTCTCAACTGAAATTCAGTCTGTGCATACTGGTGGGCCATATAAATGGAGTTAGAGAATGCAGATTTATTGCTCTGATTGGGGATTTCCTTAAACTACCAGGACAAATCACTCAGAAAGAGGTAGCAGATAGTTTGGATTAAGCGAGTTTAGAAGATTTTAAACTATTTGTTCTGCTGGCCACACAACCCTTGTGTGAGGCATCCTTCCTATAAAGAAACAAATTAGAGTCAAGATTTGTTGGTTAGATGCAAGATGTAGGTTTAAATTTTCTCTTGTCCCTTCCACCCAAATGAAGGGTGTTCCCATAGCAGTGCTGAGGCTGTTGTGGGAGCAGCTCCTTCCCCATCTAGGCCCTCACTTAGTGAGCTTCTATAATTCTTTAAACTCTAGGAGTCTCCTCGAAGACTAGACAAATGAGGTTGAGCACAGTGGGAGGTGATTTAATTATCCAGGGCTTTGGGTGTTTTGAAACTGTTCTAGGAAGTGTCTTGTACCATACCAGCTATGTTCTTTCTTAAGGGAATGGCTGAGAATGGGAACATACAAGTCACTTTCCACAAATATATGTGTGAAAAAACAATAATGTGTGCAGAAGATAAAATAAAAAGGAACAACCATAGCCAGTGTAAGATAATCTTAAAGCAGAACAACTAGGAGCTTTCTGAGTTAGTTTATCCTCTTTTAGTAGCTAGATATTAGTAAAAAATAAACAGAATCTCTTTAAAGGCTTTGTTTTTGTGAAATTTTCATTAATATATGCTAAGAAATCTATGAATGGAAAATATGGCACTAAATATGAAGTCATGGCACAGAAGCTCAACAGTGTATGTGTGAACTTTGCAAGACTGATGTGGTAGTTTTACCCTGCTGGGCAGCTAAACACCACAACTGCTCTCTCACTCCTCCTCCTTAGATGAGGAGGGGGAGAAGTAAAGCAAAGAACAACTCAGAGATAAGGATAATTTAATTAAAGGGAAATAATAATAATAATTAAAGAAATATTATTATGAACTAAACAATTTAACTAAAGGGGAATAAAAAGGGAAAGGGGAAAAGGGAGGGGGAAAGGGAAAATAAAAAAAAAAAGGAGGAAAACAAATAAAACAAATGAAGGCTATGTGGAAGTGCAGAGGAAAGAAATTACTCTCTACTTCCCACAAACGAGCGATTATTTACCACGTCCTTGAAGCAGGGCCTCAACGCACATATCTGGTGTTCGGGAGGAGGACCAACGTTTTCACAACGAGACCCCACCCCCTCTTTGCTTCTTCCTGTTTCCACCTTTTATTGTTGAGTGTGACATCATATGGTTTGGAGTATCCCTTTAGTTGGTTTAGGTCAGTTGCCCTGGTGATGTTTCTCTTCTCACTTTTTGCCCACCCCCTAGGAGGGTTAGAGAGAGGCCCGATGCTGTGCCAGCACTGCTCAGCAGTAGACACAAGACTGGTGCGATAACACTGCTGTTCCAGCTGCAAGTGCAGAGTACAGCACTGTACGGGCTGCTGCAGGGAAAGTTAACATTCCAGCCAGACCCAGTACAATTGATAGGTCAAATTGGACACATGTCATTTATTCAACTTGTTCTACTTCCTTTTCATACTATCTGATATCTTTAGGCTGTAGAGGAAGTCTTCCCCTGCTATACACCCACTTCTCTGGCAAGTAAAAAAAGCCCAAATTTGTATTGAAAAATAGTATGGGATTAAGTTTTGATTCAGTATACATACTTTACTCTTCTTGCAATGGTAGATGTAGGAAATTTCATTACACACAAGACAGTGTTCATCTATGTGCATGCCTATGTATACATGAAAAATATATAGGAAGTACTAAGTATTGGTACCACTTTAGTCTTTGAATATCTGAGTGTGCATATGCTTCTGAATTATTCTACATTGTATAGTACCTGCAAGAAACTCTGAGACAAATCAGTATACTCACAAAATAAAACTATGATCCTAAATATTAAACACAGGAAATGTACTTAAACAAGAGATAAGAAAAATCTGTGACTGAGTTCTGTGTAAAAATCCAGATAACAATCATTAAAGAAAATAGCAAAAGCAAAACAACCAAAGTTATTTATATTTTATTTTTATGAGATATAAAGAATGTAGAAAGCTTACACTTCCTTCTTTTAATCTATTTTTTTTTTTCCATTATAAATTAGTGACTTGTCCTCCTTGAAAGACTTAACAGTGACTGGAGAACTAATGAACATTTAGTCTGTGAAAGACTGAAGGCTGAGCAAAGCAAAATGAAAACCCTTTTCATCATACTATTTAAAACAATTTGGCTTTACTCAGGTCTGGGAATTTCTTTATTTGGTCTTTTAACTCCCATGTCTGGTGAACATATTGAAAAAGGGTATTAATATTAAACAGGCAACCGCTGCAATTGAATTTGAGAGCCAAATGACTAATTTTCAGGAAATACGTGAATAGTCTTACTCACATTAGCAGCCCAATTGAATGTTGTGGTTATTTTTAGGGTAGTGAAAATATATCTAAATGCATAGCTAAAAATGTATTAGTTTTCATGTTTCGGCCAATTTGGTTTTAAATCCTTTTTTATAAGGTTTAAGCTATCATGCACTGAGAAACACGTTAGCTAAATTGACCTGTGCAGTGGTAATGTTAGCCCACAGCTCCTGTAATTGAAACACAGTACATTACATGTTTTTAAAGATGGCATATTTCTTGGCTTAGGCGTGTTCTGATTGTAAGATCTGATTCAAGCCGATTTCCTTTGGGAGCTTTAGTCTCAGATGGATTGCAGTTTTCAAACAAACCCCTTGTCCTCCCAGAAAGCCGTGTGAATTTGACATATCTTTTCATTATGTGTAAGTTTGTAAAGAAATGGGCATGCTGCTATGATTTATTCATTGATTAATGTGAAAGTTTGACTGAGGCTAAAATGAATGTTTGAAAATGATGCTGATTTAAAATGCTTTATACTCCTATCTGCAGCCAACAAATGAAAAGAAGGTGAGTCCAGAGGTGATGTGTGTGCAGATGAAAGAAGAGAAGAAGGAGCAACTCTGAAAGGCTCCTTGGTGCAACAGAGCAGTCGCTGTCGGCCATCACTCACAGCAGCAGGGTGGCTGCCAAGCGCAGCTCCAAGCCTAGCAGCATGGATTGCCAAAACAGCTTTTAACATTCCTCCTTTTCAGTTCCTCTTGCCTTTGTGAGCCTCAGTGCGGGCCAACTGTCCTTACCCAGGCAGTGCTCTGTTGGAAAGCAGACTTCCTTCTTGATACTAAACGTTTAGCATGCCCCAGTGCAGAGGCTTAGAGATCATTATTTGCACAAATGTAGCTGGAGAATTAGAGGCACTTATAGATATTTGTTGTTCTTGTATCCATGGAGGAAATGGATGAAGAGAACATAGAGCTGAAGAGACAGGAACATGCCTTAGCTCTGATGTGATCATGCAAGAACTACAGCTCATTAATACAAAAATTCAAATATATACATATACATATACATATACATATATATATATATATATATATATATACAAAATGGCTATGAAGGAAAGTTTGAAGCTGGATGTGATCATAACCAGTATTTGCTTATCTATCTGCTTATCTATCTGAGTATAGATAGAGTCTGAAACAATGGCTCCGAGCAAAGAAGCCAGCATTATACATGCTGGGTGAGAGCCATTTTCAAGTTGTTTTCTATATAATAGAATTCTGTCCCACTTCAAGATGGAAAATTTGAGGTTGTGCCATCCAGTTACTGGCCACATTCTAGTTCCACCCAGGATAATTTTCCTAAGCTTTTCCTGTGGCTGTATTTTGATGTGAGGATTTCTGAGCTGTAGCAGCTCTTAATTCTAGTTCAAATATTAGTGCCAGACAGCTCATGGAGAGGAAAGTTCTCATTATTTTTTCTTTAGGATTCCACATTTGGCAGGAGCTGTAGCAAATGAATTGTAAAAGGCTCATAAAAGGGCGCATCATCAGTCTGACATGAATCTTCACACATTTCTTATGTTAAAATGCCATTACTTCTCAAAGAGCTTTTGCTAGGCAGACAGATTTTGGAGGATTTCTGAGTGGATGACACATAGTCTCACTGATGCCTGAAACTTTCAGTTTCCAGATATTTCCAAAAGCAGACCCTCCTGAACCCCCAGTTTATATGGGGGAATACTACCTTTAGGACTGAGGGGTCTGTAGATCCAGAAGACAAGGAACCCAAGAATATGGCAAGGAATTAGAAGGTCAGAAGAAGCAGAGTTATTTTTGGTACTACTCAGAAATGGGAAAACATGTATTATGTAAGGAATTTTAGCAGAATCAGGATTTCTTTATCTACTCTTGTTTTTAATGTGGTAAAACACTAAAAATGCCACAGATGCCCACAGCAGAGTCAAAGGGACGTTAAATTAATCTTCTCCAAATTCACAACAGGGATAGTTTATTCTCATTTATGAGCTGTGAGTGCCAGTTTTTATTCTTTGCGAGGACTTTACAAACAGAAGGTGAGAACAAAGGAAGAAAGGAAGACTCATTTGTTGTTTCTGACATAGAAATTCACATTCAACAGCTCATTTTCTTTCTAATGACTCATTGAGACAGCAAGAAAGAAAAAAACATCTCCTTTGCTATGCAGATTGGGACATAAATATTCTTATCTCCATGTCAGAGTAAGAAGGAGACATTGCACTTTTTTTTTTTTTTTTTTTTTTTTTTTTTTTTTTTTTTTTTTTTTTTGAGTCTGCAAAAGCATAATACCCGCAAGCGCTGGTTTCTGCACCTGGGAAAGGGCAACCCTGGCTGTGTGTAGACTGGGGAATGTGAGGCTGGGAAGCAGCCCTGCAGAAAGGAAGGTTGGGGTGTTGGTCGACTGTAAATTGAACATGAGCCAGCAGTGTGCCCTGGTGGCCAGGAGGACCAACTGTACCCTGGGGTGCATCAGGTACAGCATTGCTAGCTGGTGGAGGGAAGGAAGTTTCCCACTCTGCTTTGTGCTGGTGGGGCCTCTACTTAAGTACTGTGTGAAGTTTGGGGTGCTGCAGTATAAGAAAGACATGAAACTATTAGAGAGGGCCCAAAGGAGGGTTACAAAGATATTGAAGGGCCTAGAGGGCAATATGTATGAGGAGTGTCTGCGGTCCTTTGGTTTGTTCAGCCCCGAGCAGAGCAGGCTGAGGGGAGGCCTCATGGCGGCCTGCAGCTCCCTCACGAGGGGAGCAGAGGGGCAGGCGCTGAGCTCTGCTCTCTGGGGACAGCGACAGGACCCGAGGGAATGGCATGGAGCTGGGACAGGGGAGGGTCAGGCTGGGGATTAGGGAAAGGGTCTGCACCCAGAGGTTGGTTGGGCACTGGGACAGGCTCCCCAGGGCAGGGGTCACAGCACTGAACCTCCCAGAGTTCAAGAAACATTTTGAAAGTGCCCTCAAGACACATGGTCTGATTTTTGGGTGGTCCTGTGTGGACTCGATCTGTACAGGCTGTGATGAACTTGTCTCTTGGCTCTTCTGCACTACCACAACAAGAACTAGCAGATGAGCGGTATGACCAAGGACTGGTTTAGTGTCTGTGTGTGAAACACATTTGCAGGCATTGAAAAAGGGAGGTGCAAATTGTCACATCTTTGCTTCCATGACAAGCAGTACTGCTCCTATCGGATAAGAAATCTCCCAGCCACACTGTACCTGTTGGACCTGTGTTGATGTTTAACTATAGGATGCCTCATGACTAAGGGACATACTTTATTGTTGGGACTTGGTAGCTTGCGTAAATGGTTGGACTTGATGATTGTGAAGGTCTTTTCCAACCTAAATTATGATTCTGTGATTCTATGACAGGCTGTGAAATCTGAAAGGCAGAAGACATGGCTGGGCACATGCCAAGTCCTCTACTGCAGCCCTGAGCCCTGAGTGAGGATGGTGTTTTAGGTTTAATATGTGTGAGACAAGCTCTGCGATTTTTTGGATGTGCACTGCCCACAGCAGCAAGCACTTTATGCATCATTAGATTTTGCAATAATTGGCTAGTGCAGGCTCCTTTACAAGAAGAGAAGTGATTTTTCTGGCATCGCATTTTATATAAGTACGCTATTAGTCATATGCCAGTGCTGGAATATTGGGTTTGTTTGTTGTCTAATGTTTCAGATGAATACTATTTAAGATTTATTTTGTAATTTTCGCCATGCCAATGAAAAACATATAGTTTGTGCATACTTTTTGCCATGAGGTTGGAAAAAATTGCCTCTTGATGCAAAAAGGGTGTCAAGATTTGAAACTTCTCAATGATAAATGACAGAGGCACCAAATACACCTTGTTCCTGTATATCACTTCTTTGACTGTGATGTGCTTTTTATATAACACTGTGGGTTTCATTCTTGTCCCCAGAATACCCTTGGAACTGAGGAGTGCTGTCCCAGCAATGTTATTATGCTGACAAAAAGGTTTTAATTTTTAGACAGTTATAAAATATATGAATGCAGGCATAATGTTTTAGTTTCATAATGTAATACCAGGAATAGCTCACCAGTCATTTTAATCAGATCATCATTCACTCAAAATCCCAATAATTTGCAGCATACCTTGTCTAAATGGAGGTCAGAGAAGACACTGGTAGGTCAGTAATTAGTGCTGCTTGTGAAAGCTGGTGCTTGGTAGATGGGACAGTATAAATTGTATAAAACTTGAAATATTTTACATGAGAGGCTGCTATGGTTTTGTGGCTTTTATTTATTTATTTATTTTTTGTTCCTATAAATTTTCATCCAATTGTGCTTGTTAATACTTTTCAATTTGAACAGTCTACAAATTAAAGAAAGAGCAGTCTTTAAATCATTAGCTCTCCAGTGTTTTTGAGTTAATACGGTTGATATAAACTCAGTGTTTTCAAATTCTTCTAAAGTCTGTTCAGACTTCTAAAATAACACAGCACCGCATCTGTTCCATTCAGTTATGCCCATTTAAAATAATTATAATAGAAATTCCTCCTTCCTGAGAAAGCTCTGGACAGCTGGAGTCCTCCCTTTAACCTGCATAAGACTAACAGCTATCACATCTTTCTTGTTATCAATTCTGCATAATATTTTTCTCTCAGATGCATTTCAAAGCATCTGGCTTGCTAGAAATAAGGTCAGGAAGACTGAAAAAAATGAAGAAGTATGTTGTGTGATTTTTTGGAAAGACTAATATATTAAGTCAGTGAAGATATTTGTTTCTGAATTGCAAGAAGAATTACAGGACAGTCAGATTGCCATATTCTTGAATAATGTTTGTCTAAACAGTTATGTTCATCATTGGTAAAATTCTTACAATGTTGTGGACATCAAGAACACATTTAGGTTAACGATCTAAGAAGAAACTGGTAGCTGAAAACTTAGCTCATCAATAATTGAAAATACTTCTAGGGAATGTAATTTATTTATTGGAAATGCTTTTCTAAAACTGTGGCTTTATGGGTTTGATTGCTCTCCTCTGCCACAAGGTGTCACTGTTTTACCAACATCAGCTTTAAAAATCCACTGTGTAGGAAAACGCACAAAAATCCCTTCGCCTGGCATTTTAAGAACTTGGAAGCATACACAGATAATTATATAGCTTTTACCTGTATGAGGAATGTAGAAAATGGCAACCTGTCAAAGACTAAATCAAAGAGATCTCCTTGACACGTATTAATGTATGAGCAAGTTTTCAAGGTCTTCAGTCTGGTTTGTTTTCTTCTTCCTTGCGTAAAGGCATGCAGCGTGGCCATTTGATTCTCTTACCTTGATATGTAAGGTAAGGATTTGTTTCGTTAATTCTTTCTGTTTCCATGTCTGTGAGGATTAGATATGGCAGTTTGACAAACTCAGGTGTTGTCCCTCTCAGGTGTGAGACCCACAACCAGCACAGCTGCCCCTCGCAGATTTGCTTGCTTTTGCTTTGCTGCCTGTTACCTTCTGTACATCAGGACCTGTGCAGTCGGACTGATGTCATTATGTGGCTCTGCCTAGGGTGCTGAGCCTTTTACAGGTAGCTGCACCATTACAATACTGCAAAGAAGATATGTTAGTATTAAGCCTATGTAGGGAACAAATGAGCTTTGGCATGAACACTACAATTTTCTGCAAAATCATCAGCCAAGTAAGGCCCCAAGAATATTTATCCATTCAGGGAATTGTATAGATAGACACCTTGTTGTCAAAACATGGCTAAATTTATCAGAGAAAGCCTGTAGGGTTATTCATCACTTCTAAAGGGCTTGTTTAGTGCAGAGTTGAGAGCTGGCTGCTCAGCCAGGATTTCCCCTCTGCTCTGAATAGGGACTACAAAGGGAGCTGCTCAGCCACTGCATTATTTTCTCTACGCTCAAGGTAGCCAGAAACACTATTTAAAAAGGAATTCATTATGCAAAAACCTTCAGAAAAGCTAGGGGATGAAAGGGAGAGGGAACAGGAGGGAGTGAGATGAGTTGGCTCACAGATTCAGTGGAGAGACCTGACATTTATGTGCAAGGCTGAAAGAAGTCCTGGGAAAGAGGCTGCAGCAAGAGAGTTGTAAGGCATAGCACAGGGGAGGCAGCAGAGTGGATGAGTAGGTGTTTCTTGGGATTTTCTGCCCAGGTACTTAAGACCTTGGAGAGGATGCTGGAGTTTCTTAACATCAGATATGTCTCTGAATGGCTGAGTAAGAAAGTCTGGTGTGTTAGCAGGAGCTTGTTGGTGTGTTAACAGTCGTTCGTTGTTCAGATCAAGGACAATGAATTTTGAGCTATGAAGGCCAGATACAGCCAACACACATGTATCCATGAATTATAAAGGTAGCAACCTAATAAAACAAAATAAAATAATAATAATTAAAAAGGTCAGGTATGCATTAAATCATACAAGTACCAGCTGAAAATGGGTGTTAAGATGGTGAGTAGATCCTCCATTTTGGAGTCTGTCTTGGAAATCTCAATGGGTCTTCCAAAGCTTCAGAATTATCGGAGATGTTCCTTCAGCATGGAATGAAGATTGGTGACAGAGTGGCATGTGAAAACCTTGCTGGAAATAGCTGTCTTAGTCATTACCTCTTCAGTGGATAAACAGCGACACTCTCTGAAGAGCATTCAAGTATAGAAAAAAGGGAATTTATCCACAGGAATTTGTGGGATTATAGAAAGGCATTAGGTTATGCACTCAGTATCGGTCAGACATACTCTATGGAGATGCTCTATTGCCTCAACATTTCTTGTAAATTTTAGCTCTGGTGAGTTAAAGAGGCATTTTTCGATCAGTCAGAGAGCTAAGCTCTTCTTGAGGGTTCTTTCCGAAAGTCAGTGTTGATACTAAAATCAGTGGTAAGAAAGAGCGCAGATTCTTTTCCCTGGGACTCCTGTCTTTCTTTTCCTACCAATGAAGGTACCAACCCCCCGCCCCCTTTTTTTTTGTTTTAATTAATTAATTAATTTTTATTTCATGCACAGAAGCAAACCACATTTTACATGATGTTTCCTATGAGGATATCACCTCACAGAGCATGCTGACAGCAGCAGCCAGCAGTACGGCATCTGTTGTGCTACATCCTGGTATTGCACCTGTTCTTGCTTACAGCTTACATGTGTGCACATCTTCTCCAGCAGGTTTCAGTGTGCTTAGGCATTTCACCCTGCTTTATTTCTGCTGTTGTTAGTTTTCATTAGCCAGCGCATGTGCGCTAGTAAGTGTTTAACTGAAAATCAGTCTTGACAAAACCAATGTTTGTAGTAGTAACAGCTAAGCCTAATAAAGGCAGACAGAGCATGACTCATGCCGCTGGGATGTATAAGACGTTTCTGAGCTGTGTTGAATCTCTTCCCCGGGCTATCAAAAACGCCTCTCACCTTTGCTAATGATTCCCCAAATGTCACTGTGTTAAAGCCTTTTTTTCAGCTCAAACCATCAGCCATGGCTATTTCCCATGAGAGAGGTCACTTTCTTTGTGAATAAACTGCACCTCAAGCCAAATGGAAAATAATCAATGGTAATGATGAATCTGCCTTCCACAAAAGTGCTCCAGGAGACCTGCAACAGTTACAAGGCTAATGAGTCATTCATTAAGAAAAGCACCAAACTAGGGGCTTCCTCCATGTGCTCTACTTGTCCAACCTTGGAGGAAGTGCAGTTTCATCCATCCCCTTTGCCTCCATGTGTGCCAGTGCAGATGCTCCACTGTGGCTGTGCCACCACTGGTGGCTGTGGCTCTGAGGGCAAGGAGGGGTCATGGGGAACCCGCTGGGGCTGCACTGCCTGCGGCGGCTGGATGAAGCCACAGAACTCCTGCAGGGAGCAGCCCAAGAGCCCAAGGCTGCTGTGGCCTCTCCAGAAACATTTTTCTGACGTTCAGGGCAGTGAGGCAAAGAAATGCTAATATTCACTTCAGGGCTTGACAAGCCTCATTTCATGACTTTTTTTGCATCTGCCAGATTTACAGGAGCTGCTTAGGCAGGCGCTGTGTGGTCCCTGAATACCTTTTGGGCAGTATGCTATCATGTATTCGGTTTGTATAGCCTGCTTTTGACACAGTGGGTATTCCTTAGTAGATTCACTGAATACAGTCAAGCTGTCACTTATCAAAGAAAGGGACAAATATCAAAGTGGTGTTTGTCTTTTCAGAGTCCTTCCAGGCTAAACAGGCTGCCTCTGTTAGCACACAGTGACAACACTCACTGCTCAGTCGGATGTTGCTCTTAAAATATGTATCTGCCTGTAATTACCACTGGCCATAGTTGGGGCTAGCATGAGACTTGATGACACCATGACAGAAATATCAGGGCAGTGAGTGTGCCTGGTTCTTCTACCATCATTATTAAGTGGTGCAAAATACTGGAAAATAGCTGTGTGGATGCTGTGTGCAGGAACAGGTGGGATGTGAAATAACTTCAACATGTGGAAGAGACAGCTGACAGGATCAGAGGGGACTGCCCTAGCAGCCAAGATTTGCACTCATTAGACAACCAGCTTTCCCAGCTCCAACCAGACTATATTGCTTACATGGGCAAGTGAGTCAAGTGGAAGACTTTAATCTGTGGAAAAGGTAAAGAAAAAATGAGGTGACCCCTTAGGATAATTCGTCTCGCTATAAAGAGACTGTTTCTGAAGACCACTTAAAGAACAGATGTCTAATGACTGAACTATATTTCATTCTTTCCCACCGTGTCATTATGTTAATCAAAAGAGATGTGGATGCTGTTTACCAACCTCTTACTAATGTTCAAAGGCACTTAACTCCTATTTTTGCCTTTGAAAATGTCCCCCAGTGACAGCAAATACATCTCCAGTTTCTGTGCTGACAAATGTAAGCCCTGTATTTCAAAAAAAAAGAACAAAACCAACCAAACAAAAAACAACAAAACCACCACCACTAGCAAGAACAGAAAACCTACAGGGACACATTTCAACTTAAAAGGAGCTCTGGATTGTCTTGGTTTCCCACAGCAACCATCAGGAATTCTGGAAGAAAATGGGTCAAATGAAAACATTATATGGCGAAATAGTAGGCAGCAGTGTCATAGTCTTATTTCTGGAAAATGACTGCATGGATCTTAAGATGGTCTGTGTTCTACACAACAAATTATTCTAATTAAAATAAAAAAAATTATATTGGAGGAACACTTGACCCGTTTTGGATAGAGGGCAAAATAAGAGTGTCAAAGGAAAGCAGCACATCCCTTCACTCGTTTATGGTGTTTTAACGATGGATTTCCTAGAAACTTGCACTAAAAACATTCAGATTTTCCTGACTAAAGCACTGTCATAAAGATTATGAACTTGGCACAGAATTAGAAGCAATCTGTGATGCAGACAGGTACCAGCAAAATACTGATCTAGGAACAAAAGGAACTAAATTTTAGTTCAGCCTTCTTTAACACTATGCCTGGTCAGTAGCATGTGAACACCTTACAGTTCTTTATTGCTTTTCTTGCTGCTATTTGTTATTTCATCCCAGAAACATTTGGAAGAATCTATGATGCTCTAGAGAACTGTTGTATAGAATACAGAGAGCAGAGAAGATTTTTTAAGATCCTTATGGTCTTTCCCCAAAGACAATCTGTTCTTTGCAAAGGGTAAGATAAGTACGTGAGTGATGCTGGCTTAGGGAAAGGGTGAAACAAAACAAATGGTTTAAATAGATCAGGTACCTGGACAGAAAAAATAATAATAATAAAAAAAAAGCATTACATTTACAAATACTTTGTTGAATAAATCAAGGGAAAATCCCAAATTTTCAACCAATTTATTTAAGCTTGAGAAAATGCAGAGTTTTAGCACTGGCACCTTATTTTGAGTAAGGATTGATTGTGATCTATTGAATTCAATGAGGAGACTAAATGTTCTCCTGATAAGCTGACAGATTGAGTTTCAGAACACAGGGACTATCTTTACAAGATCAAGACAGAAAAGCTCTTCTCTCCGTACACTGTACTGCTAAGTATTCCTCAAAACATTTCCCATGGGATAACACAACCCAGTGCCCTCTGTAGAGCTTTTTATTTCTGATGCATGTTAGCTGCTTCTGCATTCACTGCAATAAATAGAGTGAAGTGTTATGTAAGGTATTTTTTTCCCGTTTTGTTTCTTTTGGGGGGAAGGGGAGGCTGGAAGGCATCGCAGTACACAAGTCTTTTATTTCCAGTTACATGCATTACAAAGCAAAGCCAAAGACGACCTTTTCTTCTGCTGATTCTGTTAAAAATAGGTTGCAGGAGAAATGTGATATAGAAATTTTGTTTACTGTATTTCTGCTAAATGTATCCTCTCTTCTTTCCACACGCTGTTGTCCTCTGATGGCAAATGCTGACAGCTGGCAGCAGGGATTCTCCTCTTCCCTTTTGGCCATCTCAAAACCAGCTCCCCACCAGTGAGCCATGCAGACTGAGCAGTCCTTTGGCAACTGGGCAACTAGTGTCACAAGGGATGTTCGCCTCTTGTGCTCAGCCACCGCCCCGTGCCATGGAGGTCCTGAGTGGCTGTGGGTGTGACCTCTGGCTTTGCACTCTCATGCTCTCACCTGGACCCTCCTTGAACCCTGTGTTGCAAACAGGGATCTGTGCTCTGATCCACATAACGCGGGTATATGAGGTTGCTTTCTAAGCATAATTTATCACAAAGAGCACGGTATTCTGCTTTTACAAATAACCAGGAAAGAAATTAGGAATTAGGTACCAGCTGCTGAGCTACTGTCATCTATTTTTTTGGAACAAACTGTGGCTAAAACTATGTAACAAAGGGATTTACATAATATAATGTACTTTATTCTGCATTATAATGTAAATCTCTTGTCCTATGACTTCAGCCACAGTATTTTATATCAGAATAGCTGATGATGCAAACCAGATTTCACTACTGCTGAGACCTTGCTCTCTGATCTTTCTTCCATTCATTTGGAAAAAATAATGCAATTTCCTTCCAAATGTCTCCCCCAAAAGCTTTTAAGAGATAAACATTTCCCCCTTCCTTTATTATAATGTAAACTTGAACCCATAAAGTTTTGCTAAAAGAGTATAAATCTTTCCCCTCCAGAAGTTATCTGCCATGTTTCTTCTTATCCTTTGGATGACTGCAGTAATTTTTATACTGTGCTGTCGGGACTGTAATGTTAAGTGCTTCATTAATGATGATTTGTGCCATTGAAAAGTTTAAAATGGGCAGATCCTGGCAAGGGCCTGACATTATTTATTTTCACTCTTTGTATTAAACTCTGCAAAGAACATTTTAAGAGCAGTTTTGCTTCTACTTCGAGATGCTATAAGCAATATTTCACATGCCATTGCCTCAGAGACAGCATTAATCAGGAGAACAATAATAATGGGTGCACACATTGGTAATAAATATTTGCATTTATTTGTAATAAAAGGGATACATTTCACTGTGTGAAAAGAAGGAAATAAGTAGAGAGAGATGCTTGTCTGCGTTTGGAAGCAATGATGATTCTGGAGATTTGCTGCCAGAAGAGTTAAGAATGAATAATGGGACCTCAGGGCCCCGGGGCCCGCAGAATGCCTGTGGTGCAGCAGGCAGAAAATGCTGGTGGAAGCTGAGGATTGCCCAGGGAACAGGCTGGGGCTCCCTGGGGAGCCCTGCTTCAAAGGAAGACCATGGCATGCTGCTTACTTTGGGGATGGGGAGGGATGGAGAAAAGCAGGAGGTAGGAAGGGATGTCTGGACTCTGACGTGGTGATGGGTCTGACCTGACCTTACCTGACCGGGGACCTGCCCCTGGATGTGGGGGTGTCTAGCTTGGATAATGGACACAGGAATGGGACTTATGATAAAACACAGCTGGGATATTTTTATTTTTATTATTTATTTTTATTTTTTTACATTTCCTTGTCTAATTGAACATTAACCTTATCTATTTTTTTCCACGGTATTTTGTAATGGAATACAAAGGCTCATTTGCTAAGCAAAATTCTTTCTACTAAGACCAATGTGGGATGGTATAAAATACATATGTGTTTGTTGCTTAACTACATTTTTTTTCCAAGATGTAAAAAATTATTGGAAACAAACCTAGGAGAGATGTAAGTTTTTGACTTTTTGATACAGAAATAGATTTTTTACTGCAGCTTAAATTTCACATGACCTCACTTAAGCCCTGTGCCTGGGCACAGGGAATGTCAAATGGTAGGTAATTTCCTCTGTGTGTTTTAGTCCACTCTGACGATATTTCTTTAGATAGACTGGTGCTTAAGTATGTACATTAGTAAACTGGAGAGAATTACTTCTGAAGAGTTGAAGCTCTTGTGTGTGAGCTCCAGATGGCTTCTGGAAACATAGGATTCGAATAAACTGCCTTTCGTGCTCAGGAGAAAGGTTAAAGTGCAGTGTCCCAAAAATCAGTTTTATGAGCAGTATTAAATAGCTGTGCAGGAAAGGAAAGCAAAGGTCAAAGACAGAACTAAAAGGCCCAGAATTAAATACCTTGGAGAAATTATATTGTTAATAAAGATTCTTACAACCCCTTTATGATTAGTGTTCCTTGGAACTTTGAGGAGATCAGAATTACAGTGCGCTGTAAAATGTCACCAGAAGAATATTTATTTAGTCAGCATGGATTAAAATACATGAATTTTTTCCTGACTCAGCTCAGCTACAATAATTTTCCAGCATGCTCATGCAGAAGTCAGAAACTGGCCTAGCTGGGCCTGTGTTTCACAGTTCAGTCATTCGTGGATCCCCGTGTACAGGGATAATCCATCACTCTGTTTTATAGAGTGAAATTCTACAGAAATTACAGTTCCCACAATAGAAATAATAACACAAAGCCAGATGCACGAGGCCCTTGCCAATTTCAGTGGCAAGAATTGTATTTATTTCAGTATGACATGAAAAAAAGACAACCAGCTAATGACAGCAGAATTCTTTACTATCAGATTGAATTTAATTTTACACTTAATCAACAACCATGATTTAATTTCTCAGCAGACGCACAGAGCAGATGCAGAGATGCTGCAGAGGAGGCAGTGGCCCCAGAGGCACGGAGGCTGCAGAAAGGAAGAGGTGGACGAGAACTTGGCTGGGGAGACCACGGCTGCCAGTGGGGACAGAGCCAGGCATGTCCTAGACATACAGAATCACACAGAATCACAGAATCATTAAGGTTGGAAAGACCTTCAAGATCATCTGGTCCAACCATCCCCCTACCACCAATGTCATAGGATGGTGACTCCATCACCTCCCTGGGCAACCTGTTCCAATGCCTGACTGCTCTTTCTGAGAAGAAATGTCTCCTAATTTTCAGCCTGAACCTCCCCTGGCACAACTTGAGGCCATTCCCTCTCTTCTTATCACTAGCCATCTGCAAGAAGAGTCTGACCCCCCCACACAGGGACCACAAACCCTATTGAGAGGAGCACCAGCTGTGCACAAACTGAACCATAATCTCTCCATACACCTTTTTTATTTCCACATATCCATGCTTTTCCCTCAGGATTTTGCTGGCTCAGCTTGGCCCCAACCATAGGGGAACTCGGCCTGCTGAGGGAAGCGCTGCCATCTTCTCCCCATACAAGCCCTTATGACAAGGATCAGAGCAACTCCTCACCCCCCCTTGCAACCCTGGCAAGCAAAGCAGCAGCCCTGAGAATCAAGGGCATTTTTGTGCACTAAAGCACGTCAGGAGGCAGGTCCTTAAGAGTTCTCCTGGTGGTGGTATTCCCTACAAAAATAATTAATCTGGCATATTTACATTTATACCCAGGACTGCAATGACCTCAGATCAGCGGTGGTTTGCCCGTGGTGCTGACAATGGCAGAACTGATGCTCAGAAAGCCCCACAGTGTTCACAGCAGCACAAATGTCATATGTCTACTCCCAGTTAACAGCACAGGACATTAACAAGCTCTCTGACGAATTTAAAAAGCTTTACAAAGCCTGTATAAATCCACTTGCCTTTTGACTAATGAAACTGCTTCATGGTTTCATTCTCCCCTCCCATCTTCTCCACCTAAATGGAGGAGTCGTGGAGTCTCATTTCCATTACAGATGCTGTTGGTGCAGAAAAGGAGAATGCCTGCAGAGAAAGCTTTGGATTAGATGTGCTCCCTGTGGAGTGCTCAAAAACCATTTCTGTTACAAATTTGAGTAAGCTTTACTTCGTGAAGAATCCTTTGCAAAACCATGCTTCAGTCTGGTCACGGGATACGAGGTCTGCTGTGTTAGACGCACGAAGTGCTAAGAGAGGCTAAACCAGTGATGGATAAAGGACCAAACACAGGATCCACTCAGGATACAACAAAATCACAGAGCTATGTGTATTTTTTTACATTAATAAAACACTCTTTTGAAATGTATCTATAGATGAATCCAAATAATTACCCAATGTGTGCTGAATTTCAGGAGCAGTTTAACTTTCCAAACATTTCCTCCTCCTAAACTAGGACACCAAACTGCAAAAATTTTAAACCCCTTTTTACCTGGTTCTCCTCCCACCGTTAAATTAAAACTGCTTGTATATTTAAGATTGACCATCCTGGGAGAATATCAGTTATTACATTCTAATATATTAGGGAGCTAGGTACATAAGGAAAATCCTGTGCAGACCCATCCTGGAAAAGTGCTGAAGTAAACACTCAGTTCATTTAAAGTATGTGAAGCTCCATAAACAGAAAAAAACAGGGTGCATATCTCTAAGCAGGTACACATTTCAGTGGGAGTTAATTCCTTATTAGTCACCAGAGACTCAACTATAAGGAATTAATCCTTTGGAAACCAAATTTCATCAGTTCCACTCCTCGCAGTACTAAAATCTAAATAAAACATCCTGATGTTTGTGTGTCACATGATGTTTTGTGATTAAATGGATCTCTGCCTCTCTTGCAGACACACTTATGGATATGAAACACAGGTAAATACCCTGAAAATTAAAGACAATATTAATCTCAAATGCATTTTTTTCCTGGTTCTTACTTTGGGAAGAACCCAAAGGGAAATTTAGGTGGTTCCAAAACTATGTTTTTATCCCCGTTCTTCTTATTTTTATTTTTATTTTTATTTTTATTTTATTTTTATTTTTATTTTTATTTTTATTTTTATTTTTATTTTTATTTTTATTTTTATTTTATTTTTATTTTTATTTTTATTTATTTATTTATTTATTTTTTTATCATGATTCAAAGTATTTTATGTTCACAGTTCCAACCAGAAGCTGGAGTCCCATCTGCTTTGCTGTGGTTGGCACAGGACAGCACAAACAGCAAAACATGTCCTTTATTTCGTGGAACATCTGTAAAGAAATACCCATTTCCTCCCATTAAATTGTCCAGCAGTGCTCCCAGTTTACAAATCTCATGACCCAGAAGATGTCAGGAGCACAGCATTACTTCTCATGCAGCTTTCAAACCTGGGTCAGGACAGGAGCTAGAGCTGTTCTACCAGATCTGGCAGAAAAGGTGATGCCCTTCAGAACTATGCTTTGTAATCAGAGAAATAAAAAGGGGCTGAATAGAGACAAAAAACTCGGCCATTAAGTCTGATATGAAAATGTGGAAGGAAAGAACAAATGCTATTTGTGATGTGCTGTTTCAAATACCATTGCAGGCTAGAAACAAAGAACTAAGGGGGGGCTTCCGACTCCTACATTTTTTTGCAGATAACAGATTGTGGCTTTCTACAGGTAGGCATACCATTGCTCTAAAAATTGCTCTCTGCAGCCTGGGACCTGGGTAGCTGCAGCATGTCCACTGGTGTCCTTAAACTAAGCAGCCTGTATGCTGGAAGGGTCATTGCCACATTGATGCTTGCATGAAGATGATAGATGATACAGTGTTTGGCTTCCAAAAATGGGCAAAGTAACATCTGCAAAAGGCTTTCCTTTGTCACCTTCATCATGCAGGCATCATATATCAATCTTATAGATTTTTTTTTTTTTTCTTTCCCCTTACCAACAATTGGAACATTATTCTAGGGGAAAAACATCCTCATCTGAGAGGAAGAACTTGGGGAAACTGAGAAAAGCATTAACATGACAGCTTTGAATGGTGGGCAGATGCAAATATATATTACACAAAGAGAATCTTTGGGTTCTGGCCTTTATCTTGCAGAGTCTTTAGTTGGGGCAAAGAATAAAGGAATGAAAGCAGTGTGCTGAAATGTGGTCTGAACTGTGTGCCTATTATTTTTTTAAGAATTGTTATTTCTTCATTTTTATTTCCTAATCAGGAAATGCCATGATTCCCTGGCACGTTGATGAAGTCTGGGTTTGCCAAAATCAGTGATGATTTTGCTAGACAGACTCAAATCTTTTCAGCCACACATTAAAGGAGGGAAGGAACATTATTAAAGGATTTTTTTTTCTTTTAAACTAGTCAATAGTAATTCAATGTTTTGCAGCAGTTTGAATAAAAAAAAAAAAAAGCCATATACAGTTTGAATCAAACATTTATTCTTTCAAACAGTGCGTGTTTTTTCTTCTGAAAAATACATCTGTGAAACCTGAGTACTCTTCCATACTTTGTAGAAAACATGGAAAACTGTGCAGACCTGGTATATCAACATGCTGCACCCATGAAACGACCATGTGCCTACTTTACTGTTTTATTTTGAATTAGGATTGCATTTGTGTCTCCAGTTACTGTGCCTCACATCAGAGAATGGTCTTGGAGGACATGAACAAAATTCCTTGGTGAAAGTGAACTGGCAGATGCTCTTCTGGTGTGCACATAGGGCACTTCAGCTGTTAATGGGCATTTAATCCATAAAGCCAATGTAAAGCTAGTCTGTCATAACCTACCCTGAAATAGTGTGTTTGACAGGTGCATAGTGTAAACTGTTTGAATCAGCAGATCTGCTTCCATTACTTTACATTAGCTGCTAATATAGGAGTGCAGCATCCAGTGCTCAAGGGAACACCTGACCCACAGACTAAGGTACATTTCCCAGTTCCTGGCTCCAGTTGCCTGTCCTGGCCTAGCTGGTGCTTGTGCTGGGGTGAGACCTCAGTGTGCAATGTGGGAGGGAGACCTGGACCCGCGGCTGGTGTGATTGAACAAGTACCTGAAAACTCAGGAGTCAAGACAGTAGGGTGTACTATGCTACAGAAACTGCCTGTCCAGAAGGTAAAGCACAGCTGGTGATGGGTAACTGCTCCTGTGCTGAGTAGGAGGGGCAGATGGTGATATTTGGGGCCAGAAGGTTTGTCTTTATGTGAAAACATTTCTCCTGAGATTCCCACACATAACTCTGCATCATCTCTGTCTGACAAATTCAAAGCTCTGTTCCTTATAGAAGTCACAGCTGTCTTAGACAAATAGGATATCTGTTCTGAATATACATTAAACATTACTATAACCTCTGCTTTAAATTTATATTAAACCATAAGCCATAAGTTACTGGTCATGTGTACCTGAATGCTGTATCTTTTTCTTCATCAAACATAAAATTAAGGAAAAACGTAACAGCAAATCCTTCCCCAATTTACTAAAATAATATGTATTTTTTTCACTCAAAAGATGTCTGCCTTCTCAGGTGTACGGCCTCATTCCAAGGGCTTTATTTTTTAATGAAGAGAAACAACCTCAAGGTTACCCTTGAAAAAACATGTAGTAGTTTATAATCATACTAGACAGACAGCTTTATTAAACAATTTTTCCCTTCATAGATTTCTCATGCTTCTTAGACTGTATGTGCAAGCAGCGCAACACATACAGAAAAGAATTTAATTCTGGACAAAGGAAAAAGATGCATATCACCATGTAGACATTTGTACTCAGGAACATACACCTATACTCACAGGCACTACCAAATAATCTTAAGCATCTGTGTTTTGACAATCTGGTGTGCATAGAGCCACAAAAGTATCTGTATCATTTTGCCCATCTATATTTCTTTTTATGAATGATAAATAATTAGTGGTGTAGCTATAAAGCTTATGTATTTCTAGCCAATGACATCTTCAAGGTCCCTCTTCTGCCTACTGCTTGACCTTGGTTTAAAAGCACACAGAATGGAAACCTTGAAACCAACATCAGCAAGATTCATTCTGACAAAAAACAGATGCAGCACAATAGAGAAAAATACACATTTAATTTTAATCTTTTTTTTTTTTTTTTAAACACACTCACTATTACCAGCTCTTTAAAACATCCTAAGGTACAGACTGTCCTTCACACAAGTAGCATACATTTTAATACTCCAATTACATTCGGATTGGTTAACAGTGTAAATACAATAACTGTGGCAGTCTACATTATTCAGGCATGGTAGTGGGAAAACACATACCTGCTGAAATAACATAACAAAGGGCTATTGCCTTAAGATGAGTCTTCTTACGGAAAGACTCCCAACTTCATAAAAATACAATAAGCATTTTATTTCATAATATTTGAACAGGGAGGCCACAATATAATCAGCTGATACAGATAGCTGGGTGATTTGACCATAAAGACTCTGTTTTTGTCTTATATTACTTTTCAATTTTATGTTCAGTGTCAAGTCAAGTAATCCTAGGTAGGGCTTAATATAACTCCAACTTGTTTTCTGAATGGGAATGAATACAATGTCTTTTACAAAGTGGGAAGCAGATTTTGAGATCATGTCACATAACACGGATCCAGGTCCATATAAATGGACAAAATTGCACCTGGCTCTCCAGCCACACTTGTCCATGGGAAACATTTGCTGAATAGAAGTCTGTCTCAAGGGCTGCCACTGGGATGACTGTCCCTGCATTATTCAGGGCTTTTACAGGGAAGAAAATAGAAACCTTTGCTGATATAGGTTGTCAATGTCACAAACATGAAAGTGGTGCTTAAATAATAAAAAGAGGCAGATCATACAAAGCTTCCTGGGTTGCTTAAGCTGCTCATGACAGAGGAAGGAATGTTTTAATACTGATAGAGCATAGGAACAAAGAACATAGGACAATGTTTATGAGGTTATCCAGGAAAGAGGCAAAATGTGAAAGAATTAACATCAAATAATGGTGAAAAGGACTAGTATTTTATTTGAGTGGAAAAAAAGGAACATAGAGTAAAATTTTCTACTCTAAAAGAGTAGAAAAGGATACCTGTAATGGCCTCTGTGAGAACAACACTGGAATATACATGTAGTGTACCTGTCCAAGGTCTATATTTTATAAGAGTATGTAGAGATGGTTTGTGAAGACAGGAAGGTCCTCAAGACATTTATAATGATTTGAGTGGTTAAAAGAATCTTAACATGAGCATGTGATCTTTGGAGGCACGTGAAGATTAAGTGCATTCCACAGTGCTGGCCACACTGCTTCTTATACAAGCCAGGATGCTGTTGGCCTTCTTGGCCACCTGAGCACACTGCTGGCTCATATTCAGCCAACTATCAACCAATACTCCCAGGTTCTTCTCTGCCAGGCAGCTTTCCAACCACTCATCTCCTAGCCTGTAGCTCTGCTTGGGGTTATTGCGCCCCAGGTGTAGGACCCGGCACTTGGCCTTGTTGAACTCCATACAGTTGGCCTCAGCCCATCGGTCCAGCCTATCCAGATCCTCCTGCAGAGCAGAGGAACAGAGCCTTCCTACCCTCGAGCAGATCAACACATGCACCTAACTTGGTGTCGTCTGCAAACTTACTGAGGGTGCACTCGATCCCCTCATCCAGATCATCGATAAAGATATTAAAGAGGACTGGCCCCAGTACTGAGCCCTGGGGTATGCCACTAGTGACCGGCCTCCAACTGGATTTAACTCCATTCACCACAACTCTTTGGGCCCGGCTACCCAGCCAGTTTTCAACCTAACGAAGCGTACGCCAGTCCAAGCCAAGAGCAGCCGGTTTCTGGAGGCAATAAACTATGTGGATAAGCATTACAGTCTAGTAATTCTTGAATCGACCTCTCTCAGTCTGTGGACATATAAACACTTTTCAGTGCACACACAGCCTTTTAGAAATTTCATACA
The DNA here is from genome assembly GCF_963932015.1 of Anas acuta. Taxonomy (NCBI): domain Eukaryota; kingdom Metazoa; phylum Chordata; class Aves; order Anseriformes; family Anatidae; genus Anas; species Anas acuta. Next base: position 87,610,214 of record NC_088979.1, read on the forward strand.
CGAGATGGTTAATATATTTCTGAACTTGTTCCCTTCTATGAATTACATAGAAACAGCACACAGGCTTACATACATTTGTGACACACTAAATATCACACCGTTCTCTTTTCTCTTTATGTACCTCAAATCACTGATACAGTCTCTTTCCAAACCCTTCCTCATTTTTGCTGTTTATCCAATTCAGTGTTAACCCAATGACCGTCCAAGCCCTATGCTTTAGTGCAATATTTGCACATGCGGGAATTGCCTAATGTTTCATGCTTTCATCTGATGTTTTTAGGCACCATGACATCATGGCTGTTCTCCCAGTTCAGAACAGAACAACCTTCTTTTTGCCTTTTAAAAAAGGAAAACAGTAGCTTTAATTCTCTAGTTTCTTAGGGATCAATCACCTCAGGTATAGCTACAGAATCTCCTCAGGTATAGCTATAGAACATAATTTTCATACCTATTTTAGGATGCTATTTTTCATTTTTGTTTCCACTCTTACAAACACACATACACAATGTATATTCACACCCATACTTGAGTATTTCTGAAGCTCAAAAAAAATAAAATTAAAACTAGGTAAAATTTTAGGGAAGAAAGTGCTTACATTATTCTAGAAATATGGTTTCTTATGGTTGAAAGGGGGCTTGTCTGCTATATTACTATACATAGCCTTTTTAAAAGTTTTCTTCTTTGTAATTTGATATTTTTGTAGAAAAAATGCAATAGAATATAATGAGAGCTTTGAACACAAAATGTCTGATAATGACAGGAGCAGTGAGAGAAGAAGCAAGATAGAAAAGAGACTAAAGACACTGAAAGAAAGGCACAGACTTCTGGAAATCTGCACATGGGCTTAGGAGTGTATTATTGAATCTGAAGCATAAGCTGTCTTTAATGTAATTTTATCCATTACACCCAAATATAAGGGTGAAAACCAGCAAAGGTAGAATATATTTCTATGAATTGTTATTCTTACTGTTTCTCACCTTTATTTCTTTTGCTTGTTAACCACTTCAAACTAAATTAACTTTTAGTTAAGACCATTTCATCTGTAAAATTGTAAATGCCCTATAGCATGTTTTTGAAGGCAAAATAATCTCTTAACCTGAGAGATGAGTAAGAGGAGCCTGAGGTCTTTTCATCAGAGCAGCCTAAGAAATGGTGCATTGCAGACTTCAGCTAAGACAGTGCAGTTAAAGGGAAAGACAATTGATCACATGAAGAGAATTTTATAAATTTGATTTCTAAATTATTGTGTGTGATTCACAGTTTTGGGAAACGATTAAAGCAATAGATTTCATTATGCAAGAACAAGTATCTGTTAGGAAATTCATCGTCATTTAAAAGATGCTGTGACAAATTTTCCAACATGAGATTCCTGGAACAAGGGGTGGGCACCACTCTCCTCACCAGTGGTTACTGTCATTACTTCTTCCTGTTCTGAAGCACCATAAATTAGCTGGCATAAGATGTATATTCACACTTCACACTTTTAAAAAGCAAAGCAGGTAGAGATGATTTTTTCTTTTCTTTCTCTCTCTTTTTTTTTTTGGTCACACGAACTGTCCTTCACAGTCTTCTGCACTTGGCCAAAACTTTGTTTCATATTTCATCTTTAGAGTGCTTTTTTAAGCTGCTTAATCATAAGTAGAAATTTCCCCACTGAAGATGCTTATGTTTTTTTTTTTTTTTTTTTTTTTTTTTTTTTTTTTTTTTTTTTTTTTTGTAAGAACTCTTCATGAATGGGGCAGGTGTCAACTTCTTGTGTTTTGAAGTGGTGTAACTCAGGGAATCTGTTTCAGCTTTGAAATAATCTACAGCTCTTGCAGGCAAACACAAAGCACTGACAACCCTATAAATAGAGATAACTCTATAAAGAGACACTAACTGTTCAAACACTCCAAAACGCGGACTGGTCATGGAGGAATAAGAAAAGAACTTCAGAATATTGAAATAAATGTGACACTCCATCTTAATTGGATTCCTATATCATTCAATTTAGAACTTAGAAGAACATTCTCAAAAGACATGATTCAAGAGGAAAAAAACAATACCTCTGATTTTCTAAGTTAAAACTGATTATTTAATTTATTGACATCTTCTGGATTATAATGTGTTATTTTTTTTTTAAGTTATTATTATTAAATGAAGGACTATAATAAATTTCACATAGCTGTGAAATAAAATAAAATTTGAGCATTTGCACGTTCCATATCTTAAGGTAGAAAATGAAATTTTGACTTAAGACTTTATGACTTCTCTTAAAATTAACGTATTTAAACTACTGTTTGGACATTTATTACTATTAATGTCACTTCCAAAAGAATGCAATTTATGTAACAGATGAAAACATGGAGCAGAATATGAGAGTCCTGCTGAATATGAGAGTCCTGTTCAGTGAGTTAGATTTCAAATGCTTGGGAATTTAAAATAAATTAACAACCAGAATCAGTAAGTCCCAGTAAACACATAGTTATGGAGTTTGTCGTACCTCTTTGCTAATAGTGTGACAGTGTTAAAACTCCAGTGGTAGCTAAGTTAGAAACAGAAGGGAGGTTGGTTGAAGGCCACTGACTCCCTTTTCCCCTTTCTCTTTCCCTGGCTCATGGAGGCATCTTTGCTGGTCCTTGCCAGGCAGCTCATGGGACACGTAGGTTGTGCTGCGGAGCTCCTGCTGTGCTTGAAAGCTATATTGCATGTATCTCTAGTAAGCCTAGAAGAGCTTTATTAGGGTGTAAGACGTGTCTCTTGATGTCTCCAGCCATGAAATGCTACCAATTCAGTTGCCGAAGCAATTGTTTTTAATAATGGCCTGAGACAGGACCAGCATTACAGGGCTTCCGAGACCTCTGGCAACTGCCTCCCTTGTCTGTGCATACCTCCAGCCAGGTATAAAGAGTCTTGAGATATGAGAATTCATAGTTAATGGTAGCATTACATTTGTTCTATATTTGTACAATAATAATAAGTCACTTTAGGCAGTCCATTTTCAGGAGATGACTGCCTTGTTCCACGGACTGAAATCTCAATTCCCTCAGCCTTGTGAGTCATACTGCACCTTTAGTCATATTTTAACCTTCAGAACTGTGCTCTCTGTCACATCTTATCACTTAATACATGCTGTTGAGCACAGCATCACACCACCAGATAGACCTCTGTGACTTTTTTATGAAAAACGAGTTCACTCTCCTGTTTTTCAGAAATAGTTCCCCTTTAATATAAATGCTTAATATGATTGTCCCCCTTTAATTTGAATGTTACATTCATGCCCTTGATACATTTGCTAGATAATAATAACAATCAGGTCTGTATATGCAAGGGTAAAACAGAGTATTCTTTTACCATAAATAAACATTCTGTTTCCTGGGTTTCATCTAACTAGATTTAATATATTTTTTTTTTCCAAAGTCAATTGAGGTATAAAACACTACAGATCTGGGGAGCTTTCAGGAATGTCTTTAGTCTCTTAATGTTCAGATGGTCAGAGATACCTTACCATCCTCCAACGTATTTTATATGGAATCTAGTGACATAACAGTGTCTGTGGAGAGGGAAAGGGGCTCTGAAATGCAGTTGCCATTTCAGATGTACCACTAGTTTATTCTGTGGTGTTATAAGCCATATGGCTCTACAAAGCCTTATTCTAGGCAAACAAACTCCCCTATGCTATTTCAAAAAAAAAGAAGCAATCAAGGAATGAAATATGGGGTTACCAGTTGTCATCAGTCAAACATCACATTAATAAAAAGAAAGTTGGAATTTGACTTATATAGCCTTAAAGGTACTTTTTAAAAAAATAGTCTTTTGGTTGCATTCACCTTTTTGAAGGAACCTGTTTGTTTCCAAATGAGTGTAAAAATCCTGGTATCACTATTCACATTCTATTATGCACTAAGACCTCTCTATTTGGTACTAAGAGACTTGACTTTCGCTGTTCCCTGAGGTGTGAGAAGCTGTGATTTCCATTACCTGTTGTTCCACCAGCTAGGAGCAGTGGTGACCCATTCACAGCTTTCCCTTGGAGTTCTTATTTTCCCACATATCTCACTGTTACAGTTTGTAATTGACCCAGCAGTGTCCAGGAGCTTCCATCTCCCACCATCTCCTTTATGCCAGAAGCTGCTGCTCATTGTCCCTGGCAAGCCCTGCCCACAGTTGCTTTTTTTTTTTTTTTTTTTCCTCCCTGAACACCTCTGCTTGGATGACTCCAAATTCCTCTGACCCTCATTTGATTCTCATGTGCTCACCAAGAGTGTTATTTACAAGAGCCAGCTGAGAGCAAGAGCTAGCATGCTCTCCTTAGGCTCCTCAGAGAGCTACTGCCACCTCATCTACAGAGCATTAGGGATCTCTGCATTCTCTGCTTCCGATGCAGCTGGATACAGTAGCTGCCTAAATCTGGTTAGAAGGAAGACTCGTGTCTATTTCTCAGATCTTTGTCAACATTATTTTAACTACTTTAAGACACAAACACTGTTCTTATTGCTGGCATGGCTGCAATTATATTGATCATAATAACTGTATAATTGTAATTACTATAATAATAAGATACTGTATAGCAATAACAACACTACTAGTTGGTTTTAATCAGTTTAAGTGAAAGACTTGATATTCCAAATATTATATAACTTGCTTTTCTATTATAGAAAGGATTGCTAGTTAAAGCCTTCAATTTTTAGGAAGCCAAGTACAGACTCTTGATGCTCTTAACTTTTGACAATGGGAGCACTTATATGCTTACAAGGAGATATTATTTCTAAATCTTGATCTTCATTTTTAATTATTATAATTATTATACAATATACAAAGATAATTATATAATTGTTTAATTATAGTGTACATTTCTAGGATTCATCATAAATATTTTAAAACTAATTACTGGTTTGCAGTTCGTTTTCCAGAGTTTTTACAGAGTTTGTTTTCCTAAAATGAACATGGAATGTATCACAGTTTTTTTAACTGACAAGTGACAGAATTCAATACTACAGTAAAAGCTATGTTTAAATAAATAGTAAACAGCACTGAGAAGGGAAAAATAGCAATGCAATCCAAGTTGCTCATTCCAGCAATATTGCTTTTGTTTCTAGATGATAAATTCTTGTACTTTAGAATGATCATCTTATGCATAATATTTCAGTAATGCAAAGATAGGGATTGGAAACCTATAACCCCAAAGACAAGGTCTTTTACCCTGACTTAACCTCCTTTCACTACATGGAGAAACTGTATATCATATTCAAAAAAGTGGCAGAGAATACTATTGGCCAAAGACCCATCCAGATCTTCATACTATTAATAACGAGATAGATTCAGTAAGAAGTTAGAGACTTAGAAGTAAGAAGTGAAGAGACTTGGCCTTGTCCTCTTTTAAATGGTTAGTTTTATGCATTTCTTAATGGAGAATAAAAATATCTCTAGTATTGGTTTAATATTAGACCGTGCTAGAGAGCCTATGGCAAGACTCGTAATCTGGGAGGAATATCTGGTGATAACATAGTTCTAGAAGGTGGCCAGCAAATACCAACTGTCAACTTTTTGAAGAGCAATGGTACGCCCAAATGCTTTCTACCTTTTGATATTCTGTCAGAGAAGATAAATGCTTTGTTCAATGTCCGCCTCAGGTGTAATTCCACTCAGATTTCTGAGCCTACTTAGAGGTATTTAGGGAAATTCACTGGAAAACCTACTTCTTGAGAGTTTATGCCGGTGTTCACCTCAATGAGGTGATTAGCTTTTCTAAGTACATTGCCACATCCTAGTGAGGGACAGAGGAGATAATGAGTAAGCACACAAATCTCTGCAATTGCAGCGAAGAAAAAGCACCATTAAATCTTCTAGATTTTGCTTTATTAGTATGTAGTAATTGTTGAGGCCATATTTTCTCACCATGATGACCAGAAATGGGACCTGGCTAAACCTTTGTAGTAATGGGCTGTGGTGTGGGAGGCTTGGTTTGCATTGGTGCTCCATGGGTTAACGGGCAGAGGCTACTCCTTCAGCTACATTTTGTTTTAGTGATGTCCCCTGCAAATCAGAATGAGAGGACCATGAAGAAAAGGGTGATGGAGGCAGTGAACCAACTTTATACTAACGCAGTCAAATTGTGTCTTGGCTTGAACCCCAATACTGGCCATTAAGGTGGAAAACAGTTGGCTGGCAGACATTGCTGCTTCCCTTGTAGCATGGCCTACAGCACAGTTACATATTCTAGGTAATTACATTCTATTATTCTATGATTCTATATGCCTAAAACCAGTTATGATAACCTTCATGGTAACCCCTCAATTAATCAGAGGATTTGTAAATACCTTTCTCAGCTTTAATCTGCTTGCTTTTATCCTTTCCTGTATCTTTGATGGATTGTCCAGACAGGACGAGCAAGTGACAAGACAAATACTTTCAGAGGTGGGAAAAGAACAAGTTCATGGTGCAGAAAATGTGTGTTCTCTAGTGCCACACTCTGAATTTTAATTTAGGAACTCTTCTATGAGAGAGAAAAAGGATGTCACCTTTCATCCTACCTATTGGGTGAATTTAAATTTTAATTTGGATTAAGTTTTCATTTTAATTTGGATTTGGAGTAAATTTTTTGAAGTAATTCTCTGAACCAGTTTCACTTATAGTACTTTGGTTTGTACCATGGAACAGTTTTGGAGAGTATGGACTAGATTAATTTCAGCTAAAACCCAAAAACAAGGCCCAGGAGCACAACTACAATGCTCCAATCACTGGTGGGCATTAATGGGCTAGACTTTGCAGATGTCATAGTGAGAGTCTGCTATAAATCATGCAGGCAGTCTGTCTGAAGCAGCAGACAAAATATTCTATAAGCAACTGGGAAAACTCTCTCAATCTCTAGCCCTTGTTCTCATGGGGAACTTCAACTTACCAGGTGTCTACTAGGGGAGCAGAGTGGAAACAACATAGCAGAGAGGAAACAGTCTGGGAGGTTTCTAGAGTGTGTGAAAGAGAACTTCCTGACAAAGCTGGTGAGTGAGCAAATGAGGGACAGTGCCCCATTGGATCTTTTGCTTGTTTACAGAGGACTTGTAAATGATGTTGGAGGCTGTCTTGGGCATAGTGATCATGAATCAATAGAGTTTTCTATTCTTGGAAAAGTAAGGAGGAGTGGTGAGCAGAACTTCCACCCTGAACTTTTGGAGGGTAGACTTTGACCTGTTAAGGAGAGTGGTTGGTGGAGTCCCCTGGGAGGCAGTTGTGAAAGGCAAAGGAGTCCAAGAAGGCCGGACACTCTTCAAGAAGGACATCTTAAACGTGTAGAAGCAGGCTGTCTCCACATGCTGAAAGATGTGCCGGCACAGAAGAAGACTGACCTAGCAGAACAGAGAGCTGTGGCTAGAGCTCAGGAAGAGAAAGAAGGTTTATGTACTTTGGAAGAAGGGGCAGGCCACTCAGAACTACTAAGATGTCATGAGGTTATGCAGGGAGAAATTTAGAAGGGCCAAAGCACAACTTGATCTCAATCTAGGTATTGCTTTAAAGACAATACAAAATGCTTTTATAAATACATGAAAAAGAAAATGAAGACCAAGGAGAACCCATACCCTTTGCTGGATGTGGGAGGAAACATAGTGAAAAGAGATGAGGAAAAGGCTGAGGTACTTAATGACTTTTTTGCCTCAGCTTTTAGCAGCAAGACTAGTTCTCCAGGTACCCAGTCCCCTGAGCTGGTGGATAAGGACAAGGAGCAGAATGAAGTCCTCATAATCCACAATCCATTAAGTCCATTTAAAAAGGACATAATAAATGCTATTTTATTCAAAGTTTCACATTGGAAGAAAAACAAACCATAATCTCCTCAGTTGCACAGGAATTGCAAATATTGGAAAAATACATTAAGAGAGAATGTGTGAAAATCATGCAATTTTACTATTTCTCTATGTGTCTTTCCTAAGAGGAAAAAAAAAAAAAAAAGAGGGTAGAAATGAAAAGTCCTGTTTTCTCTGCAAGTATTAAACAGATTGATGTCAAATGCTATTGAATTGGATAATAGATAATACCCTCTGTAATCTTACTGCTAGAATGTCATAGAACATTATAGCTGTTTTAAATAATTATTTGAAAAAAAAGGTAATTTTCTTTCTCTTTTTATTTTTTTTTTAAAGATTAAACTGTTTTGATATTTTACAATATACTTCAGTGAAAAATTATTCTTTTTGATAGGAGTTTCAGAGGGATTAAGAGCTATCCAAACATTAATCTTACACATCATGCATCATGAGCAGAACTATAAATGTTCCTATTCTACAAGGTTTTGGCACACAGTTTTAGAATACCATGAGCAAATCTTCTTCCACCAGCAGAAATTAAGTAAGTGGCTGCGTGGTTTCAGACAGATCTCCAGCTCTATTATTTAAAGGGTTACTTACTAGAATAGAAATTTCATCCTTTCCGTTCCAGACCCTAGCAAATCAGGTAAACTGATAACACTCACTTTAAACAGGTATTTACATTTTTTGATGGTTTAGGGCCACAGCAGGGGATTCTTGCTCTTCAGCAGAGAGTTATTGCTCAAAAGAATGTGGAGATTCAGCTAGCAAGACTTGGTAGAAGTGCTGTGCTATGAATGCCTGTCACAGAACGGATTGCAGAGGGCATGGCTTCAGGAACATGGCAATGAAAGAATTGATGGAGGATGCATGCGGTCTCCAACTCAACTAACTGTGGTTTGATAATGAGAAAGAGGAGATCTGTGTCATGGTTGTAAACCCAGGTTACTTTGGATTGAGAAAAAAAAAAAAAAAAGAAAAAACAAGTGGTGATGTATGTAAAAATCAAAAACTCTCTTCACTGTGCTTAAAAGTTCAATAAGACCACACAAATGATAAAAAAAATAAATAATAAAATCAGGACCACTTTCTGCACTGATTAGCAGTAAAGAACGACATTATCCTTCCCTAATAGAGTTCTAAAATTACCTCAGCTGGAAAGATGATAAGCTTCTCAAATTAAAAAGAAATGAAAATTAATAAATGATAAAGTTCCTGGAATCAGAAAAGACATGGCAATAACTACAGATTTTAAATAATAATTTGACAAGGTATCATAAGATACCGCTCATTATTTTAAAGAAAGTCTATTTTCAGCTTAATGTGAGGTTTTATTCATAGAAGTCTCCTTTTTTGTAAGTAAAGTTTTTCTTAAGGAGTTGTGCATTGCTGCTGTCACTAAGGAGAACAGTGCACCTAAAGCTTTACACAGTGGACATGACACTGTCAAGAACAGGGCTGTAGCTGCAAACATAGCTTGAAACAGGAGCTTGATGCCATGCATTTCAGTTATAAAGCCTGACATCTGCAGCACACTGTTTATTTAGATGTTTTATAAAATTGTTTACTACATTGCAAAAGGCTCTGAAGAGTTCAGCCTCCAGGAAATGTGTTTTTGCAAGATGCCTGCAGTGAATCTCTGCTAGATCACTGTGCCTTCCTGAAACGCCACTGAACTACAGCACATAACTTATGCAGAAAGTCATTCTTTCACATTTCAGTGGAAAACCACAGCAAACAGGAATTAGCACTAATTCCTACATACACTGTGCTGCCCTGAATATCTCACCCAGGCAGCACAATTGGGTGCCTCTCAAGGCCACAGCCACGCTGTTGCACAGAAGGAAAGTATGTAAATTAGAATGGAAAACCTTTTGGTGTTGTGAATAACAAAAAACTATTTGCAGTTATGAGAGGAGGTGGGTGTTGGTGAAGTAGTATTGAAATTGTAGCAGCTGTATTTATTAAAACAAAACAAAACAAAACAAAACAACTGTTAAAATCTTCTATGATCTTTGAAAAAAAAAAAAAAGAAATAAAGAAGCTCCCCCAAGACCCTTTTCTTGGCAGCCCCAAGTGTTGTGATTTGAAATATGGCTTCAGTAATGTACTTTACTCCAGTAAAGTAGTCAGAACACAAAATTCTGAGTAATCCACTGGGCATAAATAAGACTAAAAGGTTACTGCTAGCCATTGAGAGTTTTAAGGATATGAAGAGCATTCAAGCCTTGTTTATGAGGCTGAGGGAGAAATATGGGAAAGAAAATACTTACTGTGTAATCACTTTTATATAGGTCAGGAAAATTTCCTGAGCCTTAAGTAATTGCTTGTACATCACTGTAGCCTGTTTATGATGGAGGAGAGGGGAAGAAGAAAGCAAGCAGCTCATTCCTGCCTTTCTTTCTCTGGAACTGGCTCACTGGGCTAATGAACTATGTTGGAAGGGGCCTCTGGAGGCCGTCCTGGCCCAAGCTCCTGCTTAAAGCCGACTGTCTGGGGCTTTGGTTGGCCTCAGCTCAGGTTGATCAGGCCTTGCCCAGAACATTTGTGAGCACCCATGGCACAGCCCCAGTCAGCCCCTACCAGCAGCCACACGGAGCCATCCCACAGTCTCCTTACACTGCAGGTCCCAACTGCATCTGAGGGGGCCTCCCTAGAAATTATATGCCCTTCCCCCAAAGGATCAGAGAAGATTAAGCCCAATTTTCCACCCCTTGTACCTCCATGCAGGATATTTCCCCTGCCTCTGCTGGCCACATAAAACAGAAGGATTTGTCTGAGGACATTACCTTGGAACCTTCTCATCCCCTTCCTGTCCTGCACCATGGAGGAGTCAGTCCTGCCACTCACACACACTCATGCTAGTTTTGAGTTTGAAGTGGTAAGAAATGCAATCTCTAATGCACTTGTGCCAGCAGGACTTCCTTGTGAATCATACTTCCATTGACAGAAATACATTTTAAAAACACAGCTTCCTTTACTCAAAATTCGCAGCTTCATTCCACTGTTGTCCTAAAAGAAATAATGCACAGATCCACCAGTATAATTGCAGTTTTCTACCAGGCAAAGCAACTCTGAGATAAACAAGCACCCCTCAGATAAACGAGACAAATTATCCTAGGAAAATATTGCCCATACTGAAAACTACACTAATGTAATGGTACAAATGGGGCAGCAAGTTTCCTCAAGATTGACTCTTCCTTGAAATTTCAAGAGTGGCTGCCTGAATTTAGATACCCAAATATATATTCTAACACATAGGCAAGTGACCTGATTTTCAGAAGTGTTCAACACTCAACAGATTCCCTTCAAAACAGTTTACTTTTTGGTCACTACTGACACTTTCAGAAATGCTGCAAGACAGAAGAATTTGAGTTGCAGGGTTTTCTTCAACTATTGACATATGGTAACTTTTTTTTTTCTGCTTATTTTGCAAAAAAAAAAAAATTAAAAATAGAACAAACGCTGCTAACTTCATTGATTTTCATCCCCTTAATTAAAACCAAAACCAAAACCAAAACCAAAACAAGTAAACAAACAACAACAAACAACAAACAAACAAGCAAAAAGAAACAGAAAATGCCTTGCTTTAATAAACTGCATCTCACATTATGATTCTTCTCCAGCACCTTGAAATGAAAGTGAATGAAAATTAATTGAAGTGACATTCCTATCCCATGTGATATTTTATTGCACCAGGGAAAGAAATTCAAGACCACAGATTATATGTTCTACCTTTACCATTATTTACAGACGTTATTTAGTACTGAAAGTTGCACAACTTTCTGTTCAAGTATTTATCAAGCCTTCAATGAACTTTAACCCAGAATGCTTTAAAATGAAAGATACAATCATTTATTTAGGTAATGGAGAGGAAATTAATAGTTAAAGAAAATGAAAACCACAAAGACTTTCATAAATAAAGTACTTAAGTATTTTAAGTACTTTCTGTATTTAAAGGGGGCTTATAAAGAAGATGGAGAGTGACTTTTTGCTCAGTCAGATAATGAGGGGACAAGGGGAAATGGTTCTAAAATAAAAGGGGAGATTTAAGATGAGATGCTAGGAGGAAATTCTTCACTGTAAGGGTGGTGAGGGTGGCACAGGCTGCCCAAAGAAGCTGTGGATGCCCTATCCCTGGAGGTATTCAAGACCAGCTTGGATGAGGCCCTGGGCAACCTGATTTAGTGGGTGGTGTCCCTGTCCATGGCTGAGGTGTTGGAACCAGGAGGTCTTTGAGGTCCCTTTTGAGGTCCAACCAGAGCCATTCTATGAGTCTGTAATTAATAATAGTTTCTGTTACAGCCAAAAAAAAAAAAAAAAAAAGGAGCAGCATGTTGAATGAAAGTTGAATGAAACCAGCATTAGTCAGATTATTTATGGTTGGTTCATTGCTAACTAACTAGTAGACAAGCACGCACACACACTGCACACGCACTTGAGCAGGACAAGTGGCACTGGAGCAGCAGGTGTGTGGGAAGTGCTGCCTTCTGACTTCTCCCCTGCTACAGGGCACCAGTTGGAACAAGGAAACTGCTGTGGAAAGGGAGACATTTGGGAGATTCAGACTGTTTGATCAGAGGAGCAGTGGGTGATGCCATGGCTGCTTTGACATGACTGGGGTCACCAATTTGCTCTTCAGTCACTAATGGGGCAATGCTTATGCATGTTGCCCTTCAGTTAGGACTTACGGCACTGTCACAGTTGATCCTAAGAAAATGTGAAAGAGTGCATTGCAAATTGTTACTGGACAGTGATTTTTGGAATGGTAAACTCATACTTTTATATAGTTTTACTTGCCGTTATTTGAACACAACGAAGAAGTCTGTCTGCCTACTCCAATTAGCTTTTTTTTTTTTTTCAGTCATGTCTGACCTTGTTCATGCTGTTTTGTTCAGTGTCCTTGAGCTTAGCTTTAATCTTAAATAAAAGCACAAGAAATGCTACGTTTTCAAAGGCAGAGTTGAAAAGCCATTGACAACACAAATATTGTAATATTTTTATTCCACTTTGTTGAACTCTTCTACTTGTTAGGAGCTCTGATTCAACTGAGCTAACAAGGTTATCAGATTATATGTCTATTGTCTTGTTGTGACTTCCTTGGCTGAGTTCCTTCAGTAAACAATGCTGATGTGATGTTTTGTTCAAGTAGCAGAGCTGGAGGCAGCCAGAGGGAGGGGACGGAGTGGGGACGAGGGTCACAGATCTGTCAAGGCCTCCATGGCAGTGGTGCAGCAGGGAGCGCTACCTGCGGTCAATATTAATCAGTCTCCTGCTACAAGTGCTCCAGGTAATCGCTGCCAGCCTGTGGCAGCAGAGGAGCTGAGGATGGGGTTCTGCAAAACATCCTCAAAGGGTACTGAAAAGGTAAGCAAACAGGACTTTGCAGACATTCTCTGTTCAAGCTGACACATACCAAAAACCTTTAAAAGTAGGTAAATAAAACCATTTTAAAGGCATTAAACTGATGCATTAACTTAAAAACACATTTCCACTCACCCCATCCCATGACAAGAGTACTCAAATTACAAGAATAACTGTGTAAATAGCCTCTAAAGAGAAAACACCATTGCACACTGCCTTTTCTGCTCATCTGTGTTAATTTAGATTACCTCTAAGCACTGTCATAAACTTGCTGTCTCCCTGCTGGTGTAATTAATACATGCCACCATTGCTATTTAAATCACAGAGGATGCCAGGGCAGCAGCTGCAGAGTTGGAGAACTTGCATTAGCATCATGACCATTAGCTAGTACTTCTGGTCACATTTTGGACTGTGATGATAGTCTGAGAAACAGAAAATATGTTAACTTTGCAATATGGAAGTAACAGTTGTCACCCATGTGACTATGGCATGATTTACAGCAAAATCCCACAATATATATATATATATATATATATATATATATATATATATATGTATTTCTGGAATGGTGTACATAGAAAAACATGAGACATCACAGAAACCCTTCACCTTCTTCCCCTTCCTGCTCCAAGCAATTTTCAAGCAGCTAATGTTCATGTTCTCTCCTACATCTATATAACTGGTTGATGAGGTTCGTTTGCAGGCACCCAGTAGAGATAGGATTCCTCGAATAGTGTTATAGGTTTTATTCAACACTGATAAACTGCTAAAATATGGGATGTGTCTTAAAACTTGTGACTGAATCACGAGACTGACTATTAAGTTGTGGCAAACATCCTGCTTCTGAGCAGGATTGTTCAAAAACAGCATTCAAACATTATCACAGTTTTAATACACTCAAATTATTGCTGCTACAACACTGGTCTGTGGGAACAACATGGTCACCTGGATGAACAGCACTATCACTTGACTGGTGTGTGAAGTGATTGCTTTGGCCCCTAAAAGTGTGTGCATGGAGTGCCTTTACTGGAAGCATTTGGGAAGGCATTGATTGATTTCTATAGCAAATATCCTGAGCTTGGAGATTCAGATAAATCTCTAGCGATGTTGTCCCTCCAACACCCTGTTGGAATCCTCCTTGGTCACAGCACATTCTCCCGGGGATATATCTGTATTTCCCATCTCATGGGGCTTTTCACCAAGACAAAAATGCAAAGTACTTTATTCTTAATAAAAGAGGAACAAAAACGGACACCCAGAACAGAGCATTTCCTCTCCAGAGTAATTTCAGAATAAGAGTGAATTAGAAATCTGCTATGCTGTTTTAGGCAAGAATAGTCTTGGCATAACCCACTGCTCCTCTGATCAAACAGGGATGTTACTTAACTTATTGCCAGTTAACAGCAAGCTTTGATTAATGATCTGGATATTGAGAAAAATAATAACATAAACAAGCCCAGCACTCTCCTCTCCTATTCCTCATCTCACCTTTCCCTGTGTTATGCTATGTATCTCCCATTCCTTTGGTGAGACAGCAGCCTGTGATGGAAATTGTCATCACTGTGCAATGGTTCCCTCCTTATTTTCCTCTGCTGCCCTTGGCATCCTACCTGTTTTCCTGTGCCCCACTCATGGGCAGCTGTCCCTCAGGGTTGCCCCTGCTCCCGTGTGGGTTCCTGGACATGTGCCCAGCACTGTCACCTCCATGCATCTCCCCACTGAGTCATGTACCTTATAATTTTAAGTCCACTTTCCACTTCCTTCTTATACATGTGCTGTATTCCCATAAGTTGCCAGCATTTGGTTCTTCACTGGCCTCATCTTCTAAATGATTTCTATCCCTTTTGTAAATGTTGTTTTCCAAGGGACGCTGCTTCACTTTGAGCTTGCAACTGCTGAAGATTTTAAGTTCTGCTGCATGCACTGTTCCTCACTCTTTTAAATAAATTGTGGCTCATATCCCATTCATCCTCTCACATCACTATAACTCTTGCCTTCATTAAAAAGTAATAATAAATAAACAAAAGAAAACAAACACAAAGCTGCCATTTTATTTTCATTGTGTGTCTTCAAGGGGAAGAGTGTAGGGGAGAGGCAGGGAGCACCTGCAGAGTTGCCCACCAACCTCCATACATCAGGTACCTGTCAGAGTTGCTGTCAGTGGGTTAGAACTAAAGATGGTGGAAATTTATGAAAACAAACAAACAAACAACAAAAAAAAACCAACCCACACTATGCGTGGCAACATTATGAGCCCAATGGCAGAGAGAAGCCAAGGGAAAGGATAGGTCATTCCTGTGGCACCTGAGGAGACACTCTCTTGTGGGTACCCGTTGGTCCTTCCCACCTCTCCCAGTCAGGCCATGTCTTCTGCCTGTGCACTTCTCTCCCTGAACCCAGGAAAGAGTCAGCCATGCTGAAGTGGTCCACATCCACATCCAGGACTATTGTTATGACAATTGCTTCTCCAGTTAGCTTTTTTTTTTTTTTTAAGCTTACTGTAAAATGCTAATTAGGTTGCTGTCAGACTACTTTTTTGGACAGCAAGGTTCTCAAACTGTGCACGTATTTTGTACAAGAATAGCTTTATAATAGCAGAAAATTCTGAAACTCCTGACAAAGCCTTGCTGGGTCACACTCATCTCAGACCATTACAGGCAGGTATTTAACTCTCACACTGCTTAATGCTGCCTGCTTCCTAACACTTCAAAATCTATTTTACTTTCAGGTCATACACAAACAGGGCACTTACTATTCATTATGACCAGCCATGTTTTGCTAGTGTTCATACTGAGTCAAATGTGACTCTATCAAAGGGGCCTGTCAGGATCCAGAAGCTTTTCTCTATGTATTTTTCTTTTAAATGCTGGTATTCATCTGACCTTCACCTTTAACAATTCTTTTTGTGCCAGTGGAGTTTCAGAGAACAGAGTTAAAACATCTTACATGGGGACTTCACCAAAATGTCTTATCCCTATAGGAGCAGATAACTGACTCCAGTCATTGTGATTCAGGAAACGGTGATCTATATGAAGGGCACCAAATGCTCCAGCGGTGCCTTTCACTCCCTAGGCCCTTTGAAGATTTTATTCTCAAAACAGAGAAAAATCGTGGTGTCTGAGATGTGTTACAATTACAGAGACCTGGGTGAGCCATTCATGAGTGCAGAGTACAGAGGCAGAATCTACAGCCTGAAATTGCTGCTGAAGAACCACATCTCTAAACTTTCAAATCAAATACTATACCATCCCCTACAAACACCTACATGTATTAGATGACTTCCCCCCACCCACTTGCTCCCCAACCCCCCCCCAAAAAAAAAGGAAAAAAAAGGTAGATAATAGAAATACAGAAAGAGAGAAAATACCTGGGTTTTCATTCCATTATGGATGGGAAGCAACAGGAGAGTAGCAGTCCTTCAGAAAAGATCTGGGAACACTGTGGGTCACAAATGTGAGTCAGCTATGTCCTGTTGTGACAAAGGCAAACCACACATTTTAGTGCATAAAAAAAGGTTTTGTTTTTAAGGCACATCAAATAATCCTTCCTCTTTGCTTAGCATAGTGGGGATGTGGCTGCACAGGCTCTGAACACTGCTAAAAATGGAGAGTTTTCTTTGGAACTTGTCTTGGGAACTAGAGAAAATTCTGTCCTTGTCAGTTTTTGAGAACAAGTTAGACAAACTTCTAGTAGGAATGATATGTGCAGCTTTGGTTTCCTGAGGAAGAAGAGGAAAACTAATCTGTCTAATTCCCATTTTGCAGGAGAATTTTAATCGCCAAATTTCCAGATCAAAGAGCTGTGTTTTGTGAAGTCATATTCACATGTACAATTACATCAGGAAAGGGAGAAAAATTGGACATTGTTTGTTGAAATGAGTAAATGAGTTTTCAATTTCCTACTTGGCACTGTCCAACCTAGGTTTTTTTTTTTTTTTTCAGCTCACAGTGAAGTGATGTTTTGAATATATATTCATAAAAACTGGTAGTTTTAGATGTCCTCAGAATAAATATGAAAGCAAACAGAAATTTTGGAGATCTGCACTTTGGACAGGGCCACTTACAAGTTTTTGGTCTCCCTGCATCCTTTAGTGCAAATCTCCTCATTGAATGATGGTGGGTAAAATCCAGGGAACTCCATGCTAGTCAGCTGGATCTCTGCCCTTGGAAAGGCTGGGGAACCAACCTTCATAGAAGTTATGACGGAGACAATGCATGAAGGAGACAATGATTGGGATCAACCAGTGTGGATTTACTATGGCAGATTAGGCATGGCCAAACTGATTGTTTTCTCCGATGAGATGACTGATACTGTGGATGCGAAGTGAATGTTAACTTGCCCTTAGCAAGGCCTTTGACATGGTCTTCTTAGAAGTGAACAGAACCAGACTTTTCTCAGAAGTGCACAGTGGAAGTATGGGAAGCAGGAACAACAAGGGAAATTCTGACTGCATAAAAGGAAGAAAGTTTTCATTGCAACGGTGGTCAGACAGCAGAAGCCCAGGCCGGTTCTGTAATCTCCTTCCTCAGAGATACTCAGACTGTGGTAGGACTTGGCCCTGAACTACATGCTTTAAGCTCTAATCAGACCTGCTTTGAACAGGAGGTTGGGCCAGGTAGTTTCCACCAGTCCCTTCCAACACACAGGATCCTGTGACTCTATGAAAGACACTCGACTAGTGTTCCTTAACTGTCAGTCTTCTTAACAGTAGATAGTCCACTTAACAAATGGCTTTGGTCTGTAGATTAGGATGATGAAAGGATGGTAATATCCTTGTAATTATTCTGTTTGGAACTAATATTTAAATGAAAATGAAATAGGCAACCAGGGATCATCAATTCTTTCCATTATTCAGGCTGCTATCATGTGGTGTAAGTAAGCAGAATCAACCAGAAAACCTCAGAAACTGCTTGATGGCACATTGATCTTAAAGATACTTTACCCCCGAGCTGTTCACAAAAGAGTTATGACGAGAGAAAAGAGAACTCTAATATTAGATGTTTTCTCTTTGATGTTCGATTAGGCATCCTTGAGTTTCTTATCCCTTTCTATCCTGGCAGCATGTTGGTGTGCATCCTGTTTGGCAGGAGGCAATATAAGCCTGCCAAATGTATGTCTGCTTCCTTGTTTCTCTTTCCTTTTCTCACTTCAGTTATAGAATCAGGGAAAAACAACATGATTTCATAATTTGTGTTAGATTATTGCATGCATTTCACAACACAGTCTGGTTTGTCGTAGCTACACTACTAATCTTCAGATTTCAGCAGGTATAAAGTATACCTTTCACTTGACACAAGTTTAATTTGAATCATAAACTCTATCATGTCTGATTATCAGCAGTATTTTGTACCAGAAGAATATTCAGGAATGAATTACTTTCCAGTTCAAGCACTACAATATCAACAGTGTATTGAAATTAGGTGTATCATACCCTTCAGGCATTTCAAGTGTACTGCTACAGTTCCAGTAGACAATTCCACAACAAACAATATTATTAAGATGAGATGGTGCTTTATTTGAAGTTCATGCCTATCAGACATCAGGCTGTACCTGGCACATAGTTCTGAATGCAAAAATATTAAAAACATATTATTTTTCCCCTTAAAGTTTTTGACAGATGACTACCAGGCTGATTCTTTTGCAGCTGGACACAGACAACATGCCATGACTTGATCAGTGAAGATCACTTCTTCAAATTACATGTAGCCCAATAAAATCTCAGCTGGGATAACCAAACCTTTAGGAGCCATCTCATGAAGGGTTTATAAACTGATTACAAATGTATGAGCAGACTCAGGTGAGATATGAACTCCTATCACATCTTAAATCAAAATGGATACCAAAGGAAAAATAACCATTGTCCATGACATTGGAGTTGGGTACATTTTTAAAATTCTCCAGCACAGTTTCCTACCAAAACAAAGATATTGTGAGTTTGCCATCTGTCTGTTAGTATCCTCTTAATTTTTTAAATGTTGGACAATTTCAACAACAGTGATAGAGATTTAATGGCCTCAGAGTTGTGTTTCTGTCTCTGGCCCACACATTTTATAGTTTCAAACAATCAGTTCTGATTGGTTTCACTGCAGTCAAGAGGGGCAGAATGTGGTGCATGCGCCAAAAACTGAAAGAGCAGAAATTCTATAAGACATGACATTTCTGTGACACTTCCCAGAATGAGAGAGAAGAAAATAAAAAGTCCTGCATGCATGCTATTCTATAAGACTCTCACCATATATATTTTTTTAGATTTTATACTTTCATACATGGACACAGAGATTTAATTATATTCAGTATTGATGAAATCTTAAGATTTAATTATTATTGTTCCTGTATTTAGGTCAGAGCTTCTGTTGAGATTAGATACCAAGGAATATCATAATTAAACACATACATAATTCTGCAAAACTCTGGGCAAATAAGTCCTTACTAGAAGAGCTCTCCCTTCCATTTCTGTCTTGCCTAATTAAACTGCAAGCTTCTTAAGAAAGGGACTTTTTCAAAATGCATATTTGGACAGCCCTTAGCATCTTGAACTTGGTCCCCTGTTCATGATAATAAAAAAATCCCCAATAACAGTATTTTTTCCAGCTCCATTATGTTGGGAAAAAAAAAAAAGGCAAATCACTCACATAGGTAGGATTAATGTTCTGCTAGGGTGGTAGAATCATACCTTTATCTTGTGTGTTAACTCTTTCTCTCGAGCAATGTGCTTTCTCTGCTGAACATATATGTACTCCTGTAAAGCAAACCAAACAGAAATCTTAATTTGAACCTCAGAAAAAGAATGAGTTCTTATTACATCCATTTTTTATCCCATTTTATTACAGTCTATGTCTTTTGGAAAGCCAAAATATTTGTAGGCAGTCCAGATTGTTTTGCTTAGTGGTATTACCAAAAATTAAAATATAAAGGCAAGAAAATGAGAAAGAAAGTAGTTTAATGATGGTTACCTCTAAGAAATCAAAGTGTTTTAACTATTATATTTAAACCTTTCAAGTCATTACTACTAAGAGAGGCACATCTTTTGTAAGAACTATTAATTCTAATTAGAGGGATGTGACATCTAGGTTTGACCCAAACTTTTTTTTTTAAATAAATGACTAGGTCTTAGATTCCATGCTCTTTGGGATGATAACTGTTTTGGAATATTCAGTGTTTACACAGCCTAGCAATAAGCAATATAATCTATTCAGTTATAAATAAAGGTGATTGTTGGGTCATCCTGTCCCAGAAATATTTTTCTTATCACTGCTGATTTGAAGCTTTTTTGGCATTTCACTTTTTTTTTTTTTTTTTTTTTTTTTTTTTTTTTTTTTGTGTGTGTGTGTGAGTCATTTGCCTGGGAAAGATTTCTTGAGAGGTTTTGGCAGCAGGCTTGGATTCTGAGAGGTGGGAATGGCTTCTTTTCCTATCAGGGAGATAAAGGAATGGGACAGTATGATTTCACTTCATCTCATTTTTTTGGGGGGACCAGGGCTTGGAAATGAAACATTCAGGTGAACTTCCATGGCAAGTTAGGAAATGATAATGTGCTCTTTCACTCTCTTGGTTGCCTGAGAAATGAAATATCTGCTCTAACAGATAAAGTATTAAGATATCTTTGGCACTTGGGATGAATTAAAACCCAGTATCCATGCACATCTTCTGATTATGGACTTTCTTCTTTGGAATTTGTCATGCTGGACCATTACTGAGATTGTGTCCGAGGCATAACTTAATGCTGTTTTACTTCAGAATGTCTCTTGCAGCATTCTAGAAAAGAGGTCTCTGAAGTGCTTCCCTGACTTCAAAGTGTAACTGAGGACAACAACAACAGCAACAGCAACAACAATGACAACAACAACAGAATACCCAAATACCAAAGGAAGTACATCTTTTTGCTTGTCTGTTTGTTGAGTTAAATCTCCTTCCTTGCAGCACCAAAAGTCAAAGGTCAGATCTGTGTACATTTTAAAAGGTGTTGAAAATGCCTATGATGTCACTGCATGAGTGGGATGCATCTCTTTGAGATAACATACTGAGGGTCATGCTGCACTGTTATACTCTTGTAGACGTGTGTTCTTTTCTTTAAGATATAAGCTGTAATATCCTATCTTGTCCTTTGTCACTCTGATTACCATGTAGGCCAGCAGAGGCAGGTGGGAGGCTAAGTGTATAGTTAGATAATAACAAAATGTTCTTTCTAATTTTGCAGTGTGTCCAATCTTTCTCTGGTGACAGAAACATAGTGATGAATGAAGGTTCAAAAAATATATTTTTTTGCACTTTTACTCATGTATTTTTCTCGAGAGAGATAGAACTAAAACTCTTTTGCTTTTTCTCAGGTCCAACACTCCTGAATGTAGGGCATGTTTAAAATCAAAACTGCTTCTAATTGTAATAAACAATCCTTATTTCCATGAAAACTCAAATTAAGGCCTTTAAGGGTGACAAAAGCTGCCTTAGACTATCTGAAGACCTGTATCCCAAAATGAAATCAGTCAGATTTCATCTTGAAGTCCAGATTCATGTTCTGTGGTTTGTCTTATGTTTCAGTAAGTAAATTTTTAATGGATAAAAAGATACTACTTGGCCATTTAAATAAAAAGTTTCTTTAGTTTCTTGATTATTACTAACTGAATATCCCAACAGTAATTTTGTTAGATGTAAATAAATCCTGTATCTTCCAATTCAATCCTGAAAGAAGCTGAACAGAAGCACACACAGACTATATTAGTGTCATGTCAATAGCTGTATACGTTTGCCTAGCTCCCCTCACCTTTTGGCAGGTTAACAACAGTTTCATACTGTCTTAGTACTGCAGTAAAATAACATTCATGTTAGATTGTCTTTCTTGTTGTTGTTGTTGTTGTTGTTGTTGTTGTTGTTCTTCTTCTTCTTCTTCTTCTTCTTCTTCTTCTTCTACTTTTATACATATATATATATAAATTTAGAGACCTTAAAGTACTTTCAGAATAACATCTGTTTTGGTTTAGACTGTGAGCAAAAAGTAAAAGGTTAATGCATTATCAGCTCATTCTATTGCTTATGCTAAGCTTTTCAGCTTCAATTATCTCTTGCTTCTTACAAGATTAACTATAAATGCATGAATGGAAGTACCGATGTTGAATAAATAACAGCGTTAAACAGCTGACTTTCTTGTTTGTTCTGCTTCACAATTTTTATTCATCTTAAGAAAGGATGGAAAATCTTACAGGTACAAACGTTTAAGACACTGGTTTAACCTGTTATTTGGAGTCTTATTCAGTTGCTTGCTCTGAAATGCACTTGTATGACCTTAAGCTCTTGTAGCATGAAGATAATAACACTTTGCAGCTCACATAACATTCTCAGAACACTTGCATTAAATATTTTGAGATGCTTCAAATGGATGGGGATTAGATGGGTAATGAAGGTAAACAGGCAGGTGAATCTATATCTTGTTTTCTAAAGAGGAAAATAACTTTAAAAGCACTGAGGTGATTACCTAAGAAATCAGTAAACCTTAGGTTCACAGTTTCAGGTTCATGTAAAGAAACTGAGAACACAAAATCATCCAAAAGACAACAAGATTTAAGTTTTCCAACCCTGTGGAAAACTGTACTTTTGTTCTTTTCTTTAAAAAAGAAAATGTGAAAAATGTCTGTATAGCAATGTGGAAATAATTATCAAGATTTAGAAGGTGCTTAATACTTTTTTTTTTTTTTTTTTTTTTTTTAAGTAAGATCTTTAGCACTACAGGTAGTTTAAAATGAATTTGGATTTGTGTTCTGATACAATGAACTCATGTGACTAAGGTAAACCCTAGGTTGTATGAATGTCCAAAATGGAATGTAAAAGACAATTTTTTTTTTCTTATGAGTATTTCATAGCAAAATTTGCAATACCACAAGAGACTGAATAACAGTAGATTACATAAAAATAAGAGCTCAATGCACAAGTGTAAAAAACTGATGCAATATAGTGAAGAACACGATTTGTTGTAGAGACAATTTCATTTCAAAAAGTTCTGTTAGTACTCATAATTGATTAAGTATGACCTTAACATATTTATCAGCAGGAAAAAATAATAAGCTTGTTTTCATAGTATCTAGGTGAACAAGGTCAAACCAAAGCATGAAAAAAGATAATTTCAATCCTAGTGTAAATATGGGAACACTTTAGAGTCTAGTTAAAGTATTATAATGATTTTTCCAAAATGCACACTCATATGAGAGGTTTCAAAGATATTTCTCTACTATTTTTAAGGGTACATGTTATCCACAATAAAATTAAGAAATTTTCAATAATAAAACCAAGATCTTGTAGTTCTAAGAATAGTCAACATTTATTATTTAAGCAATTAAATAAGGAAGCTTCTCTTCCTTGGAAAGGAGAAGTGCTATTTATTTAAAACCCTTCAAATTATTTACTAAGCAATGCTGATGATAATATGGTTGCAGGATGCATTAATTGCCATTAACAAACAACATAAGAAAGGAGATACTCTTTCTTAACATTTACTGTTGAATAGTGATGTTTATTAGAGTAGCAGCTGAACTACAGGAATTGCAGAGCATGTCAGTGCACATCTCTCCTCTTTTTTACTGGTGGTTCTGGCAATTGCTAACTCCATGAAATGCTTCAGATGAAAGTGCAGTGCCTTGTTTTGTTATATGGGTAATGTAAGCATATAATATATCAGAGTGAGAAGAATTAATTTTGGGATCATGGTAATTAGTTTATTTTCCAAAGTATTAAGATGTTACCATAGTAATAGTTACCATAATTGCTGTGTCAGCTATGGCAGTTGCAGGTGCTGTTCTTTGTATGTTCGAGCCTTTTAAAAATCTTTCTAAACCATTTGCCTCAAGCATTTTGTATTTTCTATTCGTTACCTTATGTTTTCATAAAGTGCTCTCTTGTCCTTCAAAACAGGAAGACTTGGTTGGCCCTTTCTGTTCTCTTCATTATGTGATACAACTTGCTCATATCTTTCTTGTGCTTTCTTTTCCTAAACTGAATAATTAATTGTTTTAGTCTAATTTTTAATGGGATAACATGCCTCATTCTCTGTTCATCATCCCAGAGTTTCATTTTGCATTTTATTTTTTTTTTTGCATGGTTTCCTAAGGCTTGTATGCACTCACTTTTTCTGTAGAAGTGCCTTACATGTCAATTTACAAATGGATTCAATTCACTGACCAATTTTATCTAAATTTGTTAGGGAGCAGAGGTCTTAAAGACAATTAGTTTCCTTTAAATGTCTTTTAAACAAGTGGCTGAGAAAAGGTAGCAATGTGACCTCACTTTAGCAGCCATCAGAATATTACCACCTGACAGGACTTGAGGGTGCCTGTGGGGAAGTTTCATTCAAAGGAGATTGGATGTCTGATTGCAAAAAGGTAGCAAAAGCACGTCTAAGTACCTGTTTTTAATGAGGGGGCTAATTCAGAGCGTGAGGATTTGTCATCAGTGGTCGTTGTGCCCACTACTGAATATGTGTTGTGTTGGTAACAAAACAGGAACCTGCTAGCAGTTATATAAAACCTCATGGCTGCAATGGGAACAGCGCTAGTGCAGCAGAAATACTGTGCTATGAAATGAGTGTATGTTTAATGTGTGTTACGTGTTATTAAGATAAAAAGAGAAAACAAAACAAAACAACAACTACAAAACAAAGAAATGAGTGGCACCTCGTAAGAACATACATTTTAGACTAGATCACATTTTTTATCTTTACACTCAATGCATTATACTCTGTTAATCCTGTATTAGTAATAAAAGTTCTGTAGTAATAATAGTTCTGTTCTGTGTGTGCAGGAGAGTAAAGAAAGTCCAAACAGAGAAATCACTGTTGTCCAGCAGCAACAGAAACAGAAAGACTAGTGGAGATCACAGAGGTCTGTGTGGTGCCTAGATGCATCCTTAAGGAATATTTTGTCCTTCTTTATTATTCTTTTCACTTTTTATCTGTTATTCTTACTACTATGAAATTTCAGCTTAGTGAATGCTTGATTACTCCTGCTAAAGGCTTCGTTTTGTTGATATGACACAACAGATGACTCCAGTAAAAAATGAGGTGAGGTCAGATCTCATGAAACTGAATAAGCTTTATTCATATACAGTCTCGATGAATTTTTCTAACAGATGACTATCCAAGGTGTTTTTTTTTTTTTAATAGAAACAAATTGTTTTGTTTTCTAACTCCTTTTTTTTTTTTTTAAAGCAAAACCCATTCTAATTGCGTATGTTTTTTGACAAAGAATTTGATGAGAGATGCTAACCCCCGCAATACAAGTTCATTTATACAAGATGATGTTACATTCATATAACTGCAAAAAAAGTATTAAAAATGCTTATTCCCACTTGAAACACACAACCTACTTTCACCTTTACCGTCACTAATACTCACAAGGCAACATTATCTGTTACTAAGGTAACATGGATCAGAAAGAGCATTTACATATCTTTCAAGGCCAAAAGGTTTTATCATAGTTAGCAGACAATGTTACACTAACCTAAACTTCTGCTGTGCATAACAGAAAACAATCTGAATTATGTCTTGAATGTTTACTATTAATTATACAAAACAATACAGTTTGTATTCCAATGACATCAACTGTGATGAAGACTTGGAATATAGGATATATTTAAAACTATTCTACCTATTTTTATATATTTACCAGTGATTTATCTCTAACATTAAATACCTTTTAAAAACACATAATTCTGACCTGCAATCAATTCTGAATGTGCACAAATTTTGATGGGGCATTCAATCCATACAGTGGTGACCTTCCTCAAATGCCAAGGAATGCTTAGGACTAGCCTGGCAGGCTCTGTAAATGGTCAGGATAGAGCCAGCAGCCTTGGCACCAATTTCACCTTTGTGCAGATGATCAGCCATCTGCAGGGTTCTGGTGAGTTCTCTAAAGAAGCCTTTTTTACCAGACTGCTTTAGCAGGTGAACTAAGAAAATGAAGACAGCTTTGACTTCTCTATCAGCAGAATCAAAACTATTGTCAACAAAATTCTTAATTTTAACATCTCAAATAAATATCTTTGTTCACATGGGTGCTTTTGAAGCAGCATTCCCTTGAAGAGCAACTTCAAGGGAATAACCATTTGTCTGAAACCAGCAGTAAATAGAACACAAATTAAGATCTATTGGGAAGAGCTTATATTTAAAAATGTGGCCACGCTCCTTTTTTCATATGTGTGAACTCAATGTAATTTTGTTACAAGGTTTTAATTATTTCTACTCAAGAAATTTTGCCTAAAAAAAAAAAAAAAAAAAAAAAAGAATTTTAAAACTAGCTGCAACAGAAAGACGTCTTTTCCAGAGGCTCAGTGGTAAAGCTCAACTGATCATTGGGTCAACTGGCAAACTAGAAGGTTTCGCATTAGTCAAAGATCCTGGCAAGTAGAGCAGGGATGTGCAGTGAAATGATACTTCAGAAAGGTAATGATGGAGCAAAATATCTGGCTTATCTGGCAGAAACTCAGCTAAGGCTGTTGCTGGCCTTGTCCTTCAGGACAAGGATCAGGCCTACAAGAGGCAGCAAGAATAACATCTGAAAGTACAGAGAAACTTGTCCAAGACAGCATAGAAGCCTCATAAGGAAAAAGGTGAAATGGGAAAAAGGTGAAATGGGAAACCTTGAAATGGGAAGTCTTGATCCAGTGACTAGAAAGAATCTTCTTTTAACAATCTGTGACTATTAGAAAATTGCATTGCAGAGCTTCCTTTCTTCTCTCATGGTACATAGCACATTTTAATTCCTGAAAACTAAAATGAATTATTGTAAGAGCACACACGATCAGAAAAATTGGGACATTACCTTATCTTTGACAAAATATTCATGTAGTCTAAGAAATGTGCAGCTTTTGTGTGTCTATCTTGACATGTTTGCATGTCTGAAAACTCCAAACTGCCCTGCCCACAGGCAGATTTTTCAGCTTACTAGTACTATGGGCTAGCTAATGTGATAAAAACACGTTTTCTCCTCCTGAAGGAAAATGAAACTTTTCTTCTAGTGAAGATATGGTCCTTGGGGCTAGGACCTTCTATGTGTGTGGAGTCTTGAAAAATAGGATAAAATGTCAGCTTAGGTATTTTGCTTCTGAGATATTCAGTGCATTTAAGAAAGAAAAATTACAACCCACTTGTGGTATTCAAGACATGGATAAATGTGAATAAAACAAAACAAAACAAAAACACAACAACAACAAAACCAAAACCAAAACAACAAAATAAAACAAAGCAAAAAGCCCTACAGACTTGGGCATTATGTTACATTAGTCAACACAGATGCATATTATTTATTC
Organism: Anas acuta; assembly: GCF_963932015.1. Classification (NCBI taxonomy): domain Eukaryota; kingdom Metazoa; phylum Chordata; class Aves; order Anseriformes; family Anatidae; genus Anas; species Anas acuta. The sequence continues at coordinate 87,637,651 of NC_088979.1, forward strand.
TTCCTTTTCTCTACAAACATTCATATGTATTGACAAGTCTAACCCGACAGCATTTGAGAAGTTTCCTATTCCAAGGCCTTGGACTGCATATATGCAAAACTTCCTTTCTTCTCTCATGGTACATAGCTTATTTTTAATTCCAGAAAACTGAAATAAATTCTTGCATATAAGCTTATAAATAAACTAGCATGACAACATAGCCTGTTAAGGAAATTGAGAATTAACGTTATTGGAAAATCATAAGGTAAGTGACTTTTCTATTACATAATCTTTGATACTTTTTTGTTTCATGTTCTGGGTGTTATATCAGAAGGTGAAGGATTTTCCTCCTCTGTTCTGTGCTCTCATTTCACCTTTACTACTCATGTCTATTAAGGGAGATGTTTTAAAATGGGTAAATATGGGTTAAAAAAGAGCAAACAAGCATGTTCCACCAGATAATGGTTCTAACTCTGATAAAGTCATTTAATCCAGGTAATTAATAAATTCACTATCTATAAAATCTTCTCAGTATGACTAACGTTTTTTCTCATGATTTTTCTTGTTTGTAAGCTCTTCAGGGCAATTCTATAGTATGTGTTGTTTAAGAGTTTACTCTAGGATACTACAGTGGCTTGCTTTAGCTTCTGTGAATGTGTAAAGCTATCACTTACTGTTGTAGTAGGTGGTAAGATAGCCTTATATTTTCTCTAATTTTCTGCTTCTCAATAAATGTCAGTGTTTTGTGATGGATTTTTCTCCCTTGAAGAATTAGCCAGTTAGTACAGTACATTTCAGGTTCAGTACAAAAGTCACTAACGCTTTTCAAGGGGTAAGGAAGAGAAAAACATAGTGTTTGCCTATATAAAAATAATTTTTCAGCTGTTTATTTGAGAAAATGTATTGTTTTTGTCTTGGAACAGTGACTTTAAACACACCTGAACAGCAGCTTTGGTGCCAAAGCTTTGCCTACCATGCATTTGGCTAAATTAAAAAAAATAATAATAAATTAAAAAAACCATACGTATACATGTTTCAAAGATGTATTAGTCAAACTGACCTCGATAGACATTATCAGAGTTATTTTTATTATCTGTAAATTAATTTTTTTTTTTTTAGGTTCCTTTGCACATGATACACTTTACTGCCCAGAGATTTGAACACAGGCCTCCCTGATGGTGCTTACCTCTGGCTTCAATCATCCCTCTGCTCTGTATAGCAAAACTGGAGGGAGGATGTATATCTCTACCATGCACTCATCCTCATCCTTGTCATGCCTCAAGCAATATGGAGGAAAAGAAAGAAAAAGCAGTTCCTATTTCTGCAGTTTTTGTCTTCTACAAATTTAAAGTAAAGAACACTGGAATGGCTCAAAGTTATAAAAAGTTAAGCCAGCCCCATTCTTCCATTCTTTCTTTTTCTTTTTGTCTTTTACAAGAAAGCACCAGCAAAGTATTTCTTCATTGATGATATTGCTCATCAATCGCTATTGAAAGTCTGATCAGGTGGTGAAGATACCCTTCAGCCTGCAAGAAGGATTACAGTGACAATGACTGCTTTTGGGACACAAAGTAAAATTAACTTCTAGGTTATCCCCGTCAAGGACCATTAAGTCTTGAACTATGAGGGACACTGTGAACAAGTCATATTTTAACCTCCCATGAGCACAAAAGCAGGCAGGTTCTTCTCCTCCCCCAACAAATCTGACCTTCTCTGAAATTTATGTGGAAATGAAAAATAAAAGGCAGCTGTAGCCCTGCCGAACTCTGATGATGTGACTCATTTTAATTACTGATATTTGGAAATTAAATGGCCTGAGTTTCATTTGATAGTTTGTTTCTGGAAGAATGATTTAAGCAAGCTCCAGAGTTTCAGCACCTTTTACAGCAGGTGTGAAGCAAAGCATTCATTTTTCTTTTAACAGTGTCCTTGTAAGCACAATAACAATTAGGAAGCTAGGTCTTCACATCACAGTCTCCTGTTTGCTGTGGCATTACCTCAATGGGCTACTTTATCACTTCTAATTTTCTCAACAAGTTTCTTAAATACCAGTTTCAGTAAATTGACATCAAACAACATTAGAGGTGCATGATTTATTTAAAAGCAAAACACAGAAGATACACAGACAGCTCGAACATATGCACTGCTAATGTAAGCTTCTTAATTAAATGAACCATTCCCTTTGAATGCTTTCCCCATATCAGCTTCATTAAGTCAGAATAACCACTACATGAAAACAGTAACTCTTCACTCTTCATCCAGTGTATGGAAACAAGAACTGTCTTATGAGAGGAGTAGTGGATTTTCTTGATATTGCTTTTTTTTTTTTTTCTCCCATGGTTTTCTTCAAACAGATAGAAAAAGGAGGGAGAAATGAACAGAGGAATATATAGTAGCAATAGTAACTCTACCAAGTGATCTTTGTAAAAGTCACAATGCATCTATTCATATTTCAGCTATTCTGGCTGCATTTTGACAGAATGACAATTTTCATACATTTACTCTATTTTAGAAAGAGCACAAATCAAGTTCAAAGAACAAGTGTGTATTGCTAAGTCAAAGAGAGATAATGGACTGACACAATTTATTGAAGAGGATTTTTCACTGTATTTCAGTGTTTCAGATATATACACATTTATTTATTTTTTATTTCAAGAATAAGTAAATGAGGCATAGCTTATAGATTTGGGGTCAAGAGGGTGGCTTAAAATATTAATTATTTTGTGATTTGTAAGCTCACTCAAGATTCTGGAATTACTTTAGACATTTAAAATGTGTTTAGACTATAATCTCTACTAATGTTTTCAATTACAATGGTAATAGTTTGTACTGTTTTATTACAGGGAAAAACACACCAGATCAGACTATTAAACATATATCGTTGTCAGCTTTTCAAACTGTATTTTGTACGCTGTCCTACAACAATAGGAGATAACCAAGGTATTTCTACACATTTGTTTTGTAAACTGTGCTTTAAAAGTGATAAAAGAAGTGAAGTTTTTATAAAGAGTCTTGTTGCATATCAGACTGAAGGACAAGACTGATGGACTGAAGTACATTTTTAGACCATTCATTAAAAAAAAAAAAAAAGTCTTAGAAATAAACAGCAAATCAGATTTATAAATGCAACCCACAAAGAAACACTGAGAATGTCTAAATATGAGAGAGAAGTGAATGCGTATGTCTGATGCATGTTTTTACTTCATGTTGGGAGTCCATTGGGAAAACAATGACACAGATCACAGGAACAAACAATAAATATTTTGATATGGCTTGTCTCAGTCGATCTCTCTAGGTATAGGGACTGCAAAAATCAGCTCATTTCCTATATGTACACATAAAAGCAGCAAGTGAAAAATAGTCATTAAAAAAAAAAATGTTAAAAATTCAAAAACGAGCTCTGTACAGGTAGGTAATGAAGACATTTCAGAACAACATCATTGTAGCAAATGGGATGTATGTTCATAAACTCAGATTTTTGAAGACCACTAAAATTTATTTATTAAAGGAAAGATTTTATGGAAAATCAAACACATTTCAGTGACAATACATAGTCATCTCATTATAAAGAAGGAATTTTCATCTTGGTTCCAACGCAACTTAAAACTCCCTTTCTTTAATTTTTCTTCAATACTCATAAACTATGTTTTAAATTAAATTCTAAAGGAGAGTTTATGAGACACTCACCAGCTAAGTAGAACCAGTGTAATAACACACTATGTATACAGCTCCAGCAAACTGCAAAATACTGAAGGATCTCCCTTGGAGATGTTCTTTGTCCATATATTTACAAAAATATTTTAAGTAATAGTACCTGGCTCATATATGTACTCCCGTCCGTGGTGTTTCATTGTAGTTAGGCTTGAGGAATTGGATTTGTACTTCTGAGTAACAGCAGGTCAAGCTAGGATTGAAAATGGAGGCTAACTGTTGATCAGAAAGGTATTAACTGTTCTTTTGGGTAAGAATCATTTCTACTATTATTGCTTCATTGGGACACCCTCCTTATGACACAACTATTTGAATGATGACACCATGGGACTACATTTAAAATGCTAATGCTATAGCTCCAACAGTTTTTGTTACAGAAAACTTCAAAAGTGAACTGCACTGTGTCATCTCTGAGTTATGTGGGCACCCAGTAGTCAAATACCAAAATTCTAAGAGAGTGCAGATTTACTGGTGGTCTAGTTTACCAGGGTGATGAATAACAGAAAAAAAAAAATCACGTGAAGAACATGCAATATGTACAGATCAGATCAAAGTAAGGTGCTAACAGCTGTACCCTGAAATTAGCAAAATAAAGTGTAATTAGTATTACATCTTCAGCAAATATGTAAAATGCCATATTAAACTGAAGAATTATTGTCCACTAATATCAGAAAAATGTTGGAAGAGGAGATTTTAATCAGAAAAGGTGGGGAAGGGGTGGATATATTGACAACATTTGTAAAAATATATTTTAATATTTTATAATATATTTATATGTTATATTTTAATAAAATATGTTTTAAAATATATTTTAAAATTGCCTTATTTTCTGTGAAGTGAAAACGAGGAAATGGAGCAGCAAAATATGTCTTGCAACAGTTGATAGGAGAGAGAAGTTCTCTACTTAGTAGAACTCTTATTTGCACTCCTAGAAGTACATTCACATTTCCATTCCTGTATTTTTGGAGCACCAATATTATACTTCTGTAGTAAGATTTTTTTTGGGGGGAGGAGGGTGAGCAATAAGCAAATAATGCACCAAGAAAAGGAGGTAAATCTTTTGCGTGGTAGATCTTGCTTTCAGTTGATGGCTCTTGATCCTCAGTGAGCAACTGGTCTGCTCCCCATCGCTACTAGTACTTGGAAAAATTTTGAGGTGAGTCTATAGTTTGAGAAAAGAGTACAGAGATAAGTATGTTGATTTTGTTTATCTAAACATTCATTAGTGGTCTTGTGATATACACACCTGTCCTCTAACACTGAAACTCATATATAAAATCGAATAACCACATAATCCACACACAAAAAACCAAAACACTATAAAATAAGTATTGGTAGAGATATTTCCTCTTTGCTGACTTTCAAATTAAGGTATCCCTTTAGAAATCATGCCACCATACATCCTAAAATTGGAAATGTCAAAAGACTGATAAATTTAGCTCTTTTAACATTTTCTGGTGACTTTTAAAAATATTTATTTCAGTTCTTTGTAATGCAAATTGTATTAGGAAGAAAAAGGAGGGAATGGGACTGGCCTCTGTTTATTGACACAGTACTAGGATGAGATATAGCCTGTCAATGTTAGTTGAATACTTATATGGCCCTTCTGATGACACGCACATGAAAAGAATGATTTTTCACATACGGTAATCACCTTGAATTATTCAAAGTGCAGCTTCATCCTTCCATATCTATCATATATTATTGCTGGGCCAGATAAGTGGGTGTTAGATGGTGGGGACATATTTCAGTCCAAAGTGGGCTTTTAAAGTTGAATTATAAACCCCTAAAAATAAAATAGGGGGTTATCATGGGACCTTCAACCACAGAAGCACTAGTAAGCATAATTAATACTCATCTCAAGAATGGGCAATCTATTGCCATCCCCCACTGAAGAAGCAACATTACATGAACTAGAATGCGTCATGTAATGAAGAGAAGGAGATCTATTATTACTATAAACTCTTTCTGGTTCCATTATCTTCACCTCCAAGAGTGTATTGACTACCATAGTGATATCTAAGTGAGGAATATGATTGTGACAAACACGGTTACATCAAGAATTCTGAAATAAACAAATACTGTGCCAAAGTTACAATATGTAGTGAGATGCCACTTTGCAGTTAAGGGTCAAAAAAGATGAAAACACCAGAAATTAATGAAAGGTTAACATTGAGGACGAACTGGGACAATTCTACCTGTGCTACAGCTTTGTGGAGGGATAAAATTGGGCTGGCCTTGCCACTCAGACTACAAAGACACTGATTAGACAGGCTGAGAGCAGGTAACAGGAGAAGTGCTCTTAAGATCAGTCTGAATCATAGCTCTTTGGAAAAAAAAATCACACATTTAATGGTGAAGAATTTTGTACGCCAGGATTTATAAGAGAGGAGCATCTACTGTTTGTCAAGGGTGAAACTTTGAATGTCAAACCTACCCTGATCCTCATCCATGGATTCCTGAATGGTAGATTACATTCATACTTGACCCATCAAAACACAACTTTGAGTTTTTCACACACCTTGCATTATTCTTGTATTAATGTTTACAGTTCTGTGTGTACTGTCACATATGTTACTCACAAAAGACAGAGGCCGCATTTTGCTGTATTTCTAAATAAACTGAAGCTCAGCTAAACTTCACTGCCAATTGTGTTTGTCAGCTGTAGATCTTTATTACTGTTCACACATCACAACAGACTAACTGAAATATCTATCTGAAAATGTGGGCACTTTTTCTTTGAGAGACATGAAATATGAAACATTTATTTTTAAACATGCCTACAACTTCTCCCTCTTTTCCTCTAAATTGTCTTTAAAAATGTAGCATGGTGAGAAGGGAGAAAAAATCTTACCATCTGGAAAAAATAGCAATACAAAAAATGTTTCCAGGTCTTTTTAGAAAAGATCCCCAATGGCCTTTTCTCACTTCTGCAATTTCCATATTACAAGGAGCATGTGGTGCAGCTGTTCCCTAGTTTCATGTATTTGTCTATTTTAAACTTCCTACATATTTTTTCTTTTCTTTCTTATATATGCTTTCCCTTGCCACAAAACACCAAAGGATTTTTTTTTTTCTTTTCTGCTGATTCATATAAAACTATATAGATTTCTCTGTGTGTACTGTTTTTGCTGGAATTAATAGCTGTGAGTCTTACATTTTTGAGAAGTACAACATCTTTTTCTATATTCTTGCTGTATAGAAACAGAAAATAGCAGAGAGAGGGGGCATCTTTTATTAGAATAGTGGGAAAAGGTCTATGAATTTTCAAAAATACAAATCTCCTCGATTGTAAAAAAAAAAAAAAAAAAAAAAAAGCAGAATATTTCCTTAGATCATTACAACTGTAACAACATTGCATCTGCAAAATGGCAAGTATGGAAGTGGAAGAATACATAGAATAAACAAAGAATCTGAACTGTGCTTTTTATTTCTGAAAGTCATTATCTATAGTTATGTCATAGTGTTTGACAGAAAAATACACCTAAAAACTTATTTATTTTTCTAGATGTCCCGGTTGGTTTTAGTAAAATTTCCCCTTTTTCTAAAGATTATGCCTTGCTTTTATCCATCATGGTTGTAACAATGCTACTACTTTTTGAATATAGCCTTCAGCTTGACTGAGCTTCATTTCTTTGTTTCTCCTGTTTTTCGGTATTCAGTATCTCTTACTACACCAGTAACTTTTTATTGTGCAATTGCTATTTCATCTTGCTAAAGCATCTAATGTTTTTCTTGATCTTTGGTAGTGTTTGGTACAACATCCTTTTCTTAGGCAAGCATAGCCTAGCTGTAGACATACATAACTATATTATTGTTGTAATAATTCCTATTTACTGACAAATATGCTGAAATCTCTGCAGTTCACTGCAAATGACTGAATGTTCAAGAGTGATTTTTAAATGTTTAAAAGCTGCATTCAGCAGTCTTAGTCACTTTGCACATTGAAATGGAAGGACTGGGGACAGGACTTTCTTATTTTAGATCTATTTTACCTCCTATATGTCTTAACAGTTTGATTAAAGAAAATATCCTCAAGGCTCTTATTCCACGAGTGTTTTATTATGTTAATGTGTCTTACTGAGGGCTTTAGAAACAAACAATGAAGAAAAGATAGATGTATGTTCATATTCATCAATCATTTAATGCCAAAGGGTGTCTGTCTTGGGAACAGTGCTTTTCAATACCTCCATCAATGACATAGATGAGGGGATTGAGTACACCTTCAGCAAGTTTGCAGATGACACCAAGCCAAGAGGTGCAGTTGATACCAAAGAAAGAAGAGATGCCATTCAAAGGGACCTGGACAGGCTGGAGAAGTGGGTCTATGTGAACCAAACAAGGTTCAACAAGTCTAAGTACAAGGTGCTGCATCTGAGTCATGGCAACCATCATCAGAGGAGTGGCCAGCAGGACAAGGGAGGAGATTGTGCCCCTCTGCTCTGTGAGGTCCCACTTGGAGTGCTGCATCCTGGTCTATGGCCCGGAGCACAAGAATGATGTGGAGCTGTTAGAGCAGGTCCAGAGGAGGGCTACAAAGATGATCAGAGGGCTGGAACACCTCTCCTATGAAGAAAGGCTGAGAGAGGTGGGGATATTCAGCCTGGAGAAGAGAAGACTGTGGGGAGACCTCATTGTGGCCTTTCAATTCTTAAAGAGGTCTTATAAAAAGGATTAAGAGTGACTCTTTACTTGGGTAGATAATGATAGGACAAAGGTGAATGTTCTTAAGCTAAAATGGGATACATTTAGACTAGACATTAGAGGAAATTCTTCACTGTGAGGGTGGTGAGGCACGGGTACAGGTTGCCCAGAGAGGTTGTGGATGCCCCATCCCTAGAGGTGTTCAAGGCCAGGATGGATGGAGCCTTAGCCAACCTGATCTAGTGGGTGGCATCCTTGCCCATTTGAGGGGGGTTGGAGTTTAATGATCTTTATGGTCCCTTCCAATATTTTGTGATTCTGATTCTATGAAAGTGAAACAACCCCATGAAAAGCAGCAACTACTCTTCTCAGAAGAAAGCACGAGCTGTGAAATCTCAACCAGTGCAAAACTTCTGTATTGACCAGAAATTTCATCTATTTTTCCAGTTTTATTGACAGTTACCGAGCCCCTTGAACTGCCACTTTGCAACATCTTTGTTAACATCATCAGCAAACTGAGTTTCTGCAAAGCCTGCTGGGGATACCAGACTGAGATAGGTGCTTCTCCAGGTAATCTATAATAAGACAGTTTAGCCAAAAAACGTTTCCAGAACAATGGATGGAAATCAGAATTGTTCTGTGCATTTCCTTTACCAGACAAAATGCTTTTTATCTATTTTTAAAAGCAGTTTGTCTACACTGGAAAAATAAGAACATTTCTCAAATTGCCATACCAAAAACTTTAAAATTTTTTCTGATGATGCACACAAAGAAATTGGTCATGCTCTGTTACTGTCAGTTTGATAAAATCTGTCTAAGTCTGGAAACTGCTCAGTTGCCTCTGTGAAACAACAGGCATCAGACCCCCAACCATCATGTCCTTCCCAGAGGCAGTATAGAAATATAGGGAACAGAAATACATGTGAAATGAGGGAAGAGATTGCAGAATGGGAAATCAGAATAGAAGTTCCCAGTATGAAAGGAAGGTTTAGTAAGCATGGGACTAGGAAGCACATACAGCTTGGCAGGGTGGAAAGAAGAGGTTTGAAAAGAATTCCTGTGCTAGGGAGGAAATGGGAGCTTTAATCTGGGTATTTTAAAGTCATGTGTCCTTGGAGACATGTTTTGTCCTTTAAAGACCTGACTGGACAAAGCCCCCCAAAAACTGAACTCAGTGCTGAACCTAATTTGAGCAGGACGTTGGTCTAGAGATGTCTTAAAGCTCCTTCCAACATGAATGTTGCTATGAGTCAGTGCCTACACATGCAGATCTGTAGTGGGAGTACAACAGTACCAATGGGCCTGGGCAGGCTGGACTGCTGCAGATTAATCTGTTAAGCATGTGGTGTCCTATTCTTACCACAATTGTCAACACAATGTTAGACACAGTCAAAAAGGAGACTGTAGTGTCAAGGAAAATTGAGTATTTAACATACCCTGTGTGTATACAAGGAATTTGACCTATAGAAGCCATAGAATAAATAATCTCCCACTTAGAAACGTGCATTTAATATCCTCTGTCATCTTAGAGAGAGATTCTGCTCTTCTCCTCCTGTCTCCCTCTGCTGCCTAAGTTCTGAGAGGTGCTGGACTGACAGATCACCCTCTACCCACTCTGACATGCAGCTTCTTCTTGCTGATGAGCTCATAAAAGTTAATACACCATGGACTCCACTGTAGACTGTTTTTCTATTATCTACTGCTTTTCCCTATTTTTTGTTGAAGTTACCAGTACCCTTTAATTTGAGGTCATGTTTTTCTTTTATTTCTTGACACATTTTTCAACTTCTGCCTACTGTTCCATTTTCCCCAACTTTTGCATTCCCTGCTCCACCAACCAATGTAGTTTTTGTTTGTTTGTTTTCAGTTTCCTTATATATTTCCCCATCCCATATTCCATATTTCTGTTATTTTGTACTAGTTCAAGTTTGTTTAGCTTTCTTTCAAGGATTTTCTCTTTTTCTTCCACATGTTCTCAGTAATTTTTCAGTCACATCAAAATGTCAGAGAGTCAGTTACATATAAGTGTTACAAACATAAGAAAGCTGTTTAACTTGTCACCCTTCTGAAAGCATATAGCCACCTGTGAGAACATATTGTGTAGATCATATATGGCTGCAATACCGTTCAAATTTTACCATATTGCGGGCAAGATACTGTGGGCCACAGCCTTGACTAGACAATTCATAATGAAATGTGACAGAGGAGACTGAGAACCCTGTCATCCCTGTATTCTATATTACATATTGTCATTCTGTCACGTCAAATCTAATACAAATGAATCACATTAATCAGAAAATGTGAATTTGTATTTGACAAGCTAAAGGAGCATAACATCTTCAATTAGACTAGCTACCTAAAATTAGCTACTGACACAAGCAACTATACATGGTCAATTTGCCTGCCTGAAACTGAAAATCAAGTAAGACATATTAGATAATAGATAGTCTCAGAGTGAATGCAAGGCTGTAACTCATCCAACGGGCAATGCTGACGTCACATGAAACTGAAATGAATTCAGCTATATTCGGTTTGGGGTCATCCGTTGGCATATGATTTATAACATATTTTAGCCTTAAATGCTTCAGGCTTTGTTCATCAATAATTCAGTTCTTTGGTTAGAAAAGATGCTAGCAGCTGAACTCTATCTTGCTGGTGTCTTAAGCCCTGTGCTGCTGTGGGATCCCAGCTATGAAAAGATGATAGCAGACCTTCTATAGGCCTTCTGTTTTTGTCAGTTCAAGGCACAGTGGAAACATACTTTCCATAAGGTTGCTAAGGTGAGGTAAATGGAGGAGAGACAAGTACAAAGAATATACTGTAGTTACACATGAACAAGAACATAAAAGACTTGAGTGTAGAAGATGAGGAAGGATGATTTCTATATGCAGTCATGCTGAAGTTCAGGCTAGAAATTTGCTGAGAATCTCATAAGGTAGGGTGCTAGCTTGTGATCAGATCATTTCCATGTGGCTGCCAAGTATTTTTTCACAACTCTCTACCTTGTGAGCTGTGGGTACATATTCCCTTTCCAAAGGAACAATATAAGACCTGTTCTTGGCACTCCTGTGCTCCATGTGTAGCAGTGATTAGACTATTCAAAGCCAATTACTGACTCAGATGTGTAAAACTGCTTCTCAAGGCAAAGTTAATTCACAAGTGTGGCTGAAAGCAATTGAACACACTAGACTCTTAGCAAAGACGATCAGCTATTTCTGACTTTCTTCACAGGGAATGAGAGCTAAACTCAGAGAATAGTTTTGTTACTTTTCTTACCATTTGCCTTCCAAACCTTCAGAAACTAAATCAAAATATATGAGATAAAAAATCTCTAACCTTTCCAGCTTTGAACAAAATTTTCTTTTAAAAAGACCAAAACTGTAATAATTATAGAGAAAATAAATATCAATTGCAAACCAAATAACCACAGAATCATAGAATCACAGAATGGTTTAGATTGGAAAGGACTTTAAAGATCATCTAGTTCCAGCACCTCTGCCATGGGCAGGGACACCTCCCACTAGATCAGGTTGATAAAAGCTTCATCCAGCCTGGCCTTGAGTACTTCTGGGGCTGGGGCATCCACAGCTTCTCTTGGCAACCTGTTCCAGTGCTTCACCACCCTCACAATGAAAAATTTATTCCTAAAGAAGAAGAGAGTAGGTCTAAATCTACCCACTTTTAGTTTAAAGCAATTCTTCCCCCTTGTCCTATTATTGTAATCCCTGATAAAGAGTCTCTCTCTAGCTTTCTTGTTGGCCCCCGTTGGGTACAGGAAGCGTATAACTATAATGCCTCCCTAAAGCCTTCTCTTCTCCAGAATAAATAGATCCAATTCTCAGCCTGATAGTAATAGTCCATTAATCAGTAATAGCCTGTTAATCACAGCATTACAATCCTTCAGGCTTGTGTAGACATAATAGTATCTGACAGACACAAAAATCTCTGTACCACAGCTAAATAAATATCTACTATCTCCTTTTTCCAGTTTTCTTACTTGTCAGGCTTCTTTTCCCTTTCCTGCACATATTTCTAGTGACTTGCTTTTTCACATATTTCTTCTCTCCCTTTCCCAAATCTAAGTTTCTGCAAGCTGCCAAAATCACTTTGATCTAATGTGGGCTACTTCCTTTCCCAGTAACAACTCAAACTCCTTGGCTAACCTAAACCTCAATTAGTTTGGCAGCTTAATCACTTCTAGAGAAATCCACTTCCAATAGGGAAAAATGAGCAGAATAAAGTTGTATAGATTTTGAGACCTGAAGGGACCACTGTGATCATGTAGTTTGACCTGTTACATAACACAGAATATAATCAAATGATTTTCATGTTCTTCAAACTTGTTAACACCTCTCACTGTAATCATGTTTTACAGTGTGAAGACTTTTTCCTCTAAATATCCTTTCTGATATGCCAGCCCCTTTCCTTGTGTGAATAGCTACTCATTTACCAACCTCCTTTTTAAAGTGTAGATATCTGACTATATCCCATGATTTTCCAGAATGATCATGCTAATATATTAGGAAAAAAAGTATGGCTATAGTTAGAGAGTGAATACTGTGGGAGTAAAGTGTAAGAACATTGTTTTTCTTAGTGCATTTGGTCCATGTAAAGACAAAGAAGAACAGGATAATCAAGAGATGAAAGTTCAATACATGATGAAATAGTGCATATATACTGGACAGATGAACATCACAGTTAACAAATCTGGCTGCATCTACCATACAACAGAAATGCAAGAATCTTGGCCACTTAACAGGATAGAAAACATAAGAAAGTACCTTCAGATGCCAGAAAAAATTCATTAAGCCTCTGCCCACTCCAATATGATGTTAAAGGTTCAGCTAGGGACCAGAGTGTCAGACCAGCTGTATGACAGATGGGATCTTATTGTGGACTGTATCCATCTTGCAGGCCGCACCATCTTCAAAAAAAATGTTTCAGGGTTCAGGAATATGAAGGTCTTACAGTAGCCAACCAAGAAATTTTCTAGACAAAAACTTCTAGGCTTATCCTAGGGCAGGAGTCTAGGATGAGATGAATGATGGCAAGGGTGTCTGACTGTCTGTAATGAGACTGAATTATTTTGCTTAAGTCTGTTTTTATTTAAGATGAATTTCACCTCATGCTCACAATCAGCTCATCCCAATTGTACTGCTCAAGTTAAATTCATAGGTTTGCCCTGAATAAAGAAAAGGTACCATGCAGCTACACTTACTCAGATGATACAGTAATATAATAGGAAGCTACAGTCTGACTGTCAGATCCTTACAAAGTGGGATCCTTGCAAACTGTTGAGAAAAATATGGACCTTTGTCTGCTGTGTCTTCTTCGAGATCAGCAGTTCTTTATAGATAGTACTGTCAGATGTAATTCAGTTGATCGGTATACTGACAAAATAGATCAAGAAGAGACTCAAAAACAGATTTGTGTTTTAAATAAAGGAAAAGAATTCTATTAACAACATTTTTTATCCCTGCAGCATATGCAGCATCTTCAGAAAGCTCCAAAAAATGCCAGTCATGGGAAGAGTTTGACCCAGTTTGGATCCCATATTTAAATCAGTCAGTGGGATTCAGAAAAAAATGAAAATCTCACTGAAAAGTTTCTTTTAATCATGGTGAATATATATTTTTTATTGTCTTGACTGATAAAAAAGATTAATTTTATACATAAAAAAGGAGTGTTATCATTTTCCACTTCAGTATCTTTACAGTTTTTAACTAGATACCCCCAGTAATATTTCATGTTTGTCTATTTTGCTTATTTTTTTTTAACAAGTTAATTGAAAAGAGAAACAAGTTTAAAAAAGTTATGACTCTTTTAGACTTTATCTTTTGTATTTTCTTCTCTCTGTACCTCTCATATATATATATATATATATAGCATTACTGTTATGAACTTTTTGTTTCTAGCACTTTCTTGGCAAACTGCTACCCTTTTGGTTTCACTGAAGTTATGAAAAACCTTATGTGGAAGTGCAGAAGGAGGTGCCAGAAAGTTAACACAATTTATGTGAATTACTTGCAAATGACACCATTTACCTGTGAGTTATACAATAGCTCACTTGAACAGAAGACTGTTCAGGAGTTCACTGTTCTTTTCTAGCACAAAAAAACAGTTCTGGCCAAAACTCTGGGACATGATCCAGAATCTTAATTACCTGCATTATTAGCAACTGAAAGGATTGATCTCTTTCTCTTTCTCTGTCTCTCTCTAATATTAATTTCTAACTTGTATCTTTCTTTGCCAGTGGATGATGCCAGAGAATACACGTTTTTAATTCAAGATCTCTTCACTTAAGTAGCAGGATAACTTTGTCATGATTCTTTTCTAACTGACCAGTTTTATATTAACAGTAACAAATACAATTATATGCTTTTTGCTTCAGTCAAATGATAGTACCTAATGACATTTAAGTACTTTTCTGAAAATGAGATATGTGATAATGTAAACAGGATACTTTACTAGTTCTCTTGAAGTCTTCACATACTCATTTTATACTCTATTAAAATATAATTTAATTAAAATATTTTTATTTTATGTCACTTAATTTTATTAAAATAAAATTATTTTTATTTAATAATGACACAGCCATTTTCATAATGTAACATCTTAACATCTAGTTTTGATTTTCAAATTTCTTAATTGCTAATTTAATTAAAATTATATTAAGAAAAAGAACAATTAACATGAATCAAAGCCAAATGACATTTGGGGCTTAGTTGTTTGACATTTATTATTCATAGAAGGAGATGATACTGTATACGAAATAATCTATACTACTACATGGATCATTAAAATATACATTAATCACAAGCTTCACAAGCTTCACTTACTTCAACAATTAGATTTCCTCACAATAAAGTCAAAATAACATCATCACGACACTGAAAAAGGTGGTGGTGTAAAGGTATTATTATTATTATTTTTCAGATAATCTTCTCCATGTCAGGAATGTCAAACATATTTGTGAAGTGGCAAATGATGAGAAAATCAAAAAGGCTTTTGCAATATGGATCTTCAGATATTCAGTATTTCTAACACTTCACAGCAACTACCAATAATAATAAGGAATGACAATGAAATGTCTACTTCAAATACCTAAAATGAGCATTAAAAAGAATTAGAAAATATTATTTTGAGGATAAAACTTGTCAATGGTATAATTTCACTTAGTTGTTGCAGCTATTATAAGGATGTGGTAATGATTCAATATCACACTAAACAATAAAAATCCCTGCAGAATTTCATCCTGTTAAGTTAAACAATCTCAACTGTTCATGGTGTGGAGGATCTATTACTTCTGCTGAAATCAGAAAGAATGGAAGGCATGAGTTCCTGCCAAATAAAGCCTCTAAGTCTATACTTTTGTTGTTTATAAAGAGAAATGATCAGGCCTGTGCTATTCCAGTCAACACCCTATGATTTCAGGTTGTGTTTTAGAAACCTCCCACTCCTGGAGATTGTGTGGAAGGATTGCTCTTCTAGGGATTGTCTAAGCTTCAGACCACTAGGCTTATGGTGTAATAAAAACTGAGTTTACCACTGTATGAAGACAGTTGCTAACATTCAACTTTTATCTTCATGAGTGATTTTTTATAAGCTTGAAAATTAACATAACAGAGAAGAAACAATTAGAAGTTAAATGAACATTCATATAAAAAGTGGTAATGACTGTTCTGATCAGGAAAAAGAAAGAAAGAAAGAAACAAAAACCAAATCACCAATAACAACCCCCTTTACCTCCCATCACTTCCACTGCCTTTATTACAATTATGGTTTTGAGAAAAAAATAAATACAAGTAAAATTTTGTTCACTTGATTGGTTTTATCAGGCACAGAGGAAAAAGGAAGTTTATAAGCTTATTTCTGGATATGAGAAAGTTTGAATATTTTAAAGTACTGCTTCCATGACTAGCTTCTTTAGATTCTGAGTGCATGGTACTTTGCTAACATCTCATCTGAATGAGACAGAACAGGCATAAAATGTTTTAAGTGGAGATATTTGAGTGAGTCAAGATAATCTTACATCTACAGAATGCTTTAATCATGATAAATGAAACATCTTTAGGTGTATGTTAAACTATGCTTTCCATATTGCCTTTTCTTCTGGAAATTTATCCCTTGTGTATCTCAAATTCCAGGGTTCAAGAAAAAAAATATAGTAACTTTTGGAGAAGAGAACTCAATATGTTCCTTCCGCAGAGCTTTCAGGCAGAAGAGATGATTATTAATCAGGTATTGTCTCTGGTTTTAACCACAAAGTTCAAAAAGATAAGCCTCAGTATGTTCAAGGCTCTCCACTGCCCCCCTGCTCTCAAATAAGACATTAAGAATTAAGATCTTAAATGACCTTCTTCCTTCCATTCAGGTACTATGTCCTAGGCTTTCATATCTGTTTTGGATATCCTTACCTAACGAGGGAAACAGCTAGGAAGAGTGCTCCTGGTCAGCAGCAATTCCTGTTCTTCCCTGACTGCTGTTCATATTATTTTTTACTCCTACCAAAGTAAGTAGGATATACTCTTCAGTTCCTTCAATCCAAAGGGATTTTCATTGCAGCTGTATGAGCTGTATTTACCTCAGGATCTGCAGTTCTCACAGCAATTCTGGAATCCATTGTCAATGACCTCATGGACGAAGAAAAACGAAGACTGAAAAATCAAAAAGCAGAAGAGCAACCATCAGCATCAAAACAAACTGTAAGACAAAAGGGAATTGCAAGCCTCTGAAGTCTGCAGAAAGCTTCATGTCTGCTACTGAACCAAAAATCAATGAAACTCAATTGACATTTCAAAAAAGATGATACAGGTTTCACTTGTGTAAGACTTAAAGCCATTATGTGACTTTTATGATGTGACTATTGGCTTTATCTTCATTACTACTGTATCTCTGATTACATATAGTATGTAAAACCAGTAAGTATTCTGATGCTTACCTCTGTTCCACAAGTTTCTCTCCTTTATACTACTACCCACCATTCATATAATAGTAAAAAGTTTAAACCTCCTTAGCCTCCATTCCTTGACTGTAGAGGTCCAGTCAAGACCTGTTTGTTGATGATTGCAGCTTTGCTCTCAGCCTTTACACTTTGGCAATAAATTTTGTTGTGCAATTTTTTCCTTTTTCAGGAACCATTTGTATCTATTTAACTAGGCTTACAACAGGGCAAGGGTTGAAGGGACAAAGCTAAAAGCAGGAATAACAATCTGTCCAAAGTCACAGGAAACCTGCATGCTGATGTAAGATTACAAAGCAAGTTTCACAGACTGGATGCATCTAAGCCACTGATAATGCAGAAAAGATACTGGGCCTGTTTGCTGAATAAACATCACATGGAAGTCATTGAAAACCCTGATACTGCTTATGCAAACGTATTTATTTTGTTCATTTTGCCCAGGGATTTTCTACAATAGGTTTGGAACAGACTCATTTAATGAGCTTATGATTGTAAGGGACTAATGAATCATAAAATGTTTCATTTTCTCAGTCTATCTACTTAGATAATAGGCAATATATCACAGAATAGCTTTTAGCTTCACTAAGAATAAAACATGTAATTCACAGGAGAACAAATAATGGAGGAAAGGTGTAGGTAACAGGTATCAAATTATTTTTCCAATTGATAATTTATCTATCTCAGTATTGGGACTTCTCTCACCTCTTCACCCTCAGAAAACCTTTATATTCTTTGGTCTAGTTTCAGCTTTCTTTTGCTACCTTTTGAAACAGAGAATTCATCAGTATTGATTTTCCACTAGACTAGCTCTGTCTGCAGCTGGCCTATTGCTTGCTTGAAGTGTGGTTTCACTCACCTTTAAAACTCCTAATATAACTTCTCTTGTTTCTCACGCTATCTCAGCTATAGGAGTAGCAAGCAAACAATGCAGCTTTTGATTTTCTCTGCTTTGACAGAATTCTTGCAAAATGCAGAATTGCTGAAGTTCAGCTCCCGCTTTTTCTTTGATAAAAGCACTAAGTCAGTGATCTTCCCTAGAAGAGACTTATACAAAAACTATACAAAAACTTGTATGATTTGTAATATTAAGCAACCTTATTTCTCTGTGTATTAATGGAAATTTTACTGTCATCTTTTCTCTTCCTTTTTTCTTCCTTTCTTCCTTCCTCTTCTCTTCCTTGTATAGGAAGAGAAATTGTATAAATGTGAAGACAAAATGGGAGAGAAAATGACAAAAATTAATGGTAAAAACAAAACTACAAAAAAAATGGTATTGGTGTGGGAAGAAAACATGCATTTATGAGACCTTGGCATTACCTCTCTGTGTGGGTAGATTCTGTGCCAGTAATTTTGAAAGCTTAAACATATAGTTTTTTACATATTAAATTTTAAATGTTTTTAATGCTTGGTAAAGGCTTTGGACCTACTGATGGAAATAGATAAAGCAGACATAAAGTAGCTTAGGAAAAAGGGCAATGGCTGTCTGGAGATATATAAAACAAGTGCTGTGTAAAGAATCCCTGTGAAGTACAATAAAAAGGCTGCTTTGTTATTTCTATCCAATTCCACATCTCTGAAAATTTTGAGAAAAGTTTTTTAAGGAAAGAATGGAATTTCTTTTTCATGCAAAGCTTATTCTGACATGTGGTCTTAGCTGCTGAATCATTCCCAGAACATTTTAATATCTACTCTTTGTTTGTCATTCTCCTCAGTATATGGCACACACTCACTTAGTCCCTTTATTTTAAATAGGATGATACAAACTCTCACCTCTTCTCTTCTTCCTCAGCTGGAAGAAGTTTGGTTCAGAGGAGGCAACATATGCTCAGTCACCTTCTCAGAGGAAGTTAAACAATGAAACTTAAGACAAGCATTTTCAGCTACAACTTACCCACCATTTTTGTTTCACATTTTACTGAAAACCACATTTCAATGTTAAGCTTTCATTTTCAAAGTGTAAAAAGGATTTTTGCAATCTATGTATGATTTTCCATCATGTTTCTAAAATAATTTTTAAAACCTCCCCTTCAGAAGCCACTAGATTTTTATTTACATTTTACTTCCCCTCAGCATAACTAGGGTTGGTTCTGGTAATAACATATATAAACTATTGAGAATGCGAAAACTTTAGTGTTCTGACACGGCAATGTAAAAACTAGATCCTCATTTGGTTCTAAATGGATGTACTTCCACTGAAATCAATGAAACTATTCTAGCTTGCTGTTAATCCTAAAGAGTTTTCAACTGAAATTGATTAGAAAGAAATGAGATTACGTACAAGTAGGAAAAAATAATGTGGTGTTATTCCTTTCAAATAAACAGAACTACTGCTCCTTAAAGTAGAAGGCAATCTACTTTCGTACCCTATCACAGCAGACAGGGACAAATTTTAAGGTCTTTAATAACAACAGACAGTACCTGATACAACACAGTACCTGATATAATCAGTTATCATGAGAATGGCAAAATGCACCTTATAGTGTTTGTTGACATCATATATGTAAGCAACAGAAGAAGGGATGGGTGACTCTTGCAGGATGCTGCTGCTTGCAGGAATAGTTTATCAGTGCACATACAACCAATTGAAAATTAAGAATATGCAGCCTCTCCCAGCAAAAATATAGGAGCTATTTTAGATCAAGGCCCGGACAAAGTAAAATTACTTCATTATTTACGCACTCAAAGAAAATCAATTTCCAAAACCTGCATGGACACATGGCCTGTCAACAATATAAACAATTTCAACGCCAAAATAAATAAACATTTAGACCTTGAAAAAGGCATATTAGTAATTTTTTTTTTAGCATTAAAACTATCACATTACTATGCCAAAAGTTCACAAGGTTAATAAGCATTTATTTGAATTTATTCACAAGAAATAAAAGTATTCTGATTCATCTCTGTTGTCCTTCAGATATATTCCAAACTATGACCAAAGGACTCTTAACTCCAGTTACTCCTAGAATGAGTACTATTGTTGTTATTACTAGTGAGGCATGGAAAACAGACAGGACTATGTTGGATGCATGCTGAAATGGCTAGCACTTTCCACTGTCATGATCAGCTTCTAGAGTGGATGATCCAAAACAGTTTGGCAGAACATATATTTTTAAGCAGCACAGGGCCTGGACGTAACAAGTCACCACGATGAGCTTACATAGTTTACTGTGGAATAATTTTAACAATATTCCAGGGGCAGAGATGTGTGAAATATTTGATAGTCTGTTATCAACTACCACTTCACCTGTATTTTGAACTCCTTCTCTTAGAAAACAAAGTAAATTACATAATCATCCTAAGTTTGCTTGACAGTCAGCCTGACAATTCTCCATCTCAGCAACTTCTAACTATCCAGTTTCAACCAGAGTCAACACAAGTCACAAAACCACTACGTTCCTATAATATCTAAAATAAATAAGAGAAAATAGTTGAGAGAGTGGGGAGGAACACTATTAATATTTCTGCTGCTGCTTAAAAAAAAATAAAAATGCTGTGTCATGGCTTTTTATCTCTTTAAACATAAGAAAAATATACTGGTACTTACTCCTGAGACCCAAAGGAAGGCCTTGCTTTATGCTTATCTCACACTGAGAGCACAACATAGGATGTTTGTGCCACAAATGTAAAGTATTTAAACACTTATTCTTGCTCCTTTTACCTTTCTGAATATTTCAGAAATACTTTACTCTCTGATAATGCTGAAAGTTATTTTGCAATATCTGTATGTCCTCCAAGAAACTTTAAAAAAAAATCTTTGAGGAAATCATCCAGAATTTCAATTTGCAAGACTGTTTTCTTATACAATTTTAAAATTGTATTTATTTAGTAATGCCTGAGGATATCAATTTCAGAATAAAAACCACAGTATTAGAGAAGCTAAGAAGCAACTTAGCAACTTCATTGGCAGAGGTATAAGGTGACAAAAGCAGTACTTCAGGAACATTATCATCATAGGTTCCCTGAAAAAAAAATTGCTCTGTACAACACCTATACAAAGCATGCATTTATTTGATACCTATCTTTACTACAGAACTCCTTGACAGCAATGACTACGTTTCTTGCCTTAAGGAAAAAGGTCATAATTGGTAAGGTCTCTTTATGTCCTCTGTAAAAGTTTTTGAAAGAAGGTGGAATTAGTTTTGGTGTAAAAATTAATTAAAAATAAAATCTGCTGAAATCTGCTGAAACACTTAGACAAATGCTATGAAAGAATCAGTAGCTCAATCAGCTGTGAGGGATTCTTCAAAAACCTCATGCTTTCTTTGTGAAGTGCTACCACAAAGGGGAATTTCATACAAACAGACCAGATTATAAGCATAATAAAGTGAAATCATAGATTTTTCTATAAATCTAATACGGGTATTCTTTCATTTCCATGTACTACATTTTCAATGACATATCCTGGATAGTTCAAGAAAGCTAAGTACCTTTACATTTTTCACAGTGAAAAGGGCTTTTGGAATATGCTTATCTTGCAATAAAGTATAACAGCTAAGAGAAAGAATTGTTCTTAATTAGAAATTGGAAGTTTATGTTGCATACATCAGAAATATCTATAAAATCAATAAAAATATAAAAGGACTAATAGGGCAACTGAGTATGGCCCTACATGGCAGGGGTGTTGTAACTAGATGATCTTTAAGGTCCCTTACAACTGAAGTCATTCTATGATTTTGTGATTTAAGAATGATGATTCATTCATTCATTAACCCCATGATTAAGGGTTTTCACAGTGTCAATGTCTTATGTTGACTCCATCTACTAGTTATCACATACCTGCCCAATTCAGTAAGTTACTGAAAAAAAAAAAAAGTCTCCCATATAATTGCTTGCCAGTTTTTGTAGATTCCTTGTGAACAAGCAGTAAGTATTCTTTTTCTCATCTATGGTTGTATAAAATAGGTTATAAACTATTATATAAACATATGGCAGCTGAGAAATACTACATTCTCTGGTCAGAAGGAGAGTTTGCTTATGGTAATTAAAATTAGATTATTATTATTATTATTATTATTATTATTGAAATAATGTAAGAGTGCATTTGCCACTGACTAACTACTATGTTTGTTTAGTCTGCCTAGAAGAAAAGAGTCTTTCAATGTTATTTTTATGTAACAAACATCCCCAGCACGACCAGGCAAAAGAACTGAATCATTAGTTTGATGCTCTAATGAAATCAGCTGTTAGGACTAAATAAAGTCCTTAGATGTAAATTTGTCTTTAAAAGTGGTGAGTGGAACAAAGAAATCACTGGGAAGACAAACCAGACTCAAAGAGAGCTGTATGATATGTTAATATATTCTCTATAATTTGATTTCTTCCCAGACATAATAACTTATTTCTCATGCTTGTATTTTGATAAAATACACTGCTATTTGTGTTACTTTCTTCCCTCCCTGGTTTTAATAATGATTTCAGAATAGCTAGCAAATCTGAAGCATCCTGTAAGTTGCATTTGCAAAACATACAGAATAAGTTGGATGGGGGGAGGATTTTAAACATTTCAAGATTTTCCACCAGTAGGCACTGAGGTCTTATTAACTTTTGCTAAGACACAAGCACCCATAAAAAATCAAATCAGCCCTCTTTTTCACATTCCCCAAAAGAGAATGTGAAATTTAATATGAATGTGAAATTTACCTCCTCCCTTAAGAAACAGGCAAAACTTAAGGCAGGATTTGAACAAGATAGAAAGGACAATATCTAGGATGACAAGAAGTGGCTTCTGGGGAATGTGTTGGGTATTTGGGTGAGAAGACCTGTCACAGAGAATCCTAAACCGGACCTTTTCTGCCTCTCTCAATGCTACTTATCTCTGGATTTCACCACAGTATTAAGTGAAATGTAATTCTTTACAGTGAAGCCAGGCAGCTTCTTTTGCAAAGTGCTCTTAAATGGCAAAGATTTCCTTGCCCATTTACTTTTGTCATCCACTTTGCCTTCCATTCTAGGATGTTAGGTATGTTTATTTGGAAAAAGACAACTGTTTTATTTAATCAGAAAAGTTCCATTCTTGTAGTTCCAAAACATCTTAAAATTTTTATCTTTGAATAGGATCACTACCAAAAGGAATACTGTTCACACTGATCATTGCATATCTTCAAATTTACTGCACTTATCTCAGAAACATCCAACAAAAAGCGTTAGGTTTCACACTGTTGTTGGTAAATGATATTGTGAAGGTCTTGGTGATGTCAGCTTTGCTCTCTTGGGGAACTGTTGCACGTTTGTTTTTCTCTTGAGGCTCTTGGCTGTAGTACAAATGTTATCTGACTGGGCAACAAGCATTTCAGCATATGTGGTATCAGTGGCTTGGCAGGCCACCACACTGTCTGACAAATGGTGATACTTTTGTCCCAGCCTTTCTAAACACAGAAGCAAAAACAAATAAACAAACAAACCACCCTCATACTGCAGAAATATATAAGAAACTATAAATGTAGATTCATGTCACTGAGAAAAACTTTATGCAGTGGAAGAAGAAGCAGTGCTCTTCTGTGACTGCCTCTTTCCTCTAACAACTTCATTTTTTCCTAAAAAAACAACAACAACAAAAAACAATAGAGAATGCAAAGACATTGTCTGCTTCTACCTGCATCCATGCTTTTCTGCTGAAACCCTTCCTGAACAGTTTGCAGTTTGCCTGGGCACATAAAATTGATCGTCTTTTGAAGAGCTTTCTTTTGCTGTTGAATCCTCACTTTTAGGAATCCAGTTTCCTCTCTTTACTCCTGCCCACAGATTCTCTTTATAATACCTTCAAGATCATTCTCTAAACTGAGTGGTTTTAATTGTTAAGATATAGCTTCAACCTTCCCTTCCCTGAAGGAACTTTATTTCTCATCTACTTCATACTGGGATCCTCTACAACTGCTCTCATGCAACAGCTGTGTGAAGGATGGATCAGCAACACTACAGAAAGTAGGAAGAGAATCAAGCTGTATCTACATTAGCAAGTACTGCAGTGCTGTGCACTGGGAACAAATGTGTAGAATAAAACAGCTGGTGCTGAGGATTCAACATCCATGTTGAACCATCCATCAAGCCATCAGTTCAGGGGTTTTACATTGGGCTAATCAATCTGGTCTTTAGAACTAATCCCTTTAGCAGTTGGAGAGTGTCAGGTATGTTTCTGGAGAGCATCTTTCATTTTGGCTTCCCCCCAAAAGTATCAAGTTTATGCAATCCACAACCACTCTACAATGCAAACAAAAACAGAGCCTGTGGAGATACTGCAGAGATGATCTTTGGAAATACCTTTCTCACCTAAACTTAAACACTGACTGGACTGATGCATTGGATTGTTCACCCTCAGCAAATTTGCAGGTGACACCAAGCTGAGTGGTGTGGTTGATATAACAGAAGGAAGGGATGCTATCCAAAGGGACCTGGAGAGGCTGGAGAAGTGAGCCCACCTGAACCTAACAACTCTAAGTGCAAGGTGCCGCCATCTAGGTCAAGGCAATCCCAGACATGAGGACAGACTGGGAGAAGAACTCATTGAGAGCAGCCCTGCAGAGAAGGACTTGGGGGTTCTGGCAGACAAAAAGCTCGACATGAGTCAGTAGTGCATACTTGCAGCCCAGAAGGCCAACTGCATCCTGGGCTGCATCAACAGAGCAGTGGCCAGCAGGTCAAAGGAGATGATTGTTCCCCTCTACTCTGCTCTTGTGAGGCCCCTCTTGGAGTGCTGCATTCTGGTCTGGGGTCGCCAGCACAAGAAAGATATAGGGCTATTAGAGTGGGTCCAAAGGAGGGCTACAAAGATGATCAAGGGGCTGGAGCACCTCTCCTATGGGAAAAGGTCGAGAGAGATGGGGATTTTCAGCCCGAGGAAGAGAAGGCTCTGAGGGACCTCACTGCAACCTTTCAGTACTTGAAGGGGGCTGATTAAAAAGATGGAGAGCAACCCTTTGCTCAATCAGATAATGACAGGACAAGGGGGAATGATTTTAAAATAAAACAGGGGAGATTTGTATTAGAGACTAGGTGGAAATTCTTCACTCAGAGAGTGGTGAGGCCTGGGGAGCTGTGGATGCCCCATCCCTTGAAGTGTTCAAGACCAGGTTGGATGGGACCCTGGGCAGCCTGATCTAGTGGATGTCCTCCCTGCCTATGGCAGGGAGGTTGGAACTAGATGATCTTTGTGGTCGCTTCCAACACAAGCCATTCTATGCCATTCTATGCCATTCTGTGGTTCTGTAATTCTATAATTAAGCTCCTTCCTTAAACTTTTCTTCACCCCTTCCTCCACCCCCCCCCCCCCTTTATTTTTCCCTTTTTCCCTTCAGTTTTGGGTGGAAAGCAAGCTTTTTAAGATAAAGCAATGTGTTCTCTTTCACAATAGCACCTGTGATGGTGAAAGGAACAAATATGACAATATTATTTTCAGTTTTGTTATATTTGTCTCCTCTTGATTTTCTGCTTAATATTTGCAGAAACATACAGTACTGCTCTATCTTGGAGAACTTTTTTTTTTTTCTTTTTTTTTTTCTAAATACCATGCTGTTAGGAAAAAAAAAACTAGAAGGAAACAGCTAAACCGTTGTAAAAGAATTTACATACAGGAAGAAAATACATTTTAAGTACCATCCTTAAATATTATATTTATTATGCCTTTATTCTATTCTTGAATATTTCTGTGTTAAGAATGTATTGTTCATTGTTAACAGAGAATTAACATTTTTTTTTTTTTTTAATGTACACTATAAATAAATTTAAGTAAATTGGTAGAGCTAAGTTAAAAAGAGAGGACAATAGTAAACCAATAATTCAGAATCTAAGTAGAAACTAAATAGTTCTAGAAATTAAGTATGTTGATCAATATGCAGACAAAACAAGGAATTTTAAAAGAAAAACTATGAACATGTAGGAAAACATATTCCCTTTAAAAATTGACTGATTTGTAGCCTCAAAGACAAAGACGGCTCTTGTAAGAGGTTTGCCAATCTTACTGAAAATACTGCTCCTGCTTTTCATCTCAGGAGAAGAGAGGCGAGGCGAGGCGAGGAGAGGAGAGGAGAGGAGAGAAGAGGAGAGGAGAGGAGAGGAGAGGAAGTTGGAATGTACCTACAAAGATCATCAAGTCTAAGTATAAGTAGACAGAGATCAACAATATGACTTGGTGTGCGAGGGAAGTAAACGGGTTCAAAACACAGACACTGGAAAAAAGACAAAATCAGATTTATCATGCACTTTGTAAATGGATGAAAAGTATGAAATGGCAATAAGTTTTCACAAGAAACATGAGGGCAGCTTGCCCTTGTGTGCTACTGAAAACTGTCAGTTATGTAGGGCTAAGTTTACTCCAATGGCTTGAATTTGAAAAACATTTTCCCTTGATGGATACAAAAAAAAGATTTTCCTGGCCTTTGCAGAAAAAAATAAACCTCCTCTTGGAGGTTTTGCTCATCTACAGCCAAACTAAGTTTGATCAGGTATGTTACTGTGGTGTCTTTGTGAAGCAACTCAGCAATGGTAAATTATATCTTAAAGAAAAAAAATATTGAATGCTAAGAAACTACGTATGTAATTCCAAGACATAGGCCTTCTCACGATGATTTTTTTCTTTTTTCTTTTTTTTTTTTTTGGTCTGCATATACTTCCAGATTTAAACTCTAAAGGTCTCACATCTGTATGTGGCCAAAATAAGGTCAAGTTCATTTTATGTATTTTAATTTGCTCCGTAAAATCCCTAGAGAAACTAAAGTTTCATGTTTCTAATATTTCATCATAATAACTTTTGAAATAGAAATAATTAAACTAATTACAGCTAAGAAAAAAAAAAAGTAGAAGTAACTCCTTTTCTAAAAAAGATGGGTTATTTACTATGGTTAATAAATTAAAAGGTAATTTCACTCAGCAGTTTCTAGACATTTTCACTAAAGCAGACCTTTATTTGTATGTCCTTATATTTTATAGGAGACTGGTCAAACTCCCCAGAAACCCTAGAGTACAGCAAAATTAGTACTATGCACAGATATGCCTCAAATGCCTAAGTGAGCTACCTTATGGAAAGAAATCAGTATAGTTTTGACAGTGTGTCTTCCCAATCTGCTACTTGGCTGAGTTGCTAATACAGTCATACTGCTCAGTGCTATGAGAGATAATCAACTCAGTGCCCAGACTAGCAGTGTCTATGCCTGTGCTAAATTGTGCTCTATGGACAATTTCACACTGAGAACCTTAACTTCACTACGGGAAGTAGGTGCAACCCCAGATTCAAATTTTGTCAATTTCTAGGAAATTTCCAAAGTAAATTCTGAAAACAAGATGAATTCAAACAACGATATTTTTGACACTGTCCCATAACAGTTTGTTGTGCAAATACTGCCATCTGTTAACACATTTTCATGGAAGTCAAAAGGTGTGAATTATGAGACTGATAGCAAGAATTTAAGGAATGCCTAGGGCTATTAAAGCGGTAGTAGATCTCTTGTTCTCTGACTGGTATGAAATTCTTAAAGCACTATGAGGAACTGAAGGCAGTACTGGATTAATGTTAACACTCATCTCTACAGCTGTGTTTAAATGCACATAGAACTGAGCTGTTGAATACAGTGTTATTTTTAATGCATTTTTTATTTTTTTATTTTTGTATTTTTTAATATTTCATTTTTTAATATTTTAATTTAATTTTTAATGTATTTTAATGCATATTTTTAATGAACTATGAACTATGCTTCCTTCAGAAAGTCTCATGAATGTTTTTATAACTATAAGCACACAGTCTAAGGGGAAAATACCCCAAAGTACCAATCAGTCACAGAATGCAAATATTAAACAATAGAAATTCTTACACAACAACATAAAATATTTCAGCCCAACCTATTCTTGTGTCCTACTGGCAGCTCATGAGCAATACAAACCATGGATATCATAATGACCCATGATATCTTTTGCCTCACAAATGAGAGAAAATTTTACAATCAAAAAGAGCAGCTAAGAAAGGGATCTGTTGAGGTTATCCATTGTCAGCTACATTTAGAACCATCTTATGAATCTGGGAACATTATCTTTCACCTTTGTCTATGGCAAGATATAAACCCTTCTTAGATTTGCTTGTAATGCTTAAAAAGAAAGGTTAATGAAAACCAAAGGTCTGTAGAGATCAGTAACTGAATTTTCTGTAATTAATGTATCTTTTTCTTTGGACATTACTAATGCATAATTTAGAAATGTAGCTCCAGCTAGAAACCCTCTATGAAACTTGTGATTTTCAACTTCCAAACATAGTCCCAATTCTTAGTCTCAAATGTTTTAGAGAAAAGACTGTAGTGGTTTATACCTAAAGTCAACAAAGAAGAAAACATCATGAAAAAAATGTATCTACTTTCCTCTCACCTTCCCTCTTTCTGGTGTGGGTTATTTCTGACCTACACTGACAGTCTAACATGTACCTAGTTGTAACACTGATAGAAAATGAGATATTCAGCACTATATGAAGACAATAATTTACCAAGCAAAAGGCTTAACACATTTTCCTGTTTCGAGTGTAGTCTACAAAGCCATACTTTTATATTTGGATGCCTATACATGACCCCTCTATCTGTTACCACAAGATGCTCATAGTTGCCCTTTTGTATTCTTTGAAACATAATTAGATTTGTGATCAAGACCTAGTAACAAAGCCAGAAAATAAGCACACTTTTGAATTCAATCTAGTTCTGCAGTGTGGTAATATTTAGGTTTAACTTCATCTCTATAACTGGTCTTTTTATGGAATACCTGTTTTGGATGGTTTTCTACCAGTTGAGTCTTATGTTAGTATGTCCCTTTGTATTTTATATATCATCATAACTTTCTTATGCCAAAAATAGCATCTAGCATCTCTCATCCTCTTGCAGCTCTTGCTCTCCAAGATGCTGACCACCCAAAAGAGAAATTAAAAAAAAAAAAAAAAAAAAGATGTCAGCAGATGGATTCTGCATAGTCTGGAAACAACAAAGCTATTGTGTTTGGAGGTCAGTTCTTGACTGATGCATTTGGAAGGTAGGGGATTACCTACTGAAAAGCTGATTTCTAGTCACTTGCATTAGCTACCACTGTTTTACACATAGCAGCAGCTGTGTGTCAGTTAAGTGTACATTTCTAGAGTTAACAAACTATCAGTGAGAGTAAATGCAAACACAACCAAGAAACAGGGAACAGAAAGTGCTAGAGTCAATGACTATCAAACAAAGAAATAAACAAACAAAAAAAACTATGAACCGTTTAGTATGAATATAAATAAGGATGAAGCAAACAAACAAACAACAACACAGAATTTAACAATGCTGTGAGGTGCTGAAACGGAGAAACCTGTAGCTGGAATGCCTCCTTCCTAGGCAAGCTATTCATAACCTCTGCGAACGTCTGGCATTACAGCTGCTGAAACTCTGCAGTATCTTATAAACCTCACTAGGTAACTGTCTCACTGTCATGAATAAACATTTGCAAAGGATGCCTCTGTGGTAGGAAGATATTAGTCCTCTTTCACAGACAGGAAATTGAAATCTGAGACAGACTGTTTTATCCAAGGTCAGAGTATCTGTTGTCCACACTGGAAAATGAACAGGCATCTCCACTGTCCTACACCAGTGTACTGCTAATATGGTATTCAGATCTATCATTATGTTTGCATTGAATAAGACCTTAATTTAGACTTGATATCAGCTTAAAATAAGCTGCTGCTTTTAAGACTTCTCACAAGCTTGTAAGGAGTTAACACAGTTGAAGGTAAAACTTCCAATAAACGTGAGCTGTTTTAATTACAGGCCATCACAACAGTATGACATTTTTCCCCCAAACAGCAAGGACATAAGTCTCTACACAATAACTTTATAAATAATTAAAGAGAAAAGTAGGTCAATGTCAAGGATTAAGTGGTACAGCAGCATAAAGTTAATCAAAGTTAATATTTAATTCACCAGGATAATAGTCCCATTTTGCTGTGTTCCAGACTATAGTTTTAAATTAAGTGCTAAAATGGAAATAGACTAGTGTTTCACTTTACCTCTTTTCAATTCTCTGCGTTTCTAAAATGAACTCTGCAACGTCACGTTGATAAATCACATAATGCCACATGGATCCATCATTTCTATAGCACAGCAGAACATGTTAATTTGAAATATGAAACTTATAGCACCAAATTTTTATCAGGTCAAATGTATGGACATTTGTAATCAAGTTAATGGCTATAACACTTAGAGTTTGTATATCTGGAATTCTCATTTTGTTTGTGTGAAGAAAAAACATCAGAAATATAAATGGAGAAAAAGTCTTTATGCTTTCAGATGATGATTAGCTACAAACCATTAACACATACGAAAAAATTACAACATCTTATGGCAAACAGAGAGATGATACAGGTGGGAAACAGAAATAAAATGTCATTAGGAAAGCATAATAGGCAATTGTAATTTATTATTATATTATTGTGAGTTTCTTGAATTCTTTTAATGCAATGACAGCACTTTTGTTAAACAATGCCTTTTTTTTTTTTTTTTCTCTCTGAGGAACATTATATTTCTATTGCCCTTCAGATTTTGTTATTATGAAATCATTTCAGAAAAAATTGCTATTAGTGAGACAAACTTGGCTTGTCATTGTTCTATGCTTTCTGAATAATGTATGTCATGCTTTTTAAGGTCATAGATGGAACTTTTAATCAACAATCTTTTCGTTAGACAAAATCCCGGTTTTTTGGGTACACAAAATTATGAACATTTTTTGGGTTTTGGACAGTCAAAGCATAGACAGTGAGTTACAATAAGAGATGTTCTGCTTATGTTCCTGAGCCAAGTGTAGCCATCTTAAATCTCAGAAAACTCAAAAATCTCTCAATACAATCACTAAATCAAAGAAATCAAGTAAACTGAACAATAATGGAGCTGGATACAAGATACCTTTTTCTTTGCTGAGCTACAAAGAAAAAGACAAATAACAGTATCACCAACAGAGACCTAGTCACACCTTATGTTAAGATGATGAAGATAATGAAAGTCGCAAGAATTTAGGAACTGTCATGCACAGTATCTAAGCAAATCTCCATTTATAACAGCAGAGCCAGAGTAGCCTGGGACGCCTGTAGTAATTGCTATAAACTCCTCTGGACAGTGGTTTACACTTCTATAATTCCGTGAATTGCCACATAAACTTATAATTTAATAAAAATTAGTAGTATCATATTTTAAATATGTGCCTGCTTTGAATGACTGCTTTTGCGTAAAGAAAACATATCAGTCTAATTTGTAATTACAGTCTCTGGACCTTTACTCTTTTACCTTTAGAGTACATCAAAGTATAATTGCATATGACAGTATGTGTCTATGTGGTATACTTGAAACTGTTAGACTGACAATTAAATACCAGAAACTGCAGTCTAAAAATATCATTGTTAATGTGCTGAAACATTTTCTTGTTGTGGTAATGTAGAGCTGTAACGTTTCCCTTCACCTTACCTGCCTTTGTGCCCTGTGGTGCAGTTCTTAAGCACCATGCTTCTGTTGTCCAATGAATGTCACAAAAGAGGACATAAAAAGGTGAATTTGAAGTAAAAAGAAATGAAAAAAATCACCCAAAGAACTGTGTCATAGAACCAATGAATGTGGTGCAACAGAAATTTATGTGATTCAGCAAAGAGCTCAGCAAGTTTATTGAAAAAAATGTGATTTTATACACAGTTCATGAAGTATGGAATGAAGTGACTCCAACATGTAAGAAGCATTTATTTGCCTCTTCTACTGCTTAAATTCTGATTCCTAAACTGGTGGACAAATTTGATTTTAATGCCATTCTATAGCATTGCACAGTTTAAACTATCTGCTATTATTTTCAAAAGACAAGTAGACTATAGTCCTAACAGTGCAGGATTTTGCATAGCTAAGACTTTAATGATCTACTCTGAAATACTATTTATGTGAAATACTATTTATATGAAGAGCTTATACAGTTAGAAACATTAAATTTCTGTATCATTAATCCAAGTTGTTGACTTGCTTGGAACACTAGGTAAAACACATGCACCTATTTCTCCTTCTGCAATATGTTATAAACAATAATGAGAAAAGACAGGCTTTGCCAGTCACTAATTTTATAATAATTAATTAATCAATTAAAGGCAATTAAGCAATTAACACACTGAGGCTCTGATTTTCAGTAAAATTTAAAAAATAAATAAATAAAAAAGAGAGGCAGTAGAATTCCAGGATGTATTTTGTTGGACTATGGACAGATTCTTCTCTACAAAGGAATTTCAACAGTTTACTTATGGAAAATATGGATAGAAGACTGGGTACTGCAGAAAAGCTGCATATATGCTAATGCCATGCAGTTTGGTGGCATTGCTGTTTATGGAGTTATGCAGAGAATCTACTCTTCCTTTGCTAATGTTATGAGAAAAGCCTGACTTGTAAGAAATGTAAGAGAAAGCTAGCACAGTTTCATAATGTGCTGCTGATAAGAATGTCTGAAATATTACAGTCTATTTGGAAATGTCCTTGGAGCTTTTACTTAGGGTTCTCTTGGGGAAAGAAAAGTCCTAATAGACCATTCTTTTAATAGTAATGATAACAAATAGAACTGATATCAGTCAGCTGTTGTATATCAGGAAAAACTGCCTCCTGTTTATTTTAAAATGACACAGTCTATCCACATCTGTATTGTCTTACACATTTTCTGGAGAAAGGGCTTCTCCTGTTCACTATTTAGTAAGATATTGTTTGAGACACTAGGTGAAACATATACATGTACCGCAGTCTTGCCTTAACATAGATGCATGATATATTCTGCATTTCTCCAATCTATTTTATGGAAAAAAAAAAAAAAAAAAAAAAAGAGAGAGAGAAAGAAAAAAGAAAAAGACTCCCATATTGTGTTAAGACAACTGGTTTTGAGTTGGGTCGAGTTAGGCCTGGCTGGAACAAAATGGAAAAAATCAAGCCTGAGCAATGAAAGGTACACAGAACCCTGAAACAGGAATCATAAGGGAAGAAGAGGCTGAAAATAAGGTTGCTGTCTTGCTTTGTTTTCTGATTACCTCTAGATCTTTTAAGTCAAATTCCAGTAAGTAAATATGTGAATATGTGTAACTGAAAAAGAAAAAGGGGGGCTTTTCACAATATTTTCTGCAAAGACTATGAACAGTATTTATTACACATATCACTCTAGTTGAGTCGATCTTGTAAAAATGAAGAATCTTAATTACACAGGTTTTCTAACAAGACATTTACATTAAGAAGCAGCAGACGTTTTTTTTTTTTTTTTTTTTCCTCCCAGGGGCTGCAAATTAAGTATAAACAAGCTTGGAGAGAGAGGAATTCTTCTAGGCTTCTAGTCTAGTTATCTGCATCACTAAGAGATCAGTCCATGCTCAGGACAGAACAGTGGGACAGAGCGAAACCCTTCCTTGTCTGGAGACACAGAGGAAAATAAATTATCTTTGTTATTCAATATCTCATAATTATGCCCTTATTTTTTGTCTGTGACATACAACAATCTCACCCAGATATTTATATCCAATGAAAAGAAGTTGTTTCATTTCCTCTTTGCATGGAGACTAAAGCATATGGCCTTTATCCTCCCCAAACCTGAATATAGGAACAATCTGTTTTTTCTGTTTACATTTTTCATAACAAAATTTGGTTCATCTCATTACATATTTTCCTTCAGAGGAGAGGTTAAAATGAGAAAAAAAATCATAATTATAAACCAAGAATACAAAGAAATAGTGAATTTGCCTCAATCTGCCTAGTATGATTTAACTATTCTGTGCAGAGATAAAATTGAATGCTAATTATACCGTATAAAACTGCATAAACAGATTCCAAGCTACCTGCTGCTTCCCTTATGTCCTTTTCAGCACAAATCATACTACAGATTTCAGACCAAAGTTATGGAGTGTAGATTACTAGACATGGCAAAATCCAGCCTTTATAAAGAGAAAGAAAAATTAAGATTTTAAAAGGGGAGAATTCTGCAGGAAAAAGGTGCACTCAAATGAAATGTATTTCATCTATACACCTTTAAAGGTGTGTATATATATATATATATACGTGTATAAAATTACGTGAACACTTTTTAGAAAATTAAAAATAAAATCCAGTCAAAAATCCTCTAAGAATGAATTGCTGTGAAGACCGAGAATGGGAGCAGGAGAAGCAAAACTGAATACTGAAGTGTACAAGGCATACAAACAGGACAGTTACATTGCTTTTAATAAAAATAAACTGTATCATCAAAGAATACGGAGGCAGTTGTAGGGTTTGTCATTTGAACTTTGAGATGCCAAGAGTGTCTTCAAGGTCTTTCATGTGGATACATACTCCAGCCACATCCTGAATCCAAGACATGGTAAGGATGTATCATGACATGTGCCAATCCTAATCCTCATCTTTAATGCTTTGATTTCTGTGAAAAGAAAATTTCAGTGCATAGGCTTGATGCACCAAAACTCCAGGACATAGAAGAGCTTATACTTGCTGTTCAGTGTAGCTGCTGAAGATTTGCCACATTCATTTCTAATCAGTCCCTGTGCAGCAGAATTTACACAATTTGTGTGCAAATGCAGACCTGGACCTTATATGGATAATAAATTTTTGTAAGCCGTAAAAGAACAACATGCATGCAACCAGGCTTTGCCAGCAGTGCTACGAGTGCTGCAACTTGTCAGCTATAGAAATACATCCGTTATCAGAAAAAAGTCAGTGCTACCAGGGTGGAAAGCATCCAATTAAAATAAGTGAGAATGTACAAGAAAATACTTTATTTTATTTTAGTAAATTATTCTTTACTTAAAATGAACTTAACACTCTGGTCAGAGTAAAGATGAATATGGATTTAATATATACTAGATAAAGCCTAGTGCTAGGGAAGCATAGGGAAAAAATAAACAAACAAAACAACAAATAAACAACCCCTCCCCCCACACTCCCATCCCCAGCAACAGTTACTGTCTGCAGTTTATTTACTACTGATCTTGGATGTCTTCATACACAACATTTTGTAGTGTTTCTGCAGTTCTGAATTCTAAGTAAACAGATAATTAATGGTCCAATCTTGTTATGTCAAGCTATGCAAAATGCTTCTTCTGCAGCCTTTTGTTCTAAGATGCTCTTTGTGGCATTGCCATCTGTTCCTAGTGAATGTTGCCAGGACAGGAAAAAAAAAAAAAAAAAGACAGGTAGATTTTCTCTGTCTGGTGAAAATGATTGACAGCAGAAGTGTAGCCAAGAAATTAAGAGTAAACCAAACCAAATATGTTTGAATCACTTGGTTTCAATGTAATTATTACAGGACTAAGTTGTAAGGTTGTGATAGAGATCTGAACTGAGAGAGAGGTTAAATTTAATTAAGACTCATAAAGGCAAACACCCCAATATTCTAAACTTGCAAACATTATGATCAGATCAGATTTCTTGAATTCAAGGAAAATAATTATATACTTGGAGTTAGGCACGGACAGAACATTCCACAAGTTTGAGCCTTAAGTAAACCACACAGATGTGTGTGGTTTAAGATAAACCACAGGATGGGGTTAAGGAATTTAGGAATAACTTGGAATTTAAGGAAATTAAGGAATAACTTGGCCATAAAAAAGTAGGATGCAATGTATATGAATACTGGTCAAGCACTAGCTCACCTATGACCTCTTTGAAGAGCAGAGTATGAATAAATGAATAGAAACCTCACTGTAACAAGAGGACTAAGTAGCAACTAATTCAGACATCAAAAATATCTGAAGGAAATTATAATGTCTTAGAGGAAATTATAAATTATTGAGGAAAAGGAATGGATGGATGGCTCTGAGTCAAAATAAAATGAGCTATACAGCAAATCAAAGCGTTCACAACTTCCTTGAACAACTTTCTGATACAACTATTTGTCTGAATCTCACTGCAAGTGATGAATTGGTTTTCAGTCACTCTTGCTATCCATAACTGTATAAGTTTGCTGAAAAAAAAAATAAAATCAACAGAAGAATTCAGTCAGAAGCACCCTTTTATGGGTGAATTTAATGAAAATATAAAGTTACACATAGTTTTTGGACTATATGTGTTTATTTTAAAAAAGTACATAATAAATATTTTTATATTCAGCAGTCTTATCTACTAGGAAAATGTAGATGTCCCTTGACCATACAAATTTTACTCTGTTTATGTGTTCTACCCATCCTGTCTCCATTCCCTTCACCATGATTGTTGTCCTGAAACGAAGACACAAAACAAATGTAAAGTTGCTAAAGCAAAGTTTAATGTATTCTAGACATAACTCTAGGGTTTGCTATTTTTTTACCTGTCTTCATCTCTTCAGTATGGAGCACTATTTGTACTGAATTATATCACTGAAATTTTCATTCTTTTTGATAACCAAATCTACAATAATAGTATGCAAATTGTACGTATTAAGCTGGAATCTCATAATGCTCATGCTCCTTTCCTCCTTCCCCCCCCCCCCCCCCCAACCAACCCCCAGGTATCCTTGAGGATATTAGGCATATGCTTAATTTTAGCACATTGATAGGTTTCAACTTGAACATTTTAACACAAGGACCTAAAATATCACTTTGATGGCTTAAGATGAATATGAAATAACCATCCCTCCTATGTAGTTTTTATAATCATATTTCCCCCCACCCAGCCCTCCTTCCCCATGAAACAGGAGCTTGTCATACTTTCAAGAAATAAAACACAGATGGGATACATCTTCTGTGTTTTGGAGAAACCTACTACAAATATGACTAGATACTGAAGCTTGGGGTCCTGTAATTGCTACACAAGCAATTTCAGAGAAAAATCAGGATTTAGAGAACAACCATGTGCATGAAAACACCAATGCAAAGAAACAAAAATTATTAAGGAAAGTGGAAGGAGAAATATTGCAGAATTTAATCAGGCCTGGAATATTTACTGTGTGGAAAGGGGCCTGACACATCATCAGTGGAGGACAAAGAGGACCAGCAATGTTCCTGATGTTGGTACTAGAAATGTTGACTGTTCTACTGATGTTAACTTCCACTATTTCTCTGAATGTAGCTCTTTGATCCACAGCCAGCATGATTCAGGCCTTTGTGTTTGCATTTTTCAGTGCTTCATTGATGAAGGAATTGGATGACCTCTATTTCAGCTCATGAGAGAAACAAGTTTCCAATTTGTTTCTGTATATTCAGCAAAAAATATAAAAAAAATAAATCATTATAATCTCTGTATTGAATATGGCATATGATATTTTAAAATCAAGGTGTATGCTAGGCCTGGCGTGGTACAGGGAATGATGAAGCATGGAAGTTTTAATACGTGGGATGAAACCTAGACTTACTGAATCTAGCAGGAAATTTGTTTTTGGCTTAAACAAAGCCTTAATTATATTGGTGGTTTTCCTTCCTAATTTTTTTTTTTTTATCTGATAAATAATATCGGAGAAACCATTTCACCTCTTGCCCTCTCTGGCTTTGATTCGTTTCAGTTAGTTGTGATAATCCATCTGAGCTGCTGGCAGTCTCTTACTACTAGTTATAGAGCTCCTAAGCACAATGGCACTCTTATCTCAGTCTTTACTTTTCATCTTTTTACATAAACAACAATATAAAAGCAGACTATCAGGAAATCCATAAGCAGTCTGTATTTTCATTGGGGCCAGCTGCAGAATTGCTGGAGATAATGAGAACTTACACATGAACTCTTACTGAAGAGAATCTTTTCATAGCTACAGAAAACAGCACATGCCTGGTACAGAAAACTGCAGTACTCTGAGACGGGTGGCATTGAAAGCAGTGTATTAATACAGAGTACCTATAAACCAGACAAGGTGAGAGAATTAAGAATAAACTCTCTCACTACATTCTTCCACTTGCACTTGTAGCATAGATTACAGATGATATGTCTGTTTCTGTGTCACAAAGCCTACTGCATGTCAACACTTACCGAGAACAGGGCAATTTAGAGTGTCAAGTGCTGCTTGAAATATGTCCTTTAACTTTCCTTAATTGTCAAACTTTAAGAGTTACCTTAAATTTAATTTTGTTGCATTTAAGGTCCAGTTTTATGATGATATAATTTATTTTGGACATTACCGGTGACATTGTTCTGCCCGTCAATGGAAACATGAAAGAATATCATCATAATGAATATCCATGAACTCACATAAATCATTCAAAATACTTCAGATATGCACAGAGATTTTACATTGACCCTGTAATGTCTTTAATAAAACTATTTCAACATCAGCTGTGTCAGCAACAGAGACATGAAATAATGGTGTTTGAGCCACATCACTTCAGCTTTTAAATATTTTGGAAAAATACTGTTAGTTTTCTTTTAAGTAGTGTATGATCCTTCCCAAATTACAGTCTCATGTTACAACGTAGACATCATATGCCAGGAATACATGGGATTTTCTTTTTATGTTGTTTCATAGTATCAGGGAGCTGTAGTTATTACTTGAATCGAATCATTTAACAACAGATATTAGGAATATGTCTACTCAGCAGAATGAAGATGTGAAACCACTGTAGCTTTAATTTAGCCATAGGAATGAAGGTGATATCACTGACAGCCTGGAGGACTTGGACTATGACTGTCATTTCCATCATGTCATTGATACTCCTGCTAGACTTATTAAAACTACTCTTGTTTAATTTTGTGGGGTGGATAAAACCTTAGAGGACTTTCTTTGAGCAGTCCAAGGCACCACAATTTTACATCAGCTCTGACACTAATGTAATTCTATTGATCAGAGAAGAATTCCATGAATCAGGGCGGAGTTCAGCATCTACCTTGGCAGGGAAGCAGACTATTCATATCTCTTGGTAAGCAAGACCTTGGAAAGAAGCCACTTACACAGTTTCAGTTACAGAAGGGTAGTTTATTCTCCCTCTTTCTACATTTTAAAATTATAACCTGACCTGCTTCAAAGTAAACTGCTTTTTGCTTGCCAGGAAGCACTGGCAAAGATTTGGGAAACTTAGAAACTATTATAACAACTGAACTGCTATGGGGTTGGAGCTGGAAGGGAAGAGCACTGCTGAGAGAAAAAGAGGTCCTCAAAGAACTGCTGGGATTTTAGTGTGTGTGATTTGTGTTGTCAAGTGTGGTAAAAAAAGCACTCAAGTCTTCTTTAGGAGAAATAATCAGCTATGAAATATCAGATTAAACTTTCTATGCTTTATGTATGAATTTCTGTGAGGACAGAACACAGTTAATAAAAGATTAAAAACCATACTTCAAGTCAAAAGTAAACACAATTGTTTTACTTTAAACTATTCCTCATGTAATTGCTTAAAGTTTCAGACATTAACATCTGCAATCAGAAACATCCTCATTTCTCATTCTCAGACCATGCTCCTGGAGTTCTGAGATTAAAAGTCCAAGGTAATGATATGATTTACTATCTTACAGGTGTACAGAGAAAACATGTCCTTGAGAAGAGTGAAAGATTTAAACTGAATACTTTTCTCGATGCAAGAAAGAGACAATGAAGTGTCAACGATGACATTTTAGTGATTTTTTTTTTGTCCTTCTGATGTGGATACTCTGCATGGTGTATAAATAGCTGGAAAACAAAATAAAATATGAAGGTACGAAGGAAGGAATCTCTTCTAAGACAAAAATATCTTCAAAACCAAAACCTGGAAAGACATACCTTGAGATAACAGGGAAATTAGTGAAAATAATGTAATAGTGAAATTCTAGTGAAATTTCACAAAAATCAGAAATCTACATGAAGTATGGCTTCCATGGGCTGGAAAAAATAATAAAAAAAAGGATGCCATAACTGCCATAAAGGCTGACATAAGGATGACATAACTGCCAGATCACTCCCTAATCAAGTTCTGCTGAAATGATCTAGGTTAGAAAAATCCTTCCTTTAAAGAAGGTAAGCTAATTCTGTTACTTTGATAAAACTGAGGATGTAATCTATCTTGTCTGCCAGCAGAACAGAATGCCAAATGATTTTCCTATTTTGTATAAAACGTACAAATTTAGAAACACGGTGAACTGTGAGCAAATAACATAGCCAAAGGACTACAGAAGTTACTATAAGATTATAAATATTTGAGATTCAGATTTTAGTTTGCATGATAAACCTACAAATCATTTATGCATGCGCATGTACAGAGAATGGTAAAAAGGAAAAGTGTGTGTTTTATAATACCAAAACATGAATCTGATTTAATGAGAAATTACATCACCGATTCACCAAAAGGTCAGTATTTTCAAATACCCAACTTAGGTGAAGTATGTCTCAATTAAAACCTAGGGAAAGATGCATGCATTTTAAAAAGCCCTCACATTGATTTCCACATAAAATGAATGGTAACTGATCAAACTATTTGCATACTTTTTAAAAAAAACAAAACAAAACAAAACATTTTTTTAGGAGCATACTCTTGGATATTACTCACAAATATAAATGTATTTGTGAACTTGTCAGTGTCAGACAATCAGACTATTTATAGAGTAATTTCAACTTCATGGTAATGGATACTATTGCCACCACAGTGCTAGAATGCAGTTTATTCTTTATGCCACAACCTTGAACAATGTATTAAAACACTTAATTTTCCAGATTCTTTTTTTTTTTTTTTTTGTTACCCATCTGTTTTTCCTATTAGCAATGTATTTCTCAAGGCAAATGATTGTAATAAGGCTAGTAATTGAAAGTTTTTTCTACACTAATATTTTATAATACAATCCCCTTAACCAGGTGTCATTAGCAAAAGTACAGTTCAATTTCAGGTGGTATTTAAAAGATTCATTTTAAAACAAGGATTATTAAAAGCCCTCTCTTCCCTACCATCAAGCTTTAGG
This sequence comes from Anas acuta, assembly GCF_963932015.1. Lineage (NCBI taxonomy): Eukaryota > Metazoa > Chordata > Aves > Anseriformes > Anatidae > Anas > Anas acuta. The sequence continues at coordinate 87,678,733 of NC_088979.1, forward strand.
GTTTTGTCCCCTCTGAGGGAGAGGTTCTGCACAGTGATGGAGTGGAATAAGAGCTTTCAGCACTGGTCCTGCTCTTTTCTCTCTCACCACTTCTGGAAATGAGGAATGGCCACTCCTTTCCACCTGCTCTGGCACTCTTCTGATCCCTGTTTGAACGAGTTCAGATGAGTGAAGTGGCAGAAAGCTATTCAGTTTCTTGATGGGTTTCTTGCTGATTCAGCTAAACAAAACCTGCCATAACACAAATTTTACAGCTTTTTAGGTTGGGCAGAACCTCAGAAAGCATCAATGGAGAAAATAAAGCATGGAGACCACATTTCAAGGTATCTAATTTCTTTGCCACCTTTCCTGTAATAGCTGTTCTAAAAATGCAGCCAGCTTAATGAAAGGATTTGGCTCGCCAAGATGTCAGATGAGTGCCAGAGTTGGCACAAGGAAAGCAGCAGCAGCAAAGATATATCTGGAAGTCATCTCTTTCAGCTCCAATGAGCTATTAGACTGGCTAAATCTGTCTTATGGGATTGCACCCTTAAACATGCCACACTAGCAGATGTTTGGGAGTATATGAACCGACGTTTGCCAAAAAAAGAAATTAGATTTAAATATTGACACAGCCGACCCCCAACAGCATACTTAAATGTACAGTTCTAGATTGCTGGAACCAATAGTTCTTCTACACTGCAGAGGCCCAAAGGATCCCTATTAACACAAACCTATTTGAGCCCACAGATCAGTTACTCTTTATTTATTTATTTATTTATTTATTTAGGGGGTGGGGAGGGATGTGAAGTTACTGAACACCTTTCCCTGGAAAAAGTTGTTTCTCTTCCCTTAATTTTACCTTCCCCTGAAACCTAATTGCATTACCTAACGTGAATTAGCATGAAGGTGAGAAGATGTCTGGGATGTGTGAAGGTCTCCTTAAATTGGTTATCTGCCAATAGAAATACGACAGTAAAGTACATGGTCCAGTAACAGTATATGCAAATTCAAGATTCCTACTTCTGGATCTAAAATATCAGAGCAATATGCTTCAAAGCACTCATGTGACCCCCCCCCCAAAAAAAAAAAAAAAAAAATCCCTTTTGAAGATTTACATTTTTTTTTTAAATATGTTGAATGAAGCTTTTGCATCATTCTACTGGGTTGGGTATCAACTACTTTGAAGCACTTGGTGTAAAGGTGTAAAACTGCTATTATATACTCCAGCTATTATAAGTTATATAAGCAATTTCCATAAGAATACAACCACATACTCATCCTAATCCAGAACAAACAAATCCTGCTAGGTGAGCTGTCCATCGAATACAGTAACAGCCTTAGGGCTTTGTAAATTCAGGTCAGCATCCCTTGACTGGTACAGATCAACTGTCTTTGGTTCAGGCAGAATCAGTCAGGATCACAGTTTGTTCCACCCAAGGAATCCATTGCAAATTGAAGATGGAGGCAGTACTGCCATCAGGAATGCCTAATAAAATGTGTAGGTAAAACATTCTTAACGGTGACACTTTTCCCTTAATTCTCACTCATTTTCAAGTAAATACTCCAGTAAAATACAGAGACTGTGAATGGTGGTCAGTCTGACAAATGAACAGTCTCAATATACGTGAGAAATATATGTGTGAAACATAACAAAATATGTAAATTCCAAAACCTTGTTTTAATGAAATACTTCTCTTGTACTAAAGATGTCTTGCTAAAATTACTCTTAATGATATTCCACATTCAATGCCTTTTTTTTTTTTCCAGAGAAAAAGTTAGCTTCACTTGTACTAATCATTGAATTGATCCCTCAGTTTTACATCTCATCTTAAGATCAAATTTCATTTTTCAGCCCTTACACAGGGAGGAATAGTAGGTATTTACAGAGCATCAGGATTCAATTCCCCACTGGAAAAAAAACACTCTCTCAAGCTAATGGTGCACTAAAGCACTGACAGCACAAACCAAATGGTTGTTTGGTCTTGTTCTGAAAGTGAAGTCTTGCCCTCTGGCTGAGAACCAAGTGTGCTACCAGATGAGCAATACAGGGACACTGAAGAGCAACATGAAAGAGCATAACTGCTAAGACTGCGCTGTATCACCTTCATATCCAAGGTTTTTCTCTGAGGTAAAAACAAAACAAAATACAAACAAACAAGCAATCTTTTTTTGGATATAAATCTATTCATGACTGGACAACCTGGAGCTGGGTAAATTAGAAGAAATGAGACACACCCACTTTTTTATTTTTATTTTTATTTTTATTTTTATTTTTATTTTTATTTTTATTTTTATTTTTATTTTTATTTTTATTTTTATTTTTATTTTTTTATGTGTTTTCATGTAGTTTACATCAAAACATGACTTGTCTGTCAGGGATTTTGGTTTCCAATTGTTTTTAAACAGAACGCTTTGTAGCCTTTTGTTTAACTTGAATGCCTTAGATAGGCAAAACTCTGACACAAAAATAAAGACTATTCAAATCACTAAATGTCAACATAAGAAACATTACTAAATATGTCTAGGGCATTAAGAAACATTACTAAATATGTCTGAGACTTTTTGGATGTTTTAATTGGGAAAGAAATGCTCTGCCCTGAATAAAATGCTATGTATTTGGATACATTAAAAGTTAAAAAGAAAGAAATGAATGCATAAATGTACTTATGAGAGAAAGAGGAACAGTTTTGATTATATTGATGCAATTTCTGGCACTTAATAATAAATCAAGTTTCAGTTACAGCATGGGATACCCATACTGATGTAGTCATCAAAGAAAAAACCTTTTTGTATATGTTAGTTTATAAACTGAAGTGCCAGAAGAGTCATTGTATGACAGTAGAGTTGTATCTACATTTGAGACTTGGTTGAAAGAGAAATGTCTTGAAAAATTAGATACCTGCAACCCCATTGCTACATCAGGAAAATTTCTATTGTAGACTCAGTATAAAAGTTACATATGACCCCGTGCAAGCAGCATCCTCCCATAAACAGAATGTTCCCACTACTGGTCTAAGTTTGAAACTGTAAAGGCAATACTTTGAATCTCAGCTGTACCATACTTTCTCACAGATACCTTCTAAGTTGCAATCTAGTAAAAAACATAATTGGATTCCACAGTCAGTCCAATAATACATACCTCATGGGAGAAGTGCTACTGAAGTCAACTAAAAGCTCATTTTCTAAAACGTGGCAAGTTTTCTCTTGGAAGTTAGTGAAAGAGGAAAAAAAAAAAAGAAGAAGGAAAAGACTAGAAAGGAAAAAAAGAATCTAACATAGCAATGTTGAGAAAACACTGATTTATGTACCATGAAACACTCATGAATGGCAAGAAAATATACTAGATGATTAGACAAGTATTTTCCAGTTATTAATGATACTATTCAAATGACAAACTTCATAACATTTATATTTATTTAATTTTATATATATATTTTTTATTTTTTAATATATTTTTAAAAAAATTCTAAGCTTTTTTTTTTTTTTTTTTTTTTTTTTTTTTTTTCTTCAAGAATGTTCAGTGAAAGATTGCTTTTTGCTTCAGGGACAAAACTCAGTCTGCAAACAGTAGATATCAGTACATTGGTGCAATGTAACAATTCTCCACCACTGCAAAGACAATAAAAGACTTTATCATTTATCATATTTGAGTCTGTGGAAAAAAAAAAAAAGAGTCCTTAGACAAAGATCTGGAAGCCTTGCATTAGTAAACTGTACGACTGCTTAAGGAGACATCAGAAAAGTTAATAAAATAATATTTTAATAAAACATTTTTTAATTACATGATGCATTTTACAGGTAAAACCAAAGATAATTATAATTAGGATTATATATAGTGTATATAATGTAGGATTATGGAAATATCCTATAATGTAGGATTTTGGAAAACCTACATTTGGAAAATAAGGTTTACATGAGGCAAATAACCCTCCTATGCTTTATATTACATGTATACTTTTTGTGCTTTTTGTAAACAATATCCCTTTTGAGTCCAATTGTGAAGGAATACTTAGAGAGAAATGGCTATATAACTATGTAAGCTGACATAGGACTAGCTTCATAGGGAAAAGAAATTGCTGAGATCTGGACTAAACTTTCTACGTTCCTAAGAAGCCCAAAGCTGTTAGAGGCATTTGCTTAAAAAAATACAATTTTTTATTGAATGAAAAGAAGTTTGTCCAGGATTGAGTTAAACATCCCTTGGTAGCAGATATTGATGGAGCAGGTACAGAAGGCTGCTGAAAACTGGCTACTTTCTTTAAAACTGTGCCAAGGTTCTTCTAGTTGACATAAAATATAAAATGTTTCTGGTTTAGTCCATATAAGGCACAAAGAAGTAACTCTTTACTTACTGCATTGAGTAAATACTGTTCTCTGCTGCACCCACTTTCAGTTAGTCTAACTAACAAAGTAAATGAGTTTTTCATTCAAGAGTAAAATCACATTCGGACAATCACTATTCCTCTATCCCTCCTGTGTAAACATCAAGGCCTGTTAATAGTTATTTTCTTAGTCTGAAGTCCATATGTCACACCGACGAGATGAGTCTCTGAGAACAGGAGATCTAAGCTGAGGTGGAAATACTCACTTCAGGGCATGACAAGCTTGTAGGGAAAATGGAAACGTTTTAAATGGGTGGATGAAAAGATCAGGAGGTCATAAAGATGGGCCACGTACTGCAAAGCAGAGGAAGGGAATTATTCGCGGGGGATGGTTTAACGGGAGATCCACATCATTCATGAGATCCACGCAGGATCTCATGCAGCAGAGGCAGCAACACCAGAGCACCCTGACAGAGCCTCACCAGGACCCCAACCCCACACATTCACCCTTGGCTGTGCAGGGGCATGTCCACCTCCCTTCTGCACGGCAGCATTAAGGTGTTAATCAAGCCGAAGGGGCAGCAGAGCCCTTTTGCTTCAGCCCTGGTGTTACTCCATGTCTCCCCCAGCCCCAGCCCGCGGGCCGGCCGCCATTTCGCGACGCGCGGGGTCCCCTCTCGCCTCCGGCCACGCCGCAGCCTGACGGCGGGGGCGGACGCCTCGCAGGCTCCCTCTAGGCATCGCTGCCTCGGGAAAGGAGGAGGAGGGCTTTCTTTTTTTTTTTTTTTTTTCTTTTCTAATTTTTCCCTCCTCTCTCTCTTTTCCAGCCAGTAAAGAGTGTCTGCCCCTTTGAACCGCGGGCACAGCGGCTGCACGCACACACACATCACAAACACACACACACACACACACACACACACACACACACACCACACACTCACACACGCACACCCAGCCGCCGGCTATAAATAAGTTAACAGCCGGGCAGAGGGCGAGCAGTGCGCCTCTCCCGCCGGGCGGAGGCGGCGGGGACCGCGACCGCCACCGCCCGCCCCGAGCAGCCTCCTCCCGGGCGGCTCAGCCCCGACCCCGACCCCGGCCCCGGGTGCCATGGCGTGCGTGGAGCGCTGCCGCTGCTGCGCGGGCGGCCGGCGGCACAGCAGCATCCTCTACAGCATCCTCAAGAGCCAGGAGCAGGCGGAGGCGGAGAGGCGGCAGCCGCCGCCGGGGCAGGGGCCGAGGCAGGGTCCGGGGCCGGTGGCGAGGCGGGGGCCGGCGTGCGGCGGCTGTTCGTGCGGCTCGCAGCGGCGGGTGGCCCTGAAGAGCCCGCAGGTGGCGTGCAAGGCGGCCTCGGCCGTGCTGGTGAAGACGCTGCGCTTCGTGCAGAACGTGCCCTGCTTCCAGGAGCTGCCCCTGGACGAGCAGCTCGTCTTGGTCCGCAGCTGCTGGGCGCCCCTGCTGGTGCTGGGGCTGGCGCAGGACCGGGTGCACTTCGAGACGGTGGAGAGCGCCGAGCCCAGCATGCTGCAGAGGATCCTCACCAACCGGCGGCAGGGCGAGCACACCCCGCCGCGGGGACCGGCGCCGGGGCGGCCGCACCCACCCTCGGCCGGCGACATCCAGGCCATCGAGGGCTTCCTTGCCAAGTGCTGGAGCCTGGACATCAGCACCAAGGAGTACGCGTACCTCAAGGGCACCGTGCTCTTCAACCCGGGTGAGTGCACGCGGGGGTCCCCCAGGGGAGGTGGCGGAGCAGGGGGGCGCGGGGCGCAGTCCCCCCAGGGGTCGGGCCGCGGCCGCTGTCCCGGGAATGAAACAAACCGAGCCCGTGGCAGTGGCTTGGGACAAGGCGGGAGGCAGCCGCAGCTCCCCGCCTGCTTGGAGCCGCCCTGGGGATCCGTCTGTCCGTCTGTCCGGCCGGCGGAGCTCAGAGGCCCCCCGGACAGCTCGGCACCTGCACAGCGGGGACAAAGCGGGGCAAACCTCAGGCTCTCGGGTGTGCCACGGCAGGGGAGTGCTTTGCGTTGCGTTACTGTTCTTTCTTTTTATTTTCATGCATCGTTTCTCTTCCTAAAGACTTCCAACAGCTCTACCAAGCGGTTACCATGTCAGTTACTTACCTGGAAGGCAACTGGATATGGCACTTCCTAACTATGGCTCTACCAAGTTGTATTTAGCACTTCTGCCTTCAGACTGTTGCACTGAAAAGCAAAATCCCTCTGCTCCCACTCCCTCAATATCTTCAGTGTAGTTCCCTAGGAAACTTTCTATCGTATATTGGAGTTAATACTTGTTGCCACTTCTTATCTGGAGCTACTTAGAAACTGCTGTCAAAAGAAGCCTTATAAAAGCCTAAATAATGCCTTTTGTAGAAGTGAACAAGTTATTAAACAAGTTATTTATTTATTTTTAATTGTTATCTCTGCTATTTACAGATGATACTTGTCACTGCAAAGGCATTTTGTACAGCATTTTTCAATGAAAGTTTCTGTTATCAACTAATTCTTTTTAGCATTTAAATGAATGTTGGCAAATTCACAGTTCACTTTTGAGCAGCAAAGAGTATTGAATGTCCTTAACCACCACAATGATAAGATTTTGAGCTACACTATAAGATTTGGCACATTGATTCTGCATGCAAGAAGTCCTCTAGCAATTCCATTTGTTTAATTCTTTGTGTAATAAATATCATCTGTAAGCTGTTAACTCTTCTGTAAGAAGAGTGTTTTATAGATGAAACCTGTGTAAACAAAATAATTTATTTTTCTTTTCAGATTTACCTGGACTGCAGTGTACACAGTATATTGAAGGACTGCAGAAGGAAGCACAACAAGCTCTAAATGAACATGTCAGACTCATTCACAGAGGTGATGAAGCCAGATTTGCCAAGCTGAATGTTGTTCTATCCTTGTTGAGATCTATTAATGCTAATGTGATTGCTGAACTATTCTTCAGGCCCATCATTGGAGCAGTGAACATGGATGACATGCTTTTGGAAATGCTTTGTGCAAAATTATAAAGGCATGTAAAATAATGAAAATAAATCCAATGCAAAGGAAGCCCTAGAGCAGAATAGTGTAAAGTACTGTAAATAAACTAACTTATTGTTTTTACATAGATAGTATTTTTGTATTCAATAATAAAGTATTCTTTAAGTTCTGGAATTATTTTTTATTAAAGACAATGCTTTTGGAATAAGATTACAGTCATCAGAATAAGCTTTAAGGTTGCATAGAGTGTTCATAACCCTTGTCGACTGGCAATTTTTTTAAAATCATGTCTCGAATAAATATCACACACTATATTGTATTTCAAGGTTAGAAATCCCTGCTCCACCCCCCCTCAAAAAAAAAACAAAAAACAAAACAAAAAAAAACCTAGCCTAGGTTTACATTTTAAACATTGTTGGCATGCAGAAGTGGGAAATGAGCAAGCCTTTTGCTTTGCATGTTTCGGCGATATTAGAATAGGATATTGTAATCACAATTCTGCTCATAGTTCAAATACTGGCTCCATCAGAGACTTACTTCTGTCAGTGAACTACTTCTATTGACTTGAAGTCAACAGACTGGAAGTCTGTAAGGAGTATTAAAGAAAATACGTTTTATTTGAAGTGAGGGAAAGCATATTATGAATATTTTGAGATTTAATGAAACTTGAATGAAGCTTGGGTAACTTATGGCAAAACATTCCATTCAACACATGTTGGGCTTCAGGGAAAACACACACACACACAGACACTTGAGTCCCCAAAACAACAAGCAAACAAAAACAATTACAAAAATATCCCAAAAGCAAACGCTGAATAGGGTGGTGAACTACCGGTGTGCACTAGACACTTTTATTTGCTTTTAATCTAGGCATTTGCTAGTAAGGATTTTGCTGGCTGGATTCTTCAAACTAATTCCTATAGAAACACACAATTGTTACACTGACTTGTGGTGTACCCATTGGTATATCCATCAGAATTTGTCAGCTAGCAAGAAGATGTCATAATTAAATGTCAAGCTTACACTTTTTTTTTCCTTTTAAATCTTGGATTTGGACTTGATCCTTTCTCCCAAAGCAGTTGTGTTTTTGTTGAAAAAAATAAATCTTTTTATTTTAAAATTAGAAAGGGAAAATCAAGAATTTTAAGGGGAATTTGTTTTGTGGTTTACCTTCCTCCACGTTCAGCTTGCTACCCTTTTACCCTTGGGAATATTGGTAAAAATAAACAGGGAAAGAAATGTTAGTGATAGTGTTCCCAAAGTAAAAGCAGTAAGTATATACATGTATATTAACCACTATCAATAAGAGGTGTTTTTTAAAACACAGTTACTATAGTTGAGGCAGTCATTCTTAACAGCAGGTGTGCAGGGGAGAGAGGGAAGTAAGTGAAGAGCTTTCTTTTGCTGCCACCTTGCGCAAAGGATAATCACAACTCCTATGCACAGGTAGGTCTCAAGGAAGACTGTTGTTGTCTTGTACCTACCCAGATGAAACATGGAAAGTAGAAATAGCTGTAGAGGTAGCCAAACATTCCTGGGGGACAAGTTCATCCATAAGAATTATCACTGAGGTTTGCATTGTCATAGCAGTAAGGACATCATTATGGACTGGGATACCATTGCTGAGAAAAAAAAAAAAGCAGCAAAAAACAACATCCTTCCTGATGTTTCATTCCTAATGTTGTTTTCCTTCCTAATGGAAGGAAAACTTCCAAAACTTCCAAAACATGACTGCACACTCTTCTGGTGCTCACATAACTCGGTAGGATTGTGTGCCCTGAGAAGCATCCCCAGAATTCCAAACTACAAAAAAAATGTAACTAAGGTGCTCGTCACTACCAGTTCAGACTTCAGACCACTCCAGAAAAAAGCAGGCTTAGTCTCTGTTAAATAAATGCTTTTACATTTACATGCATGCACACACATATAACAAATGTAAATATATTAATATGGAGAATATTTACTCTGTATTTATAAATGTTCCATGAGTTTACGATAGCTTCTGAGCATATCTAATGTCTCTGCAATGTAAACATCTGTTACAATATGAATTTACAATAGTTAGCTTTCAAGGATGCCTAACAAAGAAACTTCTTTTCCCAAAAGCACAAAGGATTATTGATAAAATGTTTAAAGAGTGGTTAGTGGCAGCAGATGAATCCTGGGTAAAAACTAAAAAGATGAAACAGGCTTGGGTTAAAACAACTTTGCATACCACTGAATTTCATAATACACTGTTCACACTTAAAAATGGCAAGAAATAGTTTTATTTTCTTTCCTGCTGAGTGGCAGAAGAGGCTTCTTGGCAGTACTCATAACAGTTAATTGTAATAGCTGAACCATGAGCACAGGCAAGGATTCTCAGCTAAACAAGTCACCTTGAGATGTTTTGGATCTATTGTGTCACTAAACAAAAAAGTTTTCATGACTCAGGAGGACAGGCTTACATCTCCAGGTTGATATGCAGGAATATCCCTCTCTGAGCAAATTCTGCATTCCACTCAATTTTCTGAAGTTGTCATGAAAAATGTTGCTTCTGTGCACAATGAATCCACCTTGAACTTGCTGTACTGTCATATTTCTCTCGGACCAGCAGCACTATTAGTCATTTAGCTATTGTCTATTCAAATGGAAGCACCTGGGAACAGTAAATAGGAAATCTGAATGGGAAAAGTAATTTATTTAGATTTTCTTTGCCTTGCCACAGCAGAGAACTGGCAAAAATGTGTCTCCTCATAGGTCAAAGGAACAGGAATGGCTATGCAAGGAATTTTAAAAGACTTATAGGAGAAACCAAAATAAAGACTTTAGATCCACACAGGAATGGGAGAGAAGAAATTGGTATGATTCAGGAACAGAGTGAGAAAAGGTATGATTTTAGTGTGGAAACAATGTGCCAAGAGCTGACTGGAAGCAAATGGATAGAGATTATAATTCGCAAAACATGCCAGATCTGGAGCAAAAGGGTGCCTGTGGGAGTACTCTGTATCAGGTCCAGAAAATATTGCAGAGTAGGGAAGAACCTACTTGAGAAGCAGATGCCGAGGAGGACACAGGCATCTTCACCAACCTGCTGGGGCTAGATGGCTTGCTCTTTTGTCCACTGGCACCTGAGCTGCAATGGCACCCGCATGATAGCAGCTGTGCAGGAGTGGAGAGCAACCTGTTCGGTCCTTCCTCTGTGAGGATACAGTGCTTGCTGAAGTAAGCATAGCTACTCTGTTGCCCAAGCCTTTCTATGTCAGTGCTCTAAAGCCCAAGTTTTCATTGGGAAGACATGGGAGGAGATTTCTCTGGATGTCCCTGGCAGCAGGTATAGACAAAGCTTGCAGCCAGCCCATCTTATGATAAGCAGTGCTACACTGTGCTGCAAACATAGAAGCAGCATAACACTGGCTAGCATGGTACCCTTTTCTACCCTTCCAGCTCCTGGTGACTGGTGCCTGTCCTGCTGGCTGCCTGCTGAAACTGAGGACAGAGGTGGTTCCGCACCCATGGAGCTGTGTGACTGGGAGCCACCATGCCTGGCACCCTCCAAAGTGACTGTTCTGCACCATAAAGGGTCTCTGCAGAGGGATGTGTAGGGGCAGAATAGGTCTCAGTTGCGCCACTGCTGCTGCCCTTCAGCATCAGACCAAAGGCAGGCATTCTTGAGGGTTTCCATTGGAAAGAATGAACAGGAGGGGAAAAATATTATCCCTGCTGCTGTTTCAGCAGTTTGTGTTCAAAGTAATTCAGTCTTGAGACCTGTGCTGTTCTTGTGTTTGTGGAGCTGGACAGTATCTGCAAAATTACTGAATGTGGTACTGTGATCATGTCCTCGTACTTAACCTGCTGAGACCAGGGCATCTTGTGTAGGCAGGCATCTTTTGATGTAGAAGGCTATGTTACACCACAGCTCACAGCCCTGGGAGGACTGGTCCATGTGTGGATTTTGGACTTTAAGTTCCTATTAAGCATCTGAGGACATTTGAGGCCAGTTCTCTTTCTTTTTCTCTCTCTCTTTCTCTCTCTCTCTCTCTCTCTTTTTTTTTTTTTTTTTTTCTTTTTTCCCCGAAGAAGGAAGGGGATTCTCCCCGACAATTTTCTCTTGCTCCACATGTGATGTTTATGCTCCCAGGTACTTAGCACTGCAGGAGCATGCTTGAGGTTGCTTGGGAGCTGCTGTGCTAGACCCACTCAAGACTCAAAGCCCACAGGGTCACATGAGGGGTCATTTCCCATGGCAATGCTGACACTGCAGCTCCGGTTTGACATTGCCACAGAACTGTGTTTAAAAGAGGGGAATTATTTAAATGTTTTCTCACAAGGTGTAAATCTTGTGAGATCAGGTCAGCAAGGTACATGTGACAACAGTAATCTGGCCATGTAAATCAGTGCTTCAATTTATCAAAAACAACTGCAGTTTCTCCACCAAAGAGAGTGACAAAATACTTGGCTGGATTTTTTGAAAATTGTGTGAAGGGGAAGCTGTCTATTTATGCATGGATTTTTTTCCCCTCACTTGCTTAAACATACCAGTAATTTTCCAGTTCAATTATAAAAATGATTTCTAAAAATGTTTATGTATTTTCTGTATTTGCTCCCTATCCCTGTCATCCCGGGCATGAATCTTCTGAGCACATTTTTCAGCCCTCAACTATGTTACAGACATTTTAACTAAAAGCAGCCTCCCAGGCAATTTAATTATGCAGTCCTCCCACTGACTGCCTCAGCTAGATAGAAGCAGGGCTGTACCAAAAAACATTACCGTCTGCCTCAGCAGAGCTGCCCGTCACTTGTGGTCAGGGCTGTAACACCAGCAGTCACTGGCTTCTAATCACAAAGCACCATTCGACAGGGGTTGCTGCTGTGTGATAGCCTTTTCTCTAAAGAGATTTGAGAAAGGATAATTTAGAAACCAGCTTGCACTTGTAGTTAATATGGTTATGAATGTTTCTTTTAGGTAAGGCAAGGCAAAGCATTTATTCATAATCTTCCAAGTTTATACATATATATATATATATATATATATATATATATATATAATTTCCCCCAGCAGTTTGCTGATGTGGATAGACTAAGAATGCTGGTAATGCTTAGTGAGCTATAACTCTGCTCACAAAGGAATGATTTTCTTGTTTTGAAATAGCCTCATATACCAGTTTGAATCTATTAGACTGTCAGTCATTTCCATCTCTCTTTAAAGGTAGAACTTCCTCTAGTGGATCTTCTGGGCATTGTGATAAACAGCAACAAAATAAAAATGAAATGAAATGAAATAATGAAATAAAATAAAGTAAAATAAAATAAATAATAAAATAAAATAAAAAGTCAGAAAGCCAATGTGTTTTTCTCTCATTGAATAAAAGTCCTGAACAGTGTAAGCAAATACTGTATCAGGACATTTTGAAATTCTGAGATGCAGTGTGAGATCTGCACACACATATTGTTGTCGCAGTCTTAATATTCGTTTTATATTGTGGAAGTCTAGAGTTTTAAGTCTGAAATGTACACAATTAGGTTTCAACAGCTAAAACTACTAAGGGCTTGTAGAAGAACTTTGACAATAATGTTCTTAAATCAACAAGCACAGTGAAGACACAGGGCTATAACTTGTTAGCTGGCACTGCAGGCAAATCTACAAATCATTCACATTGTTGGTATAAATCAGTAGTCATTTCTTTGCTTATGTCAGCAGTGAAATTGGCCTGGATATTTTTAGATATTCACACTGTGTCTAGATGAAGGTAAATAACCATACAAATGTTTATACAAGCACACATGGCATACAGACACCTGCTTTTCTGTGTGTACTTATGTTATTTACTGATTTTACATAAGGAAAATGACACTAGCTTCAGGTCCGGAAAAAAAAATAATAAAAAATAAAAAGCCTGTCCTTTCATGTTATATTATCACTCAGTGTTTTGTCACATAGGGGGCCTTTCATCTTGCTTAAACTGAGCTGTCTGAAAATTTGACATCCAGTCGATGGGGGCATCTAGTCTCTGTCTGGAGCGAACGGAGAAGCACAAGCGCCTCCAGATGGCGTTTGATCCCAGTTTACTGGTTTTAGAATGGAGTCAGTGATTCGTACTTTATAGAAAAAGGCTAGACACAGATTGTACATTAAGCTATCAGTCTCTACAGTTAGGTAAAGTGAAGCCTGGAGCCTTCGGTGTCATCCTTATTTCTATAAGAGATATTTCTATAAGAGATTAGATATCTCCCAGTTGACAGATCTTTTTCGTATTTTTGACACTGAGGTAGGCACATAGGACTGAATGACAAAGTGGCCAAAAAGATCAGTACTGGAACTAGGATGCTTTTATTTATTTATTTATTTATTTATTTTCCTTTTTACCTTTATCAGGAAGCCATAGGAGGCTTCCTGAATGGGAGCGGGAGGTCATTTTTAGGGATGACTTCTAGAATGTTGGGGAGCATTGTTGCTTTTCTAGTGTCTGGAATGTTTAGGTGTAAACCCTCAATTTCATTTAGTTGACTATCAAATAACAAAAATTCTGTTGCATGGGGGATATGAGCATGAATATCTGCTCAAAAACTAGGGCGAAAGGGGAAGGAAGCATACATGACCTGTACTTTATGAGTTATTTGTGTCTAAAATCCAGACCCCCCAAACTGCAGAGTAAGGTAAGAATGATGGCTGAGCAGGCTCTTGTAAATGAGTCCTAAATCTTAAGTTACTGTTTGCAAGCTGACTTGCAACAGTTTCTTCCTGTCACTTCTGTGATATTTGCATTGTGAACAGAAACCTTTCGCTGACATTTGCTATGGACAAGGTATCACAGCCCAGTTAATATTCAGTAACTCTTTAAATTAAGGTAACTGGATTGCACCTCTGAACTCTAACACCCTTAAAGGGAATCAGGTGGAACTAATTATTCTAACTAGAAATTGCACTCAGAAACAGCTCATATATTAAGACTCCTGCTCGGTCAGTAGAGGGGAGAAAATTTCTGGTCTCCTGTGCCCAGGTGCTCTGCCCTGCGGTGTGCACCTGCGGTGTGCACCTGCGGTGTGCCAGACGTTAGATTTCTCAGTTCTCTCTGTCCTCCTCCCCACTTCACAGTGTTGTTTTTTGTTTCAGTTTTGTTTGCTTTTTTGAAAGTGAGTTGTGATATCATAGAACATCCTGAGTTAGAAGGGACCCACAAGGATCATAGAATCCAACTTCTGGGTCCCCAAAGGACCACCCAAATAAATCAGACCATGTGTCTGAGAGAGTGGACCAAATGCTTCTTGAACTCCGTCAGGCTCGGTGCTGTGACCACTTCCCTACAGAGCCTGTTCCGGTACCTGACTACCAGTGAAGAGCCTTTCCCTAACCCCCAGCCTGACCCTCCCCTGTCCCAGCTCCGTGCCATTCCCTCGGGTCCTGTCGCTGTCCCCAAAGAGCAGAGCTCAGCGCCTGCCCCTCCGCTCCCCTCGTGAGGGAGCTGCAGGCCGCCATGAGGCCTCCCCTCAGCCTGCTCTGCTTGGGGCTGAATACACCAAGGGACCTCAGCTGCTCCTCATACATCTTGTTCTCCAGACCCTTCACGATCTTTGTGGACCTCCTTTGGACACTCACAGTTTAATATTTTCCCTATACTGTAGTGCTCAAAGCTATACAGAGCACTCGAATATTGTATATTGATTCCAGTCAGGTTGTTGAGCTGCACTGCCAGGAAACTAAAAAAACTTTGGGCACACTGCAGTGGGCAGCACTTACTTGATATGAATCATGAAAGGGGCAGAAAACTCTGCTCAGTATAGAGTTCATGGTTCTGTTTATCTGTATTTATTTATTTTAATAGTTTTACTGGACGTTGGGAAAAACACTGGATGTTATTTGCTACCTTAGTTATGGGACAGACCTATAGCCTTTATAGGAATAAAGCAATTACTGGTTGTGTGAAGTAGGTACCTAAAGTTTTGTTTTGCTCCCAAAGAATCCAGTAGGCTTGGACTTGGTATGCTCTCAATGTTTCTTTAACATAAACTGTGGAGGAGTAATTCAGCAAAAAAACCCTTTTTCTACCAGTTACTTTATTACAGAACAGTAAAGGTGACAAGAAAAAGAAATGAAGAGAAGCAGTAAAGATGAAATGGGTTCTAAATTGCAGTAGGTGTATATTCTGTTCTAAATAGTCATATGGCTGGAAGGGATTTCAGGTGATCACTTAATCCACCCCCTGTCCTGACAGGATGAATTATATACCATATCAGAAGAACTTGTCTAACCTAACTCTAAAAGTTTCAGTGATGGGGTGTCTAATACACCCACATTCAATCTATTTCTGTGTCACTACACTTAAAATTCAAAAGTTGCCCAGGAATTTAAGGTGATCCTTCTGTATTGTAACACAGTCCCCTATTTTCTCAATTTATTCACCAACCACACAGATACATTTTATGACAGAAGACCATTGCATAGTTGAAGGCTATTAATCTTAAACATCATTTTGTGGAAAGCTACAAGCCTGGATTCTTTCAGATGCTCATTTTTCCTAGACCTCTCACCTCTTCTAAACACTCATTTGGCCAACATCTTTCCTTAATGACAACTCCCAGAATTGCTATTCAAACAACAGAAAAAAAAAAGTACTTAATAATATTCTTCTAGAGCCCATTTACACTATTGTGTCATAACTTTTTAAACAGCATAGTGAATCCTTTGCATGTAATATTTTAAACTTATTTATTTTGTATCAGTCTGGCACCTTCTGATAGTCAACAACCTGCATTAAATCATATTTTCCAGTTGCATTTCTAAATATTCTACATAGAAATAAATTGCATTTTGGTAAATGAGAATAGTTTTCTAACCACAAGGTTGTAGTATCTGATGTTAAATACAGGCATATATGAGATATTTCTATGATTTTTTTTTTTTTCAAGGCAGTCTTGACACTTGTGAAATTTAAAAACTAAACTGGTCAAAACACTTAGAAATATCTTAGAGGGACTGTTCTTAAGCTATCTGTGTGGGTGGGTAAGCTCAGTGGATCAGTAATTTTCAGTGCCTGATTGCCTCAAGTCTATGAAATGCAATGCATTGCATCAGTTCAGTTCATTACAGTATCAGCATGCGCTGTTATCTCAATGACCATTATTATGTTTTTTTTTTTTTTTTTCCTTTTTCTGAGAGAAACAGGTTTCACTTAAAAGTGGATTTTAATTTACTTCTTTAAACTGTTTTAAAAAGTGGAAAGGAAAGAAAGGAGAAAAAGAACCATATGCTTGAATAACGTAGCAGTTCTGGTGGAATTAGTATGCAGAGAATATGAAAGGAAAACAGCTAATCTCATTTGCAACATGTCCAAAGAAGAATGCTTTACATCAGAAGTGAAACACTACAATTATTGCATGGCTTTCACTTTGAAAATAGCAAGGGGTTTTATACATCAGAAATTATACTAGAGAAGAGAAAAAATTAAGTAAAATAATAATAATAAATAATAAGATTAAAAAAAAAAAAATCAGCAGATTAAATCAGCGTATTATAACGGCTGTTACAGAGCCTGGCAAAATCTGCAACACAGCAGGTCTGTGTCTGCTATGCCATACTCTGTCAAAAGCAGCACCCAAATGTGGTGAAGGAAACGTTAACATTTCTAATCTTGGAAATATGCAATGGTGCCATCTCAATTTCATCACAAACCCATAAAAAAGGCATCTGGAACACTTTCTTTCATGAGAGCTCAGTGAAGCATGGATGTTGCTGCTCGGTTTTCCCAGAGACCCTGACTTGACTGTTCACAGAGAGCCTGGGCTTCCCATAATGTCATCACTGCCTCCAACAGCAGCCTGCCATTTCCATCAACATTATGCTTTGCAGAATCACTGACATCGTGCAACACTGTGCTTGTCTACACATCAAACTGGTTAAAACTAAGGCAGCAGCAAAAAACCATTGCTATAGCTGGGAAAGAAAATGCATACTGTTCATATGTATTCAAAGAAGAGAGAAGAAAAATAAAATAACCACTGAATCCTGTTTCGGAACTTCCTTGTGGAAATGTAAAAAAAAATAACAAACAAACACAAACAACAACAACAACAAAACATAGCCCAAAAGTCAAGGGAATTACACTAATCAATATTCACCTTATGCTTGTGAAAGAGGGATTGGGATACATGCTGACAGCAAAAATTTTCTTTCTTGCTTATGTGCTTTTCAGCACATAAGCCTTATAAACAGGCTTATTTTTTCCTCTCTCTTGAGATTGAAATATCCAATTAAGGTTTTTAAACATCTATGGATTTTTCCAGTAATCTGCACTGTATTAATCATTTTCTGTATCTTAAAACGGTGCTTCATGGAACTCAGCATTCTTTAGTTATTTTGTTCTGTGACGTCTTTCTGTTTTCCTTGAACTAATTCTTTTTTTTTTTATCTTATTTTTGTTTGTTTGTTTGTTTTTCTTTATTTAAACAATTTTCTCCCTCATTCATTTGCATATGTATGTTGGTATAGCCCAATAATTCCTGTAGAACAACACTTTTCAATACCATCTTACGCACACACAGCCACACAAATTTTGTGTCTAAGCAGGTCCTCATTACTGCTTACACATGCAGTTTTGAAAGTTGGACACACCAAGCATTATTCATAGATTGAAAAACCTTCTTCCATTTGTAACTTATCTCTGACTTTTCACAATCTAACAATTAAATGACAGGATAGAATTAAGATGCATTGTTGTATTTGAGTGGTTTTAATGGGAAATTTAAAATATGTGAATTATGGTTGCCAGGACTGATTGAGGACCTCATAGTGACCAGTGGACTCCTGGGGTAGGCAATATTTCTGACAGGTGAAATAAATCTGTACTGCCAAAGGAAAGGACTACATTCAGGAAACTAATCAGTATCCCTGCTCAGACTTGTTAAAACTGCTGTTCATTCTGTTAGAGGAAAATACATCTTGCTGGATCTGGCAGCTCGAGAGAGGTGAGGCCACTGCCACTCTGTTTCTCTAGATGCATCCAGTAGTGAAGCTGAAAATGTATGCCTAGCGGGTACCCACACGGAGAGCACATGTACACACCATGCGCATACATATATATGTGCAGCCAGCTGGGTGCACGGATCACATAGTGACACCTAGAGCACCCTCATGAGCACAGACAGCACCAGTGGCCTCATTGTTTCCCCTCCCTGGTGGAGCAGGACAGAGTTCCTTCAGCAGAAGTGTGTTTACCTAGATATGAGGTGGATCCATCCAGCAGCTGGACTCATGCTCCCCAGCTGATGGCACCTGGACACACCAGTCCCAGGGCTGCAGCCCCACTCCAGATGACACAACAAACCCCTATACACCCCTCCCTCCTCCCTCCCAAGCAAAAAGCCCCTTACCAGGAAACAACTGATGGACTACAGTAAGGAGGCAGGCAGACTGTGATGATCAAGAGTAGCTTGTCATCGCCAGACCATGATAATCAGTGTAGCTAGCATGTCAAAGAGGTGACATGCTCTATTCTGCTCTTGGGAGACCCCATCTGAAGCCCTGCATTCAGCTCTGGGGTCCCCAGCACAAGAAGGATGTGGATCTATTAGAATGAGTACAGAGGATGGACACAAAGATGATCAGAGAACTGGAGCACCTCTCCTATAAAGACAGGTTGAGAGAGGTGCTCCAGTTCTCTGATCATCTTTCTCCAGGTTGTTCAGCCTGGAGAAGAGAGGGCTCCAGGGAGACCTTACAGCAGCCTTCCAGTACCTAAAGGGGACTCACAGAAAAGCAAGGGAGGTACTCTTTGTCAGCAATTGCAGTGTTAGGACAAGGGGTAATGATTTTAAGATAACAGGGGGTAACCTTAGATGAGATAAAAGGAAGAAATTCTTCACTATGAGGGTGGTGATGCTCTGGCACAGGTTTTCTGTAGAAGTTGTAGATTCCCTATTCCTGGAAATGTTCAAGGCCAGATTGGATGGGGCTTTGAGCAACCTGGTCTAGAAGAAGGTATCCCTACCCATTAATGGCAGGGAAGTCAGAATTAGATAGTCTTTAAAATGTGTTCCAACTCAAACCATCTTGTGATTCTGTGATTCTAAGAGCAGGGCAGGGCCAGACAAGTAAGTGCATTTACTAGCCCTTGCTTACATGTAAATGTACACTTATATTCCTTTCGTCTTTTATTTCCCACATTTGTCCCTACCCAGATGGCCTAACTCCCTCCCATTTTCTCACCTTTGATTCCTCCCCTAAATATCCCATAGCAAATTCTATGCAACCCCAAACATTCCCCTGCATCCCATAATGTGTCCCATGGCAAGGCAGCAACTGCCCATAGTCCAAAAGCTGATCCAGAGAGCTGCACCCAACGACTCATGGTGATGGGTTTCACACACAGACACTGGGGCTTAGGTTCTGCTGTAACAACCCTGGGAGGACCCCTGACAGGGTGTCACTCCCTCTGAGTCTTTAATTTGGGTTTCTCCCTGCCTTTGGGCATTTGATGGGCTGTTGGTACCTGGGGTGGGCCTGGGAATGGTTGGCCAGGGCATTATTTGGGATCCCCCCTCCCTCACCTCTTTGAGATCTCTTAGTGTGCAGACCAGCCATTATCACATACCCTAGCACATACAGTTTGTTGTGTAACTTCACTGAGCAAAAATTCAGTAAGACTGAAAAAAATAGCTCATCTGCAGGTAAATAAAAGAGCCAGCCCATTCTAAACACCTGCTTCTGAGACAAATCTGATATCCTGTGTGCTTTTGTTTTAGTTATATACTATAGTAACGGCTATTCTGATACAGATATAATTTGCGTGTTAGGTCACTTTGTCTCCTGTCTGTTAGAATTCACTATCATCACTACACAAAAGATTTTTTCCTGTTTCTTTGAAGGATTACAGGATGACAATATTTCTTGAATAAATTTTGGTGGATCATAGATAATTTCCTTACCAAAATTACATCAATTATCATCCTGTCTGCATTTGTTAGTTTTGGGGGCGAGTTACTAAGGAGATGTGATGATGTTGTGTCAATGGGTGTAACGGCAGTTTTTGATTCCTAAGCACTTCATGCAAGCAATGTTCCTCCATGTAATTTCACAGGGTTATTCTTGAGTCATCCATTACATTTTCTACAACTCATTTTTACACAAAAATAATGTGAAATAGAAAAAATTCAATGATCCACTGTGTGATTTCAAAGCAATACCAGTAGGGTAGAAAATTCAGGACAAGAAGAGACCCTTAGTTAGTACATATTTGTATAGCTCCCCTGATTTTTCTCTAGACCGGAGAAATGACTTCAGCAAACCTTGACCCACAGCATGACCAACATTTCACAAAACCACACTGGCACATCACCTATCCCCACCTATCCCCAAAGATATATCAGCATAGATTCCAAGCACCAAACTCACCTTCCAGGTTTCATGCATGGTCATGGTGTAATAGAAGTCAATAAAATTTTCTTTTCTATTTGGAGAGCTTAACAGAATTGCCTGAGCTCCAAATGTGTTGAGAGACACATGGCCTGGGTTGCAAAGTAGTCTGAAAACTAATGAGCAAGACATTTTGTCAGCACCAAAAATGGTCTTTTCTACTATGTCCCAGAGTGTTCCGTATTCATTATTGTTCAACATCAGGTCTAGGGAGTTTGCAAATTCTTTATAAAAGAGTGAGCTGTAAGTCACGTTATATGTACCTACATAACATGCTGAAAATATTCCCAGTTGTAGCACAGCTTGAACTTGTAACTGAGGTTTTCAAGCACAACTGAAGTCGTAGTTCAAAAAATAAAGCTTGAATTCAACTGCAGTATTCAGGACAATTTGAAGAGATAATAGAGATTATCTTTACAAACAGTCCTAGAAGCTATAGTTTCTCAACAGATAAATGTATAAAAATGAGCTTTTGCACTTTGTCATGATTAATACCCAGAACAAACCTCTCATTCTCCTAATACAGATAGCTTCAATTAATTCTCAGCAAAATGCAATCAAAGTTATTTTATGTTGACAGCAGTTTTAATTTGCTCATTTTGAAAATGAAATGAGAAAAAGTCATCTGAATGTAAGGGAATTGCTTGAGCTGGAAGCTAGACATGATATCAAGGACAGCATTGAAGAACTTATAATAGAATTTTCAACTGTTGAGGAACTAGATCTTCTCTCTTATCTTCAAAAGGAATACCACTAACAAGCCAGTGTTTGCTGCCATAGTGAAAGGCAAAGATGTAAAGAGCAGACCTGAGGAAAGTGTACTGCCTGGTGAGTTACCTACACCTACACATTGCCGCGTTCAGATTTTTTTTTGGAAGCTTCTCACCCGGATACTATCCAGCCCCATCTGTGCTCAGCTTGAGAGCTCAGCTATAGCCAGAGCTCAAAGCTGCAGGCCAAATTGGAGATGCATGAACTGATCAAAATTTCCTCTAATCCTACCTCAGGAATAAGTGACTGAAATGAATTCCATCAGCTCTATACATTTGCAGCAATGTCCCTGATGCATTCATGCTGATTGGCTTATTGCCATAATGGTTTCAGAAATATACTGCACTATAAATGCATGAGCTCTTCACAGTAGCACATTACAATCAAAATTCCTACACATCTACACCTGCTATTATTTAAATCGCTTACTGCAACTCCATTGAACATGGCACTTCATTACAATGGATGCTTAGCAAGAAAATCAAATAGGAAAGGACAAAGGGATAAAATCACAAGAAAATGAGAGCACATAATGAAAGAAAAAATATATAACACTTTGGGCTTTCCACTTTTATCCTCACAATATTAAATCATTCTTTTCTAGTCAGTAGGGCAGAATCTGAATGACTAAGAAGGCTAAATGCAAGTTTGCAGTGCTTAAATAGACACTAACAGTTGAAATCATGACTAGTTAAAAATTATGATCCAGCTTCCCAGCAAATTCAACTTGGATAGGATTTCATCCCAAGTGACTAAAAGTGCCCCAAAAAAGAATTCTGCATGAGTTTAATACATTTTATTACTCATAACTTACTTATAGCTATGTAAATCACACTCTGCCTCTAGATAGGGAGAATAGATTCAAAAAATACTGTATTTTTCAGGGCTACACAAAATAAAAAGTGTCTAGGAGGCCCATTCAACAATCCAACTGCATGAAGTCTTCAGTATTCACGTGTAGCACAGAACTGTGATTCATTTGATACTGTCATTTTTTCCTAGTATCTAGGCCTTAGTAGGTACCTTTCTTAAGATGGAGCTCCTCATTCAGAATAGCTAAATCCTCTGAGAACGTGCACTTCTATCAGTATTAAAGTTCCAAGGACTGTGCATTTCACAGCAATTTTATTTGGAAAGAACTTTTTTTTTTTAAATTGCTTGTCAAATATTGTCTCAAAATTCATCTCATACCTTTGATTGGCACCAATATGAACCTGCAAGAAACAGGTTTGACTGAGACAGCATTTTTCCCCTCCCCCCTCACTGAGCTCTCTTGCAGATTATGTCAAAAAATGCTGTGTTTCGTTCCATTTCAAAACAAAGCCAATTTTGGATTTCTTTGTAAAACAGAATTTTCATATTCGTACAGCTTTATTATTACATTTCTCTTTCACTAATGGCAAGTGAAATGTTTGGACATATTTGGAATGTATTTCCCATTTGATATTCTTTCCTGGTTAATGATTCTCCAGTCAGCCAGTAAATTACCTTTCCTTGGCCTCTCTCAAACTTTCTGCTTTTGGAAGAGACTCCTCAAAGCCCCACAGCAAATTAAATTATTTAGTTTAAAACTTGTGTTGATAAAGTTTCTAATGACATATTAATACTTAAATAATAATAACCATCTCTATACTGTCCCTTCATGGTCCAACTGACTGAGTTATTCTCCATTTAATTACCCAGTTGACTTATACAAAAATTTGTCAGTAAAATCGAAATTTGCCAAATATCTAATTTCAGTGTTCTCTTTACACCAGCTAGCAGAGAACTGTATGGTTGTGTAATAACTTGCTGTTTGCATCTTCTATTGATAGATGCCCCTCTTTTAAGAATCCATGCTTACCACTCTATATCTAAATTCTTTTCAGTGCTTTCTCTATAGAAAATCCGTATGCTATTGTTTTTCACACCTTAAATTGCAAGCATTTATGTGACACTAATGTTCAAGTAATCAACCTGAAATCTGAAACACTTCTCAATTTTATTACACATTTCTTTCCAGGAACTGAAGTTATATTGAGTTACATTGGAAAAAAAAAGTGTGAAAAGTTGGTCTATTGTCTTTGAATGTAGTGAAGACCTTGCTATACTCATTCCTTCCTTCCCTGCCCCCCATTTGTAAAGCACTGGTGGACAAATCAAATACTTGATATCTGAATTGTTTAAACTTTGTGATGAAAAAAAAAAAAAAGTGGTATTATTACCTTAGCAAATATACTTTGTGACTTGGCAATAAAAGAGGGCTATAACTGTGAGATCCATGAATTGCTGAACATCATTTGAATTATGCATGCAAAATTTATGGAACAGCCTATCAACTGATCATCTCCTTCTTGTCATTTGATGCATATTAATTTTATGCTCTACTGCTTCAGCTGCTATTTCATTAGAATGTTTACTGCTGTTTAAGGTATATTACTTCAGAGCAGAAATAAAAGTTGTTGTTACATGCAAATATTCTTTTCCCCTTCAGCATTGTAACCTGTATAAAATTTATTCCCTTCAAAATTAAATACAAGAAGATAATGACTATGGCATTGTAACTTTTGTGATTATGTGGGTACATTGTTTTCTTTTATTCCAATTAACTAATTTAAAAATCAACAATGGAAAAAAAAAACTTGACTCCCTGTCCTAGGTTATGTTGTGATTTTATTTTATTTTTTCAAAGATGGGAGGTAATGATGGGAAAGATGGGAAATTTGTGAACCAAAAGAGCTTGATTTGAGTTAGAGAACACATAGGCAGATGGTATAAATATTTCACAAGCTCTTGATTTTCCTAGGCCTAAAGGACAAATAAAGCAACTATGTGGAATTCATATACATAGACATACTCTAACCAAGGAATGCCCCCTGCCCCCTCCATACTCAGACCAGTATGTAATACCTGCAGTTTTTCAAATGATATTACAAGAAACATGTAATTTTGCTCTGCACCTAAAAGCTCTGATTTCTCTAAATATGGTTGTGCTAGATGTGTAGTTCTATTTTTAAAAGAACACTTAATGTCATTCTGTGCTTATTTTTAAAAATAAAACTTTAAGTCATCCTGTACCTTCACATAGCTTCCTGTACCTTCACATAGCTTGTGAAGGTACAGGAAGGTACTACTTCATAAGTAGTCAACATTATCAATATCATTTGGATTGAAAGTGTACACTGCAAGTGAATTATCTAGTAATTTCCTTTTCCAATGACCTGGCTCACTTGGCTCTCACACTGTGGACAGACCTTGAAGAACACGAGTTGTATTCCCTTTAGATGAAACTAAACTAGCAAGAAGATTTTGCTGCAGTCCTGGAGCCTTCTTTTTCTCCTTCCACCGTCTTGTCAGCCATTCCCAACAATAGTCCTAGAGAACTGGTGGAGAAAAAACAAACAAAACCAAAATTGGTGATAATTGGTTAGGTGAATGCTTTCCTAAAACTTTTTTTTTTTTTTTTTTTTGGGGGGGAAAAGACAATTTTTCATGTGGTCATTGATTGGAGAGAATATTTCTCATTTCCATGTCTGACTTTAATACTATACTAACAAACCTATAGGCATTTCTATAGGGAAATGAATTCAGAAAGTCTACACAGTAAGATGACATCTCACTATGGTTGCCATAAGAAATGGTTTCCATAAGAAAAAAAGCAGATAATGATTAGCTATGATTACATTAGCTAATGATTAAAATATTCATTTTAATGAATATACATGAATAGGGTTTGCAACCTGGAAAACTGGGATTTCTTGGAGAAGGGAGGGCTGGCAGTAATTGAGCACTACCACTTGTGGGAGTTACAGGGCAGGCATCCCTAGGAACCTCTGTTGCAGGGGTGTGAGCTGGGCCAGTGGGCACCTGCAGGTCACCTCAGGTTGACTGGGTGGCTGAGTCACACTGATGCTCTCCTAGACAGTCTGCTGAAGGTGATATAGGCTCCCAGACCAAGGGAAAGTGGAGCACTGATGCTAAATCTCCTAGGAGAAATAATACTAAAAAAATCATTTTGAGGATTGATTTGTTCTAGTAGTTATGCACAAAAACAGCAGTTTCTTGTATTGTGTATACTTCTAGAATATGAGACATATTCCTGGAAGTGAAAGAGGGTATGCTGCTGCCATCAAAAGATGCAGAGGAGATGAGGAACATCTTGTTAAACAATCACTACCCTTAGAAGAAATCTGTGGTATTTTGCTGACAGGGATTGAACCAATAAGAACATGGCTTCTCCTCAGGCAGGATAATTTGTCACAAGGGAGTTTAACTTTATTTTTGTTTTCCCATGCAATATTTCATGACTGTTCTTTCTCTTACTTCACTGGAACACTAAATTTCATGGAAGTCTGCCTTTTCCTTTGCAGTTGAAATATTAGGCGGTATGCATCACTGTCTGCCTCAGGAAAACAAAACCAAAAACAAACAAAAAAGCCCTCTCTCTCTATATAAACTAGAGTGTTTTTTTTTTTTTTTTTTTTTTTTTTGTGGGGGGGCGTTGTGCATGTTTTTGTGTGCTTGCTTTTAGGATATATTTTCCATTTTTTGAAATAAGACATGTTATTAATTTTAAAAGAATAAAGTGTCTGAATTTTATAAGAAAATATCTTCTTGAATAATTCCCTTTTATTCCAATAATGTTAACATAAACATTAAACACAAAAGGCAAGAAAGTTATGGTGAATCAATCTGCATACCTGAACTACAGGTTGTTTGAACTACAAGTCACAGAATCACAGGATTGAAGGGGTTGGAAGGGACCTTGAAAGATCATCGGGTCCAACCCCCCTGCATAAGAAGGTTCCTTAGAGCAGGCTGCCCAGGTACATGTCCAGATGGGTCTTGAATATCTCCAGAGAAGGAGACTCCACAACCTCCGTGGGCAGCCTGTTCCAGTGCTCCCTTACCCTCATGGTGAAGAAGTTCTTTCGCATGTTGGTGCGGAACTTCCTGTGCACTTAAGTTTGAATTTTGTATCTTATCATAAATTGCTCAAAAGATCAGACCTGACGTGAAACAATTCTGTAATGGCTACTTCTAATACAGGGCAACCTCAAATACAGTTTGTTAACTGAATTTCCTACAGAGTATTGTTTTTTATCAGGTGGAAAACATAGCTACGGAATTTCAATCAGTTATTTCAAGATTGAGCATTTATTTATTTATTTTCATAAATACACAAACATAATACATTTATATAAATATAGCTATATAAAAATGAATTTAAATAAAGCTTTGTGTTTGCATATATTAACATTTATATAGTGATTTTGTAATCATTTTTATTTCTAACTTCCTTTTGGACTCCAATACCATATCAAAAGTAACTAACAGGAATAGTAAAATAGCTGAGTGTCTCGTTCTGGCCTTTGCAGTCCTGGCTGCATACTGCTGGACTGTGACCAGAAGGTCTAGTCACCCAGACAGGTGCATCTGCGTCCTTAGAGTACCTGCATGCCTCTTCTAATTGCTGAGGATGCTCTGGATCCTGTCCACTATCTCTCTTTCAGGTCTGAGATCTCTGTTTTCAGCTGTAGTGAGCACGTGAAGACTTGTCTCCCACTTTGGGAAATGGAAACCATGCATTTTGTACATCCACATCTGAAAATTCGATTCATGTCTTCCTCTGGATAAGGAGCTACCTTGCACACACAGCTGTGTCCCACAAAAATGAAGAAATGAGCTGACTCTGTACAGCTATTTAAGTTTACCTGAACAACAGAATAACAGGGCTTTATAACACAATTTCATCATGTAATTCCAGTAAGGATCTATTAAATGATACCTCCCTTCAGAGAAACTGCTGAGGAGATGAGCATAAGTGTGCACGTGTAGGAAGGGGCTAGAGGAAGTGTTTCAAGGATTTCTTTGAAATCTATGCCTCAGTTGTCTAAGGCAATACATTTATTATCATTATCAAAGTCTTCCTGCTTGTGAGATATTGCACTCTCAAGACTCAGATCTAAATTCCATTGTTGTGCTCTCTTGCCAGATTGCAGACACTAACATGCCACTAAGACTCTTTCAAAACCCTAGCCTTCTTGTAAACTATCTGTAACCTACTGAGAATGTACAATGATCTTTTCTGCCTTTGTGGTAAAGAAAATAAAATTGCATTTAGGAGGTAGCAGATCACTGCTTTTGGGAAGCTTCTCTTCTGCTACAGCATAGCAGATGCTAAAATAGTGTAAAGGAGTTTTTGTACCTTAGGCAGTAGTTTGAAACTTGAGCAGGTGAAAGAGTCAACAGAATGCTGCTTACCTATCAAAATGTGAGGCAAGATGTGAGAGGATATGTGGTATCAGCTTACAACTGTATGTGAAGGTCCTGTGTAAATACAATTCTGAGATAACAAAGAATCAAACAAACAAGTATACATGAAACATGAAATTTACTGGAGACTAATAAGTGGCCATAGCTTGTGCAAATGATAACTTTGCAGATATGTATTCTAGCAAAAGTAAATGGGTTCTGTATGCTCAGAAGGATATAGAACATCTCTTTGACTTTCTGGTCTTAAGACTTAAGGACATTATTTCATATATACTATAGTATTTGAGAGCTTTTTTTTTTTTTTTTTTTTTTTCTTTCTTTCTTTCCATTTGGTTGATCACTGTCATCATTTTTTCTGAACTTTCTAAAAAAGGTTTTCTGAAAATTACTATATTTTTTTTCTGTCCTTAACATTTTGTTAGGGTACCTGAGCTGTCCCTGAGACATTATTGTTTCCATCTCTAAGTCTGTAATTTTTATTTAGGTAATCATAGAACCATCTAGGTAGGAAAAGACCTTCAAATCCAACCATCAAACCTGAGCTATCAAGTCCCATCCCTAATCCATGTTCTTTACTGCCACAGACACACGTCTTCTAAATACCTCCAGGGATGTGGACACCACCATGTCCCTGAGCAGCCTCTTGCAGTGCTTAACCACACACTCTGTGAAGAAATTCTTCCAAATGTCTAAAATACAACTAAAATTCCCCTGGTGCAACTGGAAGGCATTGCCTCATAGCCCATCTCTTGTCACCTGAGAAAAGAGATCAACATCCTCCTTGCTGCAACCTCCTTTCAGGTAGTTGCAGAGAGCCATGAGGTCTTCCCTCATCTTC
Organism: Anas acuta; assembly: GCF_963932015.1. Taxonomy (NCBI): domain Eukaryota; kingdom Metazoa; phylum Chordata; class Aves; order Anseriformes; family Anatidae; genus Anas; species Anas acuta. The sequence goes on from NC_088979.1 coordinate 87,707,278, forward strand.
CTCTTTTCCAGAATAAACTATTCCAATTCCCTCAGTTGCATCTCATAACACTTTGTTTTCTAGTCCATTCACCGGCTTGGTTGCTCTTCTCTGCACGCACTTGAGCAACTCAATATGCTACTTGTAGTGAGAGGCCCAAAACTGAATGCAATATTTGAGGTGTGGTCTCACCAGTGCCACATACAAAGTGACAACCCCATCTCTAGTCCTGCTGGCCACACTATTTCTGATGCCACTGGCCTTCTTGGCCACCTGTGCACACGGCTGGCTCATGTTCAGCCAACTTTTGACCAATACCACCAGGTCCTTTTCTGCTGGGCAACTTTCCAGCCACTCTTCCCCAAGTGTATACCAATGCATGAAGTTGTTATGACCCAAGTGTAGCAGCTGGCATTTACCCTTGTTGAATGTTATGAGGTTGGACTTGACCCATGGATCCAGCCTACCCAAGTCCCTCTGCGGAACCTTCCTATCCTCAAGCAGATCAGCAGTCCTGCTTACTTTGGCATCATCTATGAACTTACTGAGGGTGCACTCTATCCTCATATCCAGATAAGACTGTGAAACAAAACTGGCCCCAATACTGAGCCCTGGGGACCAGCCCTGGGGACCAGCCACCAACTGGACTGAAGACCATTCACAGTGACTCCTTGAGGCCAGTCATCCAGTCAGTTCTTGATTCTCACATGGTGAGCTGTGCACCTGTCTGAGTAATGAGCAGAGAGTTTCTCCAGGAGAATACTCCGGGAAACACTGTCAAATGCTTTACTAAAATCTAGGTAAACAACATCCACAGATATGGACTAAAAAAGAAAAAGAAAAATAAAGAAAACAGAATTTGCACATAGCAGGAGCATTTTCACAATGCAGTAAGCAACCACTTCAGAGCAGTGAAGTAAAATGTCAAAATGCAATAGAAACTTAAAAATAGCTTACCATTTAAAAGGAAGAGAAGCAAACCTACAGCAATCACATAGGGCAAACACCTTGCTGGCAGCCAGATTTAAAAGGTACCAATGAGAAAAGCATGCTGGGAAAATCCCTCTCAGAATACAAAGCCATACTGAAACATTCAGTGGTACCTGCAGGGAAAACTATTAAAAGAACTGTTACTAGAGCAGAAACAATCTAACTTTGACAAATTGAAAGAACTGAGATAATTATGTCTCTTTGCTTCTAGATGCTATTATGATTGTGTGGTAATAAAAACTAGATTATTTTAAAAAACTTTTTTGTACTTAAAATTTAGTAGCACAGTAGGTCTTTTCCTTTAATATATGAAACTTTTTTTCAAATACAGAATCTAAGGCCTTTCCTACTTCACAATATGTTCAAATATACCATAAAAATACTTAATATAAAATATACCATAAAAAATACTTACGTATTTACTCAAATATGTCATAAAATTAGATTTCCTGTCATTTCTGCAAGAATCACAGAAGACTTTAAAACTTAGAAAAATAATTTACTCTGCTCTAATTAAAATAATATGGTTAAAATTATATATATACATATACATTAATTAAGTAACTTAAAAACCTAGTTTCATCAATTATAACCATAATCCTGAGGTTCTACACAGATGAGTCCAAAAATTTGGTAGCATATTTGAAGAAATATTGTGATGAACAAGGGAACTAAGTAAAACTAACTATTGTCATAAAAAGTTTATATTTTTTTCCCATAAGGACAAAATTGTAAGGAAAATATTTCTTCCACCATCCAAACTTTGAACTTATGTTCCTATGGCAATTGGCTAATTATGATGATATTATTTTTATTTTATTTTTTAAAACCTCTGGATTTTACGTTTCATAGAGACACTATGCTTTGGCAAGTTATTGTCAAATATTTAACCTTCTGGAGAAAATCATAAGCAGCCTGCACTATATGTGTTGTTATAATAACAAGGTTTCTATTTGCCAACTGACTTATTATGGAGACTTACAAGATTCATTGGTAAATCTTTTGGATACAGTAACTAAAAAGGAAAAAAAAAGAAAGATATCACTAATGCAAATTTATTGTAGACTGAAAAAGATATAAGCTGCAGCCTACTAAGCTGTCCAGAAAGATATCTGTGTAAGAATATGTAATATAACAATGAAGATATGACATATTAAGGGTAATAATAAGTAGCGATAAGGGAAACTGCTATCTTTACAACCCTGTGCATTTTTATTTTTGTCTTCAGTCAAATTCTTATGTATATCCCCTTAGTGCATTCAAAACCTCTCCATGGCTGGCAAGGGTTCACACTGCTTTCCTTAAAGAGTGGCCCAGTTTCTAGCCTATGAACCATAATCAGCTGATGAAACTGTTTCATTTAACCGCTAAGAGGTTTCAGCTTTTAAGGGAAGTATTACATTTGCTCAGGTTGCACCTAAAAACTGCTTTTCAAATAGCCTCCTTTCCTGAGCTATGTTAGCACAGGACTGGGCTACAGGGGACACCACTACCTCTATATGAGAAGAGAGCATGTGATTCTGGATGTGTTCCTAAAAATGTTCGTACCAGTTGTTGTTCCTGGTAGTTTGTACTAGGTGTTCTTAAAATTGACACCTAGTTCATCCTAGGTATAAGTAGTTACTGACAAATAACACCACCTCTGGTACAAAACAGAATGCACAGTATGGCGTGTAAAATAAAAATAGTTGTTTGTTCAGTCCTTCATATCTTCCCATTTCCAGTGCAAGAAGGGTGAAATGTTGATGCTGCTGAAGCTGAATATATATTTTATTTTTTCTTCAGCAGGGCCAGCTTTTATTCTCCCTATTTCGTTTAGGAATACAGCTACCTTCCTTCCTGAAACCAAACCAGTTTCCAGTTTAACTTTGAGATAAAATTTCAGAAAGAACATGCATTCACTCACCCACACACTCACAGACACCCACACAAAACTAGTATATATTAAGCATGATGGTGGTGTAATTTATTTCTGGATAATGAACATTTTAAAGAGGGAGGTTTTCTGCTGTAAAAATGGAATTATAATAATGACAGGGGAATAAAAGTAAAAATTGATGACTAGTCAGGAACATATTTGGGTGTGGTGAAAAAAGATTCAACTGCCATTTATATCAAGGTTAAACTATTAAATGTTCAAATATGACTGCAACTGACTCAACAGCATTATAGATGAATAGACGTTATGTGATCAGAATACATTATATACCTAGAGAGGCAGTCCATGAAGAATGATACAGATAAACATACTGGTTAAGGCAAGTGATGGAAAAACTAAAAATAAAGGTTTATGACAATATAGAATTACATTTTTCTAACTAGTTTATTAAGAAAAGCCATATGGGATCTGGCAGCATAAAAGATTTAAAATCTGTAAAATTCATGGATTTTGGATTCTGTTTCTTGCTCTGACAAAGCACCTGACTAAATTACAGCACCAAGCAACTATTTCAGGACAGAAATCAGGCCTCAAAAGAGCTTAAATTGTCCTGCAGCACTTGGTGTGATACTTCTCACACTCTTTCCCCACTCTTCCACTTGCTCTCAGAAAGATTCAGAAGAAAGTTGTGCAAGATTTTTTTTTTTTTTTTTTTGATTGTAGGCAGCTGCTGTGCACTCAGGTTTTCTTTCAATCCATCTTCCCTAAATGACACCTGGAGCTGCAAAAGCTCAAAAGAGGCAGAATCAACGTCTACATTTTTAATTTTTTTTTTTTTTTTTGAGGCAGATTCAATAATACTTCTAGTCTGATAGAGAGCATAGAAATTAAATACTTATGGGTAGAGACATTTTGACCAATTTTAGCTTATTGGAAAATTGTGGCAGAAGGAATGTAAACTCTGAATATTTTCTATGTTTCTATTTTTTATTTTTTCCCCATGAATCTTCTTTTCCCTTATAGCTTGTAATCTCATGGTTTACTCACACAAATTTTACATAAACCAAAATAGTATTACATTTAATTTGATTCAACAACAACAAAAAAAGACCAATAAATGGAAAGACAAACCAGAATGACTAGAACAAAATGAGCAGAAAATCAGTGTTTTCATAAACTCATCTTGAGATTATGTTCTTGTTCTTCAGTGTACAGTTTCTTGTCTGTTTTATTTATTTATTTTTTGTTGTTAGAAGGAAAAACACATACAGAAAAAAACCACCACCAACAACAACAAAAAAACACAGAAACATTACCATCAACAAAAAAAAAAGCATGCATTTTGTTTAAATTTAGCTTAAGTTAAATGGCCTGCTCTGAAATCCACTGCTCTGAAATTTGACTTCTCAGAGCACACACATTTTTAGGTGGACTAGTTAGCAGGACAATTTACTCATTTTAATAATATTACTTTAAAATTTGAGTCTGTGGATTACATATTTCCAAAGAATATTTTCAGTGAGACTGTGTGCCCCGTAATGGATGAGATAACTAGATAAGCAAAACATCTTCTATAAAGTAGACTTTATCCTATTTGAAAGTGGCTAGTGTATTTGTCAGACTGCAGATAATGGAACATCCATTCACAACTCCTGTTTATAGCTTTCATTCTTGTAGTGCACTGAAACACAATCCTGACTCATCAATAAAAAAGTTAAGTTCACACTGCTTATTTACTGGCAGTTCTAATATTAGGGGTTTAACTTTTCATAGTATGAACTACTCCTAATGAAATTAAGGATGTGAAATAGGGAGAACCTGTGAACAGGGAAGGGTCTAATACTGAAACAAAATACCACGCTTTGACTTTTTAATTAGAGTGGGTTATCTATCACCTACTTCTGGGCCCTATACAAAGTTTTTAGTATTTATTTGTGTACTGGGTCTGGCTGGAATGTTAACTTTCCCTGCAGCAGCCCATACAATGCAATGACCCAGTACAATTTGGTTTATGAATAACTTACTGGGTTACATGCTTTAGTTGGCTTCAGTTTGCATTCACAACCAGAACAGTTGCTATGGTCATCATAGCAGAAGACTGGCTTGGCTGAACAGGGAACTCTTCCTAGAACTAGGGAAGAATTAGCCTAGTCTAGTCTAGTCTGTTCACAGTAGCTAGAGGATATATGAACAAATTTAAGCATAGCAGAAGGCAATAGAGGAATGGTCTGAATATATTTTTAAATGATCATAAACATGCACTGAGAAATGTATAGTAAGTCCATATGCTATGTAGCGTATCATCTTTATTGATCACCACTTCCAGACCAGATGCTTATAGGTCTTAATAGAAATCATAATGTGCATTAAATTTGAATTTGTTCCTAGCAGGGACAAAATAGTGAGAAAAGGGTGGATATACTGTTTGCACTTGTCAGCAATAAAAATGGTCATTCCGTACTACTACTGTGTGATCTAGTGATAATGTTGAAACAAATGTGAACATTATCAGTGATGATGATAATGAGTAAGGGAAATAGGGTGGCATCTTACAAACAGTGTAAAACTATAAAATATTTCTACCATGGAAGAAGAAGCTTAGCACCCTTGTCCTAAAGTAGTAATCAGAACTGTTGATGTCAAACTGAGATAGGGCAGTAAAATTTGCATTCTTTTGATTAGGAGAACTACATTGGAAGCCTCCTCTGATTATATCTGAGAAGATGGGAAGTTGTATGAGCTCTCCAGGGGGAGTGTGATAGCCTTTAAATGAACACATTTTAGATGGAAGCTATCAGGTCTTTCATTTTTTTGAAGACAGAAAAAAAAATAGCTTCAGACTGGGACAGTGTGAGTCTCATGCAGCTTATCTGATGCTCACTATGCACTTCAGGTCTGCTGCTGTTCCAAAGGCCAAAATACATTGTGATGGTAAGAAACAAAAGAATGTAGAAATCACTGGTGGTGGACAGCAAACCACTGTCTACTCAGGATAAAGACCAATCCTGAACTGAATAAGAGTTAAATATAAAGTCACTTAGCTGTGCTGATATATTCCATGAAAGACACTAAGAATTTCCTTTTACTGCTGAAAGAAACACATGAATGTTCCCCAACAACTTTTGATGAGAGGGTCTACATTTCTCTAGTCACTGATAAAGTCAATTACCAAAGCGACACAGAGACTTAAGTAATTGGGCTAAATGTAGCAAGCTACGTGGGTCAAAAAGAGAGAGAATACACTCATTAATGGTATGGTGTTCCTTTTATTATTTATTATATTATATTATTTCTCTGCTTATGTTCTGACATTTTCTGTTACAGCAGTTTTGCTAGCCTTCAAGTTTTTTTTTTTTTTTTTTTTTTTTTTTTTTTAGAGAGAAACAAATACCAAGATATAGCAAGATAAAATGGTTGTTACTCCACTTGGAGAAAGTAAGTTCCATGTATAGCCTATTATATTGTCTAACATTAATTATGGCTTTCTAAACCTCTATTGGCTGTTATTATTGTTATTGCTATTCCTCTGCATTGGAGATTGTAATAAAATATTAGGAATGGTTCCAGTAAGTATATACATTTTTATTTTATTTTATTTTATTTTTTTCTGGATTTGTGTGTAATGAATTCACTGAGTCAGAAGAATGTCCAATGCACTTGGTTATCATGTCCTCACTAGCAGCAAATGCAGATGTCAAGGGAAGGGTCTTGTGCACAAGAAAAAGTGCACAACATCTTGCAAAGGAGTTCAGAAATTTAGGGATTTACTGGAAAAAAATTACATCCAGAGCACCCTTTTTAATAGCAGCTAGGGATCAAATGCTGTTATATGTGCAGTGGTCTAAATCCTTTCTGAATACACATAACACCACCTCCACTGTAACCTCTGGCAGTATGTTCTACAAACCATTTTTTGCTTTTGGTTTATTTAAATATTCAATATTCTTCATAATCATTACTTTGGTGCCTGCCAAGGACATATAAATATATATATATTTTTTTTCTCCTGGGAGGAAACCATAGATCAATGTTACTGATTTAACACTGTCACCACTGAAGTTTTTTTTTTTTTTCTTTTTCTTTTCAGTGATTATTATTATATGTGTTGTGGAAATAATTGCTTTCCTTTCACCATGGAAGATTCTAGCTGTGTGCTGCCATCAGAGATTCTAATTCAGAAATGTGAAGAAAAATGCTTTTCCTCCAGAGAAACTCTTAGATTGTGGGCATGTTAGAAAGTGCTAATAGACAGAAATGATGGAAAACATAAAGGGTATTCTAAGCAACTGCAACAGATACTCACATACATACTGCAGACTGCTTAGAGACACTATTTTAGTCATACATGCCTGTGCCTGGACGACTTGACCATAATGACTTGCCATGTTCAGGGATGCAGGAACATATCCTGCAGATGGCACTGCTCTCTCACTATTACTCTTCCAAGTGAGTCATGACATGCTTTGTACTAAAGACATTATTTTTTTTTCTCCTAGGGACATGTTTACTTTGTGCATCCTGAGCCACAAACAGAAAAATGAGCTCTCCTTCAATGTGATATTAGAAATGAAAATCCTGTTAAACCTTTAAAGATAGGTCTGGGCCACATTTCACTTACCTTTTGCATCAGACTGCTCATACTGTTTTTATAAAATGGCTCTTCCTGGTTCAATGGACTAAAGACCTTTCTGTCTGTCCAATTTAGTGTGGAAATCCTTTGTTTCTGAGAGAAAAAAAGACTTGCAGGAGCGCACTTCAAAAGGTTACAAGTCTTGCAGAGGTTTGAATTATTTTTCAGTTGATGAGAAAATAGAGGAACTAATGAAGGAATAAATTTATACACACCCCAAAAGAAAGACAGGTAAACAAATGTGTCCTACTTTAAGCAGCAGCTCGTGTTTGATCAGGCTTTCACTGGAGATATGAAGCTAGCAAGTATACAGTAAATTGGACAAGGAATAGTTTTCTTCCCTTATTCTCTGGGGTGTAACATCTCAGTAAACAGCACTGGGTAAAGTTTAACAAAAGATGGTGGCAAGGGAAGCAGCACACTGCTGTCATTTGTTTTGCGCTCTTATTTATCATAAGCAGGGGTAGCAGTAATGCTTGCAGTCAACATTTTGTAATGTGTACAAGAATATAGTGAGATGAAGAAATAGTTTAACTTACAGGATCTCTACAGTTCTTCCTTCAAAAAGCCCTACTCTCTCTGTTTTTTAGGCAATGGATTTCAATTCTCTCAGGAGACTAATCTTGAGGACATAAAGGTGGCCATTACTTCTGCTTGATTATTTACACTGATTTGACCAGCTTATAAAGCCTTTCAAAAACCATGTTCTTACATGTTTAGCCAGAACTCTTTAGAGACTTGCTGGTAAAACCTTGCAGCATTCAATTTGCACTAGGCATACACTCAGCTCTACAGATGGCTCTGCAGGTCATCTATCTTGAGCATGGCTTAAAAAACAGGACTGAAGCTTGTCACTGTGAGTACGGCTACTAATGCTGCGCAGAGAAGACTGCAAAATCTGCCTGCCTTAGGTGAATATGCACTAGGCTCAATACCAGCAGGAGATTACTGTAGCACATCCATATCTCAAGGGTTTGTTGGTATGAATCATCATATTTAAGGAATTCTGATCGCTTAAGGCAGTGACTGTCTCCATTTTACAAAGACATGTAACGAGAAAGATGCCTGCTCTTTTTATGGCCCGTATATACAGTGCTCAGAATGAAGGCTGAAACCACTTCACCATGCTGCTTTTCACAATGGGTTTGCAAAGCTTGAGGAAATCCATCATGGCTTCTACTGTCTCAGGTGCCTGGAAGGTGAAGTGGAACCCCAAACTCCTGATTCCTCACATTTCTTTCTAGTCCAGTAAATTGGACGTTAACTGGCAAAACGGGAGACATGTTTCCCTTTGAACACAGACACTGTAATGCTTGCTTTGTCTAGATCCTAGCTAGCTATACCACCATTGAATTTAGCTAGCAGAAAATAGCTGAATGCAGCATTACTCTAGGGTATTATCTAAGATACACTTGCTGAATCTAAGGTATCCTGAGAAGTGGCTGACTATTTCCATGTGCCTTTTCTCCTCACATTCCTGTTATGCATTTTCTTCTCCCTCCTTAATTTCCTTTCTCTTTGTGTTGCTTAATGGTGTCTGCCATTTACCCTCTCCCTGCTCCTTACCATGAACAAATAAATTTACCATTTTCTTTAATGTTCCTGTTTGAATTTTCTTGGTATAAATTCACCAGAAAGTTAGAAGTGCTATTTTGTTATCTACGCCAACTGTGAGTCTTGCTGACTTAAACTCAGATATTCTAAAAGGAGTTTTAGATGATCCTTTTTTGTTCTATCATCTCTACTGAATTCACTGTACTAAATGTGTTACCTCTGTAAGAAAAAAGAATTAATATTCTGTGCATGAGGCACTCTTGGAAAAAGAGAGTGCCTCATGTGTATAACAGGGAAATAGTAAACCAAAAGAAAATATGTCTGTTAGACATACGAAGACATTCTACACATTCCACTTTGAAGAGCTGTCCTAGTCTCCCCTGTCTACCTCACTTCCCTCTGGCACATTCTAATCTGACTCCTCTGAAGTTTCCTTGACCCTCCCTTACCACTCTCTCTTGACTTTTCCATTTCATGTCTTTATATACTATAGATGAACAGTTTTCTTTGTACCTCTGACAGCTTTTTTTTTTTTTTTTTTTTTTTTTTTTAAACCACCCCTGTGGTTTTGAACAGTGTTTATCTCTGAGCAAGGTGTCTTTTAAGTGGATTATTTAAAAACAGAAAAACAACAATCCAATTGATATGATGTTGCAAACTGACCTTTTTAAGCAAGAAGCAAAATGGAAATATTTAGCAGGGCTGAACACTAAGCAATTCAGATAACCACAGCTGATTGACAATCACTATTGTTTTTTAAGGGGAACAATTGGACTGAGGTATTGGGAACAACTATTGTATCATAGCTGATATTATAAGGAAGAGAAAAGATTAAATTACAGATGCACTCACAAAGGTAAGTGATAATTACCATTTTAAATGAGTAGGTTTTAATACAGGAAGAAGAGTGACAGGACTGCTGTATAAATTACAACATGTACAGAGATATGTATATTGTTTTCTCAATTTGTACAGAGATATGTATATTGTTTTCTCAATTATGTATCTGGGGTTGGCTTTAAGCATACAGAAAACAGGCAGTGGAGTGGGCCATATAGCTAAGAGAAGGAAAAAAGGGAACTGCAAAACTGCAATGTCCCACTGACTGTACTGCTTTGGTCAAAATCCTGCAGACAGGCTGACTCCTGAGAAAGTCTCAAGGATGTAAGACAGTAAATGTGGCCACAAAGAATTAGCAGTTCTTTCCACCTCTCCTGCTTTACCTCTGGTCGCAACAGGAGTACCAAATACAGTTCTCCAGGATAAATTCAAATCCAGGGCTTCCAGAAAAGGAGATGTTTTCCTTCCATCTCTCTTCTGAGACTGCCCTCTTCCTCCTGCTTCTTCTGTCCCTGTGGCAAAGCAGCCCAGACTTGGCTCCAGCACCATGCAGAAATGCACCATGCACAAATTCAGATTGATTCTGTATTTATATCTTTGCAACTGCTGTGAATGTATTACACACTAGACGGAAATAGGTTTTCAAAATTTTCAAGTCAAAGGCTGCCAGATGACATAGAGAAAATTATTTCTTTCTTTATTTATTTTTATTTGAATATTTCTATGTTAAAGTCCAGAGCTTTAGTTAGAATGAGGTTTGGTTCCCTTGCATTTCAGCCACCACTGTGAAGATGTGAACATAGTAACTGTCAAGTACAGAAATAATACAGTGCAGATGGCTATGGATAACATACCTAAATATATACTCACATACATCTATATGATATATTAGTTACAGGGTCAGCTAAAAAACTCTGGTCTTCCTTTGCTGTTGGTGAGACTTGTTTCCTGTGGAAAAAAATAAATTCGCTGCAACATGTAAATAAAGATAAACATGTCTGCAACATTCAGAACAAACAGTAGGCAAGCTAAAATCATACAGGATACTCAATACTTACATCCCTCAGTCTTAACAATAATTGTTTGGATATATATATATATTTTTTTTACTTGACTTGAAATTGGCATTTTATAAAAAGAACAGATCAAGAAAAAATATCATCTGGCTATTGCAGTATGTATCTCTTTTCTTTGTGTTCCTTGTGCCAGGGACACAAGCACTCTAAGCTGACAGAATGTTGGATATAGAAAAGTTATCTGCTCCTCAGTGGAGCAACACTCAGCTAGGGGCAAGATGTGTTGTAGTGGGTTTCACAGTTACAAGCTGATAGCAGAGAAATGCTAAAACTGGAGTCCTGCTTTCTGTTCTGAGCTCCGGGCATATGTTCCGCTGCACATGTATTCCTCTGCTTGTTTTTCTCTAGTATAATCACCTCTCCCCTGCCTTCTTCAAAATTTTCCTGCCCTGGTCATGTCCTCTCCTCATTGGTGGTGTCCTCTTTTGGTCTCTCTCATCTCTCCCCAGCCTTTCCAGCCCCAGCTGCAGCTCCTGCCCCCCCAAACACCTCCTTCTGCCCCCTCTTCCCTCACTGCTGTGGATTAGGTCTTCCTCCTGTGTCTTCTTTTCCCTTTTCAACCTTTATTCCCCAGACTGACACTTTCTCACCTGACCTCCATACCCTTTCAGCAAGAAGCCCTGATGGCCTCTGATGTTTCTTTAGCACCTCTCCCCATCCCTTACCCTCCTGAGATGCTTCAACATCCTTCTACAAGGAGTGCTTGCATTACCTCTGCCACAGTGGTCTTCCCATACAGTCCTATGTGCAGCACTAGACTGCTCCCTCCTTCCTATGTTAGAATGTACCACGTTTGACTCTGCTTTGATATTTCTAAGGCAAGAGAAGTTTTAGGGCAAGAAAATACATGTTTTCTAGTGACTCTCATAAAATATGAAAGAGAGAGAAGAAGATATGTTTTCCACATGTAGGTTCATTACCCAAGCTTTCCCCCAGCACACCTGGAAAGATGTCCTTAAATCCTCATAACACTTTGCTGAAACCTTGTCATCTTTCTGTGGAGACAGTGAGTGCATTGTCTCCTCATCACATAGGTTGCAAAGGGACAAAACTATTTTCAGCTGAACAGCCTTCAAAAAACTTTTAAAAGTTTATGTTGGTCTGGATGTTAGCGTATGTTCAGAAAGCTCCTAAAAGCTACTCCAGATATTCCCAAACAACAAATCACTCTGTAACCACAGCATTTAAAATTTCCATACTTTTTAACATTTGCAAAATAATGTTCTTTCCCTAGCTGAGAACAGAACATATTTAGAAAGAACATTGCAAGTACCTGGAAAAGAGACTTCTTATAGGAAACACTGTACAATTTTAACAGTAGAAGTTCCTGCTTACTTTGTGTTTGCTAATTAAATGATGATATGTTAACTATCTTTAATATTTTCTTTGGATATGGAAGACATATTTCTAAACAGACCTCTAAAGCTATTTACTTGAGATGTTCCTTGGAACAGAGGATAGCTCTGCAGATAAAGAACTGGAAAGAAGTATAGGAAATTCAGGTTTTGGATCTCCTGCAAATATTATATCTATCTATCTATCTATATAGATATATATATATTCCCAAATTATAAAAATTCTTCTCTCTACAGCTTATGCTATTCTTTTAAAATAAAAGCTCCTACTTCCCCACTGGAAAAGGAAAGGAAAGAAAAAAATCATTAAAATACCAGCTTGCTAACCATAGTTAGATGTCAGTTCCTAGTTCCTTTATGCTCCTTTTCAATGTATAGATCCAACCTTAAAGTCTTTAACAGGAACCATTTTTGTATTTATTTACATTTATATACAGGTATATATATATACATGTATATATACATATGACCACCGCTTTTTGCACTCACAGTAGCAGAAGAATACTAGGCTAAGCTTAGATTGAATCCTACTGCAAAATAAATGATAATTTGCAAGTGGAAATGGGCCTTTTGAAGTATGCCTACATAAAATCTGCATAAAAATGAAAATATATGTTTTTCCCACAAGACTATGGATGTCTTCAAAATACTGTCACAATTTTAGATATTCTGCATTTAGTCATGTCCTCAGCGTCTTAGGTTTTTCAGTCTTCCCTCTTTCAAATAATCTTGCTTTCCTGCATTAAATTACAGTATCAAAGCCAACTGTGTAGAATACCACCTAAGAGAGCAATTTTGCAAAATTATTACAAATCAAATTGAAATCTGATAAGGCTGTAGGGCGTAGCCCACCTGATTTCTGTATTCATCTACCTGTCATTGTGTATGGCACAATCAGTAATATCTGAGTTACAAGAAAAAAACAACACATAATTTTATAGTCTGTTCGGTCAATTACACGTCTGATATTTTGATAGTCATTTATAGTTGCATTTCTGTATTGTGTGCAAATTATTTACTTTGCTGTACCTTTAACAATACCAGTACAAATAATGACACGTAATGTTTCTCTGAGACAGTCTTAGACTGAGAAATATACAGAGCATGATTAATTAGCCAAGTGAAAGAAACTACTCAGCTGACAAAAGTAATCATCAGCCCAAATGACCTTTAATGTCTCAGTGTTTTTGGCCAGAGGGTTTGGCAAAGGCATGGGGTGGAATGCTAACATAATCTACAACTAATGCATGTATTAACATTCTGAAGATAAGCTATTTTCACTGCAGAAACAGTGAGTTTTAAGAGAAGCCACCTCATTTGATATAAATCCCGTTGGATTTAGTATGTTGGTAGAAGAAAGAAGAATTAGTACATTACATTTTAAAAAAGTATTTTCCATTTCTACGGTAAGAACAAATCACCTAGACATTTTAGTATGGTCAATATATTTTTGGGATCTGGTACAATGTTAAACCTCTGCGATGGTAAATCCAACCATGTGGCAGTCAACAATAGAGCGGTACTTTTTAATAATGATAACCAGCTTTTGCTGAACTGTTCTAGAAACAAAAAAGTTGAAATGCAGGAGTTTTGAAAACTTACCTAGTTAAGATCATATGTGCATAGCTGATGATGTATATGGATCCTAGAACTTCATAATGTTCAAAGATTTCCTTTTGATTAAACTATTTAAAAAATAAAAATAAAATCATGCAGCCTCTAGTTAAATGAGTAAAGTCAGTTCTTAGTAGAAATTCCACAGCTACCTTAGGAAAGCTCCAATTAATACTACCATGGTATTATGCTTCCAGGACTGGATCTGTTTCACCTATCAGATCTTTTGCTTATTTGTTTGATGAGAGGAAGATGCATTTCTGGAACATGAATCAATATGCCTGTCTTAAATATGCATTTGAGCATGGACTAAACAGATTTCTGGTAGTGAATCTTTTCCTCTCCACTATATTTTTTCTTCTCCACTGCTCTAGAAAGACTAGAGTGTTCACCAAGACTAGACTCCTTGTTTTGCATTAAGTTAAGTATGCTGAGATGAATCCAGTTACAAGTACATTGCTACATGGGTCTTTAATCCAAACAGGTGTATATACACATATTATACTGAATTAATGTATTGAATTACTTTGCACAAGGCCATGAACAATAGGGTATGGACTTTTACTTGACTCTCTTGTTGTCACCACTGTGCAAATAAACAGAACAAAAATATGCTAATGTTTTGCCAGAATGTCTTGAAAGAGTATACTAGAATAGTGCTAAGAAATTTCTGGAGTATCTTGGTGGCTGCTGTTACCAGCATAGACATCTCAAACTACTATTGGGTGTTTCTCACTGGAGTTCAGTTTTGAATATGGAGTGTGCCTTTGAGATGAATCTTGTGACAATTCCCACCCACTTTTATATATATATATATATATATATATATGATCACAGAACTGACTCATCACATGAACTGTGTTCCTTTGTGAGAGAATTAAACCAGAAAATGTGCTCCCTCAGAACAAGAAAGATGTGGATCTGTTACAGCAGGTCCAAAGGAGGGCCAAAAGGATGATCAGAGGGCTGAAGCACCTTTATTATGAAGAAAACCTGAGAGATGTTCAACTTAAAAAAGAGAAGACTCTGGGGAGACCTCATTGCAGCTTTTCAATACTTAAAGGTGGCTTATAGAAAAGACGGAGAGTGACTTTTTACTTGGACAGATAATTATAAGACAAGGGGGAATGGTTTTAAACTAAAAGAGGGGAGGTTAAGATGAGATATTTGGAAGAAATTCTTCACTCAGGGGGCGGTGAGGCACTGGAACAGTTTGCCCAGAGAAGCTGTGGCTGCCCCATCTGTGGAAGTGTTCAAAGCCAGGTTGGATGGCGCTTTGGGCAACCTGGTCTAGTGGGATGTGTCCCTGCAGGGGAGTTGGAACTAGACGATCTTTAAGGTCCCTTCCAATCCAAGCTGCTCTACAAATCTATGGGTCTATCATTCTGTAGAGCTGAGCCTTATGATAATGCATGTGTATGCATTACATACCATATAGATCATGGTTGTTCAGTCATGCTCATCCACAAAGTTTTACTCAGTAATGCATCACTCAGCATTATTTTACTGGAGGAAATGTGTTGAGTAGGAAGGTAATTACAGTCATCAAAAAAAACAGCTTCTAAAACTGAACCAGACACTTGCATGCAAAGATCTAGCTTGCCTATAAAGACACACTTGATTATTTCAATTTAAGCCTGACATGTGTTCAGTTGTTGGCTATCATGCCCATCACATGTTGGGCATGTATATCTCAATATTTTACCTAGCAAAAGTTTTGCTTCTCATGCAGTAAAACTAGCATCATATATACAGGATCATATATACGTACTACATATGTACTACATATGTACTACATACGTACTACATCATATATACGTACTACAACATCATATATACATACACTAGCATTATATATATGTGTATTGGTTATATTGTTCTGATGGACACGTTGGTCTTTCTGTGGTCTACCTGTTCTCCCTCTTTGGGCCCTACTCTTTCTATGGATGAAAAAAGACAATACAGATGTCTTTATGGGACTGATGTAGACTAAATGGTTTGATCTGTTCAGTGTGTCTCTTATTCTGTCACTCAGCTGCAAGCAGTTAACTGTATATTAGACAAACACTTCTCCAGCTGTGTGTCAGCTCCGTACTGCCAGTTCTCTGTTAAATCACAGATGAGGGAGTAAAGTGATGTGGCTGCTGTGAATCTGTGCATCTTATCTACTGTATTAAATGAGAGTCTTGGCTTTTATTTTGCTTCTGGCCTTTGCCTTCTAGCCTGCATGGAGAAATGAAGTGACACTGTAATCTGTAAGTACTGAAACATGGAAAAATGCTAATGTTTTTGTCAAGTGAGATAAAAAGTACATCTAGGTTAGATTTAGACTGTGAGAAATAGGTATCTACAGTTAGTGTTCCAGTACTTCCTCCTGTATAAAATTAGTCTAGGAATGAATGTATCTAAGTGTGTGTACAGAATCATAGAGTCATAGAATGATTTAGGTTGGAAGGGACCTGTAAGGATCATCTAGTACCAATCCCCCTGCCATGGGCAGGGACACTTATCTCCAGACCAGGTTGCTCAAAGCCCCTAGTTAGTTTAAAGCCATTACTCCTTGTCCTATCACTACACCCTGATAAAGAGTCCCTATCCTGCTTTCTTGTAGACTCCCTTTAGGTACTGGAAGGCTGGTGTAAGGTCCCCACAGAGCCTTCTCTTCTCCAGGCTAAAGTCCCCAGGTCTCCAATCCCTTACCCACCAAGTGATCCACCTATCAAATCCATGTCCTTCCAATTTAGAGGCAAAGTTGTCGTGTGGAAAAGTGTCAAATGCTTTGCACAAATCCAGGTAGATAATGATCAGTTGCTCTTCCCCTATCTATTGGTGCTGTAACCTCATTATAGAAGGCCACCAGATTTGTCAGACCCGATCTGCCCTTAGTGAAGCCATGTTGAATGTCGCCAATAACCTCTTTGTTTTTCATGTACCTTAGCAGAGTTTCCAGGATGATCTGCTCCAGTATCTTGCTGGGAACTGAGGTGAGACTGACTGGCCTATAGCTCCCCGGGTATTCCCGTTTTCCCTTTTTAAAAATGAGGGTTATACTTCCCTTCTTCCAGTCAGTGGGAACTTCACTATACTGCCATAACTTCTCAAATATTACGTAAAGTGGCTTAGCAATTTTGTCTGCCACTTTCCTCTGGACCTGTGGATGCATCTCATTGAGTCCCATGGACTTATGCACCCTCAGGTTCCTTAGATGGTCTTGAACCTGTTCTCCTGCAGTGGGTTCATGCTCACAGTCCTTGCTTTTGGCTTCTGTGACTTGGGCTATGTGGATTAGAACACTAATCAGTGAAGACTGAGGCAAAAAAGTCATTGCATACCTCAACCTTTTCCATATCCCTGGTAAGCAGGTCTTCCATTTCCTTCTAGAGTGGGCCCACAATTCCTTTATTCTTCCCTTTATCAATGATGTAGCTACAGAAGCCTTTCTTGTTGACCTTGATGTCCATGGCCATATTTAATTCTAAAAGGGCTTTGGCTTTCCTTACCTAGTCCCTGGGTGCTTGGACAATGTCTCTGTATCCCTCCCAGGTTATCTGTCCTTGCTTTCACCCTCTGTAGGCCTCCTTTTTCTGCTTGAGTTTGGCCAGGATTTCTTTTGTCATCCAAGCAGCCTCATAGCCTTTTTTTCCTGACTTTGGTGGGATACATTGCTTTTGAGCTTGGAGGAGGTTATCCTTGAATATTAACTAGCTCTCTTCTTTAAATTTTCTTTCAAGAAAATTTATAAGTAACAGAGTTAACCTCATACATCTTAGGAATGGCTGACTTGCAAAGTGCGGCTGAGTGTCATCCTTCCTCTCCACAACTCAGAAACTTTTCTGCTAAAATAAAATCTAGTTTGAGAGAAGAGTCAGGGTGTATTTTTACTTTAAAGACTATAACAAACATCACCTTTAATCTTTGCGTAATGTACTGGTGAACCTGTATAGAGTTTATGTGACAAGGTTTGGGTAGAAGGGGGCTGCAGGGGTGGCCTCAGTGAGAACAATCCAGCAGCTGCCCCATAAGGGCCAGCTCCAGCCTGCTCCAAGGGGACCCGCCACTGACCAGAGCTGAGCCAGTGAGTTTGCTGTGAGTTGTTTGTGCCTCTGTGAGAGCAGATTTAAGAACGGGAAAAAAAAAACAACTGCTGTGCAACAGCAGCTGGGAGAGCGAGGAGTGAGAACAAGCCCTGCAGCCCCCAAGGTCAGTGCAGAAGGAGGGCAGGAGGCGCTCCAGACACAGAGCAGCAGTTTCCCTGAGGCCTGTGGAGAGGCCCCTGGTGGAGTAGACTGTCCCTCTGCAGTCCATGGGTCCCACATGGAGCAGATCTCCATGCTGCAGCCCGTAGAGGAGCCCACATGGAGCAGGTGGATGCGGCCTGGAGGAGGTCCATGGAGACCCATCCCCTTCCCCCCTCCCATGTTGTCTGTATGTTGTTTTCCTCAAGGATATAGATACAGTCTCAAGGACAGCAGGTCCAGAAGATAAACAATGAAGAAAGTAGTGCCCTTCACTATACAGTAAAAAGCAACAACTCTTATGTTGCTACAAAAAAACACAATTCTTTAAGACTGAAAACATAAATGTTAGATATTTAATGATAAACACTGTGTATATTGCTGCTAAGATCCTGACTAAACCTGCAGATATAAAAATTAGAAGGCATGTCTAGTGTTTGTTTTAATAAATAATTAATTTCTTGAGAAATTCTGACTTATTTTAGTATCAGAAACTGACATTTTGTCTAAGAAGGACTTTTAGATGCGTAATTAGGGAAATTAAAAATGCAGTGTACCAGCTATTAATGTCTAACACAGACATCTCTGATCCTTGGGAAAATGACTTATTTTGGATGACTTATATTTCTCAATCACTACCAGGAATGGCATAGTGACCAAGAAAGTCTAAATAACCTCTTGGTATTTAGATGAAGGCAAAACATTACAGTTTATATGAAGATGGTCTTCTCAAAACTGTAACAGTTTTGTTGATACTGTTGAAACCTGTGGCATAATTGGCAAATCAGTGCTGTTAAGCTAACAAAGCTGTTTCCCTCTCCAAATTCACATTGTTTTAGAACCACAGCCTTTTTATGATGCATAGTTGGTCTTTCTCCTTTTTCTCCTTTTAGAATATTCCTGAAATTCTTCAAATATTGAGGGTCAGAAAGGGGCCATTGTTTCTCTTACTATAGCTGTGTCTCTGAATGTCTATTATTAATTCCTTCTGTAAACAAACTGGCACTCCCCAGCCTTCTGCTCAGATTGGTTTTGTAAGTTGTGAGGAGGCTCTGGAGAACTTTTGATATTTTGTAAGTTAACCAAAGCAATACCTTGGACATTGTTTCTAATATACCTACAAAGTTGAGCAAGTGAAAGAGCAGAAGGATAATTAGGATCTGAAGAACTCTACTATGCCAGTGTTATTCCAGACAGCAATGTCTAATGAATGAGAACACAAAGGCATGCAGCAGCTGTCAGTTGAATACATGCCACAGTGCAGAGCAGCTCTATAAATGCTTCTGAAAGATTTATAGACTTCTATTTCTATCCTGGTATTCTGTGAGTGTATTTTATTTGGAGGGTAATACAGGGGGAGATGGGATAAGGGTGGAAGAAAATGAGATCCCAAATTAGATCACAGATTAAGATAAGGGATAGAACTGATCATGAATTACTGTAGGCTCATAATGGAGCTACATTATATTTTACACCCCTGAAAAGCACTTAATACATTCAGTGCCAGGGTGCTTTTGGCTAAAAAAAAAAATAAAATTAGATAGAATTCCAACTTGCCTTAGCTAAGTACACATTCAATAATTATTGCATATTTGGAAGCGTTGCTCAGGGCTTTGTTACACTTTTGAAGCTGCTGTGTTGTTGTTCTGGAAGCTTGTATAGTGGGATCTACAAACGTTGCAGTATGTGCTCTCAAACACCAGAACAGGTGTCTGTGCATGAAGCTGTGTCTCCAGGATGATTAAGGTAGTGAATATAATTGGAGCATATGGCTCTGAAATATGTATTTGAGTATTTGAATTTTGTTTTTTCTCATTTCTGTCTGGCATTCCCTGTCAGGTTTCCATGCTTAACTTTATCAGTCTTCATTTCCCTACTAAGGCTTGCTGGGAGGAATTCAGATTTAGGAATCATCTTCCAAAACTTGCTAAATCAGAGCTCATATAAGCTACTAAGCTGTGTAGCTGTGTACATTTGTACTTTTTTTTTTTTTTTTTTTTTACACTGAAATAATAGCTTAGAAAAGGTTACAAGTATTTATGTTTATCTAGTTTATCACTCTAAACTAGGGCAGGATTTGCTCTCCATATTAAACCTGTACATATTTTATCTAGTCTACTCCAGAGTATTACTAGTAAAGGTTCCCCAGTTGCCCCTCTTGGCAAATTTTGCCATTGTGTAATTGTCCTTGTTTTTGGCATTTTTATTCTTTACATCTAACCTAAATTAATTTTCCTTCTTCAAGTTTCATCCAATTACTCATTATTATATAACTCTTAATTACTTTAAGTAATTCCTCCCCATCTTTTGTATTTGTTCTGATGCATTTAAACATAGTTATTGTAACCGTTCCTTGTCATTTTTCTCTCAGCTGTGCATGTTAAATCCTTTTCCTGTCCCTTTAGTGATCATGTCTACTAAACTACTTATTGTTTTTTGCTACCATTCTTTCCATTTCCTCTAATTTAATAATTTTTCTTATAGTTAGGTAAACCACTGTATACAGATAAAATAAAACCTGTTAATTAATGGAAAAATGAATATGGAATCTAATTTTCTGCATCCATTTTAAGAAAGTGTTTTGAAGGTTTGTCAGGGTATTGCTTACCTAATTAGTTGGTTTTATGAATACTGAATTACCATGTTCTGTGGCAGCATAATTAACTTATGCTAATGAATGTAATAAGTAGTCTGAATAATCAACCTTCTTAAAAGTAAATATATCATTTGATATATATATATATTTTGCTGGTGTCATCACAGAATCATTTAGAAACTAATTTAATCTCATGGATGTTCCTGGAATTGTAATTATTCTGTGTTACACAAGTAGTCATGGAAAGAACAGAAACTTCTGAATTGAGAAGGCTGTAGATGACATTTAACAGGAAGTGAGCAAATTCACAGGTGACAAAAATCAGCTGATGGCACTAGATGTAACTACACCTACGGCACTGAGGAAGCAGCACTCATGTTGAGATTGTCTTTCATGCAGCTTCAACTTGAGAAAGAGTCATATGTCAGAGAAGTCTTGATTCAAAAAATAAATGTTATATAAATGTAAAGCCTTGATAATCTTATTATATATAACCTTATTTTGTTCTCAGGCAGGGAATTTCATAAATTAGGTTTTTGTTTCAAAACTGATAGTTGTTCTTTAGAACTACACCAGAACTCTAGCCAGCAAGATTTTTGATCTTTAGCAGTCTAGAAGAGACCTACAGCAGTGAAGAAAGGCTCCAGAAACCAGGTGATTCTTAAGTCTTTCTTGAGCAGTTTGATGTATTCCAGTGTGTACTTCAGAATGTTTGATCAGAAAAGCGACAACAATTTAGGTGCTCTTTTGTAGTAGTGCTGGATGTTAACATCAGGACATTCTCTTCACTGAAGAGTTTATAAATTAAGACATGAAACAATGCTCAGAAGGAAGACATTTGGTGTTGAGCTCTTCTCTTCACAGTGAAGAATGTGTAAGGGACTTTTTTAACTTTTTTTTTTTTTTTTTTTGAATTCCAAGAACAAGAATGATAGAAAGAATGAATCACAACTTTACACCAAACTGTTTTTTTTTTTTTTTTTTTTTTTTTTTTTTTCGGTACTGACAAATTAGTTGGCTACAGAATACTTCACTGCATAACTTGATCAGAAGGATTGTGTTTTGTATTGTAAAGAAACAAAAACAGTGAGAAATATAATAAAGCTAGACTGAGTTAAATAAACTTGCATGTTGATAGAAATAAAATGTTTTGATAAAAATATTTTTAATGGAATTGTGTTTTGGTGTGTGTTTATGTTTGAGAGAGAGAGAGAAAGAGAGGAAGAGAAAAATAATGCAGATGGAAACTCTGTCATTGTCTTTCCTTCAGAGGACCACACCTTAAATAACATTATTTAAAGCCACCTCTTACAGAGCAGTGCAATTACATGATCAGTCTTGCAGCTCAAAGAGTTTGTATGACCTCATTAGAAAATAAATTGTAGCTTTAATATCAGGACCACTTAATACTGCATTAGTTCCACTGACCAGCCCTTGGAAGGTGCCTACAGTATGTGACAATGTGTGATTCTTTAATTGAAATCCAGACTATCTATTTGCAAGTTTTGTGCATGGCATTACAGCGTACTAACCATTTCACTCCTGCTGAAGCAATTAATTCAGGAGACATAGGCCTGTTTGGCTGCTCACCGGAGCTGGCCTGACCTGAAGCATATGTTGTGTGGATGAGGGAAACAGGATGAGAATGCATGGGTGGGAGACCAGACTGAATTTTTCTCAGATTCAGGTCCTTCAGGAAAGCAGAGAGACCATTTCATCTAATTTAATGGCAGTGTATCATGCTGGCAGCTTGCAGTCATTTCAGAAAACACAGTTGTGAGAAATGAAAAATCAACAAATATTATTGTCCATTTGAGAGCAACTATAATTCTGACAGAGCTCAGCAAATGGATTGCTGTTATTTGGAATCTGTGGAGAGGTGCTTGCAGTGCAGAGCTGAGCTATACAGACTGCTATTCCACATTAACTGCTGTGTTTCACACCTGACCAGATCCAGATTTACTTTCAAGAACAGGTCATTCTATCTAGAACCATCAGTCTGATTCTTCTTGCATGCATGCCATTAAAAAACTAGTTTTCAACATGCCCATTGGAAAACATCCTGACATGACTCAGAAATTTAGATCACAATAATGACCCAAGAACCTTCCATTTGTCTGATAATCAATGCAAGTGTTCCCACTTTTTTTTTTTTTTTTTTTTTTTTTTTTTTTTAAGGAGAAAAACTTAAAAAGTGCAACAAGAATTCTAATATTCAGTCAATAGCATAACAGGAATTTTAATCAACACTGAAGTCAGGTTTCTCTAGGGCTGCTGAAATGGAAGGTATGGTTAGAACAAAATCCCTATGTTGTCATGCTGTTTTAAATCACTCCTACATGCAAGTCTGAGGTAGCATACATCATGGAAGAGACTGAAGGAAAAATCCATGGTGGTGAGGATGTGAACATGGTGTATGTTTCAGCAAGAAATAATGACAATACTGAACCAATACTTAACCTCCTCTCTGTTAAATTAACTCATTTGGATAACTAGTTCATACATTTTAATTTTGAATATTTTTTATATTCATAGTTAATATAAATACATTTACATGAGAGAACAGATAATTTCTGGATTAAGAAAACAGAAATCAAAGAAACCTTGTTGGATATTGTTCTCAAAACTTCTTTAATTATTTCTTTTAATTATTTCTGTCATTGTGATATGTGGTATGACAACATATTTAATGGTGTTTTATTGTTTTAATGTATTTTCTATGGCATTGGTACATATGGATTTCAAGCTTATTAAGCAGAAGGAAAACAAAGTATATATTTTGTAACAATTTTAAAATTAATATATTGTTATTGATCCTGCCACAATTTTTCCAAAATTCAACCTATTTTGAGGTACAAACTGGACATAATTGGTGTTTGGATATATGAAAATTTCAGATGATGCTGTCTTCTCAGTGTTATTAGTAAAACCACATTGGATCTGGCTTCTTCCAAATTTTGATGCACGTTTATTTACCTTGTAATCAACTATTGTAGTTTTGATAAGTAACTATGAGTTTAAAATAATCCTTAATGGAGGATTTGGGCTAGAAAATACCTTTTATATAAATAACAACTACTTCCATTTATACCTTTTATATAAATAATAACTACTTCCATTTACATAAATGCATATGGAGAGAACTTAGTTGTATGTCTTTTAAATGAAAACAATGAAGATGATTTTACAGGACATAATAAACTTAGCTGTATTTAATATGAAATAACACATTGCAAAGTCACTTAATTACTGAGAATAGCTTGATAAGGAAGTCCTCCTCTGTACCCTCACTCAAATATCTGAATGTTTGCAAAGTTTATTGATATTTCCACAATAATTGCTAAAGTGTTCATTGGTCTCAGAATGAAATTTTGTCTTCTTTTTCATGTTTCACAAACTTGAAAACAATACTAAATAAAATCTTATTATGTTCTTTCAGAATGATAGGCAAGATTGTGCTCTCATTTGCAACACTATCATGGCAAATATATAAACTGAGTTTTTTCAGTGTTCATTTTTCCTAGTTCATATTACAGGAGAAAAAAAAAAACAAAAACACAATATGATCATTTACAGTTTTTCTTTTCCTACCACATTAAGTGGAAGCCTTAATGATCTGGTAACATCTGGAAGTCTCAGTTCGATAAAAAGCTGTTGCATTAGATCCCCTACAAGCATATAGTTGGAAAACGTCCAGCTATGAAAGAGCTTTCACTCTCAAAAATGCTTGAGGAAGAAAAAAATTATGATTCACTTTTCATAGGTACAGAAATGCATCACAGAAAGGTGATGTGACTTGCCCAGAGATATACACGAAACCTCTGGCAGAGCTTGGATTTACGCTTTCATCTCACTGCTCAGTGCCTTAATCAGAAAACTTTCATTCCACTTACAGTTTGAAAGTGACCTAGCTTTGCAGCAAAATATTTCTATTTTGGAGGAAATATATTGTTCAGCCCTTATGAGCCTTATGAGCCTTATGATCAGTTTGCACTTGTTTTCAGTCTCAAAATTTCCATAGATGAACTGGGCAGAATTTAAATTTGATGGTTAGTTCGTAGGATTCACAGTATACATTATTAGAGACTAAGATGCTTTAACAGGAGTGTGAATGTATTTGCAACTGCCATCATATATATTAGCTGCAGGCACAGTCTGAGATCTCTCAATCATTAAATTAGAAAAAGCGACTAAGATAATTTTAAAAGCATTTCTTTGTTTATATTTACTTATATGTCTCTTACCCTGCACTCTTGGCAAGATATCCTGTTCTTTTGCAATTAATACATTTCTATTCTACTGAATATAATGAATGGGTTGGGTTCTTGTTACCGTATTTCCATTGATTACCTGCCATCATGTCCTGGTTTCAGTTAGCACAGAATTAATTTTCTTCCTAGTAGCTGGTGGAATGCTGTGTTTTGGCTTAGGATGAGAAGAGTGCTGATAACACCCCGATGCTTTAATTGTTGCAGAGCAGTGCTTATACTAAGCCAAGGACATCTCAGCCTTTTGCTCTGTCCTGCCAACGGGCAGGCTGGGGGTGCAGTAAGAGCTGGGAGGGGACAGACCCAGGACAGGTGACCCAAACTAGCCAAAGGGGTATTCCATACCATCTGACGTCATGCTAAACAATATATAGGGGTGGCTAGCTGGGGGGGAAGGGGCCGGACTGCTCGGGGTTAGGCTGGGCATCGGTCAGCGAGTGGTGAGCAATTGCATTGTGCATCACTTGTTTGTACATACTATTATTACTTTCCTATTATCATCATTGTATTATTATTGTTATTATTGTTATTATTATTTTGTTATTATTATTTTCCTGTCTCATTAAACTGTCTTTATCTCAACTCACGGGCTTCACTTTCCATTTCTCTCCCCCGTCCCAGAGAGGGAGGGGGGAGGGTGAGCGAACGGCTGCGTGGTGTTTAGCTGCCGGCCGGGTTAAACCACGACAGCCTTTTTGGCGCCCAACGTGGGGCCCGAAAGGTTGAGATAACGGCAGATCTGACCAGAGTGTGTTAAACTAAAATTGGTGTAAGGATTAGACCTGCTTAATAGTCACTTGTCATAATGCTGATTGCTTTAATCTCAACTCTGCTGCGCCTGTTTTCCAAATTGAGTATTATAGTACATTATTTTCCGTATTTACTCTCTGTCGTGTTGTTTATCCTCTCCGGGCCCTGGTTTCAGATCATTATGGTGCTGTGTGTTGTAGCAATGGCTTATGAGACGATGAAATATGTGGTCATGACTCTAACTTGTTATTTGTATTCAGTAACTACGCGAAGCCTAAACGAGCGCGAGCTACGAGATGTGCGAAAAGATTTTGGTCGCTGTATAGGTGAGCAGCTTGTCACCTGGCTGCTCCGGTGCTGGGACTCTGGAGCCAATTGTGTGGAATTAGACGGCAGGGAAGCCAGACGGTTGGGATCCCTTGCTCGAGACGCCGGCATTGACAAAGCAATTGCAGATGGAGCACGACCCACCAGCCTCTGGAGGCGTCTCCTCTCAGCTGTGAGGGAAAGGTATCCCTTCAAGGAAGATATTTTATGTGTACCAGGCAAGTGGACCACTATGGAGAAGGGAATCCAGTACCTGAGGGAATTAGCCGTACGGGAAGTGATTTATGAGGATCCAGACCAGACACAAACATCCAAAGATCCAGATGAAGTCAAGTGTACACGACCCATGTGGCGGAAGTTTGTACGGAGTGCACCATCATCATATGCCAGCTCATTGGCAGTAATGGCCTGGAAAGAGGATGAGGAACCCACAGTGGATGAAGCGGCTAAACAACTCCGGGAAAGTTGAACGATACAATGGCCTGTTAAAGACTACCTTGAAAGCAATGGGCGCTGGGACGTTCAAAAACTGGGATACGCATTTAGCAAAGGCCACTTGGTTAGTCAATACTAGGGGATCTACCAACCGAGCTGGACCTGCCCAATCAAACCTGTTACGTACTGTAGATGGGGATAAAGTTCCTGTAGTGCATGTAAAAAATATGCTGGGTAAAACAGTCTGGGCTACTCCTGCCTCAGGAAAAGGCAAACCTATTCGTGGAATTGTTTTCGCTCAGGGACCTGGATACACTTGGTGGGTGATGCAAAAGAACGGAGAGGTCCGGTGTGTACCTCAAGGAGATTTAATACTGGGTGAGAATAGCCCATGAACTGAATTGTACCATGTTAAATAGTATATTATACTGTATGTTATCACTACCATGATTACTATAGGTGACTAATTAGAATGTATGGAAAAGAGTGTAACCTGAGCATGACATAAATGGTATGGAATAAGGGGTGGATAGATGTCCTGGTTTCAGTTAGCACAGAATTAATTTTCTTCCTAGTAGCTGGTGGAATGCTGTGTTTTGGCTTAGGATGAGAAGAGTGCTGATAACACCCCGATGCTTTAATTGTTGCAGAGCAGTGCTTATACTAAGCCAAGGACATCTCAGCCTTTTGCTCTGTCCTGCCAACGGGCAGGCTGGGGGTGCAGTAAGAGCTGGGAGGGGACAGACCCAGGACAGGTGACCCAAACTAGCCAAAGGGGTATTCCATACCATCTGACGTCATGCTAAACAATATATAGGGGTGGCTAGCTGGGGGGGAAGGGGCCGGACTGCTCGGGGTTAGGCTGGGCATCGGTCAGCGAGTGGTGAGCAATTGCATTGTGCATCACTTGTTTGTACATACTATTATTACTTTCCTATTATCATCATTGTATTATTATTGTTATTATTGTTATTATTATTTTGTTATTATTATTTTCCTGTCTCATTAAACTGTCTTTATCTCAACTCACGGGCTTCACTTTCCATTTCTCTCCCCCGTCCCAGAGAGGGAGGGGGGAGGGTGAGCGAACGGCTGCGTGGTGTTTAGCTGCCGGCCGGGTTAAACCACGACACATCACCATACAATGTGGTTTGATATCATACTGGGAGGTATTTTTCTGTGGTTGACATGCTAGCAGTAAGATTTGAAAGGGCAGATTTTTAAAACAGTAAGCAAAATGATTAACATGAGACTGAAGGGCAAAGTAATAAAACTTTAAAACCACTAACTAATCCTGGAGGCCATGTAAGAACATTGTAGTACAGGCACAGATGGTGTGCATACAGATGAGCTGGAAAACTTAAAAGAGAGAGCAAAACTGTATGGCTAAATGGAGAATTATGTAACTTTTACTGGGGCAACAGATGCATTATTTTCTAAAGCAAAAGCCCACTGTAGACAGCAAAGAGTAACTCATACAGAAAACTATAGTAGGCTCACTACCAAAAAAAATCAGGGATTGAGGTTGTGGAAAGAACAAATAACAAAAGATAGAAAATAATGAAATGTCAAAGGGCGATTTGGAGACACAGAAAGGAGGTATGCACCCAGCTGGCACTTCTGGCAGTCTCCCTTTGAGATTTTAGGATCTCCATCAGTGGCTTTGCTTTTTAAGGAATCTATATTCACCTTGCAGAAACCTTGGCTGAATTCTAAGGTGTTGCAGACACCAGCCTGTGACATCCTTTCTTATCTCTTGAAGCCACTGAGCTTACCTTCTGTCTTTGACTCTGAACTATTTATGCTGATCAAAGTAATGACACACATAGTAATCACTTTGGAGATAAATTTTGAAATCATTCATTCATTTTCTGCCCAACTGAAGAAAGAATTACTCCATTCATGTTATAATAGTAACAAAACATTTTTCCCACTTAATAGAAATTAGTGATATCCTCTCTTTATTTTAAGATGTTATCTCTTTGCACTTACAGGGATGAAGATACAGAATTTCTGTCATTGCTGTGGAATAACTGTCACTGAACCTGAATTTTTATTCTAAATTTCATGGATACCTGCAAGCGTTGCTGCTGTAAGTACTCACAGGTAACTATCAGAATGCAATTTATTCTGAACCCATGCTGCCAGAAAGTCCTGAGAGCAGAAATATGGAACCCTTTTCTAATTGAAAGGCCCAGGTCTGGATGAGAAGGCATTTCTGGGACTGTCAGCTGGACATGTGGGAAGCAGAGAAGCAGGAAATGTCAGGCGATAACAGAGGCTGTTTTTTTTTTTTCTTTTTTTTTTTTTTTTTCCCCAGGCAGATCTTCTGAAGCACCTGAAAAACCTCTACTCATCACTTAAACTAAATATTTACTGACTCCAAAGAGAACCATCAAGAGATTCTAATTACAGCTTGGCTTGCTATTACTTAATCTAGCCTATCAATTGTAATGCTTCATAGCAATTTAAAAAAAATAGTTTTCCTTAGAAAATGAGAAAGGATTCTCTGTCCTTCCATACAACTCTTTAGGTGCACTATGGCTTGTTTTGCAGTCATTTTTTGAGGCAACCTGTTCTGGTCACCAGCTGTGCTCAGATCCTCAATTTCAGTTCCCAGATTTCCTTCATTTTTCAGCTTGTTGTTAGTCTTCCCAAATTTAATCATTTCTTTTCTCCCTCTCTTTGCTATTCAGTGACTACATATGTGGAACTCTTTCTCCATCTTCAATTTAGAAAATATTAACCATTAGCAATGTCATCCCTCTTGGTCTCAAGTTGACACATTTAGTACTCCTTGAGCCTTGGATATTTTCTGAGTTTCTCACCTCTGCATCTGAACTCAGCATGAAGTACCAAGCACAGTAGGAGAAGCAAAGAAAGGTAGAAATAATTCCATTTCATATTTGTCTAAGTATGATACTGATGGTAAATGAGCTGTGTTCTTGCAGATGATGCACTTAGGATCTGCAACTGGATTGTTACCTTATAAAGATGACTCTTGTTTCATTATCCCTTAACTATGTATGGTTGAAAAATAATTGTTTAAATGTAAGTGTGTGATAAACAGTACTGCTTAAAAGATGCAAAAGCTTTAGAGATGTCATTGCTGTTTGTGTTAATGGATATGGTTTTGGTAGAATTTTATCCTTATGTGTGATTTCAAAGTTCACAGCACTTTAAAACGGATAAAGAATGTTACAGACATGGCTGAAATGTATTTACTATTCTGTGACAAACCCAAATCTCTGCTCTGAATTCAATGACTGTAATTTCTGCATTGTTACTATATTTTAGGCAGGAAGTATGAGATAGAATCATAGAATCATTAGGGTTTGAAGAAACCTCCAAGATCATCTGGTCCAACCATCCCCCTACCACCAAGATCACCCACTAAACCATGGCGGTCCCTAAGCACCACGTCCAGCCTTTCCTTGAACACCCCCAGGGACGGTGATGCCACCACTTCCCTGGGCAACTTGTTCCAATGCCTGACTACTCTTTCTGAAAAGAAATGTCTCCTAATTTCTAACCTAAACCTCTCCTGGTGCAACTTGAGGCCATTTGCGTTAGTCCTATCGCTAGTTAACCTGTGAGAAGAGACTGACCCCCATCTCTCCACACCATCCTTTCAGGTAGTTGTAAGGAGCAATAAGGTCTCCCTTGAGCCTCCTCTTCAGTGAGCAGAATACTCAGAGCTACTGAAAGTTGCTTTCATGTTGCTTTATGTTTTCCTTCACAATGCATTTCTATTTGTCTGACCAGTTTATGATCAATCGTGTTGATTCCTGAAGTGTTTTTAAGAAATCCTGGATCAAACTAATTCCTGTATGCATTGCAACATGAGAGCAGCCTTTGGTGGGCCCTGTCACCATTCTTGACTCAGCTCTGTTACTTACTGTGGTGCAAGACTACTTGCTTCAGCCGTGCTGTGCCCTCATTGTTTTGCAAATAGGAATCCAGAACTGATATTGATAGCTCTGAATTTCTCAAGATCATGAGGCCTCATTCACTGTGGAACAGGATAATATTCCGTGAGACTGTCTGATAGTTTTCATCTTAGCCTTCCTTTCACAATTGTTTCTTATGGTAACAGAATGACCTCGGCAGACTAACAATCATAAATACCACACAGAAATAAGAGAAAAGTGTTGAAGGCATAGATGCTGGTGGATATTTAAGGCAAAGAAACTACATTGTAGAGCGAATTTTGTTGCTGACTTCATCTGGTTCATTCTTTTCTTTTCCTACACAAATCTCTTTCCCAAGAGTAACTCAAAAACCATTTGCAGGCTTGACAAACCTCTCCTCTGGCAGCAGCATCTCATTCTCTGTCTTTAACTTTTTCCTGGGGGCCTTGTGATTGGTTTTGATCATACAACACGCCCAGATAGTAGTCATAAAGGAAAGAGGAATAAAGGGCCCTTAGAAAGACAAAAACTTGCCAAAATAATTATTCTAGGTCTTCCCTACTTTGTGGCTCTGACTAGATACCAGGACAGAGGGAGGCTTGAAACACTTCATGTGAATTGCTCTGGTGGCTACAGTTCACTTTTGGTTGCTCTCTGCAGTAGTACACCTCAGATGTAGGCAGGGGTGAATACCAGGGTGAGTGGACTTTAACATGGTAGATCTGTAAATGTTATAAGCTTCCTGGGTTCAGAGTTCCCTGTATTTACATTATTAGTAATGTTCCCATTATTTAAATCTCCTTCAGATGAAAATTAAACACCACTTGCCTCTATCAGTCCTAAGAACTAACTCCTGTTTGAATCCCCACAACATCAGGTCCCAAAGACATAGCCTAATTTCAGCATTTCCTTAATATGTGAAAGGTCTGCTAACTACATCATATTGAACTTCTTAGCTGAAGAGGAAACACACACTAAAATATTTATCTTCCTTAAAGTTATTGCTAAGTGCTTAACTGTTTTCTAAGCTTTTTTTTTTTTTTTTTTAAAAACCTCATTCCTACTAATTTGGGGTGTTTCACATTTATTGAATAGTGATGTAAACATCACTTGGCTTTCATAGATACTTGTTAATATAGATGCTACTCAGCGTACTTAAAGTAAGTCAGTGCAACAACAGTAAAAAGAGTATCTTGACAGCTTGTGTATTATGTATGCATTTTGTTATCTTACAGTTAGACATATTATAATATGTTATAATATATAATATATATTATATATAATATATATTATATATTATATAATATAATATATATTATATATTATATTATTATATTATATAATTATATATATATAATTATATATATATATAATTATATATATATATATATAATTATATATTATATTATAATATGCCAAGATATTTATAGTGATCTCATATTCATGGTTTTCTTTTTAAAGAGAATCTAATGAGCCACATAATGATCATTCTAAAAACATAAAGTAGCTCAATAAAGGAGGTTTTCATGGCTAGACTATACAGGACTAATATGCAGGACTGTTTGTTGTTTTTCAAAAAATAAATAAGACTTAGATTTAAAAACATTCCTGGACCAGAAAAAAAGACACGAGGAAACATGTAGATTCAAAAATGAAGTGTGCTTACCTTTTGATTGTTTCAAATCATTTGTAAGCAAAAACTGAAAAAATAAATAATTAAAAAAAAAAAAAAACATTTGAAAATTCTAAATATTTGGCATTAGATAACTTACGTTCTGCTGAACATAAATACTGTTAACAGCTGGTTCATGCCAAGACTTCCTAAATTTTCAATTTTCTACATTTTCATTTCTTCCCCATCCAAACTTGATGAAATACACTGAATAGAGTTAATATTTCAAATATATATTTGCTTTGTTAATGTTTACATATCTATACATAAAGGTGTAAGTGTTGGAAACAATATGAGCAGTGGCACAAGGTGGTACACTTTGGAAAGCACTTCACTCTAATTTTATAGTCAGCATTAATGAATTGCTTACTGAATGTTCTAGTTGCCTAAATATTCTGCAGCTTTAGAACAAGAAGCCTGAGCCTCTTCAGTTCTTGTGTTCCTTTAAACAGTGTATCTCTACTTAAAATCTTCTAAGATTTAGAAAAAGTAGAATAACATTTTTGGTATAAAACATCTTGAAAAATATTGGTTTATTATAGCAATATTAGTAATTCCAATGCTAAAATGGATCTTTTTATCTCTACATAAAGAATTCATAGGTGAAAACAGTCTTTTCACTTATATAGTACTTCTTAGTTCTGTCAATGAAAATTCAACTTGAACTTTCATGTTTTTACAAGGTACACATTTTATATTCAGACATTTGAATATATCTCTTCATCTTTTATCTGCATTGGTATTATCCTTATATTTGTTTTCAACATTTACCTGGCACTCCCTTTTTATTTTAAACATTGGGAGACTCAGAAGCAAGGTTTACTTCTATGCACTTAAGGACATTATTGTTAAACTCATTAATGCAATTCATAAGATCTTTAGCTTTTCAGCAAGAAACATTTTTTTTAATTAGTTTTGAAGTATTCATGTAAGAGGAATTGATTTTATTTGAATGTTGTTTCAGAAATTCAAGCTCCATTTGGAAGTTATTAATCACAGTTTTATGAAATCTTTTATTATCCCTACTTATAAATCTTGTAATTAGAAAAAAATCAAACTCTCCTGCAACTTCACAAGCCAAAATATTATAATCTTCTGCCTTTGTGGTTATCATGAAAACTATCTTCAATCCATTTAAAAAAGATAAAGCCACAACAAGGCTGTTGAAAAAAATCAAAAAAGCTTGGACACCTATCCCATGATGGAAAAACATCATTTAGGTTAAAATGTTTTTTGTCTCTTTGTCTCTGGGATGTAGAGATAGTAGTCCTTTTTATTTATTTATTTATTTATTTTTTATTTTTTAATATTCATTAAAACCATAGCAGTCCTCTGTTCTAGCACATACTTTTTATGAGTATGGAAATACTAGGTCAGCCCTGGCTGTTGGAGGACTGGATGAACAGACGGCACCAAACAGAAGCTGCAGGACCGTGTTTAGATCAGGTAATGGAGTTGTGGGGTTTGGGAAAGGAGTACAAGCTGACATGCTTCCTTACAACTGCTTGGATGGGAAAGACCCAGAAGCTGGCTCAAACCCATCCGGTCTATGTATATTGCTCAACCAACAGCTAGCAACCTCCCTGCAATGGTTTCATCAATGAGAGGTTAGAAACCCAGACCATAACTGACCTGTTTGTGTGGAAGGTTTGATACACACAAGGATGGGCTTTATGAGGTTATGTCCTACCTTACTACAACTTTCAGACAGACCATATCTCTCTGTACATCTTACAACAGCTGAAAGACATGTCCTAGGGCAAGATGGAAACTGGTATGGTATATTGGGTTACAGAGATAATAGACTAGTATAATTTCTGTCAATGCTTCCACCTGGCAATAGTGACAGTCACAGTGACAGAGCCCACACTGTTATTTGAAATGGGCTATTGCATGTAAGGTTTTGTCAGCAGTCAACTCACCAGCTGCTGAGGCAGGTGCAGAGCAGCATTGTTGTCTGAGTGGGTGTATCAAGAAGACTCAAAAGTTGGAAGTTTTGTCAAATACATCTAAGAGGACATGGCCTTTCTCCTAAAGATGTGAATTCAGCCAGAAATTTTTGTTATGAAA
Organism: Anas acuta; assembly: GCF_963932015.1. Taxonomy (NCBI): domain Eukaryota; kingdom Metazoa; phylum Chordata; class Aves; order Anseriformes; family Anatidae; genus Anas; species Anas acuta. The sequence continues at coordinate 87,741,459 of NC_088979.1, forward strand.
TAAACTACTCTATTGTGTACTGCAGAGCCTCCAGGCCAAGGAAATGGTGGGATATTTGTTAAAGGAAACAGTGAAGGTCTGCTATAACCCATACTCCTGTTTGTTTCTAAATGTGGGAAATGTAAGAGATTTTACAATTGCTATCTCCCCAGGTTTCTTTAGCATCATCATCTGTAACAGCAATTACCTTGACTGGGCTGAACTAGTTGTAGACAATGTAAGGAGAAAGTCTCAACAGGTGATAGCAGGTAGTAGTAGACTGTGCTTCTCAGTCACAGCACTGTGCTCCTCAAGCTTGTCAACAAGGTATTCACCGGTGGCTACATCTATACTGCCTCTGTGCACATACCTAATAGACAGCTTTGGCTCATGGAGCAGTGGAAATACTTTCCATTGTCTTATACTGTTGTAATTGTAAGTGAATTGGGAACAATCTGATGGCTCAGATCTCACCTAGATCCCTAGACAACCTTGTGCCTTGAGACTTTCAGGTCTGTTTTCACATTAAAAAAAAAATACTTTGAAAGTGTTGAAAGAAATCATTTATCAGAAATTTCTCTGGCTCATATTCAACAGCTTTGCAGGCCTGTGCTGTTCAGGAAGATCAACTGCAGTTGCACAAGAGGAACTATTCATAAAATTGAACAAACAAGCTTTGATCCCAATGACAGCTATTACTCAGGCTTTGAGTTTTGTTGACCCAATGTCAAACTGACACTAAATGAATTAAAAATAAGCCAGTCTGAGGTTCCTCAGAAAGTCAGTGGACTCAGAAGTATTTTTGGAAGGGAGATGAGAGAAATGCTGTAAATGGTAGTGACTGACAAGTCAGCTAGGGAATGGTAGGAATTCCATTGCTGATGCCTGATGCACACATGGTGTCATGAAGCTCAACCCTGACCAAATGCCAGTGATACTAGTTCATGCTTAACAGAATCACAGACTACTTTCAGGTTGAAAGGGACTTTTGCTGGACATTTAATCCAAACACCCTGCTCAAAACATTTAAGGACAGACCTCAAATGGACATTCACTACAGTGCTTTTATGCTGAGATTCCTAAGGACTAGGACTATTTCCTTTTTTTTTTTTTTTTTTTTATTTCCTGGCAGGGAAATAAAAGTACGCACCTCGAGTACTGTGTTCAGTTTTGGGCCCCTTGCTACAAGAAGGACATAGAGGTGCTCGAGCGAGTCCAGAGAAGGGTGACGAAGCTGGTGAGGGGTCTGGAGAACAAGTCTTACAAGGAGCAGCTGAGGGAGCTGGGATTGTTCAGCCTGGAGAAGGGGAGGTTCAGGGGCTACTTTATCGCACTCTACAAGTACCTTAAAGGAGGCTGTAGCGAGGTGGGGGTTGGTCTATTCTCCCATGTGCCTGGTGACAGGATGAGAGGAAATGGTCTAAAGTTGTGCCATGGGAGGTTTAGGTTGGATATTAGGAAGAACTTCTTTACGGAAAGGGTTGTTAGGCGTTGGAATGGGCTGCTCAGGGAAGTGGTTGAGTCACCATCCCCGGAGGTCTTTAAAAGACATTTAGATGTAGAACTTAGTGATATGTTTTAGTGGAGGACTTGTTAGTGTTGGGTCAGAGGTTGGACTCGATGATTTTGGAGGTCTCTTCCAACCTAGAAAATTCTGTGATTCTGTGATATAATTATGCTAAAACTGAAATGATTAGCTTTCTGAACAGAAAGAAAAGAAAAGAAAAGAAAAGAAAAGAAAAGAAAAGAAAAGAAAAGAAAAGAAAAGAAAAGAAAAGAAAAGAAAAGAAAAGAAAAGAAAAGAAAAGAAAAGAAAAGAAAAGAAAAGAAAAGAAAAGAAGAAAAGAAAGAAAAAACAGTAAAGATGTTTTATACATTTCTACCACTATCCATTTTGTCCTTGCTTCTAGTCTTACTAGAAACTTCTAGTCAGTTCATTGCCTTTCTTACTTTCAAAAGGGTCTACATGCATAAGCTTCCTTTGGTGCCTAGAGAAATTTGACCTCAAGACCTGTTTTGTTTGCCACTTGTTGAGAATCTTATTGTCCTGCCATACTCTGCAGCATGTAGAACCATTTCTCTCCTGAGTTCATCTACCCTCCAGGGTGTATCAACTGCTGTTATTTTTTCTTTTCTTGAAGGGAACTAAAAGCAAATAAAATACCAGACTCTGTTCAAATCCATCACAGTATTTCAGAATAAAGTTAATTATATGGTGACTGCTGAGTATATTTATGCTGTCTTATGTCCAAGTGACTGCCCTATTAAAAATAAAAAAAATACGCTCCATATTCTATTTCAGTTAAGTCTAAAACGAACAAAAGAGAAGTTCAGCAATTAAGATGTCAGTAAATTATCACATTAGGGTTTATCTGAGTTGTACTGAAAAAGTGAAAATAAACAGACATATGCAACCAGGAGTCCGAGTAAGGCCCACTCCCTCAAAACCACTTACAAAGATCTGCAGAAGTAAGAGCAAATGAAACAAAGCAAAACCTTCATTATAACACTTGCAGTCTGAATACAAGCATAAAACACATTCATCCTGCTTTTTAAATCTGTAGATTTTGGTACCATAACAAGATAATCAAGATAATTGCCAGCTCATTTTTTTTCTAACATTAAAATAAGATTGTTCAGCAACCTTCTTCATGGTAATCAGGAACACCTCACATCAGCATTGTGAAATGGACGATTTAAAAATACGTAGCTTAAAGCGACAATGCAAGACAAATGGCATCCAATGTGTCGCTCATCAAAAAAAACAAGAGTACACCTGACTGAAAAAAAGAGATCTTCATGTCAGACAGGACAGCTGGCCATCATAACCTAACATCTGAATTGCAGATATGCTTCTCAGTTTCAGTATTATCAAGTAAAGACCAGGAAGGCCTTTTTTTTTTTTTTTTTTTTTTTTTTTAAAATAAGAAAGCTTTCTCCAGGCTTCTGTGGAGCAATATTTCCTGATATTCCCACTAGGGACTACTTCAGGACATCATGTATTTGTGTATTTGTGGCAGTGTGGGGAGGCAGGGGTGACTTTTCTCATGGAAAATTTTAATTGTTAGAAATTTCCATGTCTAAGGGAAAGTCAGGGTGCAGCACGGTTGGCATGGGCAGTGCAAAGACAGCGGAGCAGCAGGGCAGTGGGGCAGGGGCCTCCTGAGTGGCCTTATTTCATGGTGTCCAAAGGCAGAAAACACAGCTGTGCTGGGGATGGTGGCTGGGGCCCTGGCAGTTGAGATAGTGTCAGCTGTTGTGTGGGACTGGGGACAGGGCTGACAGTGACAGATCAGGCCAGGACCAGGGAAAGGCCTGAGCTTAGAGGCAGCTCCTGAGCCAACAGGGCGAGGAGATGTGAGAAGAGGCCACTGGTGAGGCTGGTCAGGGCCATCATGACCAATTGGTGCACTGACAGTAAACTTGGTTCAGAAATGCTCCTTAAAGTCAGTGCTATGACAGCATATTTAATCTCCTATGACAGGGTGATGGTTGTGGGCAAAGGAAGACTGAAACCTCTTGCTACAAATGCAAATTAAAATATGTTCAAAGAAAAACAAGCATTTCTAAGGCATGTTCTAGTAAGCTAATTCTGCATATCTGTAGGAGAATGCAGCTACCAAACTGTCGTCTTCATTTTAATGTAAAATAAATAAGCTAAAATCTTTTCAGACCAATATGTAAATCAAAACCTAAATAAAATTATGCAATTGCTGACCATCTGCTTGCAGAGAACAACATTTTTGACTGTGATAAGCAGTTTAATGATGTTGCCCCACTAACAATGCCTGTGAATAAGAGGAGTCACGTGCCTTGCAAACATTTGCTCTTATGTGTCTTTTTCTAAATACCGCTACTGTCATCTTTAGACCTTGCCACTGGAATTTATCCAAAGTAGGATGCAATTAAAGCTGGCTGACAGCTTAGTTCTCAGAGCAGAATGTTGAATGTGATCAGATGAATGCTGCTTCAAGCTCTTACAATGACTGACTGATATTTCAGGAAAAGGCAACACTTAAAGTAAATAAAATACCTGGTCATATTTTGCAATACTGTCCACGGCTTATGAATTTTTCCTAGAACCCAATCACATTAAGTGTGATTATTCTGTAACTGCAAACTTTGTTCATAAGGTTTTCTGCTTTTTTTTTTTTTTTTTTTTTTTTTTTTTTTTAATTCAGCTGTAGAACAGGAAGGCTTGAGCTCTTCTAGTGCTTCTAGTAGTGGGTTGTGGAAAGGCTGTTGAAAAATCATGTTATAATCACCTTAAATACACACACTTACTGTAAAATGTTTAACATGACTTAAAAAATTGGAAGAGAAACAGAAGAGATATTGGGTTTCTTTTTTTTCAGGACACAACATGAAAGAAGGTGTTATTACTGCCAACACATGCCAGCAACTGAAGTGAGCCCCAGGCTCATGGATCTAACTCCCTGGGAAAAAAAGATGAATGCTGGTTCTGAGCAGGATTTCTGAACTTGCAGATTGTACATAGGATGAAATTCTCCAGATTTATCTCAAATCTTCCCAGTATACTTTTTTGTACCTGCAGAAGTCAGATTAATGGGTCTTATGAAAAGGCTGTTTTGTTCACTGTGTTACTAACAAAGAGGAAACAAAAATGGATCCAGCAAAACATCTCTGAAGGGTTCTGAGGCTAAGACTATCTCATAGGCACTACAGCGAAGTCCTTCTGTTGTTTACTTGCTTGGCTTGCAGTAGAGCTGAACAAAACATACCCAGTTATACTCCAAATTACGTGAAAAGTGCATGTTTCTTAGGTTTCATTGCAAATGGAATCATTACAGTGTTTCGTTGAGATTCACAAAAACCTTTTGAGTGAAAATGGGTCTTTGCTGAGAGGAATCGGTATTTATAGCAAAAACACAGAAAAAAAAGCTAGTCTTTGTCATTTGTATGTGAAAGACAGTAAAACTCACTTGAGGTTTATTTTACAGTTTCTGACACTTAACACAAATCAAAGAAACTATAAAAATAGGTAGAAAAATGAAACATAACACTCTAAATGATAACATCACATTTCACCTTGCTGTATTCCTAGTTCTTATAGCTAAATTAGTAAGAGAAGAGAATTAACTCATTAAAGAGGTAGAGATGATGTCTTCTAGAACTTGAAAAATCTCATTACTTGAATGCAAGATAGAGTTGGTCTAATTTGCATTTATGTAAATACACTGGAAGAGATGCAATTATACTAGCATAACTTAATGTGAAGATGAATCAAACTTGATGTCTTTCTTTATAGCTATGGGGGAAAGTTTTGATGAAACTGGGTTTCAGAAAGACCCTTTAAGGTGAAATTTAGGGTCTCTCACTGGTAGGTTATTTCAATATTTCTGCCTATTTCTGCCTCAGGAAAACACTAATCCCTTTTTTTTTTTTTTTAAGTTGAATTGTGGGATTACTGGGAGATACCTCTGAGTTATGTGCATGTTAGTCATAAATATCTTGTGTCTGAACTGTCTGGTCAGAAAAATTCATGTTTGCTTGGGCTACCAGGGAAATTATGCCCTTCAGAGCTGGTCACATTAGACCCTTTTAGGAGGGAGTCAGAGATATCTGATCCACCTAGTATCCATCACGTGTCATTGCCTCAAAGTCTTACCAGAGACAGTGCAGTGCTGAGACCCATTCTTACAGCAAATGAGTGTGCCACAAATACATAAAGCAGGGGTCACAACCAGAGTTCCCCTCACATATTATCAGTGGGTTAACTGGGCCAAACATCACCACTGAGGGGAAATAACCAAGTCTTGAGACCACATTTGGGCTGCTACTGCTCAGTAGTAGAGATGTAACCTTCTGTAGGGGCAATACTGCCTGGAAGACAAGACAGTGCCATGACTGCACAGGGTTAATGGAGAGGTATATGTGGTTGCTCCACATTGTTCCTATTTGAAAAACTTGTGTGCTAAGAGTAGGTGAAGATGGGCATATCCCCAAATACCCTTGATCTCTCCCTCCTTCCAGTTTTCTTTCTCCTCCTGTTCAGAACACATTCCTGTTGGATTCTCTGAGTATCCTCACTGATCCCTTTTCAGAGCTCACATAACTGTATATATTCTCTCCTGCTTGTCTGGTCACTGCTAATCCTGCCCCTTCTTGCTCACAGGAATTGCTGGTGCTCTCTCTCACGGCCTGATTCAGTGCCTCACTCCACATTACATCTTAACACACAAGATAAACCCTTCTAACCTGCAGGGGATTTAAAAGTCAGAACACAGGTACTTATGCAAAATCTTCACAAATAGGGCAAGTAAAATAGTGGTCCCCCTCACCAACATTGGTGATTATATCTGTGCGTGGGTGGACAACCATCCATGATTTTTTGTACCAGTAAGAACCCCATAATTTATATGCTTAAAATAAGATCTTTAGAGAACAGTGTTTTTTTTTTTTTTTCTTTTTTTTTTTTTCTTTTTTTTTTTTTAACAATAATCTAGGTATATGCCTCTTTCTTCTGTCATTGCCTGGAACTAAAACCAGGCAACTTTGGTCCCTGTATCCTGGTCTGAATCTCACGGAGGACTAGTTTCTTGAAAGAGGAGCTCTTCAGGACCTTCTTCAGTGTTTTTTGATTGCTGGAGGTTTTATGCTCTTCTTAGTTATAGTGTTCTGGGAACTTTTTGAGATGGTGACAGAATCAATAGAGCTGTCGCTCACTGAAATGATTCTTCAGAGTCAGCAAGGAAGTGGTTACCTGGAGCTACATTATTTCTGCATTTTGGACTGGATTTTAAAGCCATCATTTTGCAGAACAGCTGTGTTAACACTTTATGTCATAAGCAAACATTTCAGTAAATAGGTTTGAAAATACAGTATTATAGAAATAAGGGTCAGGAAAAGGGTTTTGTCTCCAAAAGTAATCTAAAACCGACACTGATGTGTACTGGATGCTTTTATATATATATAACGAAACATCAGAATTGCTGTTTGGGTAAAATAATATATAAACTGATATGTTTACATTTCCTCAGAGATACAATAATATGTGAGAACAGAATCAGCTTCTTGGAGTTATTTCTCCCAGACAGCGATTGTAATGTGTCATTGATTTTAAGACCATGAAGAAAGGCCATTACATAATGTCTAGCATAACACAAGAAGATACAGAAACCACTTGCAAAGCTCAACAAGCAGTAAGAAGTTATGTACATGTTTTAGTGTAGTCAGCCTATATTAATTTATCTTGTGTACAAGAAACAATCCAGCCATAAGACACAGAACACTTTTTTGGATTTCTCTAAGCTGTGTATTTCTGAAGACACACAATGACAACTAGCTCAGCTGTCCCTAGGTGAGGGTGCAGCAAAGTCAGGTTCCATACTTTGATGTGCTTAATTAAATGCATTAACCTAAGAAAAAAGAAAACCTTGTGAGGTCTCCATCCCAGCTGACACAACACTGCCATAGCATCCTTGAAGGTTCTGCAGAATCCAGTTGGAGGTTTCTTGCCCATGTTACTAATTCAGACTGTTTTTTTTTTTTTTTTTTTTTTAGTAGGAGGATTTTAACGGGTAATACATGGGTGTTTTGCACTATGTCAGACATAATGTTTGTAAGCATAACTAGAAGAGTATTGTAGTTTGTTGAATGTGAGAACTAAATGTGGATTTAGCTAAGTAATAGCACCACAGTCAACAAAAGGAGCATACAAAACATTAGATTATAAACTGTTTTTCTTTCTACATTTCCACCACTCTGCATTATCTGTACTTAGTAAATACCATAATTAATTTTACACTACTTTCAAATTTTTGTCAACTTTATATGCCCTTTTAAACTCTTTTACCACTTTAGCAAAAATTGTTATGAAATTATCATAGAGACTTTCTTGTACTGCCTTATACAAGAAAACAGTTTATTCATCTGTTTTGACATGTGAAATAAAAAAAGGCAATGTGGAAATCATGGTGGAAGAATAAATATAGTGTCCTGCAATGTCATTTTTACTACCACTTTTCTATTGATGAAATTTGAAGACCTCTTGTTTTTGGTTTGTGAGAGAAGAGCTGTTTTAAAAACAAAATTTCCTTCCACAATGAGATTATTGGTTTTAGTCAGTTCTCCCCTGACTACCATGCTGGCACTCCATACATAATAACATGTGATTAAGGTAACCTGGGAAACCAGCATTAGCAGATGTAAAGGTCTATTGTTATTCATCCTTTCCTATTTTCTATCTCAGGACCATTGATACATTACATGATGTGAGTCCTGCTATTGAACCAACAAATATAATGATGCTATAATACTCAGGCTAGAGGGGCAAAAAGGTTTCTTCTCCAGGGGTGAAGAGAAGGTATTAAATACACTAGGGATTCAGAACACACAAATCTATGTAGCTGTCTCAAGAGTGAATAGAGAAGATGTTTCTACGGTAGTTGCAATCAATGACAGTTTCAGCTACAACTAAAATGGTGAAAACAGAGAACAGAAAATGATTTAATGTAGTCATACTACAAGAAATCAATGATAGTCTGCTTAGTTTGATCATCACACACTAACACTTTGCATGGGTAAAAACACCTCCTTGTTGGTAAGAAAAAAAAAAAAGACAAAAAAAAGACTAGTGACTAGTATATAAGTTAAAACTTGACTAGACATTGTTTTAGAGACAATTGCTTGTTTTCAAATAATTCTAACAAGTTGCTATGGTGAAAGAAACAACTTGGAAGTTTGATTGTGGTACCTCTTGCTTTCAAGCGGAGGTAGAGGGAAGAACAGCTAACAAATTTACTGTTCCCCTACTCCTAGAAGAATGAATTATTCAAGAAGAGAATAGATAGCTACCAATTTCCTAACCTGTTGTCTTAGTGACACTGTGTATGTGGAAGGAAAGTTGCATGTTCCAAGAGATATTACTTTGGAAACCACTGCATCTACATAGCTATGTGTTGACCAATATAGCTCTGCTTCTGCTCACAATAATTACCATACAATCAAATGGACAAAATATAATGCAAACACAAAAGCTCACCGACCACTTGCCTTTACAAAGAGATATTATCTGTGGAATTGCTGTTTTGTGTTATTGTTATTGTTTTCTTCTTCTTCTTCTTCTTTTCCCCTTTCTTCTGAAACTCTCTGCTTAGTCTTCAGTTTGAACCATTGATAAGTGTGGGATGTTAACTAGCACATTAGTAAGCAGTTCATCAATTTTTGCTCTAAAACTTAATGCAAAATTAAATACAATAAAGAAGTAAAGTGATATTTTATATAAGTAAATATTACTTTCAAAGAATATTTGTTATCTGTGGCAGTGTAACATATTTCCCCTGTATAGTTACAAATTTTATTCCTCTTGACTGATTGTGCAAGAATTATATAGAATTTCATTGAATTATCCACACTTAAAAAACATAGTTCTTGCAATACATACTTTCCTGTTGACAAAGAGTACATGTAATTTATTCTCAAGGCAATAGGAAAAAAATCATACAGTCACTCTATAATGATGATTCTTGTATGGATTTAGTTCCCTACAAGCTAAAATTCCTATAGCCCTATCAATATTTTAGGAGTCAAGCACTACTGAGACCTAAATTTGTAATTAAGCAAGTACATTCCAGTAGTAGTTATGATCTGTGATGTGAGTTGTACCAAATACTGTACAATCAAAATTTGAAATAATCCAGGTAAAATTAATGTGTACTGATGGAGTGTGAGCTGCATGGTCACATGGTGGGTTTGAGGGTTTCCCTTTCCATGTAGTCCATCTGTGAGGTATGCGCTTCTTCCAGTGTTTCTTCCACTGCTGGGAATTGCCAGGGCTCTGCTACCAACCCAAGTATAAGCCTTTCCTAAATTAAGTGTTAATTGTGGATATTTATTCCATTTTATTACCCTTCTTCCCTCACTTATCTATTCAGTTGATTTAAAGACCTAGTTCTCCCTTGCCATCATTTGCATTTCTCCTACTATCACCTAATCTCCAGAGTTCTTTCTCTCCCCTATAACTTTATCCTTCTTATGAAGCACACATGGCTGATGAAAATGGCTAGGGAAAAGTGTTTCTTTATCTGGAGATGAAAAACACTAATTTAATATCATCTATTGTTAACTTCAGGCGTTTAAAAACTTGTCAGGGAAAAGCATATTGCTTAGGCAGATTTTAACATAATTTTCAAACAACCTTAGGAGAGCTGAGCCTCATGAGCTATTCTAATACACCCAGAGCAAGAAAGAGTACAGAAAAAATGAAAGGCCCAGATGGAGATCCTGGCTCGGTCTTGGCTGCGGGTTGAAATGTGGAACTTTACAAATTTTGGAACCTCTCTTCAACCTAAAACTTGAGATGAAGGCTACCCACCAGCATACCATTTGCATAGTGAGAACTAACTCTCTGTGCCCCAATTCAAAGAAATAAACAAACAAACAAAACCAAAACCAACAACTACAGTCCAGTAAGAGAAGACTGTGGGAGGAAAGAAAGATCTGGCTCAAAGAAGAAACAAGTAATACATAAAGAACAGGCCCCATATGTCATAATAAAGAGACCTCATATGTCTTTAATTAGCTCATTATAGAAGGGCATAAAGCAGGTAAAGGAACCCCAAACCGATTTATTAAATCAAAGGGCATTAAACTGAAAAATGGGAGGGAAGTTGCTCTTGATACAAGTTGTGCTGCTAGGGTGTTGTTCTCAGTAGTAGAGAAAAAGAAGGGCTCTTTAAAGGATAAGGAAAAAAATAGGTGAAATTAAATAAAAACTGTTTGGACATAATATTATAAGTGTCCACAGGAAATGAATAAGGAGATCACATTACTGCCACCATCATTTTACATACACGTCTACATTCCTAAATAGCACTTCTCTTTCCAAAACCACTTTTAGCACTCCAATCAGGATGATACACCAGGTTAAAGAAATGAGAAAAGGATGTGGTGTATCACAATGTGTCGAAATATAGACATCAAGTGTAACATTATCCTGCCATTTAAAGATAAATGACACTAATTTTCAGCCGTATCTACTTAGCCTCTGTTGTTATATGATCTGCAATTCTGTAGCAAATGAAAGGAATTGAACACTTTAAGTACTGTCTGGCTGCAACATGCCATCAGCAGAAGTTACACTTTTCAGCTCTACTTTTAAAGAAATGACCCAATAGATATTGGAATATTCATGCTTCATGCTTCTTTATATTTCTTTGAGATGCCAAAAGAAAGAAAAAATGCAAATAGGCTTTAGAGACCATGACACCATGCTTTTAAACAAGTTCAGCAGCTTTTGGAAAGCCAAACAAGCACAGAGTAGTGTAAGAAACACAAACATCTGCCTTTGAACTTCCCTGTTTCCTCTCAATGTAAATGGAGTGGGAAGGTATTAGAGTAGTCTTCCTTGTACCTCTGGATTTCAGCTATGCTAGATAGTAGTTGGCATGGCTTGGATACTAAATGACAGGTGTTTACTGCTTTGGTCCTTTGCTGGCCACACAAGCAACTGCAAAGGTTGGACTCTTTTACTCCTTTGGACTGCACACGGGAGAAATACATGAGTTCCTTCTTCCAAGCAGGGAATGTCCCACTCACAAGTAGATACAGGACTTCTTCCAATACTTCTACTGCATGTTGCTGTCTGCTGTCTTCGACTGCAGTCGGAGTAGCTGACATTATGTATAATATATATGTATAGAAAGATCTAAAAAGGGATTTTAGATCTAAAAGATCTAAATTGTTAAAAAAAAAAAAAAAAAAAAAAAAAAAAAGAAAAGAAAAGAAAAAAGAAAAGTCTAAGGCAAGAGAGAACGGGGGAAAAATTCCAGTTCTGTACAGGCAATGTAGTTCTGGGTGCACCAGATCAAGATAGGTAATATGATGCTAATCTATCCCTATTGTAACTTTGATTAGCTAAATTACAAAACTGACATCTTCCTGGAAGGGACCATAGAACTTGCCACTGATTTTGGGTATGCATTTAAAGCAAAGAAATACTGAGACTATTAATACCTGAGAGATTGACTTCTGTGGGCCATTTCCTGTTTTTCAGCATCTCTGACCCTATGCCTTGTGATGCATCTCGTTTTGCAAATGTATAGTCATTGGTTAGTTATTGAGAAAGCAAGCTATATGTGAGCCAAGAGGTGTCTCATAAGCATATGGTACTTATGTCAGTAGTGCAGGAAGTTGGTGTGCAGTTTATGCTAGGCCATGCAGATCTCTCAGTACTGTATAGCCTCGCACTTCATGTAGATTTCCAAGTACCTTTACAGTCTAACTCTGCATATTTGCTCTGCACTGTCTGGTATGAGCTGAATAGGAGCAGTTGCAGAGAAATGGTAAATTCTTTGTTACCCATATGCAAATAACTGAAAGGATGAAATGCAGATGAGAATAAGATATTACAGTCCACAGTCAGGACTTGTGAGTCTTTTACAATTCTCTGCACATTGTGAATCTGCTGAATTAAGATAGGCTAAGCACAACCCACATCTTATCTTACATTATATTTTGATGTTTCCCTTTCAACACTCCCTATTGTCATTAGAGAATTTACTCAACTGTAAGAAGGCTCAAAAGAGTCAAACTCACCCTAATGTAAAAAACAAGCAAGCAAACAAAACCATAAAAAGTTAACACTAAGTAAGGTGTTAATCATTATTTATATTGCAAGTGCAGAAAAAGAATTTAAAGTCCACTTGAGCTATGAATTAAAAGTGTTGCAGTTAAAAATAACATGGGAACTATTTTTCAGAATTAAAACATCATTGGTTTGATTTACACTAATTTACTAAAATTTGAGATCACCGTATTTTGAATACTGAAGCTGAAAATTGTTATACCTTATAATTCTTATTTTTGTTCATCCAATTTCATTTTTTTCTGGTAGTGCCTGGGTAAGCATGGAATTTTTATTCAGTACTTGCATAAGAAATTTAATTTAGCTTTTAACTAAACTGGTTATGCATGCTTCATGACTCTCAAGAGAAAAGAAGCTCTTCAAACAGGAAAAAAAATCTGTGGATCCGCCTATGAATATGTGTTTTTGCTACCTTATTTTTCTCCACTTGTTTCTTGCAGAAAATGTAGACAAATGGACTATTCCAGTTTGTCCTGCCACTGGAACTAGTGTTTAACGGATGCCCCCATCATTCATCTTACTACAGTCATGACCACCAACTCTTCTTATATTGAACACTATAAATTATTGTCCCCAATTCAGGCTGCTATTGAACTTGATAAGCATAGTTATATTCTTATAGTTCAGTGCCAACAGTCAGGACTCAGCTCTGCTGGTGGGAGGTGAGCCAGCCACATTTCCAGACCCCACTGACTGAGTCAGGCCATAGCCCCTTACCTACACTGCTTAACTGAGCTAATTTGCATACTCTTAGTTTGGAGTCTGTTTCAAACTAGCTTGAAACTGTTCACAAATGCCTTTTGGGAAGGAACTGCTTCCACTTCAGTGGTTCTTACCCATATTCATGGCCTCCTGTCAAACAGGATCATGGACCACAGGGCTAGAGAAACCTGGAGAGGGCTGGAAGGAGCACGGAGGTCACCTTGCTCACTTCTCCCCCACCCCAGGCTCTGAGATAATCTCAGAAGAAAGAGAGAGAGAGAGAGAGAGAGAGAGAGAGAGAGAGAGAGAGAGAGAAAGAAAGAAAGAAAGAAAGAAAGAAAGAAAGAAAGAAAGAAAGGAAGGAAGGAAGGAAGGAAGGAAGGAAGGAAGGAAGGAAGGAAGGAAGGAAGGAAGAAAGAAAGAAAGAAAGAAAGAAAGAAAGAAAGAAAGAAAGAAAGAAAGAAAGAAAGAAAGAAAGTAGAACCGCTACTCCAGAAAAAGTCCAGATGCTTTTAGACATAAGAAAATGTAAAACAACCACCATGTTTTATGTCAAGTTTTAAAAGAGCTCTTTAAAATGTGTATTTCTTGGTAAATGCTAAGAATTTTTAGTGTCTATTGAAACCACTGCACACAGTTACCCTATTTAAGTACCTGTGACTTTATGAACAGCAGTATGAAATATATGAGATAATTACCAAGGGCTTGATCTTGCCCTTTGGTACAGTTGTTGAGCATTGCTTCCAGTTGTTTAAAGTCAGGTTCACATTATATATGCCCTCAAAATGTGAGAGGCAAAACAAGAAAAACTCCTTTGGCTGTGCATATCTCAGTACAGGTGATGGCATTTTATTTGGGAATTGCTGAAAGTGGTTTTATCTTATTTTGTTATGTGGGAAATGTGATGTTCAGTTTTAATTTACACTACTAGCACACAGTAATAATGTTTCTACAACAAAAATGTAAGATCAAACTTCATAAAGAAAACAAAACCAATCAACCAAATGATTAGTGACCACACAAAACAGTATCACTCAAAACTGCTAGAGCTGTACTTATTTTCTCCCCAGCATTTTTTTTTTTTTTTCCAGAGATGGTTTGCATTCAAATGATGCTTATTCCTGGAATCACCAAGTTCCACACAGGTCTGTATTTTCAGAAAAATAGTTTAAAAATAATTCACAAGCACAGTTTAGAGGCAAAAATAGACTTATTAATATGCCTGAAGATTCCTTTTGTGTCTGACTCTATTCACCCCAAAACCTCCAGAAAATTATTTTTTTCCTGCTTGTGGCCAGGAATCCAAATATCTTCTGTAATAGAAGAAGGGAAAATGAATGAATATGAGAAGTGAGACAGGAGAGATTCAAGCAAATAATACTGATACAATGTTTAACAATAATAAAGGGGAAATGGATGAACATAACAGAGCAGGGCAAATGATGTATTGAAACAAGCTAAACAAAGGAGATGAAAATCTGATAAGGGAACAAAGATTACAGAGACACAGATAAATAAACAAAAAAGTAAACAATTAATTAAAAAAAAAATATCCCAGAGGAGAAGCAGAAATACAAGTGTCTGTTCCTTCATGTGTGACATAAGCAATAATTTTCCACTGAATTTAAAGGGAATGGGGAAAAATAGAGAAATACACCTTGTTCATGAAGATAAAGGAAAGATGAATATGTTCCTAAAAATAGTAATTAATTCAACATTTTGCAGATGAAAACTTTTCTAAACCAGATATGCGTTATTAAAATATTTTATATGTGTGTGTTCTTATACGTATATGAAACTTCAGGCTTCTCCTTTCCACTGATTTTGCTTCTCCATCACCTTAGTTTTCTTCTTTTTCCTCTTTTTATATATGTTATTTCCTTCATAAATATCACACCCAAATGTGATAGACCCAAAGAAGCAATGAGAGTTATAGCTAGACATGAAACCAATCATCTGGGAAGACCTGCAGGATTGCCTTGGGAGGGGAGGAAGGCAATAGATAATCAACTGAAAAGGCAGAAGAGCAGAAGACAGTGGGGTCTAAGTTGCAGAAGGAGACAGAGGGGACAAAGAAGAGTTTGGACCAAATGACAGGAATGAGTATGAGCCAGGCTTAATGGCAACAATTAATTTTCTGCTGCAGAAAAGTAAAGAAGCAAAACACATGTTTTGCTCTTAGGAACAAAGCAAAATGACTAGATTTTTCAGATACATAAGAAAGAGCTGCAGAATTTAATGGAAATACTGAGGGGAACAGAAAAGAAGGGAGAAGTTAAATAACATCAACTTTGTGACACTGATGACTACAGGAGATGAGAGAGTTGCCAGTGGTGACAAACAAAGCAGAAGATTTATGTGAAAAAAAATGTAAGTTAACCTCCAGCAAAACATGAAGTTTTAGCAAAATCTGTGAAAGAGCTTTTACCTTAGTAGGCAAATTAACTCCACCACAACCACTCTCTCACTCCCCTTTCTCAGAAGGGGAAGAAGAAAAGGAAAGAAACAACTCACATGTTGAGATAAGGATAAATTAAATAAAGGAAAAAATAATTAAGGGGAAATTATTATTAATTAAATAATTTGACTAAAGCAGAAAGGGAGAGAGGGGAAAAACAACAACAACAAAACAAACCAACAACAAAAAACAAGTAAAGGCTGTGTGGAAGTGAGGAGGAAAGAAATTGCTCTCTATTTCCCACCAACAGTCAATGCTTGACCACATTCTTAAAGCAGGGCCCCAACACACGTAGCCATTCAGGAGGACAGACATTTTCACAATGAGAGCCCATCCCTCCCCTCTTCTTCCTTTCTCCACCTTTTATTGCTGAATGTGACATCGTGTGACATGGAATATCCCTTTGGCTGGTTTAGGTTAGCTGCCCTGGTGATGTTACTTCCTCACTTCTTGCCCACCCCAAGACTGATGATGGCTTTGGGGGAGAGGGGGGAGTTAGAGAAGTCCTGATGTGGTGTCGGTATTGCTCAGCTGTAGGCAGAACACTGGTGTGATACCAGTGCTGTTCTAGTTACATGTGCAGAGCACAGCACTGTATGGGCTGCTGCAGGGAAAGTTAACTCCATCCCAGCTAGACCCAGTACAACCAGATCACTAGTGGGTGGTTTATCTTGCCAAACATCACCTAAATGTTGTTGTAATTAACTTCTGAAGTCCTCAGCTTCAAAACATTTTAGACTACTACATTCTCATGTTATCTTATTCCCTAGCTAACCTACAAAACTACAAATTTTCTAATTTTGTTTTTATCCTTATGACTGTCTGGGAATTGAGTGAATTGATAAAATGAGGAAAACAAAGTAAGGTTGAACCTGAGAAAGGTCACTGTCATGGTGAAATTGAACACTTTCATGTAACTCCCACTGTCTTCAATATATTTTAATCTAACTTCTGGCTAAAAATCAACCTTAGTGACTCATTTTTGCTGGGTTTCAAGTACTTCTCATTGGTTTCTAGCTGCCATTATTCCTGTTTGAACTGCTGTCTCATGATAGGAACCGAAAGGAGTTATATGGGAATGTTGCAACATAGCTTTTGCCTTTCTTCAGGATGGTTTTGTGAGAAACACTTTTTGCTGCGTTTGGGTAACTGGAATCTCATGTAACAAAGATCTTGTATGTTATCGGTGCTTTAGGCTCTGGTCCCTTTCATAATTTGCAGTGCTGTGCAGATATGAAAGTGGTCTGAAATCCTTTCTGTAGAAGATCCCTTAAAGCAGAAAGTGTAGAAATAGTCAGCTGCTCTGTGGAATCATAAGTTTTAGTAACTCCTTCTGCCTCAGTTTGCTACTTGAAAAAATGAATACTGATTTACCTGCACTTCAGAGGAGAGCAGGAGGTTACTTAGAGTTTGCAAACCCTTTTATTTTATAATTTCTAAACAGTGTTATTTAGCTAGAATGAGAGCTCTTGTGAACAACTGTAACCATGGGTTTAAATTCATAATTGCAAGACATCTTTTGTTTAATAAATTCTGAGAGCATTTCTATCACTTTCACTGGTTTCAAATACCTTAGTGAAGGTTCCAATCAAATATATGCCTGCATAATACTGAAAGACCCTTCTCTCCTTATTGTTGACCTATGATCTACACAATAATAGTAGCAATAGTAGCAGCATCAATAATGATAATAATAATGAAACCCTCTGGTTTCTATATTACCATCAGTTTTATACTGGATATAAAACTGAATTATGTAAATATAAGTTCTTTGACTGGATCACTGTATAATATTTTGTGTGGAACTGCTGATGTCACTGTTGTAGCAGGAATTCATAAAATACAGCTTTCAAAATCTAATGACCTCCAAAGACACTAAAAGTCATAGAGTCAATTGAGATATTGGTTTTGAGGTACACTGCAGTTTTCCCCAAGCCATCTCCTAATAATTCAGCGTTCCACAGGTGATAATTACTAATTTTTCTTTCCATCCCACAGGAGCTGATGACCTTATCATCTCTTCCTTTTCTAACATCCCCTTTTTACTGACTGGTGCCATCCACACTTTTGTCTCAGATTGTCTAATTGAGTAGCATAATTCAATTAAACTCAGAGCAGCTATTTCCAGAATAGAAGTGCTTGAAGATATCCTATACTTTTTCAGACCTTAAAAATATCCATTTGCATTTTTTCTACACGTGTAATATGAAAAACAGTTGCCAGCTTTCCAAAAAAAATCTTAACTCACTGAAATAATTGTCACTCTAACTGTATAAAAGAATAGAAGGGGAAAAAAAAAAAAAGTAATGTTTCTACATGTTAGACAGCATTCTGAGTTTTTAAAAATGTTCCCTATATTTCCAGTTGCAGGCTAAGCACTGTTATACCAAACAAAATTGGAAGACCCTGCTCTGTAAGTAATCAGACTTTATGTAATGGTGACAAAAATAAAGTTGGAAATGACTGAAGATGGTCAATGAAGTCATCAATTTTTATACTGAAACCTTTAAAACTCTATATTGTAATAGAGACATTTTCCCTATATATTAGGAAAAATTAAAAAAATAATAAATAAAAGAAAAATTAAAAAATAATAATAAAAAAGAAAAATTAAAACATAAATCAAAAAATGTAATCACATCCCATTTGAACCCAATGAACACTTCTGATAAAAGTCTACACACAAAAAAGTGTCATCTTATGTTATATTACTTTACTCATTATGATCTAAGTAAACATTAGTGAAATCGTTTACTATGACTCTAAGGCATGTCCAAAAATGAGATATGTCTTGTAAAGGAAAGCCATGTTTTGGCTTTCCTTTAAGAATTTTCTTTATCTTTCCCTCTCTAAATAACATAACATTATATATAATATATATATATATATATATATATATTATATAATATATATATATATATATATTTTTTTTTTTTTCTCCTTTCATATATAAAATTTTAAATAAATGATCTGGTTTCCAAGCTATGACCTTTACATTATTGTTCTTATTGGTTTCCAGGAAATGCTCTTTCTATCATTTCACAGGAAAGTTAAAGAACAGAAAACAAAAAGTTGCCAGTACACCAGAGGACAGCCCTGCAGGTGTTGGAAAGAGCCTGGCTTGGTGGAAACCACTGAGAGAAAATCAGGAGCCAGGAGAGGAATTGCCCAGACCCTGGTTTTGCCCCATAGCTTGGTTCCAGCTCACAACAGCTTGGCAGTGTTGTCATACTGGCAATTTCTGCTGTCAGGAGATCTCTCAATACTAAAATACAGACGTGATTACTTTCATTATATCTTTTTTTGCTAGACCCAACCAGCTCAACAGGAATAGAAAAAAATGTGCTAATTACTCTTTAATTATGATTGTTGTGTGGTAACAAATTCTTTTGTATATGAAGACATAACAGGAAACCTGATGAAAGTTTAAGAAAATATAAATAAAGTGTTGACTTTCTTACCAAAAGAATTATCTCAATCACCTTTTTGAAAGAGCAAAATTGTTCAGAACAGAGAATTTCCCTGCATATCTCTGCATGCCAAATCCCTTTGTTAAGTTTTTGGATAAAACTGAATACCCATTAATGCTGCTTCTAAAAGAAGCAGCATTATTTTGGGATCAGACTGTAGACTACAGACGTCAAAATATATATATTTTTTCAATATGCCTTTATTAAAAAGTATGGGCTTGATATGGTAACAGGCAATTCAGACACTGGAAAGTCTAGATAGAGATTTCCTTCTTCCTTTTAATTTTATTACATTAACATAAGAAAGAAGCTGTAGTGTACAGGCATGTGCAAAACATGCTATAAGGTATGACTTTACAGGTAAGCAATTAATCTATAGTAGTTGCACTGGGCAGTCCTCTCCCACTGTTCATTTGTGGTAGCAAATGTTATTTTTTTCTCAAACGCTAGAAACTTAACATGAATTTACCTTTACCAGTGAATAATTGCAAATGATATGACTCTTTAAATTCACTTTCTAGCTGGCTTTGTTCATAATTTCGTATCCTAAGGCTTTACTACACGTGAAGTTCCACGTTGCTATATCTCTTAGCAGTGCAAGAAGTTGCTTATATAAGTGGGCAAGTTATGTCAGTAGAAAGTACTGGTGCACAGGTATAACTGCATTTACACTGGAATTGTAGAACTACATTCCTAGCTTCTTTCATGTTGCAATCAATGTAGGGTAATGCAAGGTTTGAGCATAGATTGGACCTAATATATATGTTAATGAAGAAAGGAAAACAGCTCCAATTCTGCTTAAAATGATTGAATAATATACACACAGATGATCTCTCTAAGCTGAAAACCCAGCATTTGGCTTTTGAGTGGCCCCAAGGTTGCTAGAAAAAAAAAGATGCATTAAAGATAAATCACTTTGTCACCTTTATGGAATTGACTTCCTGTACTTTTCACATGCCAATTTTTTCTTTTGTAGATTGAAATACAGACTAATTTCCTAGAAATTGATCCACATTATATGACAGTAAATGAACAAACAATAACTAATGAGCAAGTAAGTTTTCCTCACTGAAAAGCAAACAAACAAACTAAAAAAATATTCTCTTTATTATTTAAAGGGTGACTAATGAAGCAGTTCCTGTCACATTATCTGAAAAGCAAACAAACAGCTTTAATCTGCATGCTCTAAGGACCAGCATGTTAATGATAGACACGGACTTAATTTCAGCTGTGGTCTTTTGTCAGTCTAACACAATGTTGTGAAATGGAGGATTATGACATCTTGGGGCATCATGAAAAAATACAAAGAGCTGCAAAAATGTTAGAAAAAGCAATATTTTTCTATCAGTCTAATAACCACTTATACCAAGAAGAGTAGATATTGTTATCATTACTAACTCTAAATATTTAAATAAAGATATATCAAAGGTGCTGTGTAGTGTCCTGAATTGCTGCCTCTGGTATAATTCCCACAGGGTAGAGAGGTAAGCAGTTACACCCACAATGAATAACTGTAAAGAATTCTCACATGCCCTGGGGAAGCTGATCTCCAGTAAACCCAGAGATCAGCCTAGAAGGGGCTGTACTTCTGAGAAGTCTGAGGTTCTGTAGTATATCCAATGTGGTCTGACACTCAAAACAGGCAGACATACACAGGAGCAAAAAGTTAATGTCATTGGCAGGTTCTTAGTACTATGATCAATCAGTCCGGAAGACACTCTGCTTCCCTTAAACTTTCTACAGGTAGGTTAAGAGGGACAGAGACCTTTAACAGTTCAAAGCTCTTAGGGGAGCAGTTGTAGTTTGTCATTTTTTCAGTTCTGCACCAATTCTCACTTTGCATTTTGGAGATCTTTTTTATATAAAACACCAAAAGAACAAACATACCCTTCTAGCTAGTCTGCCTAATTTAATTAAAAGCTTTATTTCAGCTTCTCCAATGCTGTTTGTGTTTTGTGTTTACTGGTATCAGTTTTGTTAAAGAAGAATAATTTTTTTCCTTTTTTTTTTTTTTTTATTTTTATTTTTTTTACAGTCCTACCAGTCGTCTTCAGGTCAACAGCAGAATAACAACCACAGCTGCGTGTCAAGAGCAGCCATGTTTCTTTGTTAATGGACTGAAAAGCAAAGCAATATAGACAGTCACAAAGCAATTTGTGACTATGATGTACTTCAGTTCAACAACTTTAGTCACTAATGTATAGACGTCTTTAAGGGAAGTCAGGAAGCCAAAAGCTGACACTATAACTAGTTCTTTCTACCAGTCACAGTCTGTCCTCAGCCTCAGTTTTTGTTAAGCCCTGATGCCAGTCCCCAGGTTGTCACTTTAGCTGCTATAACCTGCTTCAGCTCTGCATCCCAGACGGTGTTTTATTTCTTCAGTTCCAATATCTCCAGGTAAGTAAATACTTATTTCTTTTTCTAATTATATTTCCTCTGTTCATGACACTGACATACCTTCTTGAAAAGCAGTTTCCATCTGGTGTTATGAAAACACTCCTCTCTTCATACAGGCCTCCTCAGGCAGTTATGGCCACAAGAATTGTAATAATGAGGGTCTTCCAACTCCCGTCATCTTCTCCCTAATCAAGTCCTAGTAACATCTATTTCCATCATGAGATCAATGGGATGAGGATCAAAGTTATCTCTCATCACCCCTTGCTGTGCATTGCAGGTCTATTAGTCACGATTGATGGTTATGGTTACACGTTCAGTCTTTTCCTCCCTACAGTACACTTGGTCCCAATGTACCTGTGGTTCTGGGGGGAAAATTTAGGAAACAGGAATAGAGTAGAGAAACCCCCCTGCCAAAATCTCAGATGTCAGGTGGGGAATGGGGAATGATGGGGGCAGGACCAATGGCCTTGATACATTGTTCCCAGGGAATTCCATTTGGGACATTCTTATTCTATGAACATACAGATACTGATGACAAATAGTGACAAATGAAGGCTGAGAATAACAATTATAATTGTGTTCAGAACAATTTTGTTCAGGTGCAGCAGCTTTTAACTTCACAAAATGATTAGAAATGACTGTCTTTAATTATGTGATAAAAAAAAAATAAATAACAAAAGGACCTGTGCATAACATGAAGCTGTGTGCACTGTGTATGCTGTGTTTTAAGTGCTATCTTCAATAACATACCAGTTCAATGCAAGACAAATCATACTGAAAAATCAATCCTACAGTGTCAGATATTTCTCACAGTGTTTGGGGAAACAGAAATGACTTTGGACATTGAAATAAACAATATTTTTTCTCCTCTGCAATATAATTTGTTATTCTCACCATGTGATCAATCTAAAGGCTTGTTTGAATACAAGGAGATGTGCCTTTGCTGTTCATCAGGAAAGATTTCTTACTCCAAAACATTCTCCTTTGCTACTCCCCTGCCTGAAGGAAAAAGTGAATAGCGCATCATTCTCACTTTTTCTTTCTCCCTCTCTAGCCAATTATTTCACATAAACCTGACAGACAAATGTTCTATCTCCTTCCTATCCTCTCCTATCCTTTTTTTTTTTTTTTCTTTTTTTTTTTTTTTTTTGATTTGGGCTATATTTAGTACCTGGATTACATAAAGAGAGATGGGGGATGATACACATCCTGGTATGGGGCTGCCTCATACAAAGTCCTGGGTCTGCTCTCATCTTGATGCAGAGCCCACATGCTATGCTATATGTTCCAAAAAGAAATTAGTTTTGGAAGTGGAAATGCAGCAGTCATGAAAATAATGCTGTACTGGAGCTAGTAAGCCCTGCTCACCATTGCATTTTTTTTTTTTTCTCATGGGTTATGAATCTTGATGGATCTTAACTTCTATGTCTGCTTGAATGTAAACAAGAATGCCCTGACAGGGGATTTCCAATGTAATCTGCGTTGGTATACAGATGTGTATGGTGGTCATAATTATGATTACTGCAAATATATATGTTTTATATGTATAAATTCACACACATCTATATGTACACTTACAAGTACGTGCATATATATATTTACATGCTAACATACACACATACTCACACACTCCCTCTCATCTTTTTTTTTTTTATGGTTGATAGTCAGCTGAATATGAGCCAGCAGTGTGCTCAGCTGGCCAAGAAGGCCAATAGCATCCTGGCTTGTATAAGAAGCAGTGTGGCCAGCAGGGCTAGGGAGGTGATCGTCCCCCTGTACTCGGCTCTGGTGAGGCTGCACCTCGAGTACTGTGTTCAGTTTTGGGCCCCTCGCTACAAGAAGGACATTGAGGTGCTCGAGCGAGTCCAGAGAAGGGTGATGAAGCTGGTGAGGGGTCTGGAGAAAAAGTCCTACGAGGAGCGGCTGAGGGAGCTGGGCTTGTTCAGCCTGGAGAAGAGGAGGCTCAGGGGCGACCTTATTGCTCTCTACAGGCACCTTAAAGGAGGCTGTAGCAAGGTAGGGGTTGGTCTGTTCTCCCACATGACTGGTGACAGGATGAGAAGAAATGGTCTAAAGTTGTGCCAGGGGAGTTTTAGGTTGGATGTTAGGAAGAACTTCTTTACGGAAAGGGTTGTTAGACATTGGAACAGGCTGCCCAGGGAGGTGGTTGAGTCACCATCCCTGGAAGTCTTTAAAAGACATTTAGATGTAGAGCTTAGGGATATGGTTTAGTGGGGACTGTTAGTGTTAGGTCAGAGGTTGGACTCGATGATCTTGAGGTCTCTTCCAACCTAGAAATTCTGTGATTCTGTGATTCTGTGATCTGTAATGACAAAAGCAAACCCCCTTTATGATCAGTGTGACAGATTAAATATATAACAGAAACAGAGATATTTGTCTGATCGTGTGAAGCAAGGAACAGGGAAATTTGTCAATTCAAGGAGAGCATCTTACTGAGCTTGGTATATGTAATAGGCATTTTGTTCCACCAACTCTTCTGTAATGCAGCTGTCTCTGATTTGTACTTGGAAGTGTCAGAGTTCATTTAAATAATGGTATAGAAGAGGGCAAAACTTTTCAGAGACAGGATTTAAAAGCATTTATGGGATTGAATCAAAAAGGATTGTTAGTGAACAGAATTCGTTACAAGGAAAAGTAATTTCAGTTCAAACAACACCTCCCATAATTGTGAAGCAAGATCATTTTGCAGAGGGAAAACATTTCTGCGGTCCACAAAATGACTTTTAAAATTGAATCCAAGAAGTAAGTGTTTATGTCTGGGAAAGTTGCCTGCTAAAGTTTGAGAGGTTTTCCTGACCTTTACTTGCCTAAGGGAAAGTTTAACTGCAATGAGCAACAACTGTGCAGGCATGCATCACCATACATCAGGAAATAAAAGCTTTCTTTTACCCTTTTATTTGTGCTTGTGAATTAAACATTTATGAAGAAGTATACTACTTGAACTGAGGTGTGATTTGTGTTTTGTTTCATGAAAGAGACTGCAGCTCAATTCATCCTCCATAAAACTGCCAGACATGTTAATAGAATCTGCAAATATAAGACCGTGGTACACAGCAGAATATATTGTCTACAATAGCACAGGAATTTAAATGATAAATCCAAAAGAAATTCTCCCATCCTGCAGATTCAGTAGCTATTAAAAACAAGCTCCTTAAATGCAAAAACCTGTTTCTCCCAGGAGAACTGTGGAAGTCCCCAATGCTCAAACTATTCCAGACATAGTCAGAAAACCACTGGAAAAGACTGCAAGGTAAGGAAGAAGTCTGCACAGATCAGGGAATGGACTGTTGGACTGAAGAGTCTTTTCCAACTCTTCTTTGATGAGATGCCATGAAAAATCTAATGGAGAAATGATGATGGAATTAGCACCAAAGTATATTAATTAAAGAGGTTTTAGTAAAGAAAATGTAGTAATAAAGTCTTTAAATGCTCTCTGTGTTCTTAGCCTATGGATGAAAATTCAGTGTAACATATAAAAGTCAAGACAAGAGGTAACTGAAAAATATGTTTTGGGGAAAATTAAAAAAAAAAAAATCAGATTCTGTCTTTGATTTGATATTTCTAAATTTGCTTGCATCTAATGACTATTGAAGTCTAAAATAACATTTTTATTCCCTAATGTTTAGTCATTCTGAAACCTATATACAAAAGTTTTGATATTTTATACTTCAAGCTGTATATCTATCACTTGATTTTTTATGACTGTTAGGGGTTTTCCCACTTAGTTTCCAACTGTGTTTCTGCTCCCCTGATATCCTCCTAGTTAACATGCTCTGGTGGGAGTGGAAATGCGCCTTTTGCCACAGAGCATTGGTCCCACATTTAACCCTCATCCTGCTTCTGTCCCAGAAACCCATAATCCTTTTCAGAACACACTAGTAGCAGCATGATTTTCCCTGTGAAGCTGGCTGGGTGCCCTGAGCTCCATCACTCCCTAACAGTGCCATATCAAAAAATCACTAAGTTTGGAAAAGACCTGAAAGATCATCTGTTCCAACCCTTACCACCAATATCCCCCACTAAACCATGTCCCTATGCACCGGGTCCAATCTTCCCTTAAACACCTCCAGGGATGGTGATGCCACCACCTCACTGGCAACCCATTCCAATGCCTGACCGCTCTTTCTGAGAATAAATGTCTCCTCATTTCCAACCTGAACCTCCCCTGGTGCAGCTTGAGGCCATTCCCTCTATTCTTATCAATAGTTACCTGCAAGAAGAGGTTGAACCCCATCTCCCCAAACCTTCCTTTCAGGTAGCTGTAGAGACCAGTAAGGTCTCTCCTGAGCCTCCTCTTCTCTAGACTAAACAACCCTAGTTCCCTCATCCGTTCCTCACAGGACTTATGTTCCAGACCCTTCACCAGCTTCCTAGCCCTTCTCTGGACATGTTCCAGGGTCTTGATGTTCTTCTTGTAGTGAGGGATACAAAAATGACCACTGTACACCCACTGTCCTGCCCTATTCTCAAAATCCCTCACACCTCTCTGCCACAGCCTCAGCTTGTCTTCTCCATTCTTTTTCTGCATCATTCCCAAGTGCCCTTACAGTGGCCTTCCAGCGGCCTTCCAGCCCTTCAGTGTTGTACAGAAAGCCTGGGCTTGTTTCAGTGCCCTAAGGGGAATCAGCCCTCTGACTTTCCTGTGTCAGTGTCACCATCTGGGGAGCCTCCTCCATACCAGACAGACTGAGTCACAGCTCAGTGCAGTGCTGATGTGAGTGTGTGGTCTTGCATATTCTGTAACAATGCACGCATATGGACAGATATTTTATGGGGTGAACTGATAGATGGGAAAAGGAAGTAGACTGGTAAATATAGGATGTGCTTTAGCCCTGGTCTCACTGATACTACAGACTGCAGATCAGACTCTGTTTTAGTATGTTCAGCATATTGTCTTTTAATATTCTGTCGTGCTTTTAAAACTTTCAGTCATGAAGAATATTAATCTACATTTTCAGAATTTCCTAGAGTCCAATGCAGTCAGATGGAAAGAAGGGAAACTGTGAAGCATCAGATACTGTAAGTCATCATATAAAGTGTGACACAGTCCCCTTCAAGGGAAAAATATGTTACATCTCTGTGAGCACCTACAGGTCTCATAGTAAGTTTGTATGATGATGAACTGGCACAGCTACTTTGTACTAGTCTTGTAAAACCTGAGTGATCTACTCATGGGATTTTTTTTTTTTTTCATAATCCAATAGAGTAATGATATAAATTCTACTGCAAGAATAGGGCTGATGTTGTCACATAATGATCCTTTAGCACTGGGATCCCTCTGGGTCACCAAAAGTATGTTAAATATTTTCTTGTAATACTTTCCAATATAAGTGTAAACTTGTATTAAAAAATCTTGGTTTTCTAAAATGCATGGTGGATCATTTTGGATCAAACCACTTAGCTAAAAGTGTTTTTTTTCTTTTTTTTTTTTTTTCTTCTCTCTGTTATGTCTTAAAACTTAGTACTCCAATTCTTTCAAATCTTCATCTTTTCAAAATAAAAGGAAAATAAATTAATAAGGAAATAAATACAAACATTAAAAATCAGGGAACAATGACTTTTAAAAGTCTGAATTAAATAGTGTTGAAACTTTATTTTTCAATTGCTTTATTTCTAAAAAAAAAAAAAAAAAAAAGACAAAATCTTTGTGTTATAAAGGGAAATTTACCACAATTAGTAAAATTTTCAGGTTTGAAATGTTATTTTCCAGCTCAGAAATAGTTAATGGAAAAACAATGACCAGTCTGTACCACTTAACTTAAATCACCACACAAATTTTCTGATTTTTACAAATTTTACAAATTTTACAAATTTTACATCAGTTTAAAATCTAACACTATGCAATTTTGTAAGCTGGAATGAAGAAAAGATCCCAAAATTATTTACTTACTAACCATATGCATTTTTACCTTCTGCAGTTCATTTCTATGCAGTAAACTGTCTTAACTTTTAAAATCTTTTTGTGACCTTTTAGTGTGCTTATAATAATGCTTATTGTTTGTCACTGAACTGTCTTGATTTCTATAATGTTGTAATTACTTTGGACAATCGAATATGGTATTTAATGTGTTGCTGTACAATTTTACAGGAAGATTTTGTAGTTTTAGGATTTCTGTGCTTGCAGATTTACATGTGGATGCACATTTTTACCACCACAATCACAGCTGGACTGAGAATTGTTTTGAATCTAAAATGGTCCTTTACATTCAAGCTAAGAGTTTAGCCTATTTAGATGCCACCAAATGTATTGGCATCGATCCAATTATTGCTTTCCAGTTATAAATACTGAACTACAGTACAAGATGTAGCAAAGCAGCTTAGGAACATCACTATCCTTGAGAGCAGTGCCCCACCTGGAACTCATGCTGTCTCCGTGTCTGGTCCCCTCTCTGACCCACCCATATTACTACGTATGTAGCAATATAATGTTTAGTAGAAAATACCCAACTTTATCTTCTTGCCCTGCTGAATCTTGCCAGCCATTTCTTTTTTTCCTCTAGATCTTCATAATCCCTTACAGTAGTTTATCTTTCATATCATGGCACCTTACTTTCCTTAAAAACTTCCTGTAATGTACTTATTTAGAAACTCATGAGTAATATCTAATGAATCATAGATTCAAACAGCTCTGAATGTGCAGGCATTGAGACACAAAAAGAGAATCAGGAGAGGAAAGTAATTTTGATTTTTGATCAGCAAAGATGCTCTGAAACATGAAATTGGGTCTGGGGATTTTATTTTGACATGGGCACTAAGGCCACAAACTGTTGGTCTATTTAAAAAAACAATTGGAAATATCCCACCTAAATGTCTGCCTTGGGTCACTATTTCTAAAGTTACAGAACTAGAAGTGTGTCTGATAGAATAGGAAAGGCACAAAGACACCATGGAAAACTCAAGAGGAGAGATTAAGCAAAATCATCATATTAAACTTACCTCCATGGAAAAAAGAAACTGAAACCCTTTGACATGAGAAGATTTGTAGAAACACAATGGGAAATACAATTACTGCTGAGGGCTGGTTGTATAAAACTGAAATGTGATGAATTGCTATTGTTTACATTATTGTAGTGCCTGGGGGGTTTGGTCAGAAACCAAGTCTGTAATTCACCGTATGCCTGGACAAACATATAAACCAGGTGCCTGGAGGAACATTTCAGCCACCTGAGATTTGGAGTAAAACTCATTTTTCCCTTTGTTGCCCGGGCACAGAAATGGCAGCTCCATGTGCCACCAGGTTAAAGAGGAAGGAGGGGTCACCAGAAACCAGTGACAAACTGTGCTGATCAGGACATGGTTCTTTCCCCCTCCATCTCCTTCACCCATGTGTCAGAGAAACCACACAGCTTTGGTAAAAACAAACAAACAAAAATACACTGAACAAATCTACAGAGTGCATTTTGCCATGGGATGATATTACAATGTCTTCTGAAAGCTGTAGCTCATGTACTTGAAAAACAATGTGTCCCTCAAGGGGGCAGTGAGGTATTAATCTATCTTTTCCAAAATCCACTGTAGTTTCCTTACAGCAATGTCCTCCAAATTGTTGCCAGCCCTGGGGTCCTATGACCACCATGTGTGAAGGAGAGGGAAATCCAGCCTGCTGGGGGGCCCAGGCTGCAGAGCAGAAAGCACATGCACAGCTCAGCAATCTCCCTAATTTAATGAATGCATGGAACTGGGCTAAACAACTGAAATTTTTCTGAATTTCAGTTTTACATAAAAAGTTCTAGACTTCTAAAGGAAAGGCAACTCTTTGTTAAACAGAGAAGCATTCTACTAGAACTTCAGATTTTCACCAAAACCAGGTTTAATATTTTGTTCTGAACAATTTGTTCTGGGAATACTTTTGTCTTTCTTTTATTTCTCCTTCAGGGCAATTTAAAATTTCTGTTCAGTGTTAAAAATAGCATTTGTCTCCCTTCAAATGTTCCTTTTATTTTTAATATTCAGATGATTCCGCTCTCTTCCTTCCCTTGTTTCCTTAGTATTTATCAATGCTAACTAGTATTTCCCTAGTATTTATCAAAAAAAAAAAAAAAAAAAAATAATGAAAAGAAAAAAAAAAGGCAAGATAACATCTGCATCCACTAGAGTAGCTGCAAATTGCATAGGCATACCCAAAGTAGCTCTAAAACTTGCATCTTTGGGTGGCAATAACAGCTGCTCCAGCTGCTAAGACTTACTGGTTGTTTTTTGTAAGCCCTACAACACCCTTTGCTGCTGCTGCAGCCTCACCTTTTTCCAGTGCTAAAGCCGTAATGAACATTCCATTGGCTGCTGTGACTGTACTTCTAGGAGGTGTGACAGTGCCTTTGACTGCAGTGTAGACATTACCAACAGTGAGGAAAAATCACCACAAGTAGTAATGTTGTCTGTAAGTTAAGAAAACAGAGAAAAGCTGTTCTCATCCACTACAAGGATAAGAGCTTTTCTAAAACATAATATTCTTAAAGAATGAAAAGGCAGTGGTTTCCATGGTGATGAGAAGAATGATATTGGAATCAAAATGTGGAGGTGTCTTGAAATAACTAACAAACCCCCCTGCCATAGACAGGGAGGCCACCCGCTAGATCAGGTTTCTCAGGGCCTCTTCTAACACCTGGTCTTGAACTCCTCTAGGGATAGGGAATCCGCAGCCTCTCTTGGCAACCTGTTCCAGTGCCTCACCACTCTCTGAGTGAAGAATTTCCTCCTAATCTCTAATCTAAATCTCCCCTCTTTTAGTTTATAAGCATTCCCCTTTGTTCTGTGGTTATCTGTTCGAGCAAAGAATCGCTCTCTGTCTTTTTTATAAGTCCCCTTAAGTCCCACAAGGGTCATCAAGTCCAACTCAAGGGTCCACACAGTGCCAGCTAAAAATCAGACCACCTATCTGAGGGTGTTTCCCAAAGATTTCTTGAACTCTTGTCAGGCTCAGTGCCATGACTACTGTCCTGGGGAGCCTGTCCTGGTGCCCAATCACCCTCCGGGTGCAGAACCTTTTCCTAACAGCCAGCGGGACCCTTCCCTGTCACAGCTCCATGCCGTTCCCTCGGGTCCTGTCGCTGTCCCCAGAGAGCAGAGCTCAGCGCCTGCCCCTCCTCTCCCCTTGTGAGGGAGCTGCAGGCCGCCATGAGGCCTCCCCTCAGCCCGCTCTGCTCGGGGCTGAACGAACGAAGGGACGTCAGCTGCTCTTCATATGTCTTGCCCTCTAGACCCCTCACCATATTTTTTTGCCTTCCTTTGTAGCCCTGAATTATATTGCCTTCTTGAAAGTGATCAAATTTATTGAGCCTGAATTTAAACATCCAGAATTTCTAGAGAATGTAGTAATGAAATAAAATTTAAGATCAATTCTGAATTATTGAATCTACTAAAATTTTCAGCATAGCACTTTCAGACTAAATGTCTGTAAGCACATATGTTGACAGAACATTTACATAAAATTTCCCTCCCCTTCCCCACCCCACTCCCCACTCAGTGCATGTTAGAGACTGTATATATTTGGACTTTTTAATTATACAGCTGCTGCATGGTAAAACAGCAGCTAGTTTTCAACATTTCAGACTTGTTCAATCACCAGATGTAAGGCATAATGAAAGAACAACAAAAAATATATATGATTTCACCAAAAAATAATCAGGCACATAAAACCACTTTCAAAATGATTTGGTAAAAGAAAAAGTCTTCTAAAGTAAATGTAAAATTCTTTCCAGTGTACATGAGAAAGTGACTTAAAACAAACAAACAAACACAAAAACACAAAACAAAACCAACAACAGGGAACTAGAAGAGCAACCTAGGTCACATATATACATACATAACTGGTCAAAAACTTCATCTAAACTGTTTTTTGACTACATGAAAGAAAATTGCTAAAAACAAATGTTCCTTCTATGAGTGCCCAACAACCCTGGGAGAGCAGAGCTGGAATTTTGTGTAACATGATTTCTGTTTTAGGCCTTTTAACTGCAGTTAAACCAAACTGCAGCCTCTTTAAAACATTAACAACTACCTTGCTTGCCTCATTGTTCCTCTCCTAACTTTGTCTCAGCTGCTGGTGGGTTTAACAAGCCAAACTTATTCACATCTTCCTTCTTGTCTGTTCTCCAGTTTTCAGGATCTCCTACAATTTCTGAGAGAGAGCATTTAGAACTAAATCTATCAAATGACCTCACACAGGAAATAATCCATTTTATTCAATTTCTTTTGCCATGGATTTAGCTTGCAGACTTGATATAGTCAATCCTCATTTTAGTACACTAAACAAGATCAAAGGTGACTCTAACTATTCCAAGTTAATTTGAAAAGCTAATCTGAATCATTATGCTTTAGAGACAGCTTCTCTCCTAGGAAGCTTTTCATTAATGAACCATTATTCTACGTAACTCAGGATCTGCTCAGCTCAAGTAACCCTTAATGACTTAGAATTTTACTGCTGCTGCAATTAAAGAGTCATCATCAGGCCAAAATTCTCTAAAATCATGGGGCAGAATATTTTTTGTTAGATGTGTATATATACATGTCATAAATTAAGTAGAACAGTTAAGAATGTTTGTAGAAATATTTAAATCCAAATATCAGTGTATGCTGCCAAAACATATAGACTGAATAGGGAACCTAATTCAATGTTCATTATGACTAAAAAGACTTTTGACTTCATTGCTTCATTCAAGCAGAATGCAAGAAATTAACTGATGAATTGATAGGGCCTGATCCACTTGGAACTGGATAAAATTTGAAAGGGAATTGAAATCTTTAAACCATTTGCTTTTCATCACATAATGTTGCAGTTGGTAGTAGCATTCAGAGAACTGATTTTTCTCTCTAAATTTCTCTGAGCAAGAATATCTCTTTAGTACTCCAAACATGGTATCTGTAGGTACTAAAACATTCGGAGTATTGTTGTGAAAATATTCATGACTAGTGCTTGAAAAGACAAGAATCCATTTTCTGTCAGAGAGGCTGATTCCATTATCTGATTTTCATTAAGAAAATACGTGGGTAAGTTTTCATGTTTATTTATAGCTTCTGCTTTTGTTATATCTTGCTTTCCTGTATGCCATTTCATGCATTATGCAGGAATGAAAATGAAACATGACCCAGTGAAAATTTGGCCATAGAAGAGCCCTGAATTTCACCAGCTTTAATCTCCTGAAGACACCCTGTCTTTGAAAAATGGTGTATGAACATGGCTGCTAAAAAAGGAGTGGTGCAAGCCCAGGTGGTACCCAGGGCAGGCTGAAAGCAGAGAAGGAAGATGCCACCTTTGCCTGTCCTCCGGGTTGTGGCTCCATGACAATAAATAGCTAGTTATGAAACAAGGCCAGTGTTACTTATACAAAGGAACAAAGGACAGTGGATTTGATTCTCCAGAGCATCTTCTTCAAGTATTACTTCATCTAATCTGATGAATTGTACAGAATTGCAGGTAATTAATACCTTATTGGGCATGGCTGTTGATAGGAAATTACTGATAGTGTGCCTTTGCAGATGAGCAGCACTTGAGAATATTGACCAACTCTTACATCCCCTTAAAACGTTTTTTTTTTTTTTTTCTTTTCCATATTATATGTATGTATTATATACATGTATATATATGTGTGCATATATATACAAAATGTTAATATATCTTTTAAAGTATACATTTAGTCTCTACCTTGTTTTCCCCTGGACTTCCTGCAAGTAATAAATACATAAATTCACACACCCTCATTCATGTAATTAGTTCTAGTGCTTTTTAATCCTGTCTGACTTCTGCCATGAAATACAATGCTATTCTTTTAACATTTGGTTTCACCAACCTTCTGTAACTTCTCTCTTAGTTGAGAAAACTCCGTAAGGCTTGTTAACAGGAGTTAATATGACAACTGATTAATCCAGCCACCACAAAACTCTTGTTTAAGAAGATAATTACATTTCATTTTCTTTTGATTCAACTATATTCACATATTTCACTTGCATTTAACTTCTTTAAAGGGATAAATTTTAATAGGACAGTTTGATTTCTTTGCAAGTTTGCATATTTTTAAAGATTGCATTTTGTCCCAATAGTCAGATAATAAACAGGAAGCATATAGTAATATATAGATAACTCTACTGTTATTGATACAACTATATGTATTCTGTAATTTGTTACGTACAGACTTTGGCCAAAATCCATAAGAGTAAATGAAGAGCCCATTATAATACTAAAAATGAATCACTTTCTGCTACTTGGAAACTCATGCTGGCCTAGCCGAGAGAACATCTGAAGATACTGCGACCTTTGGCATCAACTCTGTGAACAGAGTCTAAGTGTTCATTTGGGTCACTTTCTTTCAAATTCAAGAACATTGTCATTAACATTTTAACCTAAGCAAAGTAATAAAGTTACACAGAATGATCTAATGTCTCATCTACAATTTATGTATTCCCGCTATGGTTACCTGTTTTGGGCAGAATAATGATGCTAATGTTCAAAAGGCATATACACACAGGAAATTTGGGCAGAGGCCTTAACATAAATTATTCCTATGAAAAATGTCATACATGCAGTTTGCACTTAAATCTTACTCTCAAGGTATTTCTGACCATGGTAAAGCTTTACAAGACAGGGACCTCATGAGACCTGATTTTTTCAGGGCAGAATTCATGATGTCAAGATTTATTTAAAGTAGCACAACAGTCAGATAATTGATAATGTCCAGGTTGTAAGTGTCACACGTAATTTAGATTATTGTTATTATTATTTAACTTTAAGCACTTTCCGTTTCTGTCCTGTTCGCACTATCATCTTTGTTAAAATCTTTCCATAGGGTGTTCATGAAAATGTCTAATTGTTGTCATGGAGCCATAATGGTCTCTGAATGTGCACAGCATAAGGAACAGCACAGAAACAAAAGTACAAATGTCAATGTACTGCCCTAGAAATGAAATGTCAGTCTGACTCTGAAGATTTATAAATCAAAGAAGTGTGAGATTACTATCCACTTGGCGCTTTCCTCTCCAGGGTACCCAAAAGCATGTCAATTAGTGCCAGTTGTGCTGACAGCTATTCATTAAGTCTAGCAGGAAACTGCTCTGAGGTTTGTTAATTCCTGTAAAAACGTCAGAGCAGGTGCTTTATCCATAGCGGGAAATCCAAATCCTTCCTTTTAAGATAGCTCATATATGCTTCAGTGTGGTCAATAATAATTTTGGCGAGGGTCAGAAATACACAAGCAGAATGCACTGCTTGCTTTGTTCTTTTTGCCTGCTGAAGCAAAACAATGAGTGCTTACTTGCTGTTCTGGCCCTTACATTGAGTCCTTTCTTTTTCTGTGCATCATAGCAGAATCTTGTTATGCACATAATGCACTTGAGGACATAATACCTTTTGTAGTCTTCAGGGATAAATGCAGATTATACGAGCAAGAAAGAAGAATGACAGGAAGGAAATTTCCACCCTGAAGCGATTTCTTGTATCGGGGAAAAGAAGCTGGAACTTTCAGAATTAAAATGTCTCCCAGGATTTTATGGTATTAGTAAGGGTCAACAACATTTGAATGAAGCTCCTTTTATCCCTAGTTAAATGTACATCAATGTTTCAGCTGAGATCACTTCTGAAGTGAACCTCCCAATTACCTACTCTCCTCGTGCTTCTGTTTACATTAAGGGCTCGCCATGGAATGCTCCAAAAAGACTTTTATTATTTATTTATTTATTTATTTTGTGAAAGGGAACTGAAAAGTGTGTTCCAGTACCACACTGTATGTCCAGAAGATGCTCAGGTGTCCAGAGGGAATAAAAATCGGTGCTCCTTCACCACTCCCAAAGTGGTTGCCCTTCACACGAGCTGGATCACCTTACTAAGCCTCTTCTCTCCTGAAGTAATATTTGTGCAGACCTAGACTATTTTCTGTTTTGGGATTCAGTTGGCTTAATTGCTTAATTCTCCTTAGCAACAGAAATTATTGTGCATGATTTTCCTCTTTAGTTTATGTCATGAAGGATGAGAGGTTAAGACTTGATACTTTTTCCTCACTGACACAGTATGGATGTTATTATTATCCATATAAAGCTCAAAGTTTCTTGTACACCTTTTTTTAGCTTTGTGTCCTAATGACTGCATTTTATGCTATAAAGAAAGAAACTCTAAACAGAGTATTTAATTATTTCTCAATAACTTGCCATTTTTATCACCACTCACTCTGTTTCGTGTAATGTTCATTTTCAATATCTGCTATCTTATGTACCTCTATCATTTTATTTGCTTCATATATATATCTGTCACATAGTATTTGTTTCACAAGCACATTAAACAGGCTTGACCATTACAGTCCTTCATAAATAAAGAATTCCAATCTTAATATATATATATATATATATGTTATATTTCTCTCCCCCTAATTACTTCTTTTTCTGTTCTGTAAATTAAAGCAGGATGACAGAAAGGAAAATATCATTGGTGCTAGGAAAACACCAATTACTGATCGAAACAATAGATCAATATTCTTTCATTCTTTACACTTTTACGACATCAGAGTTAGACACACAACAGAATTTTCCTTGATGCTCACAATGTATGCATGGAAAATAATTCTTCTTATGACTCTTTTTTTTTTTTTTTTTTTTTTTTAAGAACTAAAATGAACAAAGTCATTTTAATTTACTTTTATTCATTCAAATCTCAGGAAGTAGGTATTACATATAACAGTTCCCTCTATTTTTGATTTTTATTGTCTGAAGAAGCATTAAAGTACTTACCTTGATGTCATAGTTTCAAAAGCCATTGTGTAACTCTTTGGAATACACTGTGAATTTTTTGTTTACATTAAAGATTTCATGAACTGAACATTTTTGAACATATAGAGAGGCTTCCACCTGTGCAGATGTTGGCAGGAACAATAGAAGAAACCCAGGGCTTTCATTTTCTCCATGACTTTCTAAGTCATTAGGTTGTCTTTACTTACTTGTTCGTTTGCTTGTTTGTTTCCTCTTTCTTGATGTTTCTGACAGATTTTTCTATCACCTTTCCTTTACTCTGCAAAAATAGGTCTTGAGAAAATATTTTACTGTTCAGGAAAGTGTAATGTTCAGGAAAGTGTAAAGTGTAATGTCAATGAAAGTGTAAATATCTCCTTTTGTCTAAAATGTCATAAAGATTGAGAACCAGCTGCTTTCTTCTTTTCCTCCTCCTTCTCTTTCTTCTCCTCCTTCTTCTCCCCCTTCTTCTTCCCCTTCTTCTCCCTCTTCCTCCTCTTCCTCCTCTTCCTCTTCTTCTTGAAGAACTCAGAGAGCAAGTATTTTGAAAGAAATAAAAGCAGTGCATACTCATACATATATACATACTTTTATTCATATTACTAAGTTGTGTAACTACCTTGCTGTCACCCACCCCAGGGAAGGGAGATGGCACAGAAGGCTTAGCTGTCTTGGTGAGACAGGCACAGTGGTTCTGTTCCCTTCCAGGAGCTAAAGATCTCTTTATTACTTCTGAACTAGATTGTCCCTATTACTTGTCTGCAAATAACCCTGCTGATCATGTAGCCACAGGCCAATGTCTTGTCTGTTCTCTATACTTAAAGCCAATTAGGGTTTGTTATCAACATTTCATGCCTTCTGTTCTCCCTCCCATGTATCATGTATCATGGGAGGGAGATCATGTATGTTAGAGAAGTATCAAATCAGGGGACAGATAGTCACACATTTTTTTCATTGTGTCTTTATTTTTCTAATTTGTTCTAGATTAACCCATTCAACTAATTAAACTATCCAATTATGTCCATTTCTTGATAGCATTTGTTCAATTTTATTCATCTCTATAGTCAGTTGATATTATGTATCAACAAAAAATATTTTATTTTAAATTTATAAAGGAAAATTGTGTTTCTAATAATAAATGTAGCAGTAGGAGCTAACCCTGAGATCAGAAATATTTTGTTATAAGCCTGTTCTTTTCCACAGTAGAATGCAGAAATTCAGCTGATAAATTTATCCATGAAAAGATTTCTTATGCCATAAAGTACTAAAGAGGAGGATGGACTCTTTTCGAACTATATATGGGAACCGCTACCAAAATGTCTTTTACTTAAATAGAATTAGAGTCTACATTTAATGATATAAGTGCTTATACATGACAAAAAGTCTTCCAGAGTTGCACTGCCTTTCTGATTAACACTTCACAGTTACAAGCCAAATGGTAAAGGCAATGAACTTTGTTTAACAGTTCCAAAATTATGACAGAAAATATGATTTACAGTACTGTAAATATTTCTTCTCTTAAATTTTATGTCCAAAATACTAAACCAAATAATTTCTTAACTTCAGTTCTTGATAGACACTTAACACAAAAATAAAACAAATGAACAAACAAAAAAGAGTTCGCACAAGGGATTTAGGTTGTTGATATTTTAGGAAGCATAGCCCTGAATTACATGGCTATATCTTGAGACTCTTGCCACAAGGAGCCAAGGAACTAGCAGCTGTCCAAGGCTGCTAAAAGAGATTCTAAAAAGTATGCACCTGGCATGAAGACTGGTTATTCATCTTGAAGCTGGTTTGAGGTTTTGGGTATATGTGGGTCCAGTCTTATATATGGAGCTGCCTACCTTTTGAGGTGGGTAGAGAGGTGAAGATCATAGAATCATTAAGGTTGGAAAAGACCTCCAAGAGATGGGTAGAGGAATGTCAAATCTAGGCAATCACATCACCATGTCACTGTTTGCACAAGCAGGGATCCTCTGCCTGCCTGTGGTCATGTGTGTGTCTTAGTCAAAAAATAATAATAGTCTTTTCTCTTTATGGCCTTCAGAAGTTTATGCACTGACTTTAATGGAAGTGGGTTTTTAGTCAGAAACGGGGATTTTTTTATTTATATAAATATATTTATTGGACTGCAAGATAGTTTCAAAGGAAGTGTCAAAGTCAATAATACTAATTCACTTTAAAAGCTTTTACCATTCAATTTTTGCAATCCTTTTTTTTTTTTTTTGTTTCAAATTCACTTACACTAATATATTTTTTACTCTAGCTTTGAGGCTAAATAATTATGTTTCCTATTTGGAGAGATTCTTCTTTGTTAAATTTATTTCATCAGATTAAATGGACCATATTTTAATTTTCATTTTCATTTCTATTTCATTTTTATTTATTATTTCTATTTAAATAATCATGATAATAAGAAGAAAATTGGTGTCATCTGTGTTTAAGAAAAACAATGTTACATTCTTATGGCTGTATTTTTTTATTTTTATTTTTTCATAACTAAATGATACACCACATTGGGACACAAATGAAACAAAAACTAGGTCAGATCAACAGCTCTGAGAATATTTTTCCTCAGAAGATTACAAGCCTACAAAAATGAAATAGTTAATGCACCAGGACTAAACGGAAATTTATCAGCAAAGTCCCATTTACCAGTGTCTGTCACTCAGACTCCAGGTACTCTGGAATACACTTCTGTTCTTGTATGCTTCCTCTGGGATTTAGCCCACTCATAGGAGCCCACTTATGAGAGCTATAAGAACACAGAACAATTCACAGAAAGATTTTGTCTGCTTTCCAGAAAAGCAAAGTGTACCTAAAAATAAAAGACAAAAAATCTGTGATTTTCAGTGTAGACTTACCAGAGGTATGATTTGGGTGCTTCATGTGGCCATTTCCTTCCCTGAATGATGTCTCCCTCATGCTTATAGCTTGGGACACCATCAGTGTAGTGGGGCAACGGCTGCTGAGAGCCAGAGCACTAGACTGAACTGACAGATCAATGAGGTAAAAAGGTATTTGTATTCTTATAGGAAATCATGGTGACATTTCCAAATAACTGATAGTAAATGAAGGATTTGTATTTACATTAAAAGAAAAAAACAAAACAAAAAAAAAACATTTTTTTTTTTTTTTCTGTAGGGGAGATAATAAGTCTAATTTGCCAACTGGCACTACTTCAGAAAACTTCAATCAGGAAGACCATTAGTCTGACCTCATTTACCAGAACGGAATTCACTTAAAAATGATTTTTCTAGCAACTTATATGTCATGCTCTTTTTAAATGCAAAGAACAAGAAAAATGAAATCAGTGTAATAATTATCCTAAAAATGTCTTCATGCTTCGTAATTGTTTTTATGTGTTAACAAGAAAGAACAATGTAACGAACGAACTAATTACTTGTTTCTATCTGATCCCATTTTTTGTAAAAAAAAAAAAAAAAAAAAAAAAAAGAAAAGAAAAGGAAAAGCCTTGAACTAATTATTTCAAAGTTCATCTTTTACTCTGCATCATATTTTATATCTTGGAAAGCAGAAACTGATGAGTTAGTGAAATAATTAACCTAAACACTCCTCTTTTCTGAATATATTCATCTAATACATGTTAAAGAGGGGAAAAAAGAAAGAAGGCAATGAATGTACTACTGTACAAATTGAAATCTTTCTATCCATTTCCACTTGGATGACTTAAGTAGACTAAAAGGAAATAAGATTTGATGCAGTTTCCACAATGCTTTTAGATAGGGTTGCCTCTGTAGCAAGGCCTTTGTATTCTGCTCCCATCTCTCCTGTGAGCTGGTGCTGTCTAAATAGAGAAGCACACTGGAGGGCTCAGACACTGACATGGGGATCCATGAATATACTGCTCAAGGTAAGTGTCCCCCAGAGCTGCAGTTTTATAGGCTATCACTGCTTTAAGCTAAGGTCAAATGCAATGTTTGCATTAGATCTGTATTAATTTGTGTTAACTCTGTCCAACTTGCTCTAGGGAACCTGAGTTGGCAGGGGGATTGGATCTGATGATCTCTTGAGGTCCCTTCCAAGCCCTACAATTCTGTGATTGTGTTATTAAGGAAAGAAAACAGTTTCAGGAGCATATGCAACGTTCAGTGTAGGATGGAAGCTGCCAGTTGCATTCACTAGTTAGTTGAATTGTGCTGTTCTGTTCTGCAGTGAACAAAAGTCTCTGGCTATGGTTAAGGGTGGCATTATATTTTACCGTATCTTCAGCTGCATACGTGTTTCTGGTTGGCCACTATAGACCTAGACCTGAGAAGTTAACTTCAGAGCCAGGTGACCTCTCTTTGGCTTCCAAAGCATACGTATTCTCTTTGTGTCTGAGATATGCAGACCTTTCAGAACACAGCAACAAGTCCAAGTTTTGTGAAAGCTTCTGGCTTGAGTCCTAGTTCCATAATTAATAACATAGCCAATCTAAAAAACACTTTATTTTATTTTATTTAGGAATTTAAGGAATTACAGGTACTCAGTTATTTGTCTCCTTCATTTTGAAACTATTCTTGAAACCTAACATGATTTCACTCCTAACTCAAGACTAAACTATGTGTATGCAGACATATGTGCACGTATATATATATATGTATATATATTTACACATACATACACAGAAACACACCCACTCTTACAGTGAAGTGATTACCCTGGGAATAGCAATGCAGTATTCAACTTAACAGTAGTTCTCTCCCTGTCATGACCTGAAACAAACCTATGTCATTAGTCCCTGCTCTCCCAAGATGAATTTCTGTTGCTGAATTGACTGGCATAATAAATTACTAAGCTGCCCAAACTACCCCTCAGATGGCTCTGGTTGACACTAATGCTCATTCTAGTATTATAATTCAGTATGGTATTCATGTAGCCACTCCTGGCTCCAAACCTAACTTTAATACACGCTAAAGCTAAGTTACCATTATCATCCCTTAATTAACTGTAATATATACTTTCATAAACCCTTATTCTTGTCCTGTGGTACATGGAAAAGAAACCTCACACTTTAGGTTCTGCTGAATTTAATTCTGAATTTAATGTGAGCATCAAGAAACTTGATCGATCCCTCTACATTCTGTCAGAACTGTGCCACACCTGCTTGCAGTTTCCAACAAAAAGCTTCATGCCAGCCCTTATGTTCTTGAATTTCCCAACAGGAGACTGAGTTCTCTTGCATTTGACCTGAGCCTCATGCAAAACACATTACATCTAAATGTGATGCATTACATCTAAATGTAATTAGAATCATAGAATCATTAGCAAATAATTAGCCAACAGTCTCCCATGAGGTACTGCCATGTCCCTGTTATTTGCTCCTGTTGATGTCCTAGTTTAATCATTTTTAGAGGATCTGGAAATTAATGTACCTGATCAACTGCTGATTTCTGCCTGAGACTTAATCTATGTTACTCCAAAATCATAGTCCAGTTACACCAATGTAAATCAGAAACACGGGCCATGATTTTAGCCCCTGTTAATGCCGAGACTTCTGTCCTTAGGAGGGTAGTTCCTGAACTGTAAGCCAATTTTGGATGCCAAATAAAATCCTTCACTTATCTGTACCCCAGGAATGCTTTATGGCTCACAACTACCCTTCAAATTGCAAGCCACACCAGTGTAGCTCAGCCTAATCTTGAAAGCCTCCTACTTGGCTTTTATCAAAAGGATAAAGGTCTTTCCTCTCTGCATTTAGATCCAAGATCATTATATTTCTTTTTACTAAATATAAGCTTTTGTCTGGCCACAGCAGTTATCCTCGCTGTTCAGTCTTTCCTGTCCTCTACCCCAAAACTGAAGCTGAGCCACATTCATTGCTCAGAAAATACTAGAGATGCTTTAAGATTTTCTGTAGTTTTCATGATCTTAGCCATGAGAATGTAAGATAATTTAGGCAGTTAACTTATTTCTTTAGTCATTATTCTCTAAAATTCCAGCTCATATGCTTTGATGACAGTAGTCTGTTTCTGGTCCAGAGACAACAATAAGCTACTTATTCCTCTCAGCCAGGGACTTCTCTCCAGCTTTGCATAATAAAGTTTATCAATTATTGTTCTTTTTATAAACCTAACTACAGTATTTAGCATAACATCTCCAAACATTTAACATAAACCCTCCAAAAATATAAACCTCATCTAATTGTAGCCCAGAAACCACTGCACATGTTAAACCAGTAATTGTCTTTCACATATATGAATGCTCTTCCTTCTTGCTTTGGCAAGCAGGTTAAGCATGTAGTGAAAACAGGCAAGGTCACAATGTGTCCCATATATATGAGAACAAAGCAGAAACTCTTGCTACCTGCTGGTCCTTTTAGTCCAGGGGTTACTTTGGTCCTTTCACCCTTTCCGCCCCACAGTCTGAGCTCCAGCATGACCACTACTGAATGCCAAACAACACCTCACAGCCCTTTAACAATGCAGCACTAATTTAAAGAGGTTCTTGTTCCTTATTTTAGGCTTGGGCAGTCTTATGGAGTCTAACAATAAAACTGAAATTCTATTACTTGTTATTCTGTGCTGGACCCCTAACCCCAAACCTAACCATAGTTAAATGTCATGTCCAAAGGACACTTACTAGTCACAAAACTAGCCAAGATACTTTTGGTCTTGCTATGACTGCTGTTTATTCTAGCTCTGCAGACTTGCTGAACTGACTCTTTTGACACTAATTTTAACTCTTATTTGAAATCTAGCCTTTAAACAAGGAAACACAGATTTGTTGAAGGACAACTAGCAAGCTATCACTCTTCTTTCCGTAACCAATCAACATAAGGCCATACTGTGCTCAGAAGCAAAGAGATCTTCAAACACAATGCCATTCTATATGTATACTTACCCCATCCCTACTACTAACAGTGGGTTAAATGTCAGTGCCCATATATCCTGGACAGTCCCTAAAATGACTACAATTCCTTCACTTTAATTCTCATCTCTCAATCTTTCATTATCTTTTGACAAAGCTGTATGGCTAACCCATGCTGTCCCATGCCTTAAAATTGTATCCAGGTCTAATCTTAGCTTCAGTCCTGTTGTCTCTAAACACCTAATTCCAGAAATCTATTTCATAAAGGTTGGAAAAGACTTCCAAAAATCACCTGGTGCAACTGTCCCCCTACCACCAACATCACCCACTAAACCATGGCCCTATGCACCGGGTCCAATCTTTCCTTAAACACCTCCAGGGACGGTGATGCCACCACCTCACTGGCAGCCCATTCCAATGCCTGACTACTTTTTCTGAGAAAACATATCTCTTAATTTCCAACCTGAACCCCAACCTGAACCTCTCTGGTGCAACTTGAATCCATTCCCTCTAGTGCTATCACAAGTTATCTGCAAGAAGAGGCCAACCCCTGCTCCCCACACCTTCCATTCAGGTAGTTGCAGAAAGCAATAAGGTCTCCCCTGAGCCTCCTCTTCTCCAGACTAAACAACCCCAGTTCCCCACTCCTCAGATCAGATTTGAAATCTCTCAGGTCCAGCAGCAAATTTACTCCCAGAGAAACTGTTTTCTCAATCTCAGAGACTATCATATTTTAAAACCTTTGCTTGAGAATTAAGTCATTACCGATCTTCAGAAAAATAAAGAATTACATCCTGACTCTGTAGGTCTGCCATGATATAGAAATACTTAGTTCTTTAAATCCTGTTACTTCCAGTCTTAACCCTAATGAAATTACAGTGCCACTACCCATCAATCCCTAACAGTGTCTTAAAACATTCACCTGTGAAAAACTCCTGCCCAGCCTTACAGAACTGCTCAATAAATCTCCCAGTGCCTTATTTCTCTCCTGGCCCCTAACTCTAGTCTTAATCTATCCATGGCAGTATACAACAAAATGTGTCACTAGCTCATGAGTTAACATTAAGTCACCCACGTTAGTACCATGACTGACTTCTCTGAAAATGGCTGAACAGTTTTTTTTTTTCTTTTTTTTTTTTTTCAGGCCAGGAGCTGGCAGAAGATACCTGCTAACAGTGTTGGAGCTGCCATAAAATTTAGAACAGCACAGCCAGCTGTATTTTTTGGTCCTATTAAGATCGATAAAGTCTGTTTCTGACACGGGCAAATAGCTTACATTGAATTTGAGAGGAGGATGAATTACCGTGTTTTTCATCATGGCTGGAGTCAGGTCTGTAACAATCCCATGCTTCTGCTAACAAATGCTTCTTGTCTAACTAAGATGAACAACCCCAGAGTTAGGTTAGTCCTGGGGTGTTTGGGGATTGTCCCGAAAAGAGGAAGAAAGGCTGACTTTTATCCTGAAGGAGAGGGTGAGTTTTTGTTTGTTTGTTTGTTTGTTTTTAACTCATGATTAGAACTAAGGATAGCAGAGGCTGAAGAACAAGCCTAGCTCCTGGACCAGGTTCAGCTGAGAGAAGCAAACAGTTTATAATTGGTTCTGGGACTGTGAGTGGTGAGGGTTTTGCTGTGCTAAAGCTATGTTTAGGCTTGTAGTCA
Organism: Anas acuta; assembly: GCF_963932015.1. Taxonomy (NCBI): domain Eukaryota; kingdom Metazoa; phylum Chordata; class Aves; order Anseriformes; family Anatidae; genus Anas; species Anas acuta. The sequence continues at coordinate 87,786,274 of NC_088979.1, forward strand.
TGGATTAGCACAGCTGAGGTAGAAGAATTAACATTATGTATGAATTCTATACAGTATACGGAGCTGGTCCTTATAGAAATATTTTGTGATTAGGTCTGGGTTAGATGGAACTAGTACACTATTAAATTAAATGAAGTTTTGACATTAGGATTCAGTACTAGAGAGAAGAATAAATGTTGTATTGTGTTATTTTGCCAGATTTACTGGGTTAAGTAATAGTGAAAATCTATGGAGGGTAGTGATTTTTTGCCATAGGAAAGGTTGTTGGTCAACTTTGCTGAAGACAGGGCTACATCTGAGCCAGAGTTAATGTCAGCCATTAGGAAAACAGTCTGAATTTAACCTGCAGTTACCTTAATTGCTTGACTGTATGAGGATAACTTAGCACAAATGTTGTCTTAAGATCTTGATAACTGCAGCTAAAGAGTATGACTGGAAAGTACTGAACAAAGGTGAACAATGGATTTGTGATTACTGCTTGGCTTAATCAAGGTCATTGTAGCACTATGTTTTCATACTAACACCTGAATTTGGTTTAGAATTAGCATCAAGTCTGACCATGGTAGTTCACTGACAGGTCCTGCCAGGGCTACAGAGCTAAGACAAAATTCAATATCAGCAGTGTCATTTGGTTAGTGTTGTGACCATGGAAGGTCGCTGCATTTGTGTGGTAGTAGTTGTGTTAGGTCAGGCATTTGAAAGAGTAGGGCTGAGTTTATTGACTGAATTTGCAGTATCACCAGGACTAGGATGATATCTTAAATAGCTCATAATTAGTGTAAGGACTAACAAGAATTGCTGCTCTACCGTGTCAAGTTTGTAATTAGAAATTGCTGTGTCAAGGACCGAAGAACTGAAGCCAGAAGGCTGGAGAAGAAACAAACTGAAAAGACAAGCTTGTTGTTAATTCTGGATGTAATTATCTTTGGTTTGTGGGATACTTGATAGAATAACAATGTAGATGTTTCAAAAAATAATAATAGGGCAAGGATAGTCCATAGGATGAAAGAATTATGATAATGCCTATACCCTGGTTGCATAACATTATTTCTAGTCTATTACAGTTTATAAAGTTCAGATTACCCTTAAACCCCTTTGGTTTAATGCTGGGAATGTTGCCTAGCTCCAATATAAGATAGAAAAATACATTTATCCCACTCAGGAACAGCACTGAATGGTAGCTAATACGTCTTCTGAAATTCAGAGCATTGGACAGCTCTGGCTGGGCACAGGCTGGTTCTGCACCTGAGGCACACCAGAACTTATTATTTCAGCTGTAGCAGAGATTGCTCAGAAATATTTTTCTGTTGTTAAGCTTAAACTTCTGGTGAGTTCTGGAGAAGAACTCAAGGAAGAAAAAACCCTGCATATTGCAAAGGCTGACAACTCACAAATTATTTAAGAATAATAGATTGCTAGATTATTATTATTATTATTATTTTTTGAATAATAATAGAGCAGTATAACTGCTTTAACTAAAGTAACAAAAGTGTAATACTTAGAGTGGTCTTCTATACATATGGATTTTCAAGAGTACTTCTTTCCTAATGGGTTGCTGTTGTGAAAGTAAATACAACAAAAGAATTAAATGATATTCAAAAATCCATTACAGGAAATACTAATAAAATATTACTCTCGATCTCTGTTTCAAAAGGAAATTTTACTTTTTATAAATAAAACAAATATTGTTAACATTGTAGAAATTTTTATTTTTGCATTGGCATAAGTATTCAGTATGTATCTCTACTGAACTTGAAAGGATCTGAATTAGTCTGTGGAGTCCTGTAAAAGGAAAAAGGTCTGAAATACTTTGAAAATGGCTTTAAATATTTTTTTAAAAAGGTAAATTGTTTTAAAATAAACCACTTGTTAATTCTCTCCATCAAAATAAATCATTTGGCACTCAGAAATAAATTTTGGGAAGCATATGCCTTTTACATACTCTGATTAGCTGAAACCCTACTTCAAAACTAGAAAAAAAATCACATGGGTGACCTCTAAGGATCCTTTGCCTTCACTTCTGTGATGATGCCTTCACTACTGACGATGTACATTTGACACGAAGTAGCTCAGAAAACATTAATTCTTATCCACAGTGAAATGACAGATAAAAGCACTGGATAAACTCATATTGAACATCCCAGATGGAAAATGAGATTTAGTATGGTGCCAAAGGCAGCAGTAGTTACATTCAATTTGCCTTCCTCTTCATTCTATTACTAGTATGTACAGTATTTCAAGGAAATTAGTAGTGAAATCTAGGCCATCTGATACACTGAGGATTACAGTGCTGTAAAAAACACTGCTACCTAGTGTCCTTCTGGTGGTCCAGAACACCCTGTGTCTTCTGAAAGTCTGATCTCATCTGTGTATCAATGATCTCTGTGGAAGTTAACATTTACAAGTGTCTCAGTCTGACTATGAAACAGCACCAGCAATTAATGAGGTTTGGTCTCATTATAGCAATAAATGACAGGGACCAAGCTGGGAGGAAAAAAATAGTGGTTAATTGTTAACAGTACTGAACTAAGCACAGAAATCTGACCAAATGCCCACTCAAGTCAATGTAGGGATATCATATAAATGTATCACTAATAAATGAAAAAGAGAAGAAAAAAATAGGACTGGAAAAGAGAAGATAGTACTGACAGAAATATTTGTAAGATAATTTTTCCATGTGATGAAATCGTTTTAAGTAGACACTGAGAACTAGAATTTTCTTAGTGAATTGTGGTCACAGAATGGTTTGGATTAGAAGGGACTCTTCAATTCATCTAGTTCTACCCCCACATCATAGGCAGAGACACCTTCCACTGAACCAGGTTGCTCAAAGCCCCAACCAATCTGGCCTTGAACACTTCCAGGGATGGGGCATCCACAGCTTCTCTAGGCAAAATATTCCACCACCTTCATTGTAGTTACTGCCACTGTCACCACTGTCATCATGAAGATTTTCTTCCTTATTAATTTAAATTTAATTTAATTTAAATCTACCCTCTTTCAGTTGAAAACCATTGGCCCTTGTTCTGTTACTACATGCCCTTGTATAAAGTTCCTCTCCAACTTTCTTGTAGGTCCTCTTTAAGTACTGGAATGTAGCTATTAGGTAGGTCTTCCTGGAGCCTTCTTTTCTCCAGGCCTAAGAGCTGTGGTCATCTAACAATTCAGCATATATTAAAAGTTATGCTCTCCTTTCAGCTAAAAGAGAGATAGGCATCCTCAGAATGGGATTAATTCTTCCTCCATTAGCTTTTGCCTTAGGTTTAGATGAATTACTCTCTGGGTACACTTTAGCTTCCCAAACTTAAACTAACAAGAGAATAGGGAAGACAGTGTGTATGCTTTCACCTGAAATTACTTGTTTGTTGCAATTGAACCACAGTGTTTCAGTTACAATTACTTCAGTATTAGCATGACAGCAAACTCAAAGAGGACTTAAGCTTGTCTCAGACATTTGGATAGTTTCCAACCACCCCTCTCCCCCCCCCCCCCCCAAAAAAAAAAAAAATCCAAGCAACAGGAGATTTTTTTTTTAACCTTTAATATGGAGTACCAACCAAATCTTCTGTATCACACTTCATGCCTCTCTCCCATTATTAGTGGTATTTTATTATTATTGATATTTTATTAGTAGTAGTATTTTCTTACAAGGATACAAGCATAAAAGTGCTTTTGAGACTATGATATAAGGGCTGTTGGGGGCAGCTCTGCCTATAAAACCATTTTGTCTGACATTTTTATAACTTCTGCATCAAAAATGGTCCCATAAGACTGTACCCATTTAGTTGATATCAGCAGGTTCTTGCTGCTGTCTGGTAAACCTACTCATATTTCCAAACATTAAATGTTTTTCTAAAAAAAAAAAATTGATTGTAAAACAATCTTAACTGGTGTAGTGCAATCTGTAGAAGTGGTAATAATGGCTTTTCTCCAAATGAATTTTTCTAATTTTGTTCACTTAAGTGAAAAATAACAGGTGTGTATATCAGCTATAATCCTGATATTTCAAAAATTCCAGTTCCAACAGATATTTGAACAATGTGCAGTCTCACTAAATCTGTGAACACACATTTGCATTTAATTTTATTTATATTAGTGCAGAATGATTGTCATTGGTGTTTTCCAAAATTCATGCTAAAGCAGGTGATTTCATTTGCATTTCTAAAAAACACCAAAAGCTTTTTTTTGTAAGTACAAAGAAGGCAAAAGAGAGGTTACCACAATGTTCCCCAGTCAGTATATCAATGCAAGCTGATCCGGGGAACAAAACAGCTGGTGCTGAGCACTACATGTCCCACGGAATGTATGTTTCAGGTGGGCCTTTTGGCTAGCTCTCACCTGGTTCCATGGGCTGACCTTCCACTTGCATTTGGGGCAGATTAAGTGAGCTCTTGGAAAGTATATTTCAGTTCAGTTGTATCAAAAGGGAGTTCAAATTGAGTGCTCTGAGACACCTCTCTGATGTGAACCAGAGCATAAGTAGAGAGCACTGGAGGAACACTTTGAAAGAGTATTTCTGATCCAAGTAAAACACTAATGCAGACACTCAATGAAAATAGGCCTTAGGAAAGAGAATTAAAAAAAAAAAACACATTATTTTCACCCACTTTCAATTTTAGAGACATAAGAGTCAATTTACCTCTCACTGTCACCAGCTGGCAAGTGAGATGAAACAAATAAATTTTCTTCCTGTTTACCTATAAACATCAAATTCCCTTAATCTTCTTTTTAAATTTTGCTCACTGGGATTATCATGGGAGATTTTGAGACATAGATTAACACTTCTAATTGCAGGCATGATGCCAAAACGCATCCAGACCTGGAAATACAGTCCTTGTTAGGTAAACAGCTGTAGTTTATAGTCATCTTTTTATTGAACAAATTGGTGATGCAGAGAGTCAGGAAATCCAAAGAGGATATCAACAGGAAAAGGACTAATGGTAACATGACAGTCTGGGACAAAACTGTCAGGCACCCACAGAAAGGTGGTTCCTTTGTGAATTGTTGAGAAATAAACACCATTTATTTATTTATTTCAAAACTTTGGTGAAATCATTAAACTGTTAGCAACTGAAGAAATGTGTGATATAAAAAGCAGAATGTCATTTGAATTGGGTATGTGACATCTGGCCTGAGGAAAAAAATAAAATATGAGAAAATTAATTAATAAATAAGTTAACCAATAAATACAAACAATGGAAGATGTCAATGAAAAAAATCACTGTTTTAAATTTAAAAAATAATTGAATTTCCAAATGCTTCTCCCCATCCAAGTGCTAAGGAAGGTTTGTTCTATATTCCTATTTTCCTGAATGTCCCAGGGTTAACTGAGGCCAACGTCAGCATTGACACAGTGAGATATACTGCTCCAGAGCTGGACAGTTCAGCAATGAACTAGTGAATTGGTGGGGGGAGGGGGGGGAGGAGGAGGTGATAGGGATAGGTGTGCAGGAGGAGGTGTGCAAAGGGGAAGAGAGAGAGAGAGAGGAGGGAAGTTCTTAGCTAGGGAAAGCCTGGTGGGAGAGCTCCACCGGAAGCCAACAGCTTTTGTGAGAGCAGCTGGCAAGGTTTGGGTAACAACTGCAATTGTACAAAAGGAAGCCTTAGGAAGAGCTACCAACCAGGAACACTTTGAATAAGGCTGGCAAGCAGGGACAAGAAAAGTGCTGCAGTTTGCACACCAGAGGAGGTTTAGTGAAGAATTTCTGCATGGACAGGGGGGTCAGGTATTGGAACAGGATACCCAAGGAAGTGGTGGAGTCATCATCCCCTGAGGTATTTAAGAGACTTGTGGACATGGCACTAAGGGACATGGTTTAATGATGGGATTTGATAGGTCAGGATAGAACTGGTAGTTGGACTTGATGATCTTGAAGGTCTTTTCCAACCTAAATCATGGCTATATGATTCTATGATACTAATGAGACTTTGTTATACCCCAGAAAAAACAAAACATTTTCCCAGCATGAAAACTGTAGCTGTGTTTAGCAAGAAACCTGTATTTAATATACTGCCACTGCATTTTCTTAACAGTTAAGACACCTGTGATCAACCAGCTAGACCTGAACACACAAACAGATTTTGAAATGTTACCATTCAGCAGGCCACCTAGTAATTGCACTGGGGATATGAATTTAAATGCTCTCATTTAGTTAATAGTAACATATTATGATGTAATCAATACACAGAAGCAATTGTTTACTATTTGTGATAGCTAATGATGTTTAATTCTGAGAACTAAATGAAGAGTAAAAGGAGAAATCTACTTTGTGAGTAAGTCAAGTTTCAGTTTCATAAAACTACAAACTGTTTAGAGAGTAAAAAGCAGAAGATAATGCTTCTTCAATCACTACATATACATCATTTAAAATTAGAGAGTATTTTAAAAGTATTGCAATAAGCAACAAAAAACTATGAGAAGGAAATTTGTGTCAGCCAGAGCACAAACTTGGTTTTTATCAAAATGTAACAGAATCTCACAGAAGCCACTGGAAAGTTACTTAAAATGTGCAGCTTGGGTTCATGCAATTCCCAGTCCTCAAGTACATTTATTTTAAAGGATTTCATGTGACTCACAAGTCATGCAGCCAGACATAGCCCATCAGGGAATTTGAAATATTACCATTGTTGCTAGTTAAAATTGTAAATAAAATTGTGGGTTTTATTATAGTCCCCTCCACCCCTCCCCCTGAATTTCTGTGTATTCTATTTTTCTGTGTTTTGAAGACATGATGAACAGTTCATACTCTCCAATAAAGAGGCAAATAATATTATTTTTATAGCTATTAAATCATACCTGCTTCTCCTCCCATGTCAATTTCTCTTTTCTCTTCCATAACCTATTGTGTTCACCTGAGCTTTACTATGATCTTCTTTAGCTATCAAAATAAATTTAAGATGATAACATACTGACTCTAGACTGTCATTGTAAATATCATCCAGGAGCATGCTCTTTTTAATTTTAAAATGGTAAGACAATAAAAGCCAACTGTATGTGCTATAGGATATCCAGAAAAATATACAAACCAACCAATTTTTGTCTCTAACACAGAAGAAAAATGTGAGCTGCCATTGTGGATAGTGAGCTTCTGAACACTATTCACTGTTTTCAAGAACTAATAAACCTGTATGTTTTGGTGTTTTAGATTTAAACTTTGGAAAAATACTTTCTGAGGAAACATAAACATAACTTTCTGAGGAAACATAAAATTAAAAGATTTTTCATTTGCTTTCTCATTAATAAAGATATCAACATTACTTTACAACTAGTGGACCCTTGGAATTTGGCAAGTCAGCTTCTTGTTAGGAAAAAAAAAAAAAAAAAAAGATTGGTGATGTGGTACCAGGATTTGTTTTCAGTATCACTTGTTTAATTTAGATATTTTACATATTCTTTGTAATGTCCATGCATTTTATGAATCATAAATGTCCAATTGCTTTGGAAGCCACCTCCCAGATGGGGTACTCTACAGAGGAGGGACAGCTGTAGACAGCCAAGGTCATGACTGCCAATCAAAAAAGCTAGTAATAGGAATAGAATTTTTCAAAGCCTTACGTATAAATGCTACATGCTTACATGTGCTTTCTATATATTCCCATCACAGTTTTGTCTCCAGGAAGAAAAAGTAGTTGTGAAAATGTGTAAGTAATCACATGACTGCAAGGTTACAGTCATGATGACCAGGTTATTCATGGTTTTAGAAACTAGCTGTACCTACAGCAAAGACAAATTAAGTTGGAGAGGACTGTGGAGAAGATGGAGGGAAAGAAATATTTGGACAATGCTCTCGATAATATCCCTTAACTTTTATATAACCCTGAAGTAGTCAGGCAGTTGAACTTGATGATCTTTGAAGATTGATCCCAACTGAACTATTCTATTCTATTTTATTCTATTTGATTTGATTAAAACCATTTTGAATCTCTCTCTATATTAATATATATGTATAATATTTATGCATATAATAATCACTTATATTTAATCCAAATATAGTCAAGATATACTTGATGATCTTAAGGGCCCTTTCCAACATAAATGATTCTATGATTCTATACTAGGCTAAATATAAATGCCATCTACATATCTATAGACTGTTTTACAAAGAGGCTAAGAAAAGAGATACTAGTATACATCCGCTGTTGTTGGGAATGTTCACCCCAAAAGATCTGTCAGTTCTGAACATTCAGTCATGGCATGCAGCATAAATTCATCTGAGTTCCAACTGCTGACTGACCAGACATTGCTGCAACCAATATCATGGTGTTTCTATGAAAGACTATGAAGATCTCTATTGGATGACATCACTGAAAGGACATTTGGGGGGTTCAGAGAACAACAGGAGATATTCCCAGAGAGGTACCAGCATATGTTGTTCTAGAATGTGGCCCAACAGTATTTTTGAAGTTATACAGAAATATAGTAAAACCTGTAGATACTCTGTCCGCAAGGTAATTCACAGGTTTCCCAAAATATGACCATGAAAATAACAATACTCACCCTGTCAAACACTAGAGAAATTGCTCCATCTCAGAATCCATGCTATTCCATTTCACCTAATCTGCTAGCAATGCTATATGTAGAAACAGTAGGCAAGACCCAAAAACAACAACAAAAAATTAGTCCATGGGATTATATCCTTGTACAGCTGCATATGCAGCAAGGTGCAGAATTAGACACACTGTTTTGTATTTGGTATTGTTTTTATCGTTATAAATAGCACAATAAGGACATCAAATATTTGACAAGCAGGGAAAGAGCTACTCTGTTAAAAATCTCAGAAATTTACAAACAGATCATTAAAAATGTATCGAATCAAACAGATAAAGAGCAGATGTTTCAGAAACTTGACACCTTGTATAACATCGTACTAAGGACAACTTTTCATTCTGAACTCTTTGAGTGTTTCTGCTGTGGCCTGTAACCAGGCTGCTCATAACTCTCCTTGTATTTCTCCCAAATTAAGACTATAGCATTTTAATCTAGATGGTGACATGGTTTATGGTAATAGTCTATCATGATGTTCATTGCATTTCTGAATTTAGGTTCTCATCAAAGTTGTGCCATTATGCTCTAGTGACTGTATATCACATTTTCTAGTACGGGTCATGTCTAGAATATTATGGTGACTAAAAGCAATAGGCATGCTTACTGTGGTGCCTCTCTCTGGATATAAAGCATATGCGAATGTCAAAGTTTAGGCTGTTGGTTTTTTAAAGGAATACATACACAAAATAAATATCAAATAAGCTTGGCCACTTAACTACTTTTAGAGATATGCTATGTTAGTTATATGAAGTACAATCTGGGTTTCATTCCACTTTCTGTATTGCTCAAGTGAGGTTCTTTGTTGTTATTGTAAAGAGATATCAATTCCGATAGAAAGTGATAAGGCTATATGTCTAGGGTAATTTAATATTATGGAATTTTAGATTAATATGGGTTTTAAGTAGCTATAAAAACTGCAGTTCTTAAAGTTATTGTATGCTTTTACAGTTAAACTAATAATTGAATTTTAAATTAAGCAAATAATCAAATTATTAAATTAATGAAAGTAATTACATATTTACATTTTAAGATATATTTTAAGTAAACTTTAAAAACAAGAAATTTGCTGTTCAGCTAACAGGGAGTACTGATTATTACTTAGGTCACATCTAAACTATAATTTGGCAATTGCTGCCAAATTATTTTGAAACATAGAATTAAAGATGCTCAGGAACTGCAATGTGTTGTTCATTCATGTGAACACAGAAGGAACTTATGATTGTGTTTATATTGCTTATGGATGTGAAGAGTTGGATTATACTTTATAGTAGTTTGAGAATTACTCTCCCTCTGTTACCAAAATAGATTTTTTCTTACTGACAAGCATATGATATTAGTGGGTATGAACTAGGGAGGGGGGAGCAGATCAATGTCATATAAAAAATCATCAATCTGAAAAAAAGAACTAACACAATTCGCACAATAGTCTCTTCTAAATCACCTTCAAAATATATAGTCTCCTGTGAAATTTCACTGTGTCTGTCGTTATTGGAAGAATCTAATGCTAAGTGTGCTCCTAGAATGTGTGTTTGTATTCATTACAGCTGGAGTAAGAACCATCAGATACGGTGGGAATGTAGATACTGACACTGATTGTGCACCATGAAGGCTAGAAAAAATAGTCATTGAAATATATTTACACATATGTTTCAGAAGAAATTTTGCTGCTGACTTCATCGATCAATAAATTAGTTGGCTATATATAATGTTTCATGTTTACATTGTTTACATGTACATCGTCTATATTGTAAACATATTTTACAAAACATTGTTTACAATGCTTTAGGTCGATCTGCTGTATTTGCTTAGATCAACGTCTGTTCTGTTATTCTTTTGGATTTTATCTTTCCTTTTGTGAACTTCTAAAATCTGTGCTACAATAAATAAATAAATAAATAAATAAATAAATAAATAAATAAACACAAAATTTATTTGCAAGATATGGCATGTACTCTGCACCCAGTGGGTACTAGAAAGCTCCAGCTGAAGGATGTTGAACTTGGTGTATACATGGCTGAAATTATTGTGCCTTACTCTTGCTACATAGCTGTCAGGTCCTAGTTTGCTTGATAGTACAGAATTTAGGCAGAGTATGTTTTCAAGGCTGTTCAAAAAAGATATGCAAAACCTAACATGAGAAACTTAAGTCTGAATGTAAACTTTACTTGATTTTCAGTTCTGTTTGTGGAATCAGTTATCATTACTTTCAGTACAGTACTATTCAATAAAACAAGAGACTAAGGAAGATAAATATATATATATATATATTTTTTTTTTTTTCTGAAGACAATTACTAAATCAGAAACCTATTCTTATAGTCCATACCATTGCCTTTTTAATGTCTATGCCATCTGTTGTGATTAGCTTTAATAAATTAAGATTGTTGTATCTTCCCTTGTATCTGAACCTAATAACAATGAAAAGCACATTAAAATATGTATCTGACTCACACTGAGTTATAAATTGTTATGTACCTGTCTTCACCTACTTTAATATATCAGTTCTTGTCTTTGTTTGTATGATTATTCCTGATAGTTATAAATTCTTTGTTCCTAGTAGACGTATTTTTGCCTTTAATCTTTCAGGAAATTCAGGAAGGGGAAAAAAACATTTCAACCATCCCCCCTGAATTCTGTCCAAAGAAAAGAGCTAACAAGATTCTGAGACATTAAAGACAAAAAGCACATATGTCAAAGCATATGCCTTCCAAGGGGAGAGCAGGGAAAAGTTTTTTTATTGATGCACATGAAACATTTTTAAAGATAGGTAGTCCCAACACAGTTTTTCTTTTAATGCTTGAACAATTACAATATTTTTCTCAGCTGTAAAATTAGTAAATTAATGAATTTGCTAGGAATTTATAAAAGCCCTCTACTTCTTCTATACAGTAAATAAATTAAATAGAGGACAGCACAATAAAGTACTATGAGCAAAGTACAGGGACTCTAGGGAGAAAGAAACCTTTAATTACATCAGTAAGAAATCACTCCTGTTTGAGACTAATTCTCAGAGATACTTGTAAAGAGGTAAAAAAATCTCACTTAGGGATTTTCAGGATCCTCACTTCACACTGAAATCTTTCCATGCTTAAACACTTCTTCTTAGGTATTAATCTTACAGTTTGTCCCATTCAGACACATCACATGGATTTACAATGAAGTCAGGAGGGACTGCTGAAAACAACAGTAATCTCATGTCAAATCATTGAAGAAATTGTATCTAGGCTTCTTAAGTTTCAAATAGAAGCAAAATGGAACACAAATAAATAAATAAACAAATAACAACAAACAAAACAAAACCCCAGCAGTATATGCTATCTTGTCTTGTGGAGCTAAAATTGGCTATTACTATTAGTAATTTACATGTTTTGGACAAGTCTATATTTTCCTATGAAACAAAAAGCAAACAAAACAAAGAGCATTGGGAAAAAATTATCCAAAACAAAAACAAAAACAAAAACAAAGAAATAGTAAATTAAATGGAAAAAAAGAAATCTTTATCACTGATAAGTTCACATGGCTAAACAAAGTACAGCACTGGAAGAATAACACAACAGTCTTCACACTTCACTTGCCTGTGAAATTATATTTCAGAGCAGTTTGCAGATCTGGTGGCCAAAAATCCATAGAACATAAAATCTGCTGGGCACTTACTTACTAACAGTCCTTTAAAGCATCTTAAGCTAAAATACAGCTCCTTAACATCTGATTGACTCTGCAAATATTTATGAAATTCTGCAAAACTGTAAGTAGCAAAACTGTAGATAATGTGGATCAGTTTCCCTATGTGGCTGAAGCAAAGGTGAGAGATTTGAACCCTAAGTTAACACAAAGTGGCTCTAACTGTAGGTTATGATATATTCTGGGATACAGTGTTTTTGCTTGTTCAACTTTACTTGGGAAAAAATAATAATTAATTGGCTGGAGAAAGTAAACCTGCAAACATTATGGAAAGTGCAACTGGATTAGGGTATTATATGGAAAAGGTATGCGTGCTCATAAACATTGAGATATACTCTTCGTAAACAATATCCATAGGTCACAAAATCATTTTTCCTACACTCTCTTTGGCCTATTGAGTATTTATTTACTGTATGTGAAGTGGAACAGCTTTGATGGAAGGGATTTAAGATCCTGACTCAAAAATCCGTACCTGATAATGATTAAATCAGTATCCTTGCCCCAGGCAGAAGAAGAATCAGTGTGAAGATTTCACAGACTTTGTACCAGTCTGAGAGGGAGTGTTCATAGATGCTTAATTCAGGGGCTGCATTTCTGTTGGGGACAGATAACCTATGCTAGCTTGCAGGGAAATATCTAAAAGTACACTTTATTATATGTTTTTGTTCTCATTGTTTTGTATCCTCTGGCTTAGATGTTCATTACTATGTGTGCTATTTTCTATGATTCATCTTCTTAAATACTAGGTTTTCTCCCTGCACAGTACAAGGGCTATGAATGTCACTAGTAACAGTACCTTAAAGATGAGCAGTCTGTTGGCAGTTTGCACTCTGCAACTAACTTCTCTTGAACAGTCTAAAATTCCTCCATGAGGACATGCTGTACGCCTGTGTTTTGACAGGTGGCAGTGAACCTGGCACTCAAAGATCCAATGATGGACAGAGCATGCAAACAATATTGTACTTTTGTTTTTCTTTCTCAATCCAACATGAGGTATCAAAATCAATCGTCTCCTACCTCCTTCTTTGTTCTTTGTAGCAAATGTTCTCCAGGTCAAAATATAACCTTATATACATGTTTGCAACCTTGCTGATTTTCCCATTCCCTCAGTTACAGCGGTGTAGTCACGTTGCCTTCATTTTATGTCAGGTGTGGCACCTGGGTGACCCGAGGACATGAGTAAATTGGGTCATTGCCTCAGATTGCCTTGGAGTTCCAGCAGCATTTCATTAGTTATTTTTGTGGAGCAGCCTCCACTTACAGTCAGTCGTAGATAGCTCTGAACAGCAGAAGCGATAAAATCTTATATTTATTACCACATTTAACAGATATTACTCTGAGTATGTGTCAGCAGTGAGACAGCTTCATAGGAAAAAAGAAACGTTTTTAATTTAAATATTTCTCAGAGCCACCTGCCTGTTCTCTGCCCCAGTACATTTCAAGAATTTTATTTAAGTTGGCAGAAGATAAGATTTAAAATAATGCCTGACACTTCATCCATAATCCTCTCTGTGTTGCCTTCTTTTCATCCTCTTTTTATTTATTTTAATAAAGTGGCAGGTGGCAGGGACATGTTAGGTACATTCACTTTAGTTTTCTTGATTCCATTAGAATACTGTGGTCGTTTGCATGTCAGTAGTACACTTAATAACAAGAAACATGCTTCCTTCTGTGAGGAAAGACAATAAACATAACTACAAAGAACACACAAATTACTTCTAAATAGTGGGTATGAAATAAAACTAACTAGGAAATTAGATAACTGAAAGACACCTAAACAAAGAAGAACGACCCATGCACAGATTTTGTAAGTAAAGTGATAAGGAGTTAAAATTAATTTAACATTATTTTACTTAATTGATATTTCTTTTGCTGTGATTATTTGGTCAACATTAAACCTAAATAACCAGAATAGGCAGACCTAGTGTTTTCTAGAGAACAATAATAATCTTTCAACATAATTCTGATGATATATTCACTGAACATCTATAAATTGACTTAATTTTGCTCTGTAAATATGCGTGATTACAATTTACAAAAGAAACAGGAAAACTTCCAAATGATCAGATGCTCTCATTTCAGATCATACTAATGAACATGTAAAGAAAATCCAAGATTATGCAGGAGTAGCTTGGGGTGGGGGACGGTCTCTGTAGAAGCATGGGTAGAGATATGTGAAATAAGAGAATTATTCAGCAATCCAGCAAATCCAATTATAATTGCAAGCAAATACTTTGAGCGGTCTAGCCTCAAAACTTGTCTTGAAAGCTACTAGTGCTGATAACAGTTACATGAAATAGCATCTTAATAGCTACACTACAGAGGAATACCTCAGGGAAAAAAGCAGAACAACAAAGTGGTAGTTATATTATTCAGATTTTTTTTTGGTGTGTGTGTGTGTGTGTATGTATGTGTGTGTGTGTTAATCCAGATCAAGAACTTTTTTAAAATAATCAAATTCTTTTAAACAGAATCAAATAGTGTGACTGGAGAAACATGGTATTTTTATACAGTGGCTGGCAGGAAGGATAAATCATTTCTCAAAAGAAGCTTGTTGGATAGAACAACAAAAAACACACTGGCAGTTATTTCAAAGACAAAGTGCAAGATGTACGAATGGTTTCCAGCTTAGCTGACCTATAAAATCTCCTTTTCTCATATTCTGCTACTACTAATAAACCTTTGTTTCACTCTGTGATTTAGCTGAGTATCATTTTTTAGATGTCACACAATACATCTCATGCTTTATTTTCTGACTTTCTTTTTTGTTGCCTGTTCTTTCAAATCCATGAAAGGCACATTTCCAAATTTGTTGCTGTTGTGTACTTTCAGTTAAGGATTAACCTGTCTGTCTGATATTTCACATCAGATCATGATGCAAACCTTGAGAAGAATATGTTATTATTAATGTCCCGGTCAGTTTCCTCTGGACATAGCAGAAGATTACAGTGAAATTAGGTCAGTGGTTGGAATGAAAATGCACAATAAATTCCTTTCTTATTTCTTAGACCTTAGTCAACTACACTGATATGAAAATGAAGAGAAAATAACAATTAGAGCTCAGAATGTCATTTATGATAACTTTTGTGTGTAAGTAGTGAGTGATTTTTTAATTTCTCCATTTGTAAATAAATTAAACAACAATAACAACAACACCTATCAATAGAATTGCACTACTAAACTGAAGTATATTGGCAGCTACTTCCTATATACTTTTTAATGTACTATAACATTTTTTTCCTTCAGATCAAAATATGTTAAAATATTAACATGGCAAGATTTCAGTTCATACAAACAAGTAGAATGCCGAAGGTTTCTAGGTTGTCCATATTCCTTGTCATCTATCTGTGGACACGCCATACCATGGCCCTGACCCTAAATACACATGCAGCTTGACTGCCTAAAATCATCTGAAATCTTGTCTTACAAGACTGTTTGCATTGTTTAGTTGCTGTTTAGCAAAGTTGAAGTTGTATGAGATATGTAGTCACAAGCAGTCTACAGCTCCAAGTGTTCAAAACTGAAATTCAGGACCCTCTTGTCAAATTTGCAAGACATTTACTATTAAATAAGAAAATATTTCAGTTTCTAAAACTTACTATTTAGTGTTTTCAAATTTTATTTTATTTTACTTTATTATTATTTTTTTTTTAATCACAAGGATTAGACAAGAAACAAGACATTGTTTTCTAAAAAGGATGGTAAAATTATCCAAAAATATTTTTCTGAATTTTTAAGATTTAAGAAATGCTCGCGGATTCATAAGACTCACAAGATTGAGATATTTAACAACTTTTTGTCCTCATTTTCAGTGAACTTGAAGGAAGAGATGGGAAGATGAGTAGTGACTCATCTGCACTACTTAATTAAACATTGCCTGTGGCGTTCTATTATTTCACTCTCACATTGTTAGAAGGGTCTTTGGCATGATTTTGCTCTGGGCCTCCAAGGGTACTTACAGTTGGTGCCTGAGCAAGTTTTCATGACTAATAGACAAATTGGATTAAGCAACTCTATTGGATGCCAAAAGAGCTTAATAGTATCAATGCACCTGTTGGCCCCAGGGCCGAAGGATACACTCAGTCACTGTTTAATTTGCTACTTTCAATGTGAACAATGTGACAAAAACTTGTGAAAATGTATATGGAAAAAGTATTGGGAAAAGCAATAGACTCTTTCTCAAATCTCTTTCTCAAAAATAATAATTAAAAAAAAAATATCTTAAAATCTCTTTAAAGAACTGGAAAAAAAAAAAAAAAAAAAAAAAAAAAGAAGACATACCTGTAAAGTTAACTTAGAAATCTTTCTGGCTGGGTAAAGTCTAAAGTGGTAAAATTCAATTTTAGTTATAACTTGCAGGTGGACTTATACCATAACAGGTAATATAACAGGTATATACCATAATAGGTATATAAACAAACAAACCAAAACAGAATAAGAAAAGACACTCCACCTCTGCTCCTGCTTATGCTACACAGTAAGGATGCAGTGAAGGTTAAAGACAGCATTGAAATAAATCTAAATGTAATTCTAAGAATCTATGCTTTTTTTTTTTTTTTTTTTTCTTTGATGTGACTAATGAAGGTGACTAGCTGACTATCCCAAAAGATAACAGAAAAGACAGTAGGTAAATAGAATTACTAAATCCAAGAGTGAAGAAAAAATAAATTTGGAGATTTCCATCCTGGAAGACTAAAGAACTGCACATAAAATCTGTGTTGATTAGTAAGAACTGTTAATACATTTGTCAAGCTGATAACTGTACCTCTTTGCTAAAGAATTGGATTTGTATTATCTATGCTTAAGAAATAGGGAAAAAGTAACAACTGAGTTACTTTAGAAGTATGCAGGATTCTGGAATATTTTTTAGAAGAGACTACTGAAAGTCACGGAGGCATATAAAAAGGAAGTTGAATAGCATGACTCTATCATCAATGCATTGAGCAACTTGGTCCTGGTAAGATTTCTATTTTTCTAGTAAATGCAAATAAAATAGATCTATTCAATCCAGATGTCAGTAAAACTTGTTGTCCTTTTTATACCTAATAGAGGAGATTTATACTTCTACTCTACAACTTCATAAAATATTTTCTACAGTGCCCAAGACTTGCAAAGTATTTTAAGCCACCAAGGATCTCAACAAATAACATACTTCCCCACAAATAGATTTCTAATTGAACAAAGGGTGGAAAAATTATTTCATACCCACTGTAAAATCATTTATAGTTCTGGGTAGAGGGTGAAACTCTCTCTTTTCTACTGTTAAGTAACATATAAGTCAGGAGGAATAAGAAGTTCTTTTATGATGTTTCTGAGTAGATACTTTATTATCAAGAATATATATAGATCATATGTAGATGAACAATAGCATAAACTCATGATCTGTGACTAAAACCTTTCAAGAAAAAGCTTACATTAAAATAAAGCTCCATAACATTATCATGTATGTTCCAGATTCTTCTGTTTTATAAAGCATATTAAAATGCAAATCTTACAAACCATCTATTTAAAGTTAATTCATCATCAGGCTACATTTTTTTTTATAAACTGGTCCATGTAAGTTTGAAGGCCAGACTTCATTTCTCAGTCCCACAGGACAAGTTCTGAAGGGAACTTGCATTTATTTTAGCAAGAAAAAAGAAGTCAAAGATGAAATAGTTTTCTGGTTTTTAAATCTGATGTCTTTTGTCACTTTTGAATCAAGTCCTTCACAGTATTTAAATATTTGTTTTAAATACTTTCTAATTCTCCTATTTTTAATTAAAAGTTATAAAATGCATTATTTACCCAGGAGATTAAATCAGTCATTCCATCCTACTTACAACAAAGAGAGCCTGTAATAAGTCCTTGAAACCACTTCTAATCTGTTATATAATTATTTATTTCATCAGTTTTTAAATGCTAATTATTTAGTTTCCCCCCCCCAAAAAAAAAAGCATAATGTGTTTAATAGCTTGAAACAGTTCCTTTACAAGATGATTGCATATAAATATTTATTTTATTTTAGCAAATACAAATTTAAATTATATAAATAATTTTATAAGTTTATATATTTTTATTATTTTTATTTTATTTAATTTAGCTATAATCAAAGTTTTTTGTTGTTATAGCTTTGTTTCCCCCCCCCCCGCCAGTCTTGATGACATGAATTACCAGTTAACTCTCTGCTTAGAGTTGTACATTCAGTGACCTCAATCGTTAAAAAAGAAATTCAGCTTTTCACAGTTACTTACAATTTCAGACTTCTTTCTGCTTTTATACTACCACATCCTCATGTTCATATACCCAAATAAACATAGAATCTTTAACTTTCCCACTATTTTTCCATAATGAGAATGTCCTCTTAGAAGTGTTAAAACAAGTAGGATATCAAAAGCAAGAGCTATCTCCCCAGAAGACTGCAAAATACCATGATGCATTGATAGGCAAGTCACTTATTGCAATAGAGACTGTAAAGAAAGTTTAGCTAGTACTGAACAAAGCAATTCAGATAGTGTGACTTAGCTATGTTCCTCTCATCTGTCTGGGACCAGAAACTGGGACCAAGCAAGGCAAGGTACAGTCAAAAAGGAATTTATCATGTGGGATGAGATATGAAACATCTAAGGAACAATAACTCCTTTCCTTGCATTTTCTTTCATGGCAAATTCCTCCTTTAGTGATTTTGTATTCTTTCTAATTAGTCTAGTACATATGATGCTACTATGGGGTGCAGGATGACACTTGCTGGAGAAATAAGTCTTGTGATTGTTCCTGAAAGCATATTCAGCATTGTTGTCAGAGAAGCCATGGTATATTCCCAGATCACATATTTGGGCTATGTTGCTTTTGACAACTGTCTCCCCCACAGCCAATTATACATTCTGATGATAGTCAACATCTAATTTCTCAAAACAGAAATGAGAGTAACATAAAGAAACCATAAAGGACAGAGAATCTGTCCTAGCATTACCTTACTCAGTACATGTTCCTCAGTAAAGTACAGAGAACATAATACATGTAAACTGGCTAATTTCCATCAGTATTCATGACCTAGAAGAATAGTTGTTTTATTTTGTGGCATGTATATCAATTTATAGTGAATGTAGATGGAAAGTAAGGCAGTTTAAAGATCTCTAATTTTTCGAGTCTATTTTTTAATCTTTATACAATTACTTTAATGTCTTCATTCATGACCAATTCTAAATATCCATGGAAAATAATGATGATGATGATGATGATGATGATGATGACGACAATAATAACAATAATAATAATAATTAATAAACTTTTTTTGGGGATAAACATAAAAAGGAAATAAATACTCAGAAAAGAAGAAGGAAAATTTATCAGCTAATCAATGTATTCATTAAAGAGCCCAACAGGCACACCATATATCAACAAATGAATTAAATTAATTATAATAATAATGTGGTAGTCCAGAAGACTTGAAAAAGCAGAGAGAATTTCTGCCTCCCAGGAGCTTCATTGCTAGAATTTGAGTGACAGCATGCTGAAGGGGAGGACTGTGTGAGGATGAGAGCCCATAGCAGAAGAAAAGGAAATGGGACTGATTCTGTTTTTCTGACAGGAAATAGCAATCATGAAATGTATGGTCTCAGATCAGATTGTCACTCTGCATGGTGCAGGTTAGGAGTCTTCAAGCAAGCTTTTTGTTGTTGTTGTTGTTGTTGTTATTGTTGTTTTCTCCTTATCTGTTTTTTTTTTTTTTTTTTGTTTGTTTGTTTTGTTTCGTTTTGTTTTGTTTTGTTTTAATTGTTGTTTCTTTGTTTTGGAACCAGGACTTGAGCGCTTTCTAAGCAGTCTCATATATACTTACTTTTTCCTGTAGTTGTCTCTCTTGAAGAATGCAGCTTTATGTGGCTTCTCATCTTGTTTAAACATGCATGATTTTGGGAAGGAATACCAGAAATTAATGTAATTTAAGGTGCAATGAATGCTGAGTAATGTACTAAAGAATAGAACCCTTTGTTATTGATTTTTTTATTAATGTCAATTTAATAGCTTTTTTTTAAAAAAAAAAAAAAGTAACTAAATATACATAAATATTTTTGAATTTACAGTGGATCCCATAGTTCTGTGCATATGACATGCGGACAGTTGAGTAAGTATAATTCATACCATGTCAAACAGAATGCTAAATATATTTCTTGCCACCATATCAGGCCAATGAATCATGTTGATATTAGTGAAACCATGATTATTTAATCAGATGGTCTTACTGATATTTTGTATGGCAAAGATTAAAATTTTATGAGAAGTAGATGCAAGAGACAGCTTCAGAGTTCAAAAAGGTGACTGTAGAAACAATATTTTGTAATACAGGTCAGCTTGACTCCAGGCTTCAGACTCCAGCTGCAAAATACGGTGGTTGTATTAAAAATGTATTTGTGTGTTGCTGAAGGTAAACTGATCCAATTGTAATGTCTTAAAGTCTTGTGATACTCATGAACTAAAAGTACATTGGCTGGTCTTTGGCCTGGGCCTCTGGAGCATGAGGAAGGATAGCTCTCTTGCAGACTTAAGCTCTAGGAATGGCATATGACCAGCCTTTGTAAGAACTGCCGTGACCTGGTGCCTATCTCTTATTGAAATGCTTCAAATTCTTGTGTCAATGAGGTTCAAATCTGGAGTAATTCCCTTGAAATCTGAAGTGAAACAAAATAATGAAAGAGTGAAACAAGTTCAGTGTTTCTTCGCAGAATTTCTAGGTTGGAGGAGACCTCAAGATCATCAAGTCCAACCTATGACCTAACGCTAACAGTCCCCACTAAACCATAGTATTATATCTTAGTCTAAACCATAGTCTTATATCTTTCAAAGAGATGAGGAGGTGAGGGTCTTCATAGAAAAGCCAAAAAGACAGTGATTCCAGTTTATGTGATGGATATAAACCCATTACACTAGATAATGATATGCCTGATTTATGCCACTGCCGGTGAGAGAAGAACGACTGAGCTTATAGTCTGTCCAGAAAATCAAGGATGGGATTTTTCCTGATGAAGGAATGATATATTCAAAACAATTAAACAGGAAAAACATTAATCAAGTTCAATAATGCCTTCTTGGACATTTTATCATTAGCTTTTGTTTGTACAATAACATTGCTGTGATCTGAGCTACTTCTGCTCCACTACAGTTCTGTTATCATACATATTCTTTCACTCTGCTCACGCACACCATGCAAAAAGCTAAAAAAACTATTCACTGTCATGTTGCTCTACTCTCCAGGTACCCTGTGGTTCCTATGGAGCTAAAGAGGTGTACAAATGAATGCAATAGTAAACTGCACATGCACATGCACACGCGTGCACACACACACAGAGTATCTCCCCCCCCCAAGAGTTGTACTTGCTTTACTATGAGCGAATCTATAACCTTTCATGTTTTTAAGAAAAAAAGGATACACGTAGAATACATGAACCATAAACAAGAAACAAAACAGAAGAACAAGAGGAAAACACCACAAAAGAAAATATTAATGGAGGGACTTATGCCATTAAATGTATTCATTTAATGTCAGGTTCTCAGCTGATGTAAGCTGGAGCAGTTCCATTCTATCCAGTGGAGCTGAACTAGTTTATTCCATGCATATGCTCTGGCCCAGTACGTCTTGCAAGTCAAATCACTGAACTGGAACCTTCCAAGTCTTCCATATTGTGCTGTTAAACTAATATTGCTATCAGCAACAATTTCTTAAAAAAAAAAAAAAAAAAATGTATACGCAACTTATTCACATTGCTTTATTTTTTTCTTTCAGTCACAAAAAAAAAAAGTGTTTCAAGTTGTCATAACCTTGCATTTAACCAGTGAAAGAGTAATCTTGAAAGAACATTTTTTTTTTACAAACTAAACACATACCCTGTTTATTTTTCTCTAAAAGTTGCACACCATAAATAAAGTAGGTTGTGTTTTTTGTTGTTGTTGTTATTGTTTGCTTCTTTTAAAACCTTCTTCATATATTATTATACAAAAATATTCATATGCAAGTAATAAAGATCTTTTTAAACATCCAACTTTTTTTAAAACCTAAAGCAAAGTCACACCAAAAGTTTTATTGTTTTCTTTTTGTTTGTTTGTTTTATTTGTTTTTAATCTAGACAAAGTACACCTTGTGCTTTAACAAACCTATAGCATCATGTGCTCATATACTCTTTACAAGGATTCTGGTGAATATGCTTATGTGTTATTATTCATTAATGAAAAATATATATCTGGTACCAAACTTGCCTAATTTTGTGGGTTTTATTTCACTTAATCCTCTTTTTTTCCCTTCTGTATGTTATTGGTGTCTGTATTTATGTGTGGAAAAGTTAAGGCAAGTGCAATCAAAGTTATAAAAAACAATATTTCTATTGCTAAAGTGTGCAGCATTCATATATAGTGAATGATATATTTCTTCTGTAAGGATAAAAAATGGATGAAAATACAAAAACTTTTAATGTGTTATACTTGTTATAAATTAGCTGTTCAGTTTTATATACCAGGCTTGGCGAATTTTCTGAAGGTTTAGGGTAAGATAAAATGTGGTTCTTTTTAAAGTAACATATGCTGAAACTAGACAACACTTTGATCAAATTTCTCTTGCTTCTCAGCAATGTGTATAGTATTACTACAAAAAAGTCAATAGCTCTTAGCTATGAGCCATCTATATTTTTTTTAAAAAATAAATATGTTAATCTCTTTAGGTAAAATATCTTAATATACAATATGCATAAATACAGTTTGATGTATCTCTACATAACTTTAGTGTTTCTATTTTAACTTCAGTGATTCTGCACAGAGTGCATAAAGTAAAAGTCATGTTTTTTAATTTTTAGTCATATCGGCAACCTTAAAAAAAGCCTTGATAGGTATGCATATGTTAATCTATGGTTTATATGGCAATAATAATGGACATTTGGAAAAGTCAATGATTCTGAACTTTCAATTAAGTTATAGAATAACCAGAAATCCATGTTATAAAACTCTGGGCCTGATTCTGCTCTTCTTCACACTAATTTGACAAGGTATTGATTCTTCTGACTTGAATAGAATTAGTTTTGACTTCTGCCACCCATAAAGCAAATTAAGAAAGATCTCAGAGCTCTGGATGGCACTTGCTTAATTCATTGCATCAATGCAAAACATTTTATAGTTGACAGGTTTATACCTGTAATGAACCTGCATGTATTCAGCAGGAACTACAGAGCACTGTATCTGCTGTTCCCAGGATCATTGAAGGCCAGCTGAGAACTTTCAGAAGATTGAGATGCTTATCCAGCTATTAGCTTTGAATAGTGTACTCTCAAGAAGAGTCTGTTGCTACTTGAATTGTGTTGCGCATGGTGCTTATGCACAGCCAACTTCTCCTGAGCTGAATGAAATTAAAGAGACTAAACCTTCTAGAAAAATTTCTATCAGTACAAAGATGCTGCAGTTTATAGAATCAAGAATTTATCCACAGATTTTTATTTCCTTGCTTTTATTGCATTTGTAGCTGTCTTGTAAAAGTGAAAGTGAAGAAATTTCTTCCTCTACTATTACAACTAGGCACTTGTTCTTTCCTGTAGAGGTGTTCATTCGTTCTTTTCTTTCTTTCTTTCTTTCTTTCTTTCTTTCTTTCTTTCTTTCTTTCTTTCTTTCTTTCTTTCTTTCTTTCTTTCTTTCTTTCTTTCTTTCTTTCTTTCTTTCTTTCTCTATCTATCTATCTATCTATCTATCTATCTATCTATCTATCTATCTTATCTTCTGAAGAAAGTGCAATTATTTTATATGTTAATAAAATATTTACCTATGAGATGGTATTTTTGTTTATTTCATTATAAGTAGTCACATGAGAGTAGTAGCTAATAACACAGATTTAATACCATGCTTTATTTGTAAAATTCTTATGTGACTCTGAACTGGTGTAAGTGACATCAGCATATTTTAGATGTGAAGTTCGGAGGATAATTTAGTTTCCCTTTGTTATGTAACCTAAGATAAATACTTTGTGGTTTAGCGTCCTCAACTTACTAACTGTTCATTGTCACACCACTGCCTAACTCTGGGTAGCTTTCTGTTTAAACATTAAAAGTTTTTGGACAAGGATAAGATAAAAACAACGAGTCTGCAAATCATAATGAAACCAAGACGCTGTATTAAACTATTTCTGTGCTTGCTTACTAATAGTAAAAAGCTTAGATCAAATCTTTACAAGACATTTAGAATACATTATAAAGGGAGATCATCTAGAGCAAAGTACAGTAGAAAGAATTGGAAAGAGTCAAATATGTGTTTTCTAGTTGGCTATTCAAAACCATCAGTGATAATACTATAAGTTTCTATTGATTCACCTTAACTTTGAAATAACTGATTTTGTCTTAGTCTTAGTCTTAGTTTTAGTCTTAGAGTTTTTGGAGAGCCTTAGCAAGCCAGCAGATGGCAATCAGAAGGCCTAACTATTAAGGAAACTTTTTTTTTTTTTTTTTTTTTTTCACAGAAAATGGATCTCTCTGTGAGTATATATAACAGCAGACTCACTGTGTCTGAGACTAAGCATTTTGGAAAGAAGCACCTGAAAGCACCATTTTCGCTTTTGAAACCTCCTTACAGGAGTGTCTGTGTGGTGGAGAACCAACTGAGGTGCGAGCAGAGGAAATTCAGCAGCTCTTTGAACTGGTGAGAGAAGACGAGGTAGGAGATTTTCAGCCCAGTTCATGACTACTGTGCTCCAGTTCTCTGGAGCTGAACCCCATTCTTTTTAAGGTGCCTATGATAACAGCAATCCAATGTAGTGCAAAGATATCTCAGTCCTGCTGTCTGTTCCCTTATGGAAAACAAAACAAAACAAAACAAAACAAAACAAAACAAAACAAAACAAAGACAATGTGGAGAGCAATAAAGAATTAAAACAACTTTGAAGATAATATTCATGTGTTCCTTAGTCTGTCCCCAAGCTGTTATACTCTAGATTGTTCTTTACCATGATTTTGAAAGAAGCATAGAAAGTAACACGTCCAAGATGAAAGAACAAGAAATTTTTCTTCAATGTTACATAAAGATCAAGTTGGCGAGTGTCATTTCATGTGTCTTTGCTGCTGTTTAGCTCTCTGCAAAAATATCTAACAGTAAATACATATATATATATGGTAATGATATTTCCTATGTGACACTGAATGCTATTCATAATCTCTTTTGTTTGTGAGATGAAGAATGAAATGGTAAATGGAGAAAACAGAAGAGAAAATTGGAAATGAACTGAACGACCTAATTGTTATAGACCATGACAGGAATTCTGGCAGTGTAGGTAGGTACTGTCATTTGGATCTTTTCCTACCTCCAGCAAGATTATACAAATTGCTTCAGATAACACCCAAGAAGGGAAGAAAGCACCTGGGAAATTTGTGTATCTAGTGTCCTATATGCAAAGGAGGTTTGTAATCTCCTGTGACATCAGGAGTAGTTGGTTGTTAGTCATGTACCATTATGACATGACCAGGAAACATTTTCACTACACTTCTCACATTCTGTCACCTCCAGCTACCTGACTGTGTTACAGTGCAACCTATCAATGGCCTGGTTACAAACTAAACTTTTTCATCTTGCAGCATATGGAGGATATGGTCCTTTGAACAAATTCAGCTGTTTGTGACTTCACTGATTTTTTTCTGGAAAGGCTACTTAGTTTATTTTGTTGTATTGTTCTATGATTAAATTATTACAAGTTAAAATAGCTATGTGTAGGTATAGCAAAGTATAAAGTGTGTTTGGGTATCTGTGTGTGCTTATTGCAGCAACATTGCCCCAGATGTCTGCATTTCAGATTCATGTGTTTTGCAAAGGCAGCCATAGGTTAGCAATCTCAAAGAAAGCCTGATGTCACTAAGCAATTTTGCTAAGATAGATGAAGAGACAGCTGTGTGGCTGTTTTCCTCTGCTTTGTATTTATGTAATTGTCCCATTTGAAGTTACCTGGGAACAGGAAATTAAGTTTTGTTTTTTGTTTTTTGTTTTTTTTTTTTTTTTTAGGAAAACAAATGTACATCCCTCTAATGTGATACTGAAGTTGCACATATAGTATGAATTGCTTAAATTGTCTACTGAAATGTCCCTAAGAACTTAATTAGAATTGTAGTGTGCTGTTCACCAGAGAGTATTAACTCTGGTAAACAATTTCTTCTAAGTCTGTAAATTCATTACTATTTGTGTGTTAAAATTACAGTGAAAAATGTGACTTTCTAAAACAAACAAACAAACAAACAAACAAACAAAAAAAAAAAAACAAACAACAACAACCAAACAAAACTATAATCTTCCTGTGATTTACCTGTCATGCAAACAATGAAAAGAAAATTTTGAACTGTCTCTCACATAACTTCCTACAAAACTCCAAAAGAAAACATTCTGTTTTGAAAAAAGAAGCCCTTAAAAGTTGGTTGAAATAGAGATTAGCAATTACATTACTATTTTACTTTGCTTTGTTTTTAAAATTTTATTTTTTTGTTTATCTGTTTATTTATGGATGTGTGTTCATAACCTGGAGCTTACTGCAGATGCATGGTTGAGGATATTGTAAGCCCATAAATGACCTTTTAAAACTTTTTTTCACTTCACAAGAAGTTCAGGAAAGTATTGGGACATTTCTTCACATGAACACCATACAAAGATGTAAAAAACGTTGTGTGAAATGAGAACAAATATATATATATATATTTATGTATTTAAATCAAGTCTTTGCTCTTGCAAATTTCTTCACAGGAGAAAAGACATCCACTTCCCCTAAATATCTCTGCAAAGACTTTTCACATGTATCCCAGCCAAGCTTTGTGTGCTTGTGCTTTTAACACAGCCTGCATGATAAATTGGGATGGGATGGGATGGGATGGGATGGGATGGGATGGGATGGGATGGGATGGGATGGGATGGGATGGGATGGGATGGGATGGGATGGGATGGGATGGGATGGGATGGGATCCCACTGTGGTGCTATCTGATCCATACAGCAGTTTCCTCAAATTGCCATTAGTGACTACACCCTAACCAGCTAAATTAACCTCTTTCTAGGCTCAGTGCTGGTTTTCACTTTGCACACTGAACAAATTGGTAATGCTGACAGCTGTTTCTTCTTATTGCTGTTTTGCCATAAGGGGCCTGGATTTAGCCCTGCTGATGTCACTCACATTTGCTGTTGCTGTCCTTAAGGTCTACTGACACCTTCTGTATTGCAGGGGAAGAATGGCAATGTGTTGGGACTGTAGTTTCTTCTACACCTGCCTGACATAGGGGTAACTAAGCATGACAGACAAAGGACCCTGTGCTCTCCCTCTCCCTGCGTGGGTACTCTAGGTATGCAGAGCTGTTCAGCCTCTCATGTCAGGTTGAACTGCCCTACCCACCTGAAATTGTGCAGGGGACCATGGGTTAGGTAGGTATTCTTTTTTTTTTTTTCCTGGATGATAGGAAGGAAGGCATCTAAAATTCAAGAAAAGGGAGAAAATTTCAAGAAAAGGGAGAAAAAGAAGGTTAAAAACACATCGATTTTATTTCTGGAGTAATTTTTGTGTCCCTTCTGTCATGCTTTGACTGGTAAGAGATATGTCTGAATAAAAAAAGTTAAAATCAAGAATATCTCCATCAAGTTCTTAGCTCTCATATTTCACTTCTAATTGTTTATGTAATGCTAGTGGCACTGCAGAGGTATTTGTACTCTCTGCAAAATCAGTACTAGATAAAGATTGCCTATTTAATATACCATTTAGATCCTAGAAAATAAAAATATTTATATTCACTACTGAATGCTTCTGAAATTACATTATTTGGGGTATTGGCTTTTTCATGTACAAATCCTCTTGGTTGTAATAACAAATAGAAACTTTTTTTTTTTTCATCAACTCTAAGTCTCAATGAGCTTATTAATAATCTGACTAGCTGCAAAATTTAAATATTTTTCAAACAATGTGTCAGGCCTGCCTTTGTAATTTCTGTTCTGACCACTAGATAACTCAGCAGACTCTTGACAGATCTTATTAATGCAGAGCAAAGACCTCAAACAGAATTTAAACAAACAAAAAAAAGTATAGGAAAACTCTTGATAGCAGAAACATTTCTATCAGATTTACTTCCCAGGGCAACAGTTCCAAGTTCTGGACCATCAATCAAAGGCCAATTGGAGGAAAGTGATGCTGCCAGCACATCTTCTTTGAGGCTGTAGCCAGAGTTGATGGGAAATAGCCCAGCAAAATGACATCATAAGTGACAACTAGGTATTTCTGCTAACTCAAGTGAACAACCTCCTCTAATGAATCTTAAATGACAGACAATGTCTCAAATGTCCATTCTCCAACCTCCAGTCAGTGGATTATTTAGGAGGTGAAGAGCTGCAATTGATAGAAATAAAGGTAGTCATTATACAGGCTGAATCATTGCTGTGAAACTGCTTACATTTTTCTGATTACAGCCAAATTAATCTCTTGCTCATATAAGAAATGGGCTAGAAAAAAAAGTGTTCTAGTGCAAATAAGATACAAGGCATGTGTGAGGGGATATAGCTACTCTGGATAATAAACTAAGCCTATTACAGAGATAATTTTTTGTTGTTGTTTCGCACTAACAGATTTCTGCCATCCTCTATATCATGACAATAGCAGATGCACCAGAAACTCTCTGTGCTAGACTACTGGCAAGTACAAAATTCAGAAGTATATTAGACAATGGGATATATTTGTGTTGCTGATCTCTCTGGATGGGCCCCAGAAAAGCCAGTTTCTTTACATAGGTCAGACAGAGTACGAAGCATTGCATGACAGGAAAAAAAAAAGAGTAAAGACACAGGTGAGTGTTTTGACCTTTATTCTCCATTGCCCTTTATTCTATTTTTTTTTTTTTAGTGTACTTTACCAAACTATTTTTTTTCCCTTTTGGATTTTAATTAAAGTTTCCTTAAGCTTGCTTTTTACCTGCCAGTTTTCCCCAAATTTCATTGTTCTATCTATAATTTAATTGTGTCATTAATGGACAATATTCAAGTAAAACTTTGAAAATTTTAATCAGGCAGGTATAACAGGCTTTCTAATTATTTTGAAGCTGACTATCACCCATTATTTAACATACATGTGATTTTCACAGCTGTGCAGCAATAGAAGTATCTTAGTTTTCATATAAGGCTAACTGTACTTAGCTCTGAACTAGGTCACATTTGAAATGTTTGATGTCGGCTGCCAGGTGAGGACTGGGTCTAAAATTCAGAGGATATTTTGCTGCTGCTTTTCTTGTGGCCAAGATTTTAGTTTGTCACCGCCAGAAAATATGAAATCCTTTTCTCTTTGCTTTTCCAATTTCCTTCTCTCACACAAATCCATCTTAGACTCATTCAGCTTTATTAGATTTATTCTCAAGTCATATTTCTGCAACTGCAAACAGAATCAGACCCAGCAATGCACTTTGCCTTCAGAATAATTATCAGCCTTCCATACAGAACTCCATTTATGTCCAGCTACATGTACTGCTAGGAGGACCTATACACTGATTTTCCGTAGGTTGTATAATACAGTCCTTTCGTAGGTTGTATAATACAGTCCTTCAGTTTTACATCAAGGATTACCCTGATAAGAGAGAGCCTTATAAAGACAAAGCACCACACTTGGGTAACACGTGCATAGAATCCACATGCAGACCCGAAGTTATTGACCAGACAGAGTAACTTTTCCAACCATCACACTGTGCAGTTTTAAAAATAAAGTGCTATTTGTTTATGGCTAAACCTTACATGTGGCTATTGCATGCACACTTCAGGCTGCATTGCCAAAACTGGAACATCTTTACCAATAAAAAATGGAGCCTAAACACTAGGGCAATGAGTTGTTGCTTCTTTTCCCCTCATTTTATTTTGTGTTCCAACACAATTTTTTGTCAAACATAGAGCATGTGAACACACAAGAATTTCCTCTACTGTTTCTCACACAAAGCTATTCACAGAGGAGTAATACTAAGGAGGGATGTCTCTAAAACCTTAGATAGCTCTTTCATTTATTTTGTTTTATTTTATTTTGTTTTGTTTGTTTGGTTGGTTGGTTTTTGTTTAATATTATGACAAAATATTATAAGATTTTTTTTTTTTTTAAAGTAGTATGAATATCAAATGGTATCCATCAGTCCCTGAATCATGCTATTCAAAGTGCTTAAATCTGCATAAAATAGAACAGAAAAATACTCTCCATGTGGCTAAGGAAACACCTACCTAATGCTGCCTAAATGTGACTCTGGTCAGATTCTGGTCAAGTTACATTCTACATTTATTCCACATTCCAGTCTTTACCCCAGGACATGTAAAAGACAGAGAAAAGGAAAAAAAAAAAAAAGTAATGCACTGCTTTAGAGGGTACTGGGGTATTTGGCATTAAGCTGAATGAAGAAAAATGTCATCGATGTCTGTCAGATGTCCATAAGAGCAAATATTAGCTTTTTTTCATTATGAAAATAACCAAATGTGCAAAGCTGTCTTAAATTTTTATCAGGGCTGGCAGCTTTGTCTCCATTCTGGGGACATTTGGCACATGTCCAGTGGGAGATACCATGATAAAGAACAGATTGTAGAAAAGGACTTAAGCAAATTGTCAGAGAAACGAACATTTTATAGCAAACAAAAGCAGCACACATCCCAAAGCCCTATCAGCTTGTTATGCAGATACTGAGATTTCTTGACTTTCGCAACAGGATCATATCTTCTTCCTCCTACACTGTCAGTTCTGGATTACTTCCACAAACATCCCCCAAACTGCAGTTTACCTGCTCTCTACCCATCACTTCTCATAAAGAAAGACCAAAATATTATAAGCTGTGCTTTTCTCCTTCAGATGATTAGGATGAACAACCATCACAAATCCATTATATTGGCCAGTATCAGTCAGATACCATAAAAATACCTAAAGCTAATTAATTGCAGAAATAGACTATAAGGTCTGTCTGTGAGGATGCCAGTTACAATTCTGCCAGAGTCAATCAAACCCATGACTGCACTCTGCCCCAGCTCCTCTGTTTCTTTTAGCAGAGACTACCAGAGAGCTTGGCCTAAATAACTCATATGACTATAACAGTGCTCCATGCTGCTTTTCAAACCAGAAAGGACTTTTCCATTATTTAAAACATAAGTATAAGTAAGATGCTTATTTCATTTGTCTTAAAAATGTCCAGATGTAAACATAGTGGCTTGTTTCTTCTCTTGAAGCCATGGTACACACATTATTTGCAACTCCTCAAAGATAGAATCATACATAAAAAATAAAACTAATTTATTTAATCATTAAAGTGAATAAAGTGTTTTAATACTTCCAGGTCTGATTTAAATAATTTTGTATAAAGAAAGTTTATTCTGAAAACAATGATATTTGTCAGTTTTCTTTCTTTCTTTTTTTTTTTTTTTTTTTTTTTTCTGCCTGAGTACTTAACTGAAATCATGTTGTAATTGTTTTACTTATTGTTACAAGCTAAAACCAAATGAAAGAATATTTCTTAATCTAGAATATACCATTTTAAAGCAAGTACATTTTAAAAACATTAAGATACAAGGGGACTCTGCAATCAACAGCAAAATAATATTTTGCTCTTACTTTTTCAGAAAATAACACTTTAAAACAAAGTGACAAACATGATACTGCCTTTTTATTCCCCTTTGGTTTGGAAATCATCATTGTAAATATCAGCAGGACTCACTGCACTTCAGTGACTATTTTCTCATTTGTCTTACTTGCCTGAAGGCTGCAAATGATCTTATTTGTAGGATTTTGAAAAGGGGAAAAGAAAATGTCAAATGCTTAAAAATAAAATCCACAGCCATATTAATACTTTTCCAGGAAGTGTTAAAAATAAGGTTTGCTTTTATATTTATAAAAGGGGTACAATTGACTCATTCTTAAAACAAAACAAAAACAACAATAACAACAACAAAAAGCAAACAAACAAGAAAACAAAAATCAAACCATCTCTATATTCTACACACTCTGTAGTGACTACTGTGAAGCAACTGATACAGATTGGGTATATTCTCTTGTTTGACAGATTTCTACCAAGTTAAATGTTAGATGATCAGACTGCAGTACCCCAAATGGGACCATAATAAGGGCAGGGAAGAAGCAGTGCATGTTACGAGAGGAGAAATGAAACCGGAGCTCTCAGTGAAGGATGGGGTCCTTCTAAGAACAAATATTCTCCAAAACAGGTGAACTGCAGCAGGCATGGCATTCAGGAATCAGGCTAGACAGGCCAACAAAATGGATGGCAATTCTGATACCAACAGAGCTTTGTCCAAGCATTCCCAAGAGAGGTTAAAAACAAACAAAAAAAAATCTAAACCTATACTAATGAAGCAAAAAATTTTCCTATCTATACAGCAGTCTCTTCATTTAAAAAAATGTAAATATACAAATTCCAATGACATATAAAACAAAGTTGAAAATGTAAATGGAAAGAGACATGGGTAAAACAGGAAGACCAATGCTACAAAGAAATTGCAAAAAACATATGTACAAGACCCTGTTTTTCCTCGTATGTTATCAATTGTAATGCATGTTTAACAGCAGCAGTCGAGGATGTAGTTCCAGGCACCAGACTGCAGTCTCAGCTCCTACTCAAGGGGGTGGGTAGCCCCTTGTATTTCTGTCACCAAATGACACTTGATATACTGGTCTCCCGTGGCAAGAGGGGCAGTATCGCACTGTTTGTGTGAGCCTCTTCTGGATTCTGCTCCCTGTTAGTTTTTGTCTGTGGCCGCTGCCCGTTTATAAGTGTCATAGGGATGTTGCAGTAGGTATGCTGGTTACCTATTGAGGTAAGCGGCAGGGTGCCAGTAGGAGGTACATCATATTCATAGCTTCTATAATAGTGTTTCTGGCGCATCTGTGAGTGATATGTATTGTGAAAGGTGGAGCGCAGATCTGGATGGGCAGTGGCAAGAGCAGTGGAGGTGGCAGCAGCCATTGAAATTGCGGAGACTGTCTGCAGTTCCCCAAAGGGCCCCTGCTCACTGACATCTAAAACCTGCTCATGTGTGATGGGTTCAGTCCTCTTAAAAGGCATTTCATACTGTAAACGTTTCCAGAATTTGGAATTTAACTTGTTGCATTTTGGTCCATGCCATTTAATGACGGTGAGGAGCTTGATGGTATGTTTCAGGGCCTCAACTTCCTGGTAGTTCATAACTCCTCGCAGTTCACTGCATTCGATCAGTATCACTTTGATTTCACCAGTGACTAACATGTTTCGAAGCCTTGTTTCCAGTTCAAAGATGCTCCAGCCTCTTCTTACAACATAATTCGGAGTCATGACGATAATCAGTCGTTTGCTTTGGTCTACACATCTTGCCACGTCTTCAATGTAGGCTACAAAATAAGACAATTGCTCAAAAATCAAGCCAAGAAAATACTCCATTCCCCTAAACTGTGGAGAAAAAACAGATGTAAACTCCCTGCTCCCAGAAGAATTCACTGAACTCTGCAAAAACATCACCTTCAGACAGGTCAGGTTTGCTTGCCAGGACAACCTGGTTTGGGTGACCCTGCTTGAACAAGAGGGTTGGACCAGATGACCTCCAGAAATCCTTTCCAACCTTAACTATTCTGTGATTCAGTGAAACATTTATCCTCCTTTGTGCTATGGTTTGGTAGGGAATGTGCATGAACTGTCATTCTGAACCTATATCTTTACTGGAAGAAGTGCATTCATCACCATTTTATTCTTTAAAAAGGAGAAGTCACCCAGGTAGGAAACAGAACAGAAACTGTGCTTTGTTGACTCAGTCTCAAATTCAAATGATACTCAAATGATACAATTGTGAAAGATATAGGAAAAAGATATATCAATTGGAATCTATTCTCATTTTCAATCTCCAAGAATACTCTAGTGCCTTCACTACACATTTATCTTCAGTGGGCACTACCAGAACTCACTTCTTTGCTCTGCTGTATCTTCTGGTATCATTACTCAAACCTTGCCTCAGTACACACAATTTTTATTTTTATTTTTAATTCCTGTCTTAATTTTTGGAATACCTGCATATCAATATTTATTTATATATTTATTTACTTTTGAATTAAAGTCATGGATATCTTTCCAGGAAAACACTCAGAAACAGAAAATAAAGACTTATTTTCTTATCCCTAGCTGTGCAGGCTCTCCAAGAATCTGTGAAATATTATTAATAAAATTCATTTCCATTACATATGCATGTTCTTTCTGCACTGTCTCACCTCCAACAAGTATAATACAATTATTAAAATATAATCCTCTTATCTGGGAAATGCACTTTAAACATGTTTGGTGGTTTATCTTCATTATTCCCAAGGATGATGGAGGAAAGATGACATTCTGAAGGAGTAAGCATAGAAATGATACTAAAATCATATATAGAATCACTTCATTTGATATTTAGGAAATACACAAGCCTAAAGACATGTCTTACTTCCTGTGGGAATTAAATCCCTGTCTGGTATGAACAGCTTGTATCCATAATGCTTTTCAAGCATATCTGGTAAGATCTCAAGAGCAAATCTTTCTTCTTCTCCAGTTTCTTGATTCCACTGGTCAGGATCCACTTTGGTATAGGATAGATATGCATCATAGTCTTTATTGTCTAAAGAAATAGAGGAAGAAAATAAGTTAAGATTTTTCACTGTTCCTAGATAATTGCCGAGGAATTGTTCCTGGCAGAATTGCCCAGGAATAGCAAATTGTTTAGATAAAATAGCAAGCTTTCACTCAATCTCCAGTTATGAAACCATTCACCTTTCATATTTCACCCAGTGGAGTTAATCCTTATTTACATATTTATGGTGCCAGGAGTTGGACCTGATGATCCTTATGGCTCCCTTCCAGCTCGGGATATTCTATGATCCTATGGCTCTACATGGATGCAAAGAAGAAGAATCCATACCCATACATTGAAGTCACTGTGTGCTTAATTGTGTAAGGCACTGTATGAAGGAAATTCACTCAGCTGTGTGGTGGCAGCTTGTGAGCACAGAAGAAAAAAGTCACTGAAAAGAATACAAATTATTTTCAAGCTTTAAAATGGAAAAGAAAGGCATGTAAATAGGTAAGCTCATAAAGTATTGTCTCTGTTGCATCATAAAAAAAAAAAAATCGTTCTTGCCAAATTTTCACTATAAATTTAAGGCTCAAAATGTTTTAAGAATATGCGTAGATTTAGTCATAACACTCATCGGCTTTTCAGGTCTGAGATTATTGGCAAGCTTAGATCTATGTAACATCAGATCCTGAAAATGCAGTTCAAAACTATTGAATTCAGTGTGCTTAAATATGTAAATTTTATGCTACATTAATGTACATTTTAGTATTTAACAGCATGTTATTTCATTTTAGTAAGAGGAATAAATTTGCCAGTTTCTTAAATGTGCTTGGTGTGCCTACTTGAAAGACTGAATCAAAAGAGCCATCATTAATTTTCATTAGGAGGTCAATAATGCCAAGTGCTCTGGAACTAATTCAGTGGAATAAGAGGTCATGTTTTGACTTTTGTTGTGAAGAAAGCAGAAAAAAATCAATGGCAAGAGTAATGAAATGTTAACATCCTTCTAACTCTTTTGACAACATTATGCACAGGCTATCGAGAATATCAATTGCTTGTAAAAGATACCTGATTGAATACTCTACTCTGTGTCATAAGAAATATTATATTCATTCACTGTTGACTTCAGTTATTTACTCAGTTAGTCCTTTTGTGATTTTATACCTTTTTGTACTCTGGTTGCCCTATTTGGAAAAACCTGTTGAATGCAGGAGGGGTGCAAAGTAAAGTTAAAGAACAGGTGCTAATCTTGGATGGTCCACTCCTTCTTCCAAGGAGCAATTCATACTGTTTTCATAAATATTTGCAGATGACAAAATTAAAATAGTCAAACTTCTTTCAAACTTTCAAATCTGATATAATAAGTGTGTGATTCATTTTCTCTCTTACACTCATTTTATGTTAAATTATCTATTGGATTGCTATGTTAACAATAGATTAAAATAAAATAAAATAAAATAAAATAAAATAAAATAAAATAAAATAAAATAAAATAAAATAAAATAAAATAAAATAAAATAAAATAAAATAAAATAAAATAAAATAAAATAAAATAAAATAAAATAAATACCGCAAAACAACAACAGAAATGAAAGAGAAGAAATACCTTTTTTGGTTTTGTTATTCCATTATTTCAGTACTTGTGAAACCATGATCCTTCATGATAAACAAGAACCTAATGCCTCTGACAATGCCTTGAAAGAACACCATATAGATCAAATATGAACTACAGGGAGATTACAGAGCAGATTCCAGTTCTGCATTAGAATAGTTTTAACTCAACAATCATGTTAACACATAGAAAGGTCAGGAAATATATGAGGTAATCACTACAACGGACAAAATGATGATGTGTAATGCCATTTTCTTTTATCTCATTAGTAATGGTCATAAACATATTACATGTTTTAGAGCAGCATTGGTTCACTGGAAATCTTTGAATAAAGATGAGAATGTATCATTTCTCAAAGGGATGAATCATAAGAAATAATGCAGTGTTCAAACTCTTTTAAAGGCTTCAGGACATTGTCTGTTAAGATGGTTTGTACATTCTTAATTGGAAGGAAAATTATTCACGCTACACCACAATTTTCTTGTATATGTAAATATCACATTAATGCCTTTATTTGAAATATATATACTTTTATACTATGGAGGATCCAGCATTCCCACTTACTACAAGTGCATTATACATGATTGCAGGGAACATTTCTTTGTACACTAGTTCCCTAGTTTTAATAGCATTTGTGTCAAAAGCCATGAGTGACCAGGATCTAGAGTATGTGTACACAGATGGTTTCAGGCAATCATGAATTTATTCAAACTCCAGTACAACTAGATGTGAATCCAGTTTGGGAAACTGTTAGCTGCATTCACACAGTGGTTTCCCTGAGCTATTATACTCCCCATCTGTCAGTTATTTTTAACTCTGATGAAAAGTGGAAAATTCAGTTTATAGAAAAATTATGTTTGATAAACCTGGTACCTAATGGGATGACATACTGGCATGAGCAGACAGTTCTCAAAATGTGAGGTGCCGGGGATACAGAGTATACCTTACACTTTTTTTTTTTTTTTTTTTTTTTTTTTTGAGGCGGGCAAGGAGGTTACATTGCCAACACTTTGAAACATTTTATGGACTACAACAGGCAGATAGCTGTGGAGCTGTCAGAAGCTATCATATCTGTGATGTCAACTATCAATATAATTATTTATTATTTTCCCTAATTGTTATTGATAGTCAAAATATAGAATTTCAGTTGTAATGAAAAAATTGAGGACTCTTAAAATTATCAAAATCTTCTATCTCCAGGGAAGTTTTTAAACACAGAGTAGGTGACCTCTTAGACTGTGTTTCTACTCAGTTAAAAGGCTCCACCTACTTCTAATTTTAATGACTGGGACTAATACCTACATACCAAAGAATATTTCTGATCTTAATTTCTTCGTTTCCCCTCCCCTCCCTTTTTCTTTCCTAACATGCTGTGTCAATGAACTGAGAGGGACTGATGTGGGTCTGCAGCCATGTGGATCTTGTGGCAGAGTGAAAGTCTGGCAGCTGGGGCTCACATCTTGCCAGTCTTTTGGCCACATCACAAGGAAGCAGGAGTTTCTGTAAAACTTTTGCTCTTGGGTTGTTTCCCATGTAGACCTTCATTTCAGTAATGTATCTAGGAGCCCTCAGACTCTGAGCAAGCATGCAGGAAATCTATCAGAGCTTTGTGTTTTCTTGATTGTTCACTGGAACAGATATTTATCACATGAAAATGTTTGGTCGCAGCATATCTTCCTTTTCCAAAAGAACAAAAAATATCAAAACAAACAACAACAACAACAAAAAAGCAAAACCAACAACCAAACAACAACAAAAGAACAAAACCAAAACAAACAAACAAAAAAAAAACCAACAAAAACAACAAACTTAATCACAAAAATCCTGATCTGCTCCTAATCACAATCAAATCACAAAAGAGTTGATGTTATTACTCTAATGTGATATAGTGATAACTAAATGTTCCTAGATTTGAGTACACAATCAGTTCATATACTGACTGGAACAAATATTCTGTTCTAGAAAACAAAGGCAAAGAGGCAAAGAAAAGAAAAGCGAAACAAAGAAAGCTTTAGTGGCATCAAAAAATTCTTTTTACAATGAGAATTTCCTCATTTCCCCTCATCAGCAAACAATTAAGTCTTCAGTCCAAGCATCCTCTGAATGAAAATGTGATTGACTGCCACTGTACTTTGACTTTATGTATGGCACATCAAAGATTTGTTTTATTATGGCATTTCAAAGATTTGTTTGTCAGGCTCCTGTGCTTTAGCAATAAACTGGAATATAGTTACTCACTAATTGTTTCCTCCCACACTTAGGAAGAAAAATAACTGCTAATTACCAAATGCAGGATTTTGATCATTTGATCTGAAAACTTTTTCTGTCTCATGGAGACTTTTAGCAATTTTCTACATATACTTTTGTACTTGAAAGCACATTTCTTTCCTTAACAATTTCAGGAAATATATATATATATATATATATATATATATATATATATATATATATATACATATGTATATATATATATATACACACATTTACAGAAACATATCAGTATAGGTTCTTTTGGCATTACCTCCAGGTACTTTGCAGAGCTGTTTTATGTAATAGCTGTCCTTTAATTCAGTAAACACATCTGAGTATGATATACAATATCACACAATGGCAATAATTAGAAACATTTTGCTGTAGATGGGAAGAGGTTTGATTCCTCTTTTCATTCCTTGTGAATGGACAAAAGATCCTCTCCAGTTATGTGGTTATAGCTGTTTTCTGCTGCCTATCAGGTATACAAGTAGGATGGAGCCCTTCAGCTCAACAGCCTTTATTTCTGTGAAGCTTTGTTGTATCCATTAACCAAAAAGATTGAAATGAAACATAAAGCATACCTTGCACAGTCAAATTCGTCAAGATTTAATAAAATAAATAAAATATAAAAATAAAAAATAAAATCAGTTGTGTATTGTAAACAACCATGAGAGCACGTGGAAGCTCTGGATTAGCGTAGCACAATGGGGTTGAGCATGGTCTGTGCTCCAGGTATGATACATTCAGTCCACAACTGTTTCAGTCAACCCATAACCACAGGTACTATAAGGCTCTGGTCAAAACCGACCATGAAGTACAAAGTTCACCATAGCATTTTAACTGTCGTATGGAGTTGAAAGTAAGGCCATTGAATAATGTTCTTGGAGCTAAACTCAACCACAGGTCAGAGAAAGTTGTTTGCCTCTCTTAGAGATAAACATTTAATGTGAATTTATGAAGTGTTCTCCATTAAGAACATATAAAAACATTATTTAGTTCATTGACCAGGATTTTATCCAAAACACCTGATACATCAATGAAACATGAATTCTTTAACGCTCTCCATTCTTTCAGCAATCATCCAAACATAGAAATGGTCACATTTCCTGTAACTTTCTTTAACGTTATCCCTGCAGAAGTGATAAAAACTTTTAGGGGATGAAGCTGTAAGTCCTGCTTGTTATTCCAAGGGTGTGTTCAGAAGCAGTCATTTAAAGGCTCAATGTAAGCATAAAATAAAACTCAGGCTCCATATGCATCTACTTTGTCACATGAAAATGGGATCTTTGGGCAAATAAATCGCTATCAGATATCTGAGTACTTATCTGTATGCATGCTTTTTTAACAGTTATACATGAAAAAATGGTAAACTGGTGCCTACAGAAAGATAGATAAAAGTTCCTCTTCTACAGGGACAAGCAGACAGATTTAACTTAAAATTTTTATTATACGTGTACATGTTTTCTAATGATTTGCATTTTACACTCCAAGGAGCCAGAAGTTTGGGCCTTTGAGGGTTTATTAAACCTTAAACATTGCAGCTATTTCTGCTAATAGGGGACAGAAGAACACTATATGTGGATGAAAAATTAAAAATAGAAAAGTATCTCCCTAGTGCTTTTTTTTTTTTTTTCTTATCAGCTATGTTCAAACAGATGACAAAGTCTGATTTTCATCTCACATAATATGTTTTAGCACAAGACAGACTAATAGATCAAAATCAAAGGAAATCTACAATGTGATTTTTCATAGCGTTGCTAGATCTGAAACATTTTAATGAAATTGTAAACCTAGAAACCAGGGTCAGTTAATGACTCTGCGTGCCCTGAAATCCTCCAGAGTGATTAGGAGTGAATTCAGATATACCCAGCACTCTGAAAGGAGCTGATCATGTGTGGACTGCTCTGTGGTAAGGAATAGTAGTAGACACTTCTGACTTTCCCAGATCTTCCCTTTATAAATCAATGGGAGCTGGATGGCAGAATCCCCTCCTTTGCCAGAGCATGTGTCAGCATGCATGTGTTCTAAATGCATGTATCCTCATTGTTTGAGTTTGGGAGCAATGTACTGATTTATCAAAGAGTTTCAGGTGGGGTTCTTAGAAAAGACAGAATGGATTCTCCCAGTCCTGCAGAGAACTGGCAGGAGGCTGATGGAGAAGGCTTTCCTCCTTGAAAATATCCTGTGTTCAGCAAGAGTTGCAAATTGGTGAGCTTTCAAAATTTCATGGAGAGTGTAGTTTCTTCAAAATTATAACACAAGGCATTACATAATCTGTACAAGTTTCATCATTTGAAACATTTAATATTCACATTGCAATACCGTTTGTTACCCTCAGAATAATGAAAAATATAATCCTAATTCTTAGCTGATTAAAAACCCCAAATCATTAAAAGTTTTTCAAAATGCTTTTGCCTTTCCTCACACTAATTACTGTTGGTTATGAAGCTCACCTACTTTTTATTTTTATTTTTTTTTTTAATGTCGAGTACTTTTTATTGATAATAGAAATAAAAACCTGCCAACACTAGCATTCCCATGGTGAAGTACCTATTAAATGTAGTATACCTAATGATAGTGCAGATCCTTATCTGAAGTGGGCATTGGTGCATTGGAGAGAGGTTTTGTAAACACAACACTTGGAAAAAGGTTAAAGAAATCTAATCAGTTCTAAAAAGGTTCATGAGTATGCTCAGCACACTATAGAACAAGAAAAATAAAGATGTCCTTTATCTGTAGCAGACACATTTATAATACTACTAAGGCATAAGGCATCTCGGCCCTATGTA
The DNA here is from genome assembly GCF_963932015.1 of Anas acuta. Lineage (NCBI taxonomy): Eukaryota > Metazoa > Chordata > Aves > Anseriformes > Anatidae > Anas > Anas acuta. The sequence goes on from NC_088979.1 coordinate 87,827,693, forward strand.
TTTGGGGCTTTTTTTTTTTGTGTGTGTGTGTGTGTGTGTGTGTGATTTTATTTTTTTTCCCTTCCTATCAATTTGTTAAGTCATACTGAGCCTAAAGAACATAAAATAATAAAAGAAACACAAAATTTTAGTGGTTTTCATAAACAAACAAACAAACAAACAAAACTTTATGAAAATGACAGCATATCAATGCTGCATCTGACACCTTCATTTTGAAAACTGGAGCTGAGACAGCCTTGATTTGAGCAAAATCAAAAATTTAAGGAAGTAGGTATAAACAAAACTCAAGGGGGAAGCAGCTTGGAAACAGGCTTTCAATCTAGAATTCTTGAAATCAGGTGCAAATGTGCTGCATTCATCTTGCCTACCTTGGAAGTCTGGCCTGTGACTAAAAAAAAAAAAAAAAAATAAACAAAAACTAAAACAAAACAAACAAACACAAACAAACAAACAAACTTCAAAGCTTAGAGCTATTTGATAAAGCTGTTGGCTGAGGAACATGAGATGCCTGTCTTCAGACGGTACAATCTGTTTTCTTTCTGCTTTATTTCTGGACTCTAATCTATCGCAGCCTTTTAGTTTGAAATGTAAGGAAGTTCTTGGTGATAATACTGTTTTTAAAATTATTTTTGTAGTTTATTATTATTATGTTTTATATGCTATAAAATAGGGGGAGATAAAAAAAGCAGGATCTTTTCTTTGAATTAGTAAGTTTCAAGGAAACTAGAAAAACCCATACTCAGTAGAGACATAAATTGAGATTTTATTGTTTGAATTGCTTTTCTGAGGTAAATAAATAAACAAAAAGAGTTAGCATAAGCAATTCAGCAACAATAAAATTATAATTAAATAAGATGAAAATTCTTGTTTTGTAACCAGTAATATTTGAAAAAAAGAAAGCTGCATTTTTTTTCTAAAGGTGTCTTTAATAGAATTTGAAATTGATATTCATAGAGTAGGATTTCTTATTGCCACAATTTGCCAATAGCCAATAAGAATGCATACACCATGGTGAGATTGCTATTGCAAACTTATTCCATGGGTCCCCAGGGAAGATTCTGTAATTGCAAAGTCACTAACTTCAGCATTAATTTCAGGCTAGGTGTACCTGCATAGCATAATCATTAACACAAGTACTTTGGGAGGTGTCTAAGCCACTGATAAAAGCTATATTGGAAAGTTAGCAGCCAAGTCACACTGAAGTGTTAAGAATTTCAAAGCATTGTCTTTCTCTGCTGTGTAAGATATTTACTGTGATGAAATCCAGGAAACCACAGAGAAATATGTCTTACCTGGTCTTGACTTGTGCAGTTAATAAGGTATTATTTGGGCAATCCCATAGGTCTGTCTGTGAAACCTGCAAGTCTCTTGCTGCTAAATAACGGTAAGGATGAAAATCACGATTATGTTAGGAGTCCCACTTGCAACAGGGACTTCAACGCACAAATTGTTTTATCAGTCTCGTAATCTGAGTATTGATTTGCTTCCTCTCAGTAAAATTCATCTCTTAAGAAAGTGCAACCCAGACAGCCCAGAAACAGCTATTACAGGTATTATATATGAAGACCAAGAAACATTTCAATTTAGAGAGTTCAGCGGTGACACATTTTAATCATTTTAGGAGTGCTTTGTTTTATTCCAGAAATGGCAAATTACGGTGGGGGTGGGGGAAGGGGATGGGGCTGGGGGGTTGGGGGGGGGGGGAGGGGGGCGTGAGGTTGAGAACTGAAAGTGAAACCAGAGTAACTCTGGTTCCCTTGTGCCCACACTATCATGTTCAGAGGCTGAGACCTTCATCCCTCTATTCTCTCATGTTTCCTTTGCAAGGAAGGTTAAGAATAAGATGAAAGACACCATGGAGAGCACCTCCAACAGTTGATGGGATCTAAACTTACGGAGGGTCATTTTGAAGGTTGTTATATCACCTGCCAAACAAAGCTCTTACTTTATAGTTGCCAAGTTGTCAGCTGACTACAATTTAAATGTTTATGTTTGTTTGTTTGTTTGTTTTGTTGTTCTTCAGCTTGAAACTTGGCTTCCAGTCAGCCTAGCTGTGGCAAGAAATATTATGAAAGTTTAATGGAGAACGTCATTCACAGCACATTTGTTCAGTCTTCTTTTTAATTTCTAAATGCATGTATTCTTATCTATTTTAATGCCAGCCTCTTAGAGCAGACTTTCTTCTTTCTTATGATAGTGCTCATCCTTTGCTTATTAATTCCTTCAGAATAAAACTTTAATCAATTTAAACAGTTACTAATGCACCCAAGAAATGGCAAAGACTGGTGCCTGTAGGTGGTTTCTACTGATTACCATGCCATGTGCTCTTTTCTCTGAAATTGGAATCTGGAATATAAATACAAGTAAATTCATGATTTTGAGTAATTTTGCCCATCTGACCACATGAAGTAGTTTCCAACCTATCATCTGTATCCTTTTGGATTTATTCTTAATATATTTTAAAGCTAACATACAGGTATCAGAGCATCCACTGGGAATTCTCATGTCTTGATACAGCAAGCAAAGGTTGAAAATAGCTGTTGTCAATTGGAGAGTCCTGTCCACTTCAAGGCAGCATTATCAAGGGTGCTGCTGGTCTGACTCCCTTCTCCACACTTACTGTCTGTCCACCGTGGCTGTTCTGTTTGGGGACTGAACTTTACATGATTTGATGAGCAGAGGCTGTCCCACACAGTACAAAGTTGTCCTGGGTAAAACCCTAGTAATATTTCCACAGATTTTAGGGGGTCTGGATTTCTTATTTTGTATAGGCAAAGAATGGATTTCCATACAGTGTTAATCTCCTGATACAAAAAGGATTTAAGATCCCAGAGTGCAAGCAAGAAAGAAGTCAGCATGTGTCTTGATCCCAGGTACTTGTAAATGTTTTCTTGCGTTTTTACTCTTCTTTGTCAGTTAAAGTGCAATAGTTAGTTTATCGATTAAGTTCATTTAAAAACTGGAAAAAGTGACAGAGAAGATCTTTGGAAAATAAAAATACAGAAACAGTAACTGCTAAAATGTCTCAGAGGATAAATGTGTTATAAAACTCTCATGTTAGAGCCCCATGTACAGCAAAACATAAGAAATCACCACTTCTTAAAATCGTTTTCATTAATAATGTGTTAGTTAAAGTGCAATTTATGGACAAAGTTTTTTGAAATTAACTTTCAAAGGTAGAGTCTTCAACCTAAAATGGTTGCCTGGTATTTAACAATGATCAGCCCTCAGAAAATCTCAGTGAAGTGATTTCTGATTTTTTGTTTTTTGTTTTCAGAATAATAGTGGATATTTGTTTGAAGGTACCATCATCATTGTGTTTGTAGGCAGATCTTGAATTGAAATTCTCCACTAAAACAGGTTTGGGAGCTTTTGACCATCTAACTGGTTGGTGTGAACTATCTCCCTGAGAAGCAAGGTCATGCCAAACAGCTGCAGGTGACAAAGCTAATGCTTTGCCATGGGTCAGAGAAGTTTCTTTGCTCCTCTTTTCCAGCTCCCAGGGAGATCTGTCTGATGTTTGAGGTGAAGTTTAATAACCAAACTCCAGTATCCTGTGTTGATTTGATTATGTTCTTATTTAGTAGGAAAGGAAAGAAAATGTGGGAAGGGGAGGCTTCAGTGTACATTTCCCTGAGACAATAAAGGCAAAGCTGAGATGAAGTGTTTGCTGGAGAGATAAAAAAGGAGGAGAATAGATACCCTGGGATGAGAGAGAAGATGTGAAATTCAAAGCTACAAGTTAGAGAAATGAGAAATCAGCATCTGTGAACACTGCATTACCCCTAGAGAAAGTAATAAATTATGTTATGTTAGCTGTAAGGGTTAAATACTCAATTTTCAAATATTTCTCACAATTTACCCATGTTTACACAGAAATGTCTATGAGGAAAAACTATTGTCTAAGGTTTGGAAAGGAAGAAGAAATTGTGATGAGATTTGACATCCTGAAGGGCTTGTTCTCTGATCACAGCAGAAATGAAGCATTGCATTTTAAAATAGATTTTCAACTGAAAAATTTAATTGGACTTCGCTTTTAAAGCATTTTGAATCCTCTTTGGATATAATATAGTGAACAAACACACAAAAAAGAACTTACGATATTCTGATGTTTGCTTATCTACATGCTATCCTGAAGTATGCCAGAACATAATGTAAATTATGAATAGAACATGGGTGTTTTGCTGTTGCACTACAGGAGGTTAAGTTAGAAGATTTTAGAATTCATCATTTTGAGCCTGTCAGTAACAGGCAAAGCCAAAGGAAAGAACCTGAATGTAGGTCTGCAATTTATTTCCACACAAACTGTAGCCAGGTCTTCTCTGGGGGCATTTTGTCACTGTCTTCCTGTCTCTGCAAGAGCTTAAATAAGAGAGACAGAATAAAAGCCCAGCTGCAGTAAGTCCATTGGCACAACAGGTTTTATCCATGTTGCTAGTATATTGAATACAATAGAAGCTATAGTATTCTTTTTGGAGAATCTGCAAGTGTTATTTTTCTTGGTGCATTAACACAACCAAGCACCCAACCTATGAGTTTTTGCAGTGATCATGTAAGGAGAATCCATATTTTATCTTACTAAATAATGAAACGTGCTCAGAAAAAAAAAAAAACAAACTGTATGGACATTATTTTTCCTCCTTTTGAATCCTAGAATACTATCCTTGAGGGATTCATTTTTTATTGTTTAAAAGGGGTGATAAAGATGCTTTTGTTCCCAGGTCACTGATGTTAGAGATGGGAGAACAGAGACACAAGTGTGTAACACTTGCTAGAGTAAGTTTGCTAGAGTAATTTGAGAGATTTGAGATGACAATAAACAATGACTGTAAAAGTAAGAATTCCTGAAAATGAGAGAGAAAACATTAAATTGCACCTATTTAAACAATTACTAATTAAACCACCTATTTTTTCATCATATAATATGATTATTATTAAATTCACACATGCAAGTAAGCATGCTCCTTTAAACTGGGGGGTTACTTTTTGGTATAGGAAAGATCTCAGCTCCTGAAAAAAAATGGCCTCTGCCAAAATCCTTCATGAATCATGGTCCTACTGGGCCTCAGTTTCCTCCTTTATAAAATAAGTAAGCAGATTTTTTTCCCCCACTGAGCTGCTGTATTAATATGCATCCTTTTTGTAAATCTGGTAGAAGGATACAAAATTTAGTGTACTTAGGCTCACTGTTGTTCTGAGAATTTTCTATTTTAGACCCTATTTTTTTTTTAGATCGGAGGCAGAAGTGGGTCATTCCCTGGTGATCTTAACATGTAATTCTTTCCTTTACACAAAGACCTCTAATTTTGCTGCTTCTCTTCTCCCTTATCAGTTACGGATTTGGCCAGTGCTTGTTTATCAGTATGTATTTACTATAATATGTCACACAGTGGCTTCTGTCCACAGGCTATTACCTTGAACTGTAAAATAACTTTCAGCAGTATTTCAGTAAAAAAGGAAGGTTCTGTCACCAAAGACATAGTGATAGCACAAAACATCAGGAACTCTAACCCAATAAACCAAAACCAATTAATCAGAGCCTGCAGCTCAACCCAATTTGCTGTCTAATAGTAGTTTTGATTAGTAGGACTAGAGGCAGAAAAGACATTTTTCCTCATTGCTTAAAAACTGAAGAAAACAAAATACATGTATTTGTTTGACACAAGCCATGCGTACATTGCAGACTAGTTTTTGTTTAAGCTGGCTGTCCTTGAATCACAGAACAACTTTAATGACCATTAGCTGCTCTCTCAGTGATGAAGTAAGTGAAGTCAAGAAAATAGACTGCTATTTGCATTCCCAAACACTCAGCACAGTTTGCTGAGACTGATCAGTTTAAACAAAGAGTAAATTGAAATTCACTCCAACCTCTACCTATTTGGGGAACACAAGTTGGGAAGATGCTTCCTTTCTTATGGAAAAGTGAAACTGCCTTTTGGCACTGTCAGAAAGGTAGACTGTCTTTTATGCATAGGTGCTGGTAGTTTTCATTTGGTGTTGGGAGTATGAATCCAGAAGACATGGGTGTTGCCTGGAGATCGGAGAGTAGCACGTACATCAGCTAAGCAGTCATTACTGCTAATGTGCTGCATGAGGAAAGTGTATTAAAGTCTGTGCCTAATGCAGTGAGAAATAAAAATTGTAGTTAACACATCTTAAACTGAAATGAAACTTGGGACTTAGTAAAGAGAATAAAAGACAGGCACACACTGCATACTGAAAAGCATACTGAAAAGCTGCCTTACCTCCATCTAGTTCTTCAGCTCCAAAATGATTCCTGTAGAAGAGCATAATCTCTATCTTGTAACACTTGTAGATAGTCACTAAACAAACAAGCAGCAGCAGAATAGCACCAAGCCCACCAGCAAGCTCAACTGTATACATCAGCTCTGCAAAGAATTACAAAATACAATAACAAACACATTCCAAAACAGAGAAAGATTAGCAGTAGACCTTACTTATGTTAAACAGTAAAGTAAAATAATGAGGGCTATTTATTTATTTATTTTTAATTAGTTAAAGAACCCTTGAAAAAATAACAAGTTAATAGGAACATTTTTCCTTTAATAACATACTTTTTCCTCTGGTACAGTGTCTGGATTGCTCATTTGAAAAAATAACTGTTGCTGGTATGTGTTTGTGCATATATGTAAAAGACAGATCTGATAACCCTCTTCCTTCTCTCTCTCTGTGGATATATCACATTTTGTTTTACACACATAAACATTAACATTCCAATGAAAACAGAGGTTAATTTTTCTTTTTGGTGGATGATAATTAAAACACATTTCCTCCCTTAATCCACACAGAAATAAGAAGAAGATCTGGTTTTGGATGAGTTTTAGTCTACTGCCTACAAATAAACTGGATTTTTTTTTCTTCCTAAAACAAACAATCAAACAAACAAACAAAAAGCAAAGAAAAAATAGCTTGAGGGATGTGAAGACAAATTATCCAAGGAATCCCAGAGCCTCACATCTTGGTTACATGGAAATATATTTGACACAGTTTCCCAACAATTTGCAATTCTTTTTGTTCCCTCCTCTTTCTCCAAACAGGGTTTGCTTTATGGTTAGCCATTGCAAACCAACCCAATCTGTCCCCATTCAGACCAGGATCCCTCTTCTTTTGTGCCTTCTGCCCTCTGCCACTGGTGATTCACATGGCAGATTGAGGTCATGCTATGTAGTTCCCTTTTGAGGATGGGGACTCCAGTCAAATGTAGCCACAACTAATAACAGCAATCTCCTCAGTGGGGTCACTTATCAGTGAATAAATAATATGTCATCATGGGCCTTCAACCCCCTTGTCTTAACCATTGTACACTCAAGAAAACTCACGCAGCTATGTGGCATCCATTTTGTGGCTAGTTTTCCTTTGCTAATCAACTTGAAACTAGCAATGTTAAACAAGGACAGTGGGATTGTTGCTAGAAATGTTGTAACTTGAAATGAGTAATAAATGGCATATCCTAAGACCATCTATATTTTTTCAATATCACTCGGTTCTGAGGAATGCCAAGAAATCAAATCTTGGAAAACTAAGTTATGCAGTTTTGTTTCATAATGTCTGTGCTGGAGAAAGCTTTGTTCATGTTACTTTCACACCATACTCCTCCAGTGGACAGCTTCTGTCCAAGTGAAGCAGTGTACATGTAGCCCTGCTTTTTTGGCTTTTGTGGTTATGCAGACGTGACACTCCAGCACAATACAATTCAATTAAAAAAATAAAAGTTTATAGGAGAAAGTGACAATTCCATTTATTTTGACTGTCTACTGAGAATCACACATTTTTTTATTATTTTGAGGCAACTGTAAGATGATTTCATTGCTCTCTAGAAGGCACTAAAACTGCAATAAAGTAAAATAAAAAGGCATTTATATTCTGTGTCATTCTTTCCAAAACTGTGCTGGAAACTCCTTTGTGTTAGATATTTTCAAGACTGGCATGGTTATTTCAGACTTTCAGTTGTCTTCTGGTCCAGAGAAGGGAATGTTAATAAAAATAACCAAAAAAAATAATAATGTTTGCATACAAGTAATTCAGTATTTCACAATATGAATGGAAATGGAAATTATTCTGCACTGGTTTACTATAGCCTGTATATCATTTTGTACTACAGGTGATGCAGCTGTTTAATAGGAACTAGAAGAACAGTTTTTAATATGTTGGGTTGCTAGGTACAAAATGCTCTATGTGCCTGCTGTTGTGACTCATTAAAACTGATGGAAATACAGCTGGAAAACAAAAGTTTTTCCTAAATTAATGATTTTGAAATTAAATGGAAAAAATAACTGCAGGTAGTTAGTTACCTGTTCTCTATCATTGTGCAGGAAATCAGATTAATGCACTGCATCATTTTTGCCATCAAAGAGTCCCTCTTAGGTTCTGTTTTCCCCATAAAATTATTCAAGTCTATGCTTGTATTTTTTCTTTAAAAAAAGTCTATCTGAATATACATGAAACTGTCCTAAATCTACTAGACAAGCAGAGCAAGAAACAAAATTCTCTAAGTCACCCTGGAAAGTACCTTTTTTTTCTGATTGCCTTTTTTTCTGATGTTGCCTCACCCATCATGTTCATGTATAATCATATATATATACATGATATATATACATATACAAGGGGAAAATGATTCTTAAACAGAATTGTTTCCATAGTAAGTTATTTGTTCTTTCCTTCTAACATAGCAAGTTTGTGTTTTCCTCCATGCTGAGCTATGTATCAGTGCATACGCGCTCTCTGTCTCAGGTGAAGTTTATAAGGGTCTTGAGTCAGAGAGATACAGTAATTAGCCATCCTTACACACCACTGTGCAAAAGCCTTAGATAGTCCCCAAAGAACAGAAACTAGTGCATCTGTGTCTGTACAGTGCCGTGAAGGGCAGGACAGATTAGCCTGGGCACAGTGCCACATTAAACAGTTTGCTTTCAGGCCTCAAGCTACTGCAACTGCAGGTTACTGAAGTATGGGACAGGGATACTATCTAGCTTTGAGCTGCCTCAGGAATTTTATGAAGAGCATCAGCCTGTGTTATGCCAAACTGAAAGAGTCAGCAGCAGTCTGGTTTTCCCCTTGTGAGGTGGAGAGGAGGACTCTGACTCCTTCCTGGGAGAGGTTACTCCTGAAAGGTGTCTTGTGAGGCTGGTGATGTGTGTGACAGCAAGGATGTAGTAAAGTGTAGTAGCAAGGATAGAGTGTAAAGCAGCCTTTGCAGAAACATGATTGTTTTGTGCTGCTTTATTCTGCCTTTTACACTGCAGTTTGAACACGATTGCTACAGCAGGCATTGCACTCCCTTTGAAGTATGATCTGTTTTTCCTGCTGAAACTCAAGTTTCCTGTAGTGGCTGCACACTAAAAAGATTCAATTTCAGCACAATTCCACATCAGAGGGGAGAGACAAAAACTGTAAACCTTTTAAAACCTATTGCCCTCCTTAAGGAGCTGAGGCTGACTGTAGAAAGTAGTAGAGGAAAATTACTCGGCTAACCCTTAGGGAGACAGGCATTCAGCTAAACACAACAAATGAGCAAATGCCAAGTAGCTACATTCAAAAGCACAGCAATCATCTAGTTACAGGCAATTAACAATAGTCCTCCAGTAGCACAGGAACAGTTCTACTCCAAGGAAAAACACATTGATTACTGCTGCAGTAGTAGATTGGTTTCTGAGTAAATAGCTTCGATTTAAAACAAGATTTGTTACAAGCAGTTTGACCAATGGCTACAATTTTTTTTTCTCCCTTATCAGGAGGTTTTGGCCCAGCAACCCAATGAAAGAAAATGCTAATTAAAACAAAGTACATGTTCTTTCTAAATATTCAGTATGATGTGATGGTAATAAATGTACTCATTTTATAGTGATGCTATCTTAATCATTAGGTGTATTTGTAGGATATATCTTTGATTTTACCTGGCTTTAATTTTTGATAAACTTCCTTTCTCTGTGTAAAGCAGGTAATTCACTTATCTTAGCTGGAGTTGTAACAAGAAAGTAAATAAAAGAGTGCTTTCAAAGATTCATACCTCAAGACTTATACAACATGCTTCAGAAACCTAACATTCAATGATCTGTGATAATTTAAAATTAGTCTTATTCTATTAATTAGTCCATATACAGTTGAGCTACCTAGAAAAATAATTATGTTTCAAACATATATACACACACATATATATATAGTGATTTATAACTCTTCAAGGACATGTGATTTATAGCTGCGTATTCATTTTCTGAGGCTTTTTCAAAATCCAATTACAGTCTATCTAAGGTTTCAATTTTGCAATCACTTACGCAGATTGCATAACTTCACAGAATATAAGTAATCCTTCTGAAGTCAACAGGACTATTCACAGAGCTTCAGGTTATCCCACACATAAATCTCTGCAACTTTGTGTCTTAGCCTCATTTCCATTCTCTGGTTTTCTTGGACAATTTTACAGGCTTGTTTAGATTCAGTTCTTAGTTTGCCTTGATATATATTCATAGACTTCAATTATAAAGTGAAACATAAAGGTAATGGGTATAATTTGGAAAGGAAGCAGGTAAAGATAATGCTTACTAAAATTCTTCACTGTTATTTCCTATGATGATGCCTGAGAGAATGGAAAAAAACAGATACTGATAATCGATGCAAGACCAATGTCTCATCAGATGTAGTTTTCTTTATAAAGAGTTGTCTTACTCATAAAGGAAGGAGGAGGCCAGCTAGAAAAGGAATATTCATCTGAATCTCATTTTAGACATCATCAGTTAAAAGAAGAGAGAGATTAGATTGGGAAGACAGAAACCCATACTCATAGTTAAAAAATGGAGAAGTATGATTTTTTTTCCCTCTTTTTCTGAATACAGCATGGCTATAAAGCAATATATCTTTTTAGAGAGATATCTTTCATAGAAATATAGCATATTGAACCACATCTTTACACAGCATATGCATACACAGTATGTGTGTATATATATATCTATATTATCTATTCTCTACTTTTTGATTTTTTTTTTTCATTTGTTTCAAAGAGAAAAATAAACCTGTATTTAAGGAATAAAGATGGCTTTATGAATACTGTTGTGAATAGCCACTAATAGATATCGTTGAAATAATAACACTTCTGATACCAGTAGAAGCAGATTTGGCGTGTTCATTAGCTTGATCATGAAATCATCTCTAAGCACAAAGCTGATACTTTCTGCCAGCATAGGCCACATAAGCCTGTAAATGCCTGCAGAGTTGACTTAAGGTGGGTAAGTTTGGTTATAGTTTTTATTTATTTATTTATTTTCAATGCAGTAGCTTCGTTTTATCTGTCAGAACTATTGGGACACAGTTATCTCACTTTATTCATTAGATTGATATATACTCCGTATATGTATGTATGAGTGCCAATACAAGTTGGGGATCTTGTTGACCTATTCATTAGTACAACAGACAGCATATCCAAGCTGTAGTTCTGTTGGACATCTTAGTGTTACTAGACTTGAGAAAATAATTTGTAATAATAGAATATATATTCTTAGTGATGACAGTTTTATTCTTTCTGAGAAGTACGGAACACCTGTTCCCAGCAGAAGAATAATTACAGTCTTGAGTATGTTAGCTAAAGAGAAGACAAGATTGAAGAAAATGTAGATGCTGCAGCACTACTGCCGTTTACTAGATTTAAATACAGAACACTGCATTTTAAAGGCAGTTTATACTTCAAATTGAAAGAAAAAAAAAGTCATAATTATGCAGATTTGAATTAATCTCTAGTTAGCTTCCCCAAATAAATTTTATATGACTTAAAACCTTCCTGATTAGGAAAGATTCTATTTGCTTATTGTGCTACCGAAATCAGACATCCCACACAATTACTTCTTTTAGATTTGCTGAAAGAAATGAACGTAAGAAGCACTGGGAGGTGCCAAAATGTGGGGGAAAATGGAGTACCACGTTCCAAGGATGTAAGATCATAAAACATACTGTTTACATTTCTTCCTAAGGATAGCATTAATGAATAATTTAGCTCTGAATGGTTTATAAGAACAATTTGTGTTAATTTATTTTAAAATATTTTCTTCCTTGTCAATCAGGGTTAGAAATGTACTTACATAGACATTATATAAAAAGAACTATGATAAAAGTGGAACAAAAGCTGTTTTAAAAAGAAATCTGTTTAACAAACCAACTTGTTTGACACCTCTTTAGAGGAGAGCTGGATTTAGGCACATGCTAAGTAATCTGACTAATCTTTTCATCAAAACCTTACTGATGAAGAAAAGACTTTTATGAAGAGTTTCTATCAAACAGACAGAAACATTCTTTAGTACACAACTAATTTACTGATTTTAGATGAGATTGAGTGTACAAGGAACAGTCATTAGTGGTTAGGCTTGGGGAAAGAAGGTAGGAAGCCCTGTGTTATGCACCTTTGTTCCTCTGTCATGTACTGAATCTTTGCACTGTTCAGAATAAGACAACCTGAAGGCTTCTTTAATGGCCTATGATGGCTTCTTTAACGGTGGGGGAAAGGGGAATCAATGCACATCAAATCAAATCAAATTTCACTTTCAATTCTAAAACCTAGAGAGGAACTCAGAACAGCTTATCCTACAGTGCAGACCAAAAGCTGAATGCCTTATATGCTGGAAGATATACATGTGTGTGGTCTTAGCAAACCAAATGGATCTGTGTTTTACAAAAGTTTTGCTTCCACTGAGACTTAAGAGTTTTGCTGAAATGTTCAGTTAATTAAGAACAATTAACAGAAGTTGTAATATGAAACTCCTTGCTCTCGTATCTCACATGATGAGTGCCAATTCAGAAATTTCTAAAGCATCATGAAGCATTATGGCAAAGGGAACTATAACACCTGTGGTTTCTTCATGGAGTTTAGATGATAACTGTTGTTTCTTTTCTCTTTTAATTGTCGCTCTTGACTACTGCTCTGTGAAGTCATGTCTAGTCATTGAAAATGCTCATGAAATCAAAAACTTACATTATTCAAGTCCTGACATTATAAAACAGATTTACATTACTATGTGAATGACAGTAATTTAAGGTACGTCTCAGCAATTCTATTACCATTAATAACTGGATGAAGAATATTCAGAATTTCCTACTATTCATAATTTGGCTTCCAATATTTGGAAATATTAATACAATGCTTATGTATTCATAGGTAAAGAGTTTAAGGTATGCCTACTTAAATATTTCTCCAAGAAGCATTTCTTATGGAAAAAAAAATAACTTGCTTTAATTTCAAACATACATTCTCATGGGCAAATTAAAATAGAGTAACTCTTCCTCTAAACAATATATTTTAGTAAAACTCTTTAAAAGTTGTTTTAACCATCCCTCAGTTATATATGTTAGGGTCAAAAAACCCCATATATCCCCTATGACAGAAGAAAACAGACCCAAGATATAAGAGGCACAGGACAGAAAAGTAGACAACACTGAGAAAAAAAAAAGAAGATACTTTGAAAAAAATGCATAAAGTGTATTACCTGCTCACAGGTCTGATGGGTATCCATGAAAGCCGTAAATATGTTATTTAGTTTTTAAAATAAGAAAAACTGAAAAAAAACAACCTTTAAACTTAGGACAGCATAGAATTCGAGATTATTTTTGCATTGGTATTTTATTTGCAGACACACAGACAAGAATTTCCATAGAAATAGCCACAAAATTAAATAATAATCTGTATTACCACCTAAATGTACAATTAAATGAGACCACAAGGGATTTGATCCAGCATGAAAGTCATAGTTTAGAAGAAACAATATTGTAGAAGAACATTATTTCTTCTTAATGCTTTATATTTATATTTTTTACGTATGGGCTTGTATTCTTGAATTAAAAGCCTGTGACAAAATAGAATTGTAGTGTATGATCCACCCGTTACATCATCTGCAGTATGTAGTTTGTCATTAATAAATTTGTGTTTAGCTGCTGCCAGTACCACTCTCAATATTAATTTCTAGAAGGTTCCTCTATCTGGTTGAAGACTGACCTGTAACTGCTACAGATGATCGATGACAGCTATCATCACCAAGCAACAAAATCAGCTTCAGATTGTAACAAGTATATCTTTTTTGTTCACACAGAAGAGAAAATAACTCTATTATTGTAAAAATGATAGAAATATATTTGATCAACAGCTGGAGGAAGAGAATGAAAGTTAGATCTCCTGGGTTCTTGTTGCTCTCTACTTCTGATTATTTTTGGACAAATTTTGTAGGAATGGATCAGAGGAGGAAACAGCATTGGCACTGCTATACTTAAAATGCTCTACTGCCCTTAGGTCGGTTAAATTATTCCTATGCATAGCATCTGAGGAAAGTTAGGCATCTAGAAATGGTCAGCTGTCTGCATAAAAACAGTGATCATAGGTTTTCTCCACTGGCAGTCACAAAGTAAGAGGAACACAGGAGGAAACCAGAGCTAAACTGCCAGAGATGGAGACTGCTGCCCAGATGGGGCTCAACTGCCAAGACTGCAGTTCTCTAAAGCTGAATGCCTAATGTAGGGTAGCTTTTCTGTCACAGCTCTTGCCCTAAACTTTCTTTCATAAGGTGGGAAGCTCAGGGTTTCAATTCCAGGACCAAATAGGGGAGAAAGCAGAAGCCCCCTTGCCCTGGCTGGACATGTTGGGAATGGGCATGTGAGGGGACTGCCACCAGCTCTTGTTTTCATTTTCTGTGAGGTAAATGGCTCCCTGCTGAGACAGACTGGAGTGAAGAGTAAGAAAGATGCATGTAGGTGTTTGATGGTGATTCAGACTCTCAACTATTTGCCCTTTCAGGATGTGTAATTGTGGGCATACCCAAAAGCTCCCACTGGAAGTTCATGTTTATAGAGAATATATTGAGCAGGGCAAAGCAAGAGGCCGAAAGTTGTTTTAAAGGCTTACATTTTGTACCTGAATCCCCACTCTAGCATTTAGTCCTAAATACCTCTTTTCCCAGGAACACTTTTTGTCCAGCAACCGAGCTTTCTGCTTTTTTGTCCCTTCTGATCTGAGCGATAATGTACCACATATGAAGTTTAAGAGTGATTTATCATTTTGTTTTCAGGTAAGCAGTGAACATTCCAAATTCGCCATTTCTATTTGCTTATACCGATGAAAAAGATAGATCTCTAACTAGAAAACTGGGAAAAACTAATACCTCTGCAAATGCTTTAGTTTCAGGAAGCAAATTTACCTAATTGTTAGGTCCCAATTGTTCTGTGAGCAAATAATAAAAAATTAATAAACAGCTAACTCATTCCTATCAGAGACTAAATATGGATCTAAACAGGGAAACCTAAAATGAAATGTTGTCATGGTGATATACAGGAGACTAAGCAAGCAGTGCAAAGCTCCTCTTCCTAGGAGACCTGAGAGACAAGCTCAAATTTTTATCTGTCATGGTTAATTTATCATTTCACTGAAGCAGTTGTCAACATGCAAAGTATGTAGAAGGCTTGTAACAAGTACCTTTTGTTTTTTGAGGGCACAATGGATATTGTTTCCAAATCACAATTTCAGATTCAGTCTTAATCTTTTGTGGGAACTCTTGCTATTTTTACCTTTTACTATTTATAAGGGCAGTTAAATATTGAGATTACTTCCTCTTAAGCATGTCATCATGCATCATGAGACCACATACTGCAATATGTTTGACATACTGATTTCTCTGAAAAAGGAAGGAAGGAAAGTAAACCCTTCCAAAAATTGTATATATTCACTGATAGATTAAGAATATTATGGTCACAGAACAACAACAAAAAAAAAAGTTACATGTCATATCAGTCTTGGTGTTATTGCTTGTATGGAGGGGAAAATAAGGACTCACCATAAGCATATGACTTAATAAAAATCAGTCAGTTAATTGTTGGTTTCAAAGTAATTTAAGCCTTAAGATTCTGTATCTCTATTGCTCCATGTACTAACTTTATTATTAAAGACAACACATTGAATTACAGTGTTTGTTTTTTTAAAGTTCTCACCCTGGATTCAAATATATCTGAATTAGGGGTACATGGCTACCACCTGATAAATTGTTGCAGTTCAATTACTTAGTAAGTTAATTTTACATTTCAGAAAATTCAAGAAATATTCCAAATACCACGCTAAGTGGAACATCTATTTATTTACATCTCATAAGAAAGATTGAGAAATGTTCAGAAAAAGGGCTATGAATTAGCTCTTTTCAATTAATTGGAGGTACACAAAAATATATTTAAATAAATGAGTCACACTCTGGGTTTATGGCTCTTGGACAGATTTTGCATGTTGAAAGACTAAAATTAGGGAAGGCTTCACTGCTTTGATATAAATTGAGATGCAACAACTAGTTCAGTACCATAGGAAGAACACAGAAGAACATTTACAGACTAAAAAAAGCACAGTAATGACAGCAAAATACAGACACTGCTGCTGATAGTTCTTTGCTCCCTTAAACCAGTGGAATGCTTCATGAGTGTGGAGAGCATCAAGCCTAGGCATGTGGAGCACCCTCTGGGAGGTAAAGTGAACAAAGTGAATATCAGAACCTGTCTTTGCAAGAGTCTCTCCTTTCCATAATTATCTCCATCCCTGTGGACATCAGCCTGAAGTAATGCAATGTGAGTGGTGAGTAGAAATAGGAAGATCCTTATATATTTCTGTCTTCACTTGAAAAATGTTGGTGTTACACAAATGTTTTAGAAGGAAATTGTCCACAGTCAGACTCCCAGGAACTTCCACAGGAACTCCTTTGGGCTTGCTGGATGGACAATGAGATGAGATGAAAATTGGCTGATTGGCTCGGCCTAGAAGGTTATGATTAATACTGCAAAGTCTAATTGCAGGCCAGTAACTAGTGGCATACCCCAGTGGTCAATATTGGGTCCAGTTCTGTTTAACATCTTCATTAAGTATCTAAGTGAAGAAGGCAGGGTGTACCATCAGAAGTTTGGAGATGACATAAAACTGGGAGGAGTGGGATAGGCCAGAGGGTTGTGCTGCCAACCAGAGGGACCTGGATAGGCTGGAAAAATTTGCTGATGAGAAACTGTTGAAGTTTAACAAAGTGCAAAGTTCCTGAGGAGGAACCGTCATGGGTACCAGTTAGTGCTCGGGAACACCCAGATGGAAAACATTTTTACAGAATATAACCTGAAGATCCCTATGGATATCAAGCCGAACATGAGCCAGCAATCTGCCCTTGCTGCAAAGAAAGTTAATGTTATTCTTGACTGTACTAGGCAAAGTGTTGCCGACAGGTGGAGGGAACCTCTGGGCCCACCAGTATAAAAGATATATAAACATACTGGAGAGACTATAACAAAGGGCCAGAGAAATGAATAAGGCTTTGGTGTTCCTCTCATATGAGGAAAGGCTGAGAGGGCTGGCACTGTTCAGTTCAGAGAAGAGAAGACTCAGAGGGATCTTGTCAATGTGTATATGTTCCTGAAAAGAGGGTGAAAATAGTGTTGAGCCAGGCTCTTTTGAGTGAGTCCAGCTATTGGACAAGAGACAATGGGCACAAAATGGACACAGGACACTCTGTCTGAACTTTAGGAATCAATTACTGTGCTGGTGACTGAGCACTGGTACAGGTAGCCCAGAGAGGCTGTGGGGTCCTCCTTGGAGATTTTCAAAAGCTGCCTGAACATAGTCCTGTGCAACCTGTGCTAGGTTCTCCTGTTTAGGCAGCCGTTTTGGACCAGACAAACTCCAGAGATCCCTTCCAACCTCAACCATTCTGTGATTCTGTTAAGTTTAGGTGACTTTACTGATAGAAATAGAATGTATGTGTTTTGCTTTTTTAGTATTTATTTCTTAAAGAAAATTATTATGGTTTTATTACTTGTAACTTCCTACTATTTTTTTTTCTCTGTTGAGCCTTTATTAGTTTTAAAATTTAAAATTATTAAATGCATCTGTTATAGAAATATAATTAAAAGGTGTTACTGTATTTATCCTGGTGACAGCCAGAATAAACAGCAACCTTTATATTTTATTTTGTAAGTGGTATGAATGCCAAGGGAAAACAATCATTGCTTACTAATATCTCAGAAAGACATACTTTCATAAAAAGGAAGCTTTCCAAACTAACCACCCCCACAATGTACCATTTTGTGGTGAGGACCTGCATATTTACCCCTTTTATGCAGAAGAATACTGGCATGACGGCGTCCATTTCCATTCTCAACATAGCATGAGTAATTGCCAAGGTCTCCTTCTTCCACAGAGTCAAGAATCAATGAGATAGAAACTTCCTGTTCCCCAAGATGTTCCTTGAGAACCCTGAGGAAAAAGAAATCATATCTTCTGTTCTGCTTGTATCACAGTGGAGCATCAGATAATCGTGGCATAATATTGCTACTTACAATTCACAACTCTTTGGCTTCAGATTTGGTTATGGTTTGATGCAATCTTAATTAAATTATATCACATACTTTTCTTCCTCACTTCTAATGAGGAGGATTGGCTTTGTAAATGTTAATGAGAGCTACAGTTAATTGTATTTAAGCAGGATGATGCACACACTGATAACATATTACTGTACTCTGATGGAGGCCCTGATCAGTAATATGTAGAGTCTTGAAATGTTAGAACAGAGAAAAGTGAAACACAGTTATATTTCAGGTTTTCAATTACATCAGGAGTTTTGACGAAATGCACTATTTGTATACTGAAATAAATATATATATTTTTTGTGAATATATTATAAAATTTGACTATGTATTATAAGTCAATAGAAGGAAGTGGAATGCCAGATGCCACTCATTCAACAGATGATAAGGAAAAGCAAAGACCTGCTTAATGCTCCTCCTGTTTTCAATTTCTTTCTTTCCCTCTTAGCAATCCCATCAGTGGTTTTAGAAACCCAGCACAGAAAGTGACAAACTTCTACAGGCTGCTCCCTCACTTCACACCTGACAAAAGCAACGGAAACCAGTCTTCTGGGTCCTCCTTCCACAAAACAAGAAAGTTGTAAAGAGGTTTTTGACACCTTTTCATCAGCCTTCAAAATGCCAAGTCTGGTTGAAAGGCTTGGGAAGAGCTTTATATGAGAAATGTAGCTTATCTAGTTGTCTTGTTCAATTAAGTGTATTTGTTCTGATCTTTATAAAATTTGATGTGCACTGGGGTGAAATATGCCTCCATTTTGCCTATGTCTGGGGACACAAAGACCTTGAATGTCTATATGACCTTCTTGATTTTTACAAAGGAAGATTCTCCCTTAATTTAATTATACAGTAGAACTCAAAGCTAAATGTTAAAACAAGTGTGACTTCTTGTCTGTTGATAAGGTAGTAAATTCCTATGTAAGAGCAGAAAGGGATACAAGCTCATGATGTTCTATTGTAGAAAATCACTGGGGATAATACACCTGTGGTTATTTAACTTCCTTTGTAGTGCATACTTAGATTTGCATTCATTTCTAGGTTTATGCATGATATACAAACGCAGTTATACACACACACACAGGATTGTAAATAAGAAAGGAATATCTTCAGATCCAAGTAGGTACTTCATATTGGATATGAGTTGGAAAGCTGTGTCAAGCATGTTATTCTCAATACAAAAATACTGTTTTCTCAATTTCCAAATGAGGTAACACTTTTAGAAGCAGGATAAGTACATGACGTGAATTACCAAATCCTTTCTATAACAAATATTTCATCAGCTAGAACCTGCCCATGTAACAGGAGTCTTGGATCTCACAGGGCAAATAACATTTCAGGAAACTCAGTTCTTTCTTTGAAGAAGAGAAATCAAACATTCAAAAAGAGATGTCAGACTTCAGCATTTATTTAAGGCTATGTGCTTAAAAAACTTATTTTGACCCGCTTTTCTGGATGTATTTACTTTTCTTTATTTCTTCTTAGTAACTGTGTTAATGGTTGTTATAGTTTGCCACAGTTTGAAAATGTGACTGTACAAATCCCAGTTGGTTACACTACTGTGCTAGCTGGGCAACCACTCTGCTTTTGCAGCTCTCTAACATCAGGTTTTGCTGTATTTTTCTGTTGTCTAATGATGAAATTGAAAAGATAAAGACTGGATGTTGCAAAAAAGCGGCCCAGATTGCAAGTGTCCCTGAATTAGTCTGTGATAACAAGTATTACATTAACTACCAAAAAAAGATATTGCCTGATTTTTTTTTCTTTTACCTGATGTCACTTTCCCAGACTCGACTATCATCTAAATCTTCAATAAACTTCTCCCCTTTCATCCAGTAGATTAAAGGACTGACATCCCCACTATATCCAAAGAAAGCTCGGCAGGTTAGATTAGCAGAACCACCTGTTACAAAGAAAGAAAAAAAAAAAAAAAAGTTATTTCAAAATTTGTAAAAAAAGGATTCATTTTTGAACCAGTAGATGTGTTGATTTAAACAAAGTATATCTGTAGAGACCCTCCATTTTCAGTTGTTGTTAGAAATGCCCCAAAACATCTACTTGTCTTGCAGCTGGTGTTCAATATATTTCCTGAAAATAAATACAATAAAAGTGAGATTAAATGTTACATTAGAGCAGGATTCACTTTTGTATTGTTTTACCAAATGTTCCATGTATTGCGAGGAAATGAAAGACTATGGTTTCCTAAAAATAGCCAACTTAACTAAAGATTTCAATGTTTTCTTTAAAAATAGGTAAAGGTTAGGCAAAACAGACATGCAATCACATTTGTGTTAGTTCAGCCTTGCAAACATTTCTGCAAAGAGGTTGGTAGACTCCTGTAGGGTATCATTTCCTGTACCGTTTCCAAGGGACAGCCACTAGAAAGATACATGTTTGTTGCTAAGTTATCACTATCTGGGAAACATTTTACATATGAATGGAAATAACCATCCAATAACATGCAGTAAGGAGCAGAAATTCTACATATGTGCAGAGATACTTAATGTTTACATGCTAAGGCATGTGGAAAATAAGGAGTTGATTGGTGACAGCCAACATGACTTCCCTAAGGGCAGATTGTGCCTGATAAATCTCATAGCCCCCTACAATGGGATTACAGCATTGGTGGAAGAGCAACTGACATCATCTACCTGTACTTATGCAAAGCATTTGACACTGATAGCCAGTGATAGCCTTGTCTCTAAATTAGAGAGACATGGATTTGACGGATGGACCACTTAGTGGGTAAGGAATTGGCTGGATGATCACACTCAAAGAGTTGTGCTCAATAGCTCAATGGTTAAATGGAGATCATTGATAAGTGATGTTCCTCAGGGGTCAGTACTGTGACCAGTGCTGTTTAACATCTTTGTCTGTGACGTTGTCATTGGGATCAAGTTCACCCTTAGCAAGTTTGCTGGTGACACCAAGCTGTGTGGTGTGACTGGCATGCTGGAGGGAAGGAATGCAATCCAGAAGGATTTGGACAGGCTTGAGGCAGGCCTGGCCAAACCACATGAAGTTCAAGAAGGCCAAGTGCAAAGTCCTGCACCAAGGCCAGAGCAATCCCAAGAACAAATACAGGCTGGGCAGAGAATGGATTGAAAGCAGCCCTGAAAAGAAGGGCCTGGAGGCATTTGTTGATGAGAAGCTCAGCATGAGCTATTCCTGTGAACTAGCAACCCAGAAAGCCAACCATATCCTGGGCTGCATTAAAAAAGCAGTGTGGCCAGCAGGTTGATGGAAGTGATTCTCCCCCTCTACTCTGCTCTTGTGAGATGCCACGTGGAGTACTGTGTTCCACTCTGGGGCCCCAGCAGGAGAAGGACATGAACATGTTATAGAGAAGTCTAGAGGAGGGCCACATGGATTGTCAATGGGCTGGAGCACCTCTCCTATAAAGACAGGCTGAGGGAGTTGGGGTTCGGCCTGGAGAAGAGAAGGCTCCAAGGAGACCTTATAGTGGCCTTCCAATACCTAAAGGGAGTCTGCATGAAAGCTGGAGAGGAAGTCTGTCAGTGAGTGTAGTGATATGATAAGGAGGCTTTACACTAAAAGAGGGTATATTTAGATTAGATATTTGGAAGAAATTCCTTACTGTGAGGGTAGTGAGGTACCAGAACAGACTGCCCAGAGAAGCTGTGAGTCCCTGGATGAGTGTAAGTCCAGGTTAAATGAGGTTTTGGGCAACCTGGTCTAGTGGAACATGTTCCTGCCCATGGCAGGGACTGGAATTAGAGGATATTTAAGTTCCCAACCCAAACTATTTTATAATTTTATGATTCTATGATACAGTGAGAATTGAAAATGCAATATGCCTTCACTTTAGTTTATTTTCACTGGGCAGCCTTATATTGTGTTAGTACCACTTGTGTTTGGGGTTCCAGCTAGAGCACATGCAGAGATGGAAATGGTACTTCATGTGCATTTTGAATGTGTGCGTAAGACTGGTTAAAACTAGGTGTACTGCACACAGACGCGTAGTTAAAGATCTATTCACTGATGCAAAGTTGTTTGTCTTAATATGCAACAGCACTTATAAACTGTTATGTGCATTTCTGTAATGGATAATTACACTGTGATTTAAGGAAGTGTTGTGATTTAAGAAGCATTTTCCCTCCTGAAGAGAGTATTTCCATGGAGCTGATATTACTGCTGAGACCAAAGTCATATTTTATGTACACTTTCAATTTTTGATCCTAGGATGTTAAAGCTGACTGACCACAGCTCATGAAAAAAAAAATAATAATATTATTACTACTTTTTGTTATTTCCTCTACTGAGATGCTGTGAGAAGTCAATCTGGGTTCAATGTATTTTCTTAAAAATATACTACTTTGGGTCTGTATATGGTCCTTCTCAAACCTTTGACAATATTTGAGTATATTATTTATTTTTTTACTATGGAAACAAATGCAGGATGCTGTATAACAGGAAGATAAGCAATCGTTAAATAAATCTCTTATTTATCTGAAATGATTTATGGTTTTCCATGAAAGCATCTTGCTCCTCTCATTTGCATGAACTGTCATATCTGCACCACAAAAGGTGTAGAACCAAAGTAAGAACTGAACATTTTTTTGTCATTTTAAGGAAGCTTACCTACAGTGGATGCCACAACACCATTTTTCTGCAATGTCCGTTAAGGAGACAGGAATACCCCAGTATTTGAAACTAGGAGATGAAGGTGTCATTCATAATCAAAAGATATGAAATTGAATATCTGGTTAATGGGACAGTTAGATAACCTCATCTCATTTAGAGCAAAGTCACCAAATGTAAGCTGAAGGGCAAAAACTCTTCCTAAAGACAGTTTCCATGCCCTGGGAAGCAGTGGTTAGGTCATCTCTTTGCAAAACCACCTCCTTGCAACACAACCTCCTGAATGGTCAGGATACCTTTCTGGAAACTCAGTTCCTCATTCTCAACACAAGGAGGGCTCTGGAAGTGCCATCTAGAAGCAGTGAAGAGATTTTTGCAATCTTGCAGCTATTTGCAGGGAATGAGATGAGCATTAGGGAACCACTTAATGGGGGTCAAGGGCATGAAAACTTGTAATGGGATGTGAAGATCTTTCCTGAGCATTCCCAGGACATCTGAACAGATTCAAACCCACTTTCTTACAACAATTACATGTCTTATATATAAACTAACTACAATACTCAAACGTGGAAATGAAAATACAAAACCTTAAAAGATTATGAATATATTGGTCACAGTCATCCAGTTTAGCACATGTTCAGGGCTGTGAAATGCCTAGCAATCACAGCATTGGTGGACTCCAATCACTCTCAAAATGGGAGAAGGTTCCTGCATGACTAAAGCAAAAACAGGCTCCTTTGAAGAATTAATTAACCCTATGGCATTATCACCAATGCTAGGGGGAAGAGTACTGTCTGTTGTATCATTGCCACTTCTTGGGCTTTTCCTGCAGCTTTCCCAACAAGTCAAGGCCCAGTTGAAACTATTTAGCCCTTGAGAGCTGGTAAGATCACTGCTGGAGGAACCGTGGTTTCTGGCCAATTTCCGTGATTCACAGAGATTAGGCACCACAGGTACTAAGACTTCTCCAGGCTCTTGCAGCTAACAGGCACCCACTGAGATATGATTTTTACACTGTGAAGGCCTCTAAGCCTTTTACAGGTGAATAGTATCTTTTGTTTTGTTTTGTTTTAAATAAACTAAGCATTAAGGGGAAAAAGTGTCAAAAAGGTTTGTAAGATAAAGACTTTATTCCTTATTAAATTCTTAAATAAATTCCCCCCTAAATAAAATATTTGAACATATTTTTAAACACAGAATCCAAAGTTTCCTTTCAAAATGAAATATTTACACCTGACAAACAAATTAGGAAGGATGTACTTCCTCTTAGCAGTACTGTGTCAATTAGATTTGCTGAGCAAAGACTATTAACATGCCAGGTGCTCAGCTATAAATTATCTATACTGTCTACCTTGACCAATCTTCATAAAAAGCCAGTGGGAAATTCATTAACAGGTCATCCAGAAAGATTCAGTGACCATCTAATGACCAGCCTGTGACCATTAATGAGGAGGTCTGTTACTCCTGAGTTCACAGCTCTTTGCAGAAGGCAGAGGAGCTCTCCTGATAGAGCAGAGATGCTCACAGCTGCAGGCACATGTAAGCAATAAGTAAAGACTGCCTGACAGGCAACATTATGAGTGAACAGAGTATTTTCAGAGCACATTGTGATATCTGCTCCAGGGCTGCCCTTGTATGACTGCAAGTATGCTAAGGTTTCACTTCTCAGTAGTAATCCTTTGAAGTAGGTAGTCAGAGGACGCAGAGTTTGGCACACAGTCTGTTCTGGTCTGTTCTGCATGGGTAGTCCATATATAAGAAATCTTCAGATTTTTAGAAAGTGTTCAAAATGCAAGTAAATAAATACAAGAGGTACTTTGTTTCATGTTTAATCTAATGTACAAAACCTGTCAGCCAGTTAATAGAAATCGCTCACAGTTAATTGTAAGCAACTATTTTATGTGTGTTTTCTATGCTGAAAAAAAGATGTAGAAGTGAGTTGAAAACTATAAAGTTTTGATGAATAGATGTGTAATGCTTTCCATGCCATTAATTTAAATTTTCTTGTAAATGCTGGTTTATTACAGTTTTGTTAGTCTACTTTTGAAGTAACTTAAATACATACTTTGAATGTACTACTAGGGAAATCCGTCTCTAACCCTTTTGGTACAAGATGCTGTAAATTCTTGGGAATATTCTGTCTCAGTTTAGGTAAGCTGGGTAAGCTTGCTTATTTATTTATCTATCTATTTATTTATGGAAAAAAAAAAAAAAAAAAAAAAAAAAAAGACCCTGGAAAAAGCTGTGAGGTTAGAATTATTAAGTGAAACTGATAGTGTTTTATTTATTAAAAAAATCAAGAAAAGATAAAGAGAAAAATTGTACTTTGTAGCTTCTCAGACTAATTATTGTTATTATTATTTTGACCTTGAAATAAGAAAATAAAGAGATGTAAGGAACACCTAAAATGCAAAATTCAACTGAATATTTCTCTATCACCCTTATTTCTGGAAATGCATATGCTTTTAACATATTGAGTTGATTTTTGTAAAAACTAGAATAAATATCACCAAATGTTGCTGCTGCTTCCTGTGGTAAAGTTGCACTGTCAACTCTAGCCAGATGGGTTCAAACTAAATTAATCCAAAAGTTTTTGCCAGTTAAACTGGAAACAGTTTTTGTTACACAATATGGTTTCGAGTAGACCAGAATGAAAGGAAGGACTGCAGCAAAACTTAGCTTCTTGAAATCAGCAAATGCCTTCAGCTAAGCAACACTGTGTCCATTTTCTCTACTGGCAACATTTGGGGCAGGTTGTAAACTACTGCTGTGGGAGCCTCTGTCCAGGAGAGGGCACTGTCTAACTTCTAAACATTTATTATTATTATTATTATTATTATTATTGTTATTGTTATTGTTATTGTTATTGTTATTGTTATTGTTATTGTTATTGTTATTGTTATTGTTATTATTTAAATAAAATAAATTCCTAATGTATAAGCCTAATTAAAAACATCAGCCTGCTAAGAACCTGCTAGCTGTAATTAGCAAACAGTGAACGTTTCATGGTTAGTGAAATGTCATCTTGTATGGGCAGCTTGAATTGTACTTCCACCATTATCCATGTGAGTTAGCATACACTGTGATGGCAGCAGTTCTAGCTTCTGATTTGATGGATTCTTCACTAAAGTGCAACTATTTTTGTGGAAAGCAATGATAATTATCAGGCATCTACAACCTCTCTTTAGAAGAATCCTCAAAGATGTGTTACCGAAGTGAAATGAGAGCCGTGCCCATCATCTGAAAATGTTGAGGGCCAACAGAGTGGAAATGTGCACTGAAATACGTACTTTATTCTACTGTGCAATGCAAGCCAATTACAGCAATTATGCATAGGTAATACCTACACACTTAAAAGCATGCCATTTATTTGTAATATTAACACTTCAAAATGAAACTATAAAAGGCCAAGGCAAATGCAATCAAAATCTCTCACACATAAATTAAACGTCTATTCTGTCCATTCACATTAAACAAAAAATACTGACAAAATATCATCAGCCTTCCAAGTGGAGTGAAGCAAAAACTGTTAAATTCCTGAATGTGGTGGATAGGTGGCAATTCCTAACAAAGTCAATGACCCACTTAGATTCCCAATGTAATCTCCTAAATCCAGCAGGCAGGTAGACAGAATAGCTTTGTGTTTACAAATAAGTTTTACATCTCAAGACAATTCTTGAAAGCCTTGTCATAAACACGATAAAAAAAAAAAAAAAAAAAAAAAAAAAAAGGAAGGTAGCATAAGCTAACATACAGTTTTCAGACATGATACTTGATCATGATACTTGATCATATGATCATATTCAAGGGCTTTGTAAGTCATCACTTGGATCAGGATGATCTTCAGGGATTCCTCTTGATTCATTCCTTACCTGCTCAAATCATTACCTGTGGCTGTGCTGTCCACCAGTTTACATGACTAATTTCATGTCTTGATGTCTTGTATCTTATACTATTATTCATACTATATTGAAATTGTCTTGTATTTTTCATATAGCAGGTTAGGCCAAATTAAAACAAAAATAATTTTAAAAAAAGTAATATATATATATATATAAAAAAAACCTGTTTTCTGAAATATAACTACTGGGAACAGCTATATTCTAATCTATTCACTGAGTGGTGTGTTGTGATACCTTTGTCAAGTCATCATGTCTTATATACATACAATTCCAAAGATGCAATGTGCAAATTCCCTCTTCTTAGAATTCAGTGGAGGTAGATTTGAAAAGGCTGGGTATTATAGTTGCATTAAATACTATCATGCAAGCATGATACAAGCTGGTTGAATGTGATTACACAGCTATATCTCTTCATTAATAGACCTGTCTCTATTCTGTTATGCTACAGAAGAGAATGTTGATTGCACAGCACTCTGAATTACATATTGAACAAATTCCTCCATCCATGAATGTGTAAATTCACAGTACAGACAACCAGACCTCCCCAAAACAAAATAAAAAAAAACAGAAACAAAAAAAAAAAAAGAAAAAAAGAAAAAAAAAGAAAAAAAAAGTTTGTATCAAGATCACAGAGAAATGGTAGCTTCTGAACTTTTGCCAAATTTGCAGATATCTCTACTTGGCAAAAGTGTTAAAAATTGCTTCCTCGAATGTCTGTGTTTTTTTTTTTTTTTTTTTTTGTTTTTTTTTTTTTTTTTACTTAAAACAAAAAATGCTTACTTCTTGCTTGTTCGTGGTTTTTGTTTGCTATTTTTTTACATAGAAACTCATTCAACAAAGGGCCAGACTCGTTTGCCCACACATCGTAATTTGCTGACATATGAAGAGACTGCACAGGGCTTCCAGTTATTGAATTACAGTTCAACAGTAAGACACAATGCAGGCATCTATATGTCACTCTTTATATCTTGTCTGCCATCAACCCTGAGCTGTTTGAGTCTGTAATATGTAATAAGGCACCATATTGAAACATACATGGTAAAATCTAAGATTAACCTGAGTATTAAAATTTTCTGGTGGACTGCTTTATAGCTTGTGAAAGAAAAGAAATCCAAATCCCTTCTGCCTGGAATGGCCCCTTAGCAGCAGGACTGTCATAGACAGTGTCAATGAAGAAAACAACTGCCAGAGCAGACTGCAGAAAAAGTAGTGATCTATAGGACTTTTGGCTGAAAATGCCCAGGACATCTCTCAGGTATGTACATAGTCACACCAACATTCATTTCACAAGAGGAAATAAAACCCCTGAGCCAATAGTCTTGATTTTCCTAACAGCAGGTCTTTACTTTTGATAGATGGTAATGTCAGACTGATAAATTAGTTGTTCAGCAAGTATTTCTCATTCCTTTCTCTTCAAAAACAGTGTGGAGTGGAAGACAAGTATCACAAGCATAAAGCAAGAGTTTCTAAAGAAAAGAAAAGTCACTAGAATTGTTTTACAAGCTTAACTTTTCTCCAGAAGCTTTTTTTATTTTTTGTACCTTTTTTTTTTTTAAGTAGTTAAAAAAGAATAGAGAAATTAATTAATAATTTCTCAGACTCTTTATTCTTGTGCGCGTTCTGTCAGATCAAATAATAATTTCTGTTTTAAAAGCTTAGCTGTTTTTAGATATGTCACAAGAAAATATCCTGGGTTACAAAATATTTCCAAAAGAAAGTTGTCTTTAAATGCCAAACATCATATGTTTTTTACCTCTTACAGATTTACTACTTTTTAGCTTTAAATCTGTACATACTGTTCATAGCTTAGTATTGTTCATTTTTGTTGTTGTTTGTTTATTTCTGGATTCTTCTTTGGCCTTTTGCATTTTCATTCTTGAAAGCAATGCATTTTCATTCTTATTTGGCTTTTGCATTTTAATGGTGCTACACGGTAAGAAAATAAGCTTAGTTAGCAGCCATAAGATCCCTTTGCATAAAAGAGCCTCATATGGTAAACCATCTTCCTTATGGTCTCTCTGTGACTTCATGAGGCAGGTAGTTCAGGCACCCAGGGGTGCTACTGCCTTACAGCAATCTCTGGTGGCCAGGATGGTCTCTCGTGGCCTTAGTCTGGAGAAGTCCTGCTCAGGATCAAGTTTTGGAAGACTTCTAGAAAAGCAGGAAGGTTTTCTTGTTTATATTCTTATATTTCAGAGAGGTTAGATTAGGCAAAATATTAAAACGATTTGATATGTGTCTGGTGGTTTTACTCAGCTGGGCAGCTGTGTCCACCACAACCAGTCTCTCATTCCTTCTCCGCAAAGGAAAAGGGGGAGAAAATATGAAGAAAAGGGCGTAAGGGTTGAGATAAAGTCAAGGAGATCAGTCAATAATTATTGTCATGGGCAAAACAGACTCAGCATAGGGAGATTAATATAATTTATTGCCTATTACTTACAAGCTAGACCAGTGAGAAACTAAAAGCAAACTAAAAACACTTCCCCCTCCAACCACCCACTCCAACCTCCTACCCCCAAGCAGTGCAGGGGAATGGTGGCTGCGGTCAGTCCCTGATGCTTGGTCTCTGCCGCCCCCTCACAATCACTCCCTGCCCCTGCTCCCTGTGGGGTCCCTCCCACAGGATGCCATCCTTCCCAAACTAAGCCTGCAGGGGCTGCCTGCAGGCAGCAGCTCTTCAAGCACTGCTCCCACACGGCTCAGTACCACAGGGTCCATCCATCCCCCAGGAGCAAACTGCTCCAGCACGGGTCCCCCACGGGTGGGTGGCAGCTCCCCCCAGAATCCATGCTCCTGTGTGGGCTCCTCTCCATGGGCTGCAGCTCTGGCCCAGGGCCTGCTCCTGTGGGGGCTCTCCATGGGCCACAGCCTCCTCCAGGCCACATCCACCTGCTCCACGTGGGCTCCTCCAGGGGCTGCAGCATGGAGATCTGCTCCATGTGGGACCCATGGGCTGCAGGGGAACAGTGTACTCCACCAGGGGCTTCTCCACAGGCTGCAGGGGAACTGCTGCTCCGTGCCTGGAGTACCTCCTGCCCTCCTTCTACACTGACCTTGGGGGCTTCAGGGCTGCTTCTCACTTCTCACTCCTCGCTCTCCCAGCTGCTGTTGCAGCTTGGCTCTGGGCAGTGGTGGGTCACTTTGGAGCTGACTGAAACTGGCACTTAGCTAACATAGGGCAGCTTCTAGACTCTTCTCCAGAGAGAACCCCACACTTCCAAAACCTTTTAGTAGTGTTTCACAGAATCACAGAATCACAGAATTTCTAGGTTGGAAGAGACCTCAAGATCATCGAGTCCAACCTCTGACCTAACGCTAACAGTCCCCACTAAACCATATCCCTAAGCTCTACATCTAAACGTCTTTTGAAGACTTCCAGGGATGGTGACTCCACCACCTCCCTGGGCAGCCCGTTCCAGTACCTAACAACCCTTTCAGTAAAGAAATTCTTCCTAACATCTAACCTAAAACTCCCCTGGCGTAACTTTAGCCCATTCCCCCTCGTCCTGTCACCAGGCACATGGGAGAACAGGCCAACCCCCACCTCGCTACAGCCTCCTTTAATGTACTTATACAGAGCAATAAGGTCACCCCTGAGCCTCCTCTTCTCTAGGCTGAACAAGCCCAGCTCCTTCAGCCGCTCCTCATAGGACTTGTTCTCCAGGCCCCTCACCAGCTTCGTCGCCCTTCTTTGGACCCGCTCAAGCACCTCGATGTCCTTCTTGTAGCGAGGGGCCCAAAACTGAACTGAACACAGTACTCGAACTGAACACAGTACTCGTTTCTCCCCCCCTTCCCCCCCCCCCCCCCACCTCTCCCCAGTAGTACCAAAACCTTGTCATGTAAACCCAATACAGTGTCTTTCTGGTAAAGAATGTTTATTGGTGAGAAATATATTAAGAGCTGGAGCTCTGTATATGGCTTGGGCCCCTAACAAACTACCAAACTAGAAGAATTTCTCTATAACTTAAGGAAGACAGTTTCAAGCCATTAGAGCTCTCACAACATTTTCTTCATTCTCATAAAAAGTCCAGAAGCAAAACATGGGACTCAGAGTAGGACTTAAATTTTCTGAGGTAGAATGCTGACATAGCTAAACATATTGTGCTAAGGAGCTACTGGAATGTAATGGGTAAACTCCAGTCCACCCATGACTACAATCACAATTTTGTAATACAGCATGCTTACAATACCATTGTTCCCTTTTCAGTTTGCTTTCTTTAACCTGTGCAAGCTGTAGAAATTTTAATAACCAACCCATTTTAATTTTCATTTTATTTTTAAACTGAAGAGTGTTTTGTTGGCCCAACAGATGAAACCATCCAAATCTCCTACCATAGAGGTTTTGTTATGAATTTTGTTATAAAATTTGTTCTTTATGAATGGAATGCACTGGTTTTGCCTTGGTTTCTTGTGGATGCTAGTCTGTGTCAAAAAGCACAGAACATCAATCATAGCAGCCAGCTGCAGCACTGCAGCACCAGTACCTTCCCTCAGCGTCCTGCTCAGGTGCACGGCACAATGCTTTCTGTACAAGGGAAATGCAAACTGTGTCCTGGATTCTAGATAATGATAAATTACACTTTTTTTTTTTTTTTCTCTCCTAAAAGAGGTTAACTCTGTGGAGCTGTAGCTAATAGTTTATTGTGTCAGAACACATTTAAACAAGAATATAAATAAACTTAAAGAATATAAATAAACTTAAGGAACAGATTTGGCAATTCAGTTTACATACAACTTGTCAGCTGTTCAATCCCTTGCAGCTAATTCAGCCCCTGCCTATGCAGCTAGTTGATGTCTTCAGACACAGCACTTAATGAGCAGTGTTAGAAACTGGGTTTGACTATACAGTTTCATAATACCTGTTCACTGACTGCTTTGGAAAGAGGGACTGCAACACTCGTGTAATCTTTAGGTGTTTTGAATACATGCAACAAATGCTCATTTTCTGAGTCACCTATGTATTTATATTGTATAATAAATACATTGTATACATTGTATACATACAACTTATTATACATTGTATAATATTATACATTGTATAATAAGTTGTGGTTTTATTTTTCGTTGGTCAGCATGACTGATCTTTCCCTCCTTTTGCTCTTTCCTCACAAGCAAGCCTGCCTTTTTTTTTTTATAGAGCTTTTGGAATCTAGCAGGCACAATGTCACCTAAACACTGCTAGATGGATATTAAGGGAATCATCTAGATTCCAAATAACAAACAACTAACACTATATCTTCCTCTGGTGATCTTCACTCCTCTGCACGCACCAGCCATCACAAGATTTTAATGAGCTAACCAATTCTGTCAGATTACACCATATGACACAAAATGTCATTTGGCAAAGTCCCAGAGAAATTTGGCAAAAATATGGATGGGGAAAAAACACCATTCCCATGAAGGAAATGCAGCACAATAGAATAAATATAAATGAAACTAAACACATCTGTAAAGCAAATGAAAATATTTCAGTTCAGTTCTAAATTACATGAAATTGTTTTTCTGTTTAAATTTTCACCGGGAAAGCCATTAAGTTCCACCAAAAATTAGAGCTCTGAAGAAGCAAACTTCCTGATATTACTAATAAAAGAGATAAGTAAAAGCAACACCAGCCTTTCCTTTTATTGCATAAAGGCCTCTGAGGGTAGGAAGATATTTCATACTTATTCAAACTATGTTTTCCAGAGTAATCAAAGGAATAAAAAAGGATGATGTGTATGGTTTAGAAGCACTTCTACTTGAAATTGTGATGTGCCCTCCGTATGTCATGAAGGTATTGCAATGGATAGAGGAAATATAGTAGTATTAAATATTCTTAGTATATTTTCGTAAATATCTGATGTTTGCCATTTAATTATATATCTGAAGCATGTAATTTTTTTTTTCTAAAAGAAGTTCATATGAATCTGTCTACATATTTATTTATGTGATTTAAAATTCAGAATGCATCAAATAAGTTGAATGCACAAAATTGGAAATGCATGCTATTTCTAACAGCTTTAGGTTTTCTGTTTATTATTATCATTACTTATTTTTATTTTTATTTTTATTTTTATTTTTATTTTTATTTTTATTTTTATTTTTATTTTTATTTTTATTTTTATTTTTATTTTTATTTTTATTTTTATTTTTATTTTTATTTTTATTTTTATTTTTATTTTTATTTTTATTTTTATTTTTATTTTTATTTTTATTATTTTTGTCCACAATGATTGCATGTTGTCCTTCTATTTCCCTTGTATGTATGAGTTAGCCACCTGTTTTCCAAAGAAAATCCTGAAGCAAAATCCATGAAAACAAACCTTTCTCTATCACAAAGATGCAAATGGACAAATCTGATTGTCATGACAAATACACAATGTTCTTGGACCATACCAGGGTGTGATCTCCTAGGAATAGAAAGAATCCCACCAGCACTGCATACGGGCTACTTGACTTTAAAGGAAAAAACACAGAAATGGGAGTGATCTTGAAATCTTATTGCTATATTCTGCTTTGTGACCTGTAGGTATATGAATGTAGTAGACAACCTTGTTACAAGCAAAATTCACACAGGGAAAAAGATGGGTTTGGCTGAAGGCAGGTTTCTTGTAGTGCGCTCCTAAGTCACGCAGAACTTCTCCCTCTAGTTCCTCTGCATGAGCGCTTCTGCTCCACAGCAGGGCATGCCCAGTGCTCCCAACTCCAGAAATATGTTTTCTCTTATGCTGATTTTCAGGATGGGTGGAGACCTGTGATCTCCAGTCCCCTTCACAGGCGATATCAGTTCTTGCACCATATATGCCAAAGTGTGAGAATTGTTCTTGTACTCCCAGATAACATTTGCTCAGGGGCTGGCTTTATCACTCTTCAAAAGGAAAATGGCCTGGCTGCCTGGGAGTGCAAAAGGAAGACGGAGAGCCTGACATGCCCATCTGTGTTTGAAGTAGGAGCATCCTAAAACATGATTCTTCAAAAATAATTTCCTTATCAAGAACAATTAATCATCAAATTAATTTTGTTTCTTGTATATTTTTATCAAGAGAAGAGACCTCTGAGTGCTGAAAAATCTGGGCAACTGCAAGATTTAAATGATTTATCTTCTCGCAGCTGCCATGTTGCTCTCATTTCTCTAGACCACCTTCAGTGTGTTTTACTTGCAATTTGTGTAGTTGCACTGTGTAGGTTCCTACCAGGAAAGATCCTGAGAGATTTAGGGCTCCTGAATGCAAAGACAAATAACTGAGGTCAGCATGCAGGATATCAAATCTCATTACTAGTGAGTTGTCTTATCAGTTTGCACAGGCTACCCTTCTCTTGCTGCACTTCCACAAATGATATAATTTTTTGTTGTTGTTTTACTTCTCTAAGTGCCCTGAGAGGCACAGAGATTGGGACACTTCTTAGAAGAAAGTGAAGTAAAGTACTTCAAGTACTGGTTATAGAAACAGAAGCAAATATTCATTATGCAATATCTGTTACACAAACTGTGAAATCTGGTGTGTCAATGCAGCTCTCTGCAGAGATGGGGACTGCTCCCAAGCAGCTGTCCCGCTGTTCAACCTGTCCTCTACCACTTCCAGAGGTGAGGTACCAGTCACCCCACACTGCCTGATGGCTTCTAGTGTGGACAATTGCCCACAAAGGTAAGTAAGGCTGTCAAACCCATTGTCACTTGTGACTTGGAGACAGAGTTTTAATCCAGGTCTGTGGAAGAAGGCTGTGTTAACTCTTGCACTATCCTGAGCAGGTCTAAACTATAATTTTGCAGCTATAAGCTTTGCCTGTTATTGATGCAATAACTTGTATGTGCTGTTACCAATTACTGGGTAATGCAATGACACATTTTTAGAAACTGCTTAGTACAGTATTTACTTTCAGTCCTTTGGCATCTAAATGGCATCCCTTTAAACTATAGTATAATTACAGACAGAAAAAAATGAATCTTATTTATACAACAGTCCAAAATGAATGTCCTTTGGTACTAAGTATTGCATAATTACATATTCAAACAGTCTCTTAAATGTATAATGACTTCTCTCAATACAGTTTAAAATCCATACTTTGTCTCATATCAAGTCCTATAGAGTATCTAAAGTGAGATCAATGGGAAAAAATACTTAAAAATTCCTTCTAATTGCACAAACAAATATTTTTTTAAATGTTAATTTAGGATTCTTGATCCTCAAATACAAAAAGTGGGAAAGAGCAAAGCAGCCACCCATACTGAATCAAAGATCCACATATCCCGGCAGCTGTACCTGACAGTGTCCAAAAGCAAAAGGGCCAACAATTAAATATGAGAACCACAGTCCCTGAAAGCAGTCCTTACTTTGTGACAAAAATGTTCACAGACTCTAAACTACAACAATGCTAATAATAAAAAGCAAGATGATATGGATGTCTTGTTTAAGCAATTAATCTGTCTATTTTAACAGGATGCACATATAAAACAGGACCAGTAATCAGCTTCATTAGCACTATGAGACAAGAAAAAGTAGTCTCCTGACAGAAGTTCAACAACGTGCTTTTAACAAAAGCATGTGCATTTATCTGAGAACGTAAAAGATGGAAATTTATCGTTATCAAGCAGTTTACCCAATTGAATATTTTTACCCAACTTGCTATCTTTTATTTTCTCCAGGCTTCAGGATATTCAGAGACAGCTGTGACTAATGCTTGGCAAGATTTTTTTTTTTTTAATGCAATATATTTTGCATAACAAGCATATTAAACTTTATTTTACATAAATTGACCTCCTAAAACACTTTATAGTGTGAGATGAGGAAGTTCAAGTGTTAAATAATGAAGGAAATTAAGAGGTATGAAAAAACAGGTGAAAAAAAAAGGGAGAGGGAAAAGGCAAAGTAGAAACTCTAGGTGGGTATTTGAAGATGAATTGAGGGAATCTATCAATGCAGGCTTATTTTCCTTGTTGTCTGAGGAAGGTAATAGGATGACATGAGGTGCCTGGTCTTGTAACTTAATTGTTTTTCTACTTGTTTCTGTGCCCATGTCAGCTGGAACTAGATTATCTTTAAATTCCCTTCCAGCTCAAGCCATTCTCTGATTTTATGATTTCCTCTATGTCAGTCTCTAAAACGAATACCTGCCCTGACAACTGTGAGAGAAATGCTAATTCAAAGGGAACAGTAGTGATTTTAAAATGTTATACTGAATTGTATACTTACTACAATAGGGGGTTCTTGTAGAAAGTATTCAAGTTTTTAATGTTTAGGTTGGGGGAGAAAAGGGGGACAGGGTCGAGAGAGGGATGGTTGTGGAAGTATGTTACTGTTGGGATTAGGATATGAACTCTCCATGGGTACTGGGGAATCTGGACAGCAGTAACGAGAAGGTGTTGTCTTACAAATGGGATGCTGGCATGTACCAACTAATGTGACAGTACATAAGGAGCAGGTTCACAGCAAAAGGCTGAGGTGGCAGACTGGGATATTGCTTTTTTTTTCCTCAAAACAAAAACCCTCAACCCATCTATTGCTTATCTGTTGTGTTCCCACAGTCACCCTTTCTCATCCCATGCCCTCCTCATAGACATCCATCATAGACACCTGCAGTCACTAGCACCTCCTCATCTGAAGAGGGCTGAAGGACTAGACCTTTACCACCCTGACCAGTCAAGAGACAACCTGAGCTGTGTCCTATGCTTGTCTTCACATGAAGGCTGTAATCTGCCAGGTCTCTAGCACGAGAGACTATCAGATATTTTGAAATTACATCATTGAAACAGTCAAGAAATAAACAAACAAACAAAAAGAAAAGAAAACACTATAAAAGAAGTGTGAGAACCTCCAGACAGCAGCTACTTTTCTTCATCCTCGAGAAAGGTTTTTCTGCTGCAGGTTTCAGAGTGGAATTATGAATAAGAGCTTGCTAAGAGAAGCAGTTTGCCATCCTGAATAAAATGAATCATTTCTAATATGATTAGCACATGTTACATATTAGAATGAAACTGAGATGTAAGTTTGAAAAGAGCATTTGTTGACAAGGCAGAAGAAAAAGGTTGACGTGACATTTTCTGCATAAATGAAGACTTTGAAGAAAAAAAATCCTTTTTTTTTTTTTTTAATGTTCATTTTGGAGATATTTCTATTAAAAAGCTATTAGATACTTAAATGTCACTTTTACGAATAAAAACTTATCCTAGTGACATGGGAGATTTTGCAGATGAGCTGTTTGCATAAAGAGCAGAAACTCCCCATTTTTTCACTAAGGAAGACAAAAAATGCAGAGTTCCTAGATCATCCTTTGATGAAGTGGGAACAGGAGAAGTTCAGACAGATTACTTAAAATTACCACTGTAAATTGTTGCTTCTTCGCTAGACATGAAAAAAATATATTTCTTTGTATCTCCCACATAATTTTTACATTTTTGTTTATGACCTGGCCATAAATGAATGACTGAGTAGACATACTGAGTTCAATAGACTTAAGTTTCTGTAGTTTAACCAGTGAGATGGAAGAGCAGAGGTGTCCAGAAGACAGGATTTCTGATATAAATTAATTGCCATTCTATTTTCCTGAATTTTTGTTTTTCTTTTGTACATTAATTTAAATTGTCTACTGCCTCAGAACTAGCCCAGGACAGTTCTAAGAGCAAGACTGCTGTGCTAAACCAAGATACTGGGATGCCTTCTAGGACTTGCAGGTTCAGAATTCAAGTGCTGCAAGTGGAGGCTTGGAAACTCTGTGCAATCTGGGTCTATCTGTTTTAGAGAGTTTTAAAACTTTCAGTTAAGGAGAACAACTTTGTTGGAGCTGCGGTTCATAAGGTTTTACTGTTAGCAAATTACACGTCAGTGATCTTGGAAAATTTTCCTTGCGTTTCTAACTGGAAACATGGCCCCTGAAAGTCCATCCCAAGCTTCTCAAAGGCACAGCTTCTAGAGTGCCTCCCATATTCACCATCTCGAGATCAGGGATGCAGCAAAGACGCTGCTGCACCAGCCATGTTACACAGCAAGGTTCCCTTTGGGATACCAACTGTACCCGATAGGAAATTCAGACTTCCAACTTTACTGCAGGATGTGTGAAAGGCCTTGCATGATTGCCAATATTCAAGACCAGGGCATTGTAAGCTTGGGGATCTTCACTGACTCCAAAATCTAAGTTATCTGATTTATCAAAATGCTGTGAAGTCCATTTGATCTGGGTGAAACTATCTTTTGCCAAAAATTTCTGACCTTGACATTTAGATGCAGTTCCAGCTCTGCTACATGTATTATGTATAATTTTGGGATAGTTACTAACAATTTCTGTTCTAATTTACCTGCAGTCAGGGCTGAGAGCAATTTTGTCCTCCCATCCTCTGTTTTATTTAATTAAACTGCAAAGGCAGCAAGGCAATGAGCTTCCACATTAGAAGCTCCTCAGCATAAGCTGAATGAATGAGTAGTTCTGAGTACACTATATAGTGAAAAAATTGCAGGCATAACAGCTGAAGCCCTGAAAGCAATATAGCTCTAAAAAGCTGTAAGAGATCAGCTGTACTTCTGCAATACGGGAGCTTACTCATTCATAACCACATCAGTGATATAACTGTAGGATGTGTTGCATACCATAAATCTATCATTACTGTATTTTCTGTACAGACCAGATTAAAATTGCAATGGATCCTCTTTCTGGTGGAGGCCAGTAAATGTCTCTATGATAACAAGTATTATTAATTGCATTTGTGATTGCTCATTTCTGCATTCAAAATTTTTTTTCATCCGTTTCTGAAAGAGGTTTTTCATTTTGGCAGGCTACGTAAAGAGGTATGAAGAAAGGGGAAGATTTATTAATTCTTTCATGTAAAGGGTGTCAAATTTAATTCAGTATAAGCTGCAGAGCAATAATACTTGCAGCTTAATAGGAAGAGAATAAACAAAGCTTGAATGGCTACAGACTGGAAAGGGTTCTAAACAAATTGTTATCACTGGTCTAGTCTACACTTCTGCAATGAGGAAACTGTGTAACACCCTGTAAGCTATGAGATGACTCACATGCTTCACATTAAGCATTTACATAACTGTTTATAGGCTGGAGGCGTTGCATCATGAGTTTCATGGGGAAACAGAATAGTTTCTCTCATGCTTATCGCACACTTAAAACTTCATTTCTGTTCCAGAAGTCTTCATGATTCTAGTAGGGATATTTTCGCAACTTTCCCTTCCCTTCCCTTCCCTTCCCTTCCCTTCCCTTCCCTTCCCTTCCCTTCCCTTCCCTTCCCTTCCCTTCCCTTCCCTTCCCTTCCCTTCCCTTCCCTTCCCTTCCCTTCCCTTCCCTTCCCTTCCCTTCCCTTCCCTTCCCTTCCCTTCCCTTCCCTTCCCTTCCCTTCCCTTCCCTTCCCTTCCCTTCCCTTCCCTTCCCTTCCCTTCCCTTCCCTTTTTTTTTCTTTTTCTTTTTTTTCTTTTTCTTTTTCTTTTTCTTTTTCTTTTTCTTTTTCTTTTTCTTTTTCTTTTTCTTTTTCTTTTTCTTTTTCTTTTTCTTTTTCTTTTTCTTTTTCTTTTTCTTTTTCTTTTTCTTTTCTCCTTTTCTAACATGCTGTCTCAAGGGATTTAGAGGGAGTGATGTGGGTCTGTAGCCATGTGGATCATGTAGTCATTGTGGCTGAGTCAAAGTCTTCCCTGCCCTGCCCTGCCCTAATTCTCAGTTGGTGCTTTCTGGATGCTTTTGTTGTAGAACAAGAGACACTTAAAAAAATAAATAAATAATAAAATAAAATAAAAAAAAACATCAGCATAGTAGAAGATCACAGAAAACATTTTGTAACTTAATTTACTGCTTTAGGGAAGGTACAGGAAAAACTTGTGTGTTGGTAACATTCTGTTATTTTTATAATGATACTCTGTCATTAGTCTACAGTCATGATGGAATCTAGCTTCATGTGAATCAGAAAAAGATATATGTTCTTCCATGGCTGTCCAGGTGATATTTAATGGTCCAGATATTATTATGTTAAGATATTCCAACTTTCTTCCACCAGAACATATATAAAGCTTAAAAAATCCATCTTAACAATGTAGTTCCTGTTGTCAATGGAATTATAATAGGGATGAATTTGGATGCTAACAATATAATCCTATGTATTACTGTTTAGAGATGGTGTTTGCTAGAAAATGCTGATGTGAAGAAAATGAAACATTTATCACAGAGTTAGAACAAACACTTCTGTTCACCTCTAATTAAAATCTTTTTCACTTCCAGGCTCTGTAACAAGTGTGCCCCACATATTGATTTTATTTTTTTCCTGTATCTCTGTGGCAAAAGTTGAATAAACTTTGACCTTTTTCTTTTCAAAAAATGATCTATTTCATCTCTACTTTTAAGGATAAAATCTTGTATTTCTGTACTGCCTTCCAGTTGAGCATCCTACTGTATTCTATAGTGCTGCTAAATAGCACAACTTTTTCCAATATAAATGGATGACTTTATTTATTCTGCCCTGTAGAATATAATTAATATGTTCTTATGATTGCTAGCATGATGAGAAACCAATTGCTGAGGCACTGACAGCAAAATTCCCATCCTAGTGTGGGATTTCACCCACTGTCTTCACAGCACTGTGGCATTTTACACAGTAATATGCCATCTGTTGATGACTGGCAAAATAATCCTCATCATTACCACTGCCCAGCTCAACAGCTGTAGTAGTGCAATGAAATACAAAACCACTTAAGGCTCCCATTGCTGTGAGATAAATATAAGAGGACAGTGCATATTACTCCTTGCATGCAAAGGTCCTTGCAGTCTTTTACTATGTGTGATGAGTAGGCAAACAGAATTTGGGTGTTTGTGTGGATTAAAAAAGGGGGGTTAGTCAATAGTTCATACATGGATCACTGAACAATTTTCAGTGCTCACAACAACTACTGATGTGCTTCCTGTATTTCTGGCTCACATTCTCAAG
The DNA here is from genome assembly GCF_963932015.1 of Anas acuta. NCBI lineage: Eukaryota > Metazoa > Chordata > Aves > Anseriformes > Anatidae > Anas > Anas acuta. Next base: position 87,868,448 of record NC_088979.1, read on the forward strand.
AGAACTCTAGCAAATGCTGCCTGTGTTCCATCCTCAAAAGATTTTGTGATGACTGCATATAAAAGGTGTGCGGTGAACCGGGAGGAGGAATCGAAGAGTAGCTGACAGCTGAGATGAAAGGGTAAATCTTAGTCAGCTGGAGAAAGTGACTAATTATGAGTAATTAAAAACAAAGCCAACCCATACCTTTCAAGGAAAGATTTTGTTTCTGCTGTTAGGGGATGAATACAGAATTCTTACTGTTAATATGAAAGGTAGTCATGGAAACACAGTGGCTGCAGCAAAGACCTTTCAAACCATGAAGTCAATGCCCTTAGTGCAGGATACAGTTTTCATACTTCTAACCTACTTAATAGATATTAAACTGATGTTTTACTGGAGCTTAGCCAAAAGACCAGGAAGAAAGTTGCATAATTATGGGAGAGATTTGGACAGAAGCCAACACAAATGCTTTTGGATTAAATACCATATAATTAGTTCTTATTCACTGTAATGCTTTAAAATCCTCTAGAATGTATCCCCTTTATTGGTAGATTGAAATATATTCCCCCCGGGAGAACACTGGAGGGAATATTTGCCCTCGTGAAGTAAATACTTATTCTCATTCTCAGCTGCCTGATAAAACAGTTATGGTAACAATTCTTTTGCCTGTTTTGCCTGTAATCTCCCTGGTTTGCTCGGACTTAAGCTATATCTTCTTGGGGAGTATGGGTAATAATTCAGTTTAAATATTAATTATTTCTTATTCCTATTCTGAATTCACAGAGCACATAAAGTTTCTACAAGGTAAAGGTGCAGTAAAAAAAAAAAATATATATATATATTTTTCGTAAATAGGCAGACTATCCAGAGACTATAACATAATGGGAACTGACCTATTTAGTAATATTTCTTAACCAATTCTTATCCTCCTAAGAAAAGAATCTTAAGTGAATTAAAAGGTTCATATATATAAATTGCTTGGAACTATTCTAGGATGGTGATAAAAATATGATGAAAATTGTAATTCTGTTGGTATCTTTACAAATGGGAGAGAGGAGAGTTAGTAAAAGAAGAAAATACCTACTACTCACACAAGATAAGAATACAGGACCTTCCCAAAGCAGAGACAGGAAAGGTCTGTCCAGAGGCTAAGAGGGGTGTATGAGCATTGTGAAAGCACATTCCCATCTCTTCCAGTTACTTGGGAAACCGCAAAAAATAAAATCCTAAGGTGGTCTGGTTGCAGGATATAAAGACCATCAGACCATCACTATACCTCTTTCAGATTTATACAATACTTTTTTACCTTTCTCTTTGCCTTGATCAGAACATTATTATTATTATTATTATTATTATTATTATTATTATTATTATTATTATTATTATTATTATTATTATTATTATTATTATTATTATTATTATTATTATTATTATTATTATTATTATTATTATTATTATTATTATTATTATTATTATTCCCCAGTGAATATCTAAATAGAAAGCAGAGGCAGGAAGACACAACATTATTTATGAATTTGGACAAGTTTTCACTACAAGGAAAAAGAAAGGTAGAAAATATAACTTATTTTGACATTTTCAAATAACCTTTGAACTTCAAATAAATAAAACCTTCATCAATGTTTCTCATTCTAATTTATTTTATTTTGAGAACAGATTTATGCTGAAAGGAAAGATTCTTCAAAGGAGAGCTAATAAACTGGAAAAGAAATGCAATTAATTGTTTTGTACTGAATGAAAAGAGTTGGGTACTCCAAAATGAAATATTTTGTCATCATTGTTGTACCAAATATTCCTGAAAATCCTATTTACTTTCAGCCCCCAAATTTTCACTCATTTCATAACCAAGCATTTACCACTGGCTGCTTCACATAATGAGCACATCAGCTGTGCTCTTTAATGCATAAACAGTCTCCTTTAAGATTTTAAGCACATCTGTATCTAATTGTCCTTTCACCATCTCCTAATCTTTTAGGTAAATGGTATTTGGTAGATCAAGAGCAAAGGTAGACGTATTGCATGTCCAGACATTTGAGTTGTGTCAAGGGGTGAGAAGTAAACACAATCTAATATAACTCTCTATGTACTTTTGTGTTTCTTAGAGTTCTACAGAAACATGCAGAACTTCACTAAAAAAAAACTCATGATTTTTTTTTTGTTGTTGTTCTGCTAGCCTTTAGATGGCCAGATGATGCAGAATGGGGGTGACATATTTCTTAATCTTGATCAGAATACACTTAGAAAACCCCAGTCTCACAGCCAATCTTCAGAACAAGGATTGTACTGGGTAAACTATCATTCATGGTTCAAATTTCATTTAAAACATGCCATGTGAGTGATTCATTGCAGATTACATGTTTCTGTGGTTGCTGTCATCCTGCTGGGATGACGAGCAGCGTGTGGACATTAAATTACACCAAGCCTAAGAAATCACAGGGGAGGAGCCTGTAAAGATTTTATTCTGAAAACAACAGATAGAACCAAAGGACTTAGATAATATGGAAGGACATTTTCAGTAGGTCCTAATTTTGTCCGGGCAATGTATCTCCAGAAAAGCAACAATTTTTAACAGTATGTTAGACAAGATAAGTTTTTTTGAGGCCAGTTTGACCTTGTTTTAGCACTTTATTTTAACCTAAAATCAGGAAAATTACTTGTGAATTTCATAATAGAAAATTTGTTACAATTTCCTGAACCCATGAGAAAATGTTTTACATTTGCAGTTTGACTTGTATTGAACACAATTCTTTTCTGTCCCATTCCATGCACCTCTGTCATTCACATTTAACCGTCCCAAACATCCCAAGCATTTACTGGAACGAATAACACTTGCCACGTGGATCTTTCTGTCTCCCTGTACCTTATGTACCCACATTGAAAACTAGATAGACTGATTTCCTGCTTTACTCTGTGCTGGTGCAGCCTCATCCTGAGTACTGTGTGTGTGCAGTTCTGGGCACCTCAGTACAAAAAGGACGTGAAACTGTTGGAGAGTGTTGGAGAGTGGTGGAGAAGGGCTACAAAGATGGTGAAGGGACTAGAAGGGAAGACATATGAGTGGTGGCTGAGGTCACTTGGTCTGTTCAGCCTGGAAAAGAGGAGGCTGAGGGGAAACCTCATCACTGTCTACAGTGTAGAACTGAACTAACTAGTAGTATCAAAATGTATCAAAACATTCACAGAATGACATAAATAAAACAATAATTTGCAAAACCAAATACATATCTGATTTTTTCCTGATTCTGAAGTTCTATGATGATAACCTAGTATTCTGAAACTGTTAAGAAGCCATAACTAACCACAGATGTAGAATACAACTTTTTCCAATGATCAAGCCAAATACAGTAGAGGCTCTTGTTTTACACACAAGTGAGGTTTTGGTATCATGATAAAGAACATGCTTTGCTTTAAACATCTCAGTTCCACCTCTACTGCACTTACACAAATGTAGGCTATTAGGCAAAACACAGTTTATACATGTAAGTACATAATTAACAGCTAAATTGAACCGGTATCAAACTATCATTATCTAAAGCGAAAACAAATTCCTTTCAAATATCTCATTATTGATGTAATAAACATTGTAGCAACACTACAGAATTATTAAAAATACATTTCACATTTCTACACTTGCTTGTAATAGTCCTTATTATAGGCATTAAAATCTATATACAGGTTAAAGATGTACAAGGATATATGCATTTGTTTAAGTATCCTACTACCCCTACTGAATTATTCAGTTTCTTTACTTTGAAGGAAAATTTGTTTACACATCTCAGACTACTGATTTTTCCTGATATAAATCCTCCATAGTTAAATCTATACTAGGCTTTTAATTTCAATTTCTCTTATCTTTTGGAAAAAAGAATACTTTCATCCTTGTCTAAAATTTTCCAGCAGTGGTATCAGATAATCAAAATACATTGAAATACATAAGTAACCTAGGGTAGACTACACAGTTCTTTCATTAATGATATATAAGTAGTGATTACTACAAAAATACAGATAAATAGAGGTTTTAATATTCTAACCATGGTGTTATTTACTACAGATTTTTAGCAACAGGAGACTGTCCTTGCAAATCACAAAATCCAAATCTATTGTCTAATGAGGTTGTTTTTATTGAGAGGAGAATAATTATCAGCAAAAAACATACATCATTTAAAACAATTAGATTGGAATTTTAAAGATCCCAGTGGTAGGAGCTTAGAAGCATAAGGTTCAGCTGTGCATCCCCTTGGTTTCAAATGGAAACAGTAGGTGAAAAGAGAAAGACTGTTTACATGCAAGTGAATCTGAATTTTTTATTTTTTTTAAATTCTGTATTTTAGTGCCTAAAAGTTAAACCTTCAAATTATTACTACGTCTGTATTCAATGCGTCATTTATTAAAGTGTAAATCACTTCAAATAACTGATAAAAATGTTATAAAAATCCATTTTATCCCCCTCTATCTTTCCATAGCATCCTGAAAGGTATTAGTCTATTCAAATATAATTCATATATGACAGTATTCCTGAAAAGCGACAGCATTAGTCTGAGGGGCTACCATCATTAATAAATTACAGGGCAGAAAGTGATACTCATCTTATAAAAAAGGGATTTCAAGTGAAGAGATCTGAAAAATTTCCGTTGCTTTAAAGTTATACTTGCTTCTGCTCTCTTATGAAATTATTTACTTATTTATTTTCATGTCCACAATCTGGTATGACATTGGTTTTATACTGTTATTAAAACAGAAAATTCAAAATAGTGTAGTATACTATGGTAGTATCTATCATATAGACAAGTATCTCACAGTATTGATTTTCCTTGATAAAAACTTAAAACTTAGGCAGAATTTTAATTTCAATTGTTCTTAACTTCCTTTAAAGTCCTCCAGAGACCATGTATTTGCAGAAATGGTTCTGTTGTTACTGTTTGCCAAAATTTTATCTCAACACCTAATAATCTTTAAGCAGGCATGTGGTCACCTGTCCCTGCTACATGGACAATAGAACTTCTGAGTCCTTGGCTGTTGCTTCTGAGCACCACTGTAAAAGTTTCCTAGGAAAGAAAGACTACAGGCAGCAGCCCAGAAAAAGAAGCAAAAGATAAATGACTTCAAATCTTTTGGCAATCTCTGGATTACAAAATTGCAGTAACTAACTACTGTTGTACGATATTGTATATCTTATGAAAAGTTTTTTTTTTTTTTTAAAGAAAAGTCTAGTTGTATGGAAATTAATTTTATTCAAAGTAAATTCCATATGGTCAAGGCTTCAACAGCCTTCATTAAAAGCCATGCTACTACAAATGTAGAGCACAGTAACTTTTCTTCCATAGATGTCTATGCAATAATGGTCAAATAAGACTCCATAATAATTTGAAAACAGTTTACATTACAAGAGCCATTGGACTTCACTGTGTCCTCATTTCTTACTAAATAAAGAGATCTAATTCTGCATTAGCAGGTACTCTATTTCAATTATTTCACATAAATTTCAAACCCTTTGCTAGTAATAGATTTTCCTGGAAGCACAATTTAGGAAGAACAGTGGTCTATAGCACCCTGGGATCTGATCTCTTTGAACTGAAATGCTATAAGCACATGGCTTATAGAAATAACATTAAAAGCAAACAACGAAACAACTACAACAAAAACAAACAAAACAAAAAACAAAAACAAACAAACAAACAAAAAAAAAACACAACAGAGGGTAGATGACTGGGAGAATAAAAGAACTTAATTAAAAAAGTCAAAAGGACCTTTACACTTTCAAAGACTTGGATATTTAGACAATTCTACAAATGGGGAAGTCCAAAGTGGAAGCAGAGGGTGAAAATACCACTTGCTTTCTGAACCCTTCCAAGGGAAAATAAGGCATAAAATATTCTTTGACTGTTTGCATGTGATGGAAGGAAAGCAATTTTGAACGACTTTCAGCTGTTTCTCATGCAATGAATGTAGAATATGTCTAAACCTCTTTCTTCCATGGTACTTGTAATTAGCTATCCTAACACCTGAAAATTCACAACACTTAATCAAATTTCTACAACTTTCTATTTAACAGATAATAAAATATCTTTAAATAAATAAATAATAAATAATAGATATTACTATAACATAATATACAATTATATTATACATTATATATATTTATTATTTATTATATATTATATTTTTATACATTTATTATAGATAATACATATTAGTATATTCAAATAATACAATATATAATATATTATCATATATTATTATATTGTTATACTATATATTATTATACTATTATATTATACTATATATAGTATATATCATTATATTATAAATATTATAATATGTAATTCTAAATAAATATTTCTAAATAATAAATAAAAAAAATAAATAATAAAAGATCTTATCTTTAACAGACAATGAAATATTCTTACCCGCTGACATAAAAACCCAACTACTAAGGTAGGATTCTTTGACAGCATCTTTGACTATCAAAATCCTGCATGTCCAACCTGTAAAGCCATTCAAAGTTTTTTACTTTCTCCTTATTCAGCCTTATTAGTTTTCTATTATTTGAACAACGTTCCTAAATTACTAAAAATAATGAAGAGCAGCACAATCCTTTAATAAAGTAAATATTTTGTTTAAAAGTGAAAAATCAAACCAAAAATTCTCTTGAAAAGTTTTCATAAGTTTTAATTCATTTAAAAGTTTTCATTCTTAAAAGCTGTTGTGATTTTTTTTTTTTTCCCCAACTGAAAAATCTGGAAAAGAAAATCTTTACAGACTCTTTGTATGGATACTTGATTTTAAGTGGACATGTATACTGCCACTTGAAAGAAAGTGCTTTTACTACTTCCTTTTCATCTTAACCTTAATTCCTTTCTATTAACCAAATCAGGAAGGGTTACATTGTCAGAACAGAAATGATGGATGCATTACCATGGTTTCAACAGATGCAGTATAAAGTTATAAATACCCAGTTGATAGCTTTACCTTCCTTCCTCCTACATCATATTGCTGGTCTAAGGTTTTGTAGCATCAAATAACATTCCTGATTAGAAACTTTCACAGAAAGATTTTAGATGTGATAAATTAAAAAAGGGTTTAACTTTTCAGTGAAGCAATGACTCCACAGGAGGCTTAGAAAAAAACATTTAAACACATTATTTCTTCTTTGCCTACTACTGAATTTTAATCTTCATTAGCAAACGGATGATTGAATATAATTTTCATCTATTCAATTTATCTATCTAGGAGAAATATTTCATTATGTTTTTATTATCTTTGAAATTTGGAATGTTTATAAAATCTATTTTATAACAAAAGGTACCATTTATGCAAAGGTTCATACAATATGTGTATACTCAGCAGAACTCACCCTGTGAAGGCACAGGAGCACAGGGAAGGGCAAGGTATTGCATAGAGCAGAGATTGCAGTTTTAGGGCAAAGCACCGAAAGTCACTAAAAACAAATTGTTCGACTCTAGCCTGGATTATCAGTAACCTGTAGGTGAGTTACTGATGCCACATGAGATATAAGATACCTGATCTTTGTTACTTAGGGGAGAGTTTGCAGTCATTATATCACCTTCGAATCGATTGCAGAACACACCTATGATAAACACTTTTTTTTTTTTTTCAGAACAGAGGCATTGATCAGGAATTAAGATAACATGACCATGTTGGAGATAACCCATGGGAAACTGGCAAAACTATCAATTAGCTTTGATAAGTGAATTGCAATTTTTTCTCAGACTGTGATGTTTTAAGGTTATATGCTCATTGTGCCTTCCAGTCTCTAGGTCACACAGGGCAATTTGAAAATAAAAAAAAAAAGTTTCTTATCTAACTTTCCAATACTTCAGACTCACAGAGGGATCTACTGCACCACTTCTACATTCTCAGTTTTCAAAGTGGAACAATGCTTTTAAGGTTTTCTTGTGGACTTAACATTTGATATAGGAGGAAAACTTCAGGATAAGCCCCCAGCTGGATGGTGTTTATCTATATCACACAAAGTATTTGATTTCTCAGTATTCAGCGTTATGGATGACATTTTCATTTATTTTCCTTCATAGGATATCTGTACTGGTAATCTTCCACAAATTTATCATGCACAGAATAAGATCAGATTAATTTACACCAGCAGTTTTAAAGTCACCGCTTTAGTTATCTTAAACTGTTTTTTCTTCATAACAAAACTCACTCAAGGGATATTAATATTACAATTTTTTTGATCATCTACTTGCAATTTAAATAAAATGTAAATAGCTATATCCTGAGAAAAGAAGAAAACTAGGCTGCCTTTATATTTTACAGCACAAGGTTGAAATTAAACGTGCCATTTTTCACCAAAATATTGTTTCCCATTACTGAAAAGAAGTGATGGGCCTGAGGGCCTCATGCATTACAAATCTCATGTGCTTTAAATTGCTAGTAAATCACTTGCGTTTTTGCTTTTAGTAGTTTCTGCCGAGCTCAGCGTTTATTGCTTACAGCTGAATACAGCCACCTAAATCATCCATCAAATTTTTATAACATACTGTAGCTTTCCATTTCATACACCAGGGAACTGGCACATTTTCAAAATGGAAATGGGTGAACACTCTATATACACACTGAGTAGTACTATACATGCAGATTGATGTGGTGTTTTTAATAATACAGGAAAAAATATTGGAGTTGCACACATCAGAAACTGTGGGAGTTTGACTCCATAGTCAGAGAGATCCAGCACCCAACATTCCAGTGCAAGCCTTCCCCACAAGAGAGAAGTTCACAACTTTAGTGCTTTCTGGCATTGTGCTGCTTGCCCCATGCATAAACATTTATTTCCCTCAGTGGCCCCACAAAAGAAATATGACAAAAATTCACTCAGTCATGACAGAGATTTCAGTGACCACAGAATAGAGAGAAAACATCTGATTCATATGCTAGGCCAATAATTTTCCTTGTTTAAACTTTAGATTATCTTGTCTGTACACAAGTATGAGACAAAGTCTGTCATAGGTTGTAAAGTTTCTTATGGATGGAGATAGCACAATGTCTGTTTTTGGTGCTTAAAGCCCTGAGAACATAATATCTTTGAGAGCAGTGCCCAAAATATAGAGCTGAATAAAATTCAGTTCTGTGCAAGAGGCCTTCTCCTATTTATTCACCCATGAATATGATCCAAATCATGAATAACATGGCAGTTGGGAGGTTTAGAAACTTTGGATTTCTGGAGCCTGATAGAGTCATAAATAGCTAAAATTCAAATGTTTCAAATCCAGTGTTTTGCCAGGACCAAATTTGATGTAGTGCTCATAGATCTAGTTTAACTTCATCACTTGCTGTTGAAAGATCTCTTGCCATATATTTTCTTGGGATCCAGCCATGTAAACTCAAAACCGTCTAGATTAGAGGCTTATTTCAAAAAACTTTTCATCCAAATTCCTAGAATTGTTTTTTTTTTCTTCCTCAAATTGCACATTATCCTTGCATAACAGCAGTTGATTTCCAAATTCTGAAGTTATGCCTTATTGCTCCAGTTCTGGCTTTTTGAATGACCAAATCATGGTGATTTTTTTACAAACTCTATTTTAAAGCCTCATCTATCACATTCTGTATGAGATGTCTTTTCAAATGTGTGTCCCCCCCCCCCGAAGGTAAACTACATACATAACCTAAAGGAGCTATCCACAGGAGCTATTTAAAAGCAGTATTTTAGATTATTGCAAGCACATTGCCTCCTTGTGTATACCACCTTCCTGAACAGGAGTCTCATGTCTTGTTTGCTTTTCCAATAGGAATTTCAGAGATTTTATACACAAATGTTTATATCATCATTTTGTTATTACTGTAAGAAGAAATTCATGTCAAACCCTAGTAGCTTAATAATTGTAAATCACTGTATTACATATAGTGGAATTACATGGATGCAGAAGAATAGAATTTAATTTCTCTTTACTGTAATGATAGAATTTCAATCATTTTCCAAATATTTCTTCAATTTTTCTCTAGTTTTGTACCACATCCTTTAAAATTCAGAAATGCATAAGAAATGACTCAGCCAGGAAAGTAACAAAAAGTTAATATAGTTAAAATAGTGCTCACTCTGTAAGGCTTGCATTGCCTTTCAACAGTCTATGACAATGTATTTTTATATAGCCAACCCCTGCATCATTTAGCCAAGCAGAGCAGTCTTTCCAGGGAATGCTATTGTTTTCTGTGTATGGTGAGATATGTAAAATAATAAAAAACACTGTTCCAATTCTACTTCACTCAAAGTATTAGTCAAGAAAGGGTTGGAAATCTAATGCTCTGAGTGATGCCACCTTTCCTGTTTAATGTAGCTATTCTTAAGCCTATAAAAAATTAAGTTAATACCAGGAAGAGTGAACTTTATTTTTTGTTAATTTGCTATTGCATTCTTGTACCATACTCTGTTCACTCTCTGTGAAGAACAAAACACTCAGCCCAAACCCCAAACAAAACAAAACTATAATTATTATTTATTAAAAAAAAAAATCTAAAATAAAGAACCTGAACATTTTGGACAGCAGACTAAGGATTAGAAAGGCTAACCTTCCCCAGTCAGTTCCAGCTTTTAAAATTGCTTATGTATCTGGTTATATCCAAACGCAGTCAAACCAAATGCTCCCATCCATTTATCCAACAATGTTAAAGACAATTCAAGGCTTAATTCCCTGTAACTTAATTGTAGAGAAGGCTCCTGGGAGACCTCATTGTGACCTTTCAGTCACAATAGGGGTCTTATAAAAAGGATAGAGAAGGACTCTTTACTCAGGCAGATAAAGATAGGATAATGTGGAATGGTCTTAAATTAAAAGAAAATAGATTTCTTCACTGTATTGAGGCACTGGAAAAGGTTTCCCAGAGAAGTTGTGGATGCCCCATACCCTTGAGGTTTTCAAGGTCAGGCTGAATGGGGCCTTGGCCAACCTGATCCAGTGGGTGGCATCCCTGTCTATGGAAGGGGTGTTGGAACTAGATGAGATTTAAGGTTCCTTCCAACCCAAGCCGTTACATGATTCGATGGTATGTTGGGTGCTGTCTGTGCTTGTGCCAATACCAGGCTGTCACAAAAAAGCCCTATTTCCTTACTTCATTGTGGTGAATTAGTTCACTCCAATACACAGTGATGCACTAAAAAAAATAAAAATAAAATAAAATTTAAAAAGTAGGCACTGAGTCTGTACTTCAGTGTTTGAATAGAGCTTTTGGCATACTCCAAATAACTAAGTGCCACTTCAGTAAATTTCAAGAAACCTTCAGTCAAAGCCCTTCAGAATTCTTTCTCTTTCGATTTTCTGGCATTCACCTTTAGCTTTATAATTCTGAGTATGAAATAACTATCTGCAGTGGAGATAATAAGATATGCTACCCAAGAAAATACTTTCAGCATCTATACAGACTATCCATACAGCACTATCCATACAGAGAGGCTATCTAATGCTTAACTGACCTTGCAGATTAGTCTGTGGAAAAGTGAAGAGTATCTATTCCTTTTATCTATATCTTTACATGTATATGCCAGCATGAAAACAGTCTGCCAGGAAATACTCTCAATATCTCATTTCCTCATTTCCTACAAATTTTTAAATTTGTAGCAGTCTTGTTGAGCATTCAGTTTGTACCTTGTCTGAGGCAATTCAGGAGTCTTCATCAAGAAGACTTTCTCAGTATAAATAGTATTATTATTATTATTATTATTATTATTTTATTAGGAAAATAATATTGACATTCATTTCCATTTTTAGCTCAAGCTGTTTCAATTTACTGAACTCATATAAGATAAGAAATAAAAGAAAAATTAAAATGATAAAGCTGGGAACTCTGTGATTTCAGAAGCCAATGTATTATCCAAAGTCAGGATATGTACATCAATCCATATAAGTTTTAACACAAATAACACAATGTCGTGTTACTAAAAACTTTGTTTCATAATCTGACAGAGAAATGCAAACAAACTACTGACTGGGGGTGGAGGGAGGGGTGAAGAAGGGTGGAAGAAAGAAAAAGAAGCAAACTAACAAGCAACTATGACTGCTACAAGAACAAAAATCCTCCACCCTCCCCCTAAATAAATTTACTCAGAACAAATTCTAATTTTAATTGGTTTTCAATAGATATAATAAATATTTAAATAATCATGAGCTGAATATACCTGCTTATTTGGTAGATGGTCAATGACGCAAGATGAAATGGAGATCACCAAATCTCCAGTTAGTTAACTTCTAATTTTAGTTTGGGTCTTATCTTTTTCTTCAAGTAATAGAAATGCTACAGCCATTCTGGATCTGTTTCAGATTATGTTTATTCATCTGTTCTTTAGATTATAGTAGCTTTTCTGGCTTTACCTTCATTCATAGGAAAAATTATATAAAATAATAATAATAATAAAAGTGGGAAAAAAAAAAAAAAGAATAAGCATGCCTGGTCCACAGAAGGCATAAATCAATACATCTTCTCTGTCTTCAGTAGAATGACAACAATTTATAGCAGCTGAGGATTTGGCTCCTGGAGTCCTGGAGCCAAATTATGAGACAGATGAGCACAATGGGATACAAAAAGAAGGCGTAATGTGGCCATAAATTTATTCAAAGGCTCTTCACATTTCACTGATAGTCTCTGTGTAGAATTCAATTAGCATTGCTGCTTCTACTCATGAAATATATGTCCTTCCTGAATCATTTTTTCTTGTTCTTTTACACTATTCACAGGCCAAATCTTACAGCTGCTACAGAAGTTAAATTGTACTGATTTCACAAGATGCCTTCAGTATATATACTGGAGCATTTGAATATCTGTAGTAAATAATATGAATTTGGACAACAGTCAGGAAAGACTATTTGGAATGCAGCATCTTATGTTTGTCAGATGCTTCAATTCTTCACGGGTTCAACTCACAATGATGTCTTATTGCAATTACTGTACTTTTGCAATTTATCAACTATATTTTATTTCATGTTATATTTTATGTGCTTTCTGATGCTATATTAAGAAGTGTACTCATGTGTGTAAAGAGTATTCTATAAAGTATTAAATAATATAAAAAAAAAAAACAGAATCAGATTCCCTATTCACTGTGTGGTAATACTGTTAGAAAGTGAGAGAAAGTTACAGGAACTGTTTTTTTAACCTTGTTTGTTGTACAGTAAAGAAGAATGTCATTAAAAATAACCAGGTGTTATTAGTATGCCATTTGCAAACACCACTGTCTTTAAAGCTTTATCAGAATTTTCAGTATATATGTTCAAAACTAAGAAAAAACAGAAAAAAAATCAACAAACAAACAAACAAACAAAAAAAAAAACAGCAATTGGTCATTTCTGTTTTCATATATTTCCCTGCCTATTTAATCTTAATAGCTCATTTGAGTTTGTTCACTGTGTCAACAGACTAGGAGGAGCAATAATTGTGACCAAATTACAGTTCCATCCCTGTTGCTCCTGGGCTGAAAAGTCATGGCAAATATAAAGGTCAGTTTGTTTTCCTCCTTACATATTGCCATTAAATGCACTATTTAGATACTAAATCAAGACTGATTCTTGTATATAGAGTGCTATCTGAATCCTGAAAGTGGTTGACTTTCTTTAGATTATTCTACACATCCAGAAAATTTTGCAAACCTATACTGTAGGAAGGAGAGAAAACAAATATTCCTTGTGCCATCCAAATATTCCATTTAGGATACATTGCATGTTTGGTCTTTTTCCAACTATATCTTTTAAACTTTTCACTTTGCCTGTCCAGCTTTCTCTTTCTGTCCTTTTATCCACACCGTTCCAAATGCAACATATGCGCAGTCTGTCCCCCTTCTATCAAATTCTTACTCAACAGCCATTCCTAGTGATCATCTACACATTTTGGCCAGAGGTAATAGTAACTGAAATGCTGACATGAATGATAAAAGTTAACATAATACGCTGGATAATAAACTTACCTATTACATTAGAAAGGAAATTTAACATCATTTTTATGTATGTATGTACAGACATTATCTATCAACTAAATTTTTAGGGCAGGAGCTATGTCTGCATTTACGTTCTACAGAATATAGATATGGTTGTGTTTCCCAAAGGTGAGAAGAAATACAGTAAATGACAAACTGTACTCAGACTTCTGAGAAGTCTTTGCATTGGGAAGATACAGAATCATAGAATTAAGGCTGAAAAAGACCTCCAAGATCATCTGCTCCAACCATCACCCTACCACCAATGCCACCCTCTAAACCATGGCCCTAAGCACCACGTCTAACCTTTCCTTACACAGCCCCAGGGATGGTGACTCCACCACCTCACTGGGCAACCCGTTCCAATGCCTGACTATGCTTTCTGAGAAGAAATGTCTCCTAATTTCCAACTGAAACCTCCCCTGGCACAACTTGAGGCCACTCTCTCTAGTCCTATCACTAGTTACCTGTGAGAAGAGGCAGACCACCAGCTCCCCACAACTTCCTTTCTGGTAGTTGTATGGACCAATAAGGTCTCCCCTGAACCTCCTCTTCTCCAGACTAAACAACCCCAGTTCCCTCAGCTGCTCCTCATAGAACTTGTTCTCAAGGCCCTTCACCAGCTTCATAGTCCTTCTCTGGATATGTTCCAGGGCTTTGATTTCCTTCTTGTAGTGAGGGGCCCAAAGCTGAAGACAGTACTTGACAGTACCAGATCCTTTTCCTCTGCACAACTTTTCAGTCGCTCTCCCCCAAGCCCGTAGCACTGCATGGGGTTGTTGTGGCCAAAGTGCAGGACTCGACACTTAGCCATGTTGAACCTCATCCCATTGGCTTCTGCCCATCAAAACATCATGTCCAGGTTCCTTTGCAGGGCCTTCCTATCCTCTGGCAGATCAACACTTTCCCCAGCTTGGTGTCGTCTGCAAACTTACTGAGGGTGCATTCAACTCCCTTCTCCAATTCATCCATAAAGATATTAAAGAGGATGGGTCAAAATACTGACCCCCAGGGAACACCATTTGTGATTGGTTGCCAGCTGGAATTCACACTGTTCACCACCACTTTCTGGGCCTGGCTGTCCAGTCCATTTTTAACCCAGCAAAGTGTGTACCTGTCCAAGCCACGGGGTGCCAGCTTCTCCAGGAGAATACTGTGGGAGACTGTCAAAGGCCCTGTTGAAGTCTAGGTAGACAACATCAACAGGCTTTCCCTCATCCACCAGGCAGGTCACTGATCCATGGAAGGAGAAGAGGTTGGTCAGGCAGGACTTGCTGCTCGTGAACCCATGCTGACTGGGCCTGATCCTCCAGTTGTCCCACATATACTGCATGATGGCATTCAAGATGACCTGTTCCATTGCCTTTCCTGGCACCAAGGCTGATAGGTCTGCAGCTCCCCAGATCCTCCTTATGACCCTTCTTATATATGGGCATCACATTAGCAAGTCTCCAGTCATCTGGGACCTCTCCGGATGACCATGACCACTGACAGATGATAGAAAGCAGCCCAGCAATCACATCCACCAACTCTCTCAGCACCCTCAGGTGGATCCCATCTGACCCCATGGACTTGTGACAGTCCAGGTGGGGCAACAGGTCTCTGGCTGTTTCCACCTGAACTGGGGGGAGGGGGGTGGGGGCAGTTCAGCTCCCTGTCCCAGACTTCCAGGTCAGGCAGCTGAGTACTCCAAGGATAAGACAGATGTAAAGAAGGCATTAAGAGCCTCAGCTTTTTTAATATCCTCTAGTCGTGGTCCCCCCTGCATCCAGTAAAGGAGGGAGATTCTCTTTGGCCCTCTTCTTGCGGTTAATAAATTTATAAAAACATGTTTTTTGTTATCCTTAACCACAGTGGCCAGGTTGAGCTCATGCCGGGCTTTGGCCTTCCTGATTTTTTCTCTGCATATGCTGGCAACTTCCTTGTATTCTCCCTGACTTGTTTGTCCCTTCTTCCACTGGACATAAATTCTCTTTTTCTCCCAGAAACTCAGCAAAAGTTCCCTGTTCAGCCATGCCAGTCTTCTTCCCTGCCGGCCCATTTTATGGCACATGGGGACAGTCTATTCCTATCCCTTTAAGACTTCCTTCTTGAGGAGTGTCCAGCCTTCCTGGACCCCTCTGCCCTTCAGGACTGACTCCCAAGAGACCATCCCTACCAGTGTCCTGAACAATTCAGTCTGCCCTCTGAAATTCCAAAGTAGCAGTTTTACTGACCCCGCTCCTGACATCACCAAGAATAGAGAACTCTATCATGTCATGGTCACTCTGCCTAAGACAGCTCCCTGCCACCACATCTCCCACCAGTCCTTCTCTATTCATAAATAGCATGTCTAGCGGGGCATCCCCTCTGGTAGGCTCATCAACCAGCTGAGCCAGGAAGCTGTCTTCCACGTGCTCCAGGAACCTCCTAGACTTCTTCCTCAGGGCTCTACTGTATTTCCAGCATATGTCCAAGAAGTTAAAGTCCCCCATGAGATCAAGTGCTGGTGATTGCATGTTTTCCACCAACTGCTTGTAGAATGTCTCATCTACATGTATCTCTTCATCCTGCTTTGGCGGTCTATAACAGACCCTCACCAGGATGTCTGCCTTGTTGGCCGTCCCCCTGATTCTTATCCATAGGCACTCTACGTTATTGTTCCCAACCCCAAGCTCAACAACATCAAAATGCAAAAACAACATCAATAATATAGAAAGCCACACAACTGCCCCTCCTTTGTTGCCTCCAAGCAAGCACATAAGACTTAACATTCTGAAAGAAACTACAGGAGTTTGAGGACATGACTAGATATATACAAAACAGGTCATTTAGCTGAGAGAATAAATCACAAGGTACTACATTTTCCTTGAATATCCTTCAAGGATATGAATATCCTTCAAGGACAAAAAGTTATAGTATACTGCAAAATATACTATAATATAAGTTATAATATATTGCCTAGCATGAAAGCTTCAGAAAGTAACTTTTATTACCAAAACTGAAAATTATGTAAAAATATTGGAAAGAAATATATATAAATACATAAAAACATGATAGAGGTAATATTCTAAGAGAGTAATTAGAAAATTGATAGTGCAAAAGTTCTGTATCAAAGTCATAGTAAGTTTTAAGATGCACTCAGCAAGATTTTTTTCATATTATCTCACCAACAAAACTCTCAAACATTTTAAACAATTAATATAAACTTTCCTTTAAAAAACATCTGATTTAAAGAACAGCTGTGATTTGTTTTTGTGGTTTTAAGTTTTCATTATGTCTGATTTACTTTCTTTTTTTTTTTTTTTCAGATCCAATCTTATAATTCTGCAAATACAGCAAAACCTTGCAAAATTAGCATGTTAATTTATGCTAAATAAGTATTCAAAGTGAACCACTGTTTTTGGTCCATGCTGTTGACTTTGGAAGTGGCCAGCTAACTCAAAATGAATTGCATTGAGTGTTGGATGTTTTTCCCTGGTCAGAATTGCAATCTGCTTATTTAGTCATATATCAGAAAAGGTATTTTTGTTCTCTTCTCTAACAATGGATGTTAGATACATGAGCAAAGAACTACTTTATCAAAAGAACTGGTTGTATACATGTGATCTTACTCTGGCCTTCGTTCTTCATTTCCTGTGGCCAGTTAAGTCTATACAAGATGAACGTAACCAAACTTTTTCATCTTGGCAGAACTTTACTCAGATACTGTTCAGCAGATAGTGTTTAAGTAACAGAGATTTGAGCATGTTCTTTCCTCTTACTCCCTCCTTCGTACAGTTAGGGTTCTCAGGTATTTTCCTCTTCAACAGACACAAGCACAATCATTCTATTATTTATTTATTGTTTATTTATAAGCACTATAATAACAGCGGTTAAATTTTTGTTTCCACTTCTTTTTATATTTAGTGATACCTATTGGGCTCAGAAAATAAAAAATAAAAATGAAAATAAAAAATAAAATAACATAATTATAATAATAATAAAAAAAAATTACTTCAATTTCCTACAGCCAAGGCTTTATTCCAACGGCAAGCTGTAAAGGAATTTATTCTACTGACATTGCTTACAAGCTTGAAAAGAAATCATGGGAGAACATAAGTATTTTTTCTTCATCACACAGAAAATGAGAAAATAATATCAATTTCTCTCATCTTAACTTAACTGCAACATTTGCCAGAAGAATATTAAACAGTTCCTTTTTTAAATTATTATTATTATTATTATTATTATTATTATTATTATTATTATTATTATTATTTATTATTATTATTTTCCAATTGATATTACTAGTTGATAACTATATTAGTCAAATAGTTAGGGAAACTAAAATAGGAAAATGAATTCTTTGACAAAACTGTACATGCCTCAAGGTCAGGTGATAAACTGAGTTTTGTGTTTTGCTGTAGGTTAAAAAAGGCTGTAAATAACACATGGTTAAAAAAATAACAACACACATTAAAATGGGCAGAGTAAATAATTGTAAGTCATAAACAGTATCTCAAATAATATTTGAGATATCATTATTATAATATTATTACAACAGTTCTCCATTGTTTTGGATTTTGATTAAATGACAATTTAACAACAGGAATTCTTCTCACTTTACCAAGTTGTTTCCAATTTACAAAGTTATAAATAAGATGAAATTCAGATTCTGAGTGAACCTACTGCAAGTTTTGCCACAGACTTTACTGAGCCAGTATTATACATTATATTTCTTTACTGTTTCTTCCATACCTATGCACTTAAAATTATTGAAGTTGTAGTATTCTAGTATTGAGAAAATTAGAAAAAGTGCCCATTATGTCCAAAACATTAACGTTTGATTAAGAGGAAATATTGATACATAGTTGTGATGATCTTTCACTAGACTGATAATGGTTATATTCTGGAATCCTAAAACTGATTATAAAAATTAAAGTGATCAGAAATGAAGGAATCTGTTGCAGAATATGGAAATAAAAGTCTCATTTCCTTTCCTTAGAAAAGCCATTGGAGAATTGTCTCTTCTAATCAGATTATTATTTGTGGAGGAATCGTTAAGTGAGGTAGGACATGTGGATGTTGAGCAGTTGGGAGACAATGGGCTGGTGAAGCACCGTACTCAACTCACATGAGCCTGGGCATGTACGCAGCTGGCTGAGAGCCAATCAGGCTCCAGGACACGATGCCCTTGGGCGATCGGGAAAGTCCCTAAGGCGGGACAGGTAGCCAAAAGAAGGAGGACCAGACTGAAAAGCCCGGGAAGTGTTAACCAATCCTGAGCTTAGTTTCTGCAATATGTATGAGTTGATTATGTTCAAACTAGATAAAAGGTGACTGAGCTATCCATTAAAGTTGAAGTTCACTGTTCACTCATATTGAGCGTCTGGGTCTTCCTTCCGTCGGCAACAATTATTATTTTAAGTAAAATTATTTTTTGATCCATTAGTCCTAATCCATCATTGTTACATAGGATTTGTTGATTGTGGCTTTTGTGGAATATGAACAATAAATTAAAGATTTTTAAAAGAAGGTAAGTATAGACTGCTGTGCAATCATTATAATCTGCCATTAGAGACATTAGAAAGGAGTAAATGATAAGCAAAAAATGAAAGCTGTTGAGAAACAGTTGCCACTTAGTCAATTTTATCTGGTTATTATCATCTCAGTATCTCAACCTCTCACACCTGAAAGTAAAACTTTACATCCATTTTGTTTTTCCCAAAAGACCAGGATTTGGGAAATAGTACCTTCTGAAACAACCTTCTAAAGCTCACTTCAGTATTTTGATTCACCTGCAAGGCTCAGAAGCAGGAGGAAATCACCCCGTGGATGCAAGAGACCCTCCTTGGTACCACTGAATGGGCACCACAATGAACCCTTCAGTCTATGAAATGTCTTTCTGTGAAATACGCAGAGAATCAGTGTCAGCCTTCCCTGAATCTAACAAGATTTTGACCGATGTGCTTGTAGAGCAGCTGATGTGTTCAAAACTGCTAATTTCTCAGTTGTTTTAATAAATCAAGGATGACCTTAGTATTATCAGTTTTGTCTCGTTTTCTGTTGATTTGAATATTACTCCACAGTGTTTCAAAATGTGCCTGATGTAACTAGTTTCTTTACATAGACACATTTATTTCTTTTTTATTTTTTGGTTGAAGTAGGCTGTTTTGAACTAGACAACCCCTGTTCCTGAGGGACATATCGTTCTTTATCATGTAAGATTTGAAAGGTGAATGCTGTAGCTCTATATATGCTTAAACACATGTAGTTGAAAAAAAAATACTTTTTTTTGTTTGTTTGTTTTGTTTTGTTTTTTAGATGGCATCTGAATTTCCTGTGGGTACAGTAACATTGTATTAACATGTATAAAAGGACAAGTAAAGAATATTGTCAAATACTTTGCATTTTAAATAGTTTCCTGTTTAATTTTTTTTTTTTCCTGTTTTAAACTTTTGAAATTGAAGGAAGAATTAGTGAATTGGTACAGTGACATTCAAGATTCCTACAATAATATTGTATGTAAGCAATAATTTCATGTAAATATAGATATTAATTAGACAATAGTAGGTTAAACTACAAGATATAGTTCATTAAACTGCATGTTCTATGAGTTTGCCAGACTAATAACTGCTTCATTTTTAGCAATTTTCTATATGTTCTATTTTATAGATGCTCTTGCATTTTTTTGTATCCAGTTTCACAAAGCAATGTTAATGCAAATCATGCCAGTGAAATTACTCATATGTTTAAGGTTAGGTAAATGTATGCTTTAGCGCTTTACTTCTTCAAAACACCTACTGCTGCAGTCAAAAAGCATAAATAAAGCATAAATATGTGAAAGACAAGCATCCATATCGATGCTTCTTTTGTTCTTTCTTTATTTATTTTTTCCTGTTGTTACTTATAGATATGTGATGTATTATGAGATCTGCAGTTGGAAAGAGGCAGCACTGTGACCAGTGACCATATCTGCTTCTTGTCTTATTTTATTCTGTAGAATATTATCAGGAACAGTAATATCTCTGTAATGCAGTTGTATGTTGTCTAGTACAATTGCCCAGGGCACTGACATAATTTCAAGAAATACATAAATAAACAACAAAGATACTGTTTCAATTCTGTTCAAATTTTCTTGATATGCATTTTTTTTTAATCTTGTAGATAATCAGAATTAGCAATCTATTGCTCAAGTTTTGCTTTAGAAATTCAGAAAAATATTCTAATGTATTGAATTATTTATATATAGTTTGTTATTCTTTGTCTTTCACTCCTGTTGCTTTTGCCATCATGTCTTTGCTGTTCAGACAGCTCATCAGGATGAGAACACTTCATCTCTAACTTCACATGTCACTATTATTATTTCCAGTCACTGAGCACCACATAAACTGCGTCATCTTGGTGCATTGGATTCACCAAATCTTTAGGACTCCTGCATTCAAAATCTCCCTCAGAACATCTGGTTTTGATACATAGGCAATAGATTTCAAACAGGTTTCAAATGAACTCTACGTTATTTCATTTCATCTTCATCATTATATGACACGTTTCTGTGTGAAATGCAAGGGACTTTTTCTTATAAGCTATATCATAATTATTGTAGTTATTTTAAATATGAATGATATTCCAGAACTACTTTTTAACTATAAAAGTGGCTTACCTCAAATAAATTGATTTTTTTATTGTTATTATTATTTTTTTTTCTCTGATTGATTTAACTTTTTGGAGGCAATTTAAAATAACAAGTTATAGTTAGGATATTTATGAATAGCCTTGAAATCACCTTGGTATCTATATTTATGCTGTCAGAATTTTCAGTTTCAAGGACCTGAAAGTTTGAAACCATGTAATTCTTGATGTGGGAGTGCTGCATAAATGTGTGTCTTTAATAAGCAAATATGTTTTTAAGAAAGTACAGATATGTATTTATGTTTTTTGATAAATGTTTATCACCTAAGTCTATTGATGGATACTCAATTGATGAAAACAGTCCAGTCTTTACTGGAGGGATCACATGGTGAGGATGTGACAAGATTTAGCAACAGGAAATAGGCCTTTCTGGTGTTTTCTCATTTGTAATAGCTTCAATATTTAGGTTGGGAAAAAAAAAATAAAAAAAAAAAAGGAAGAAAAATATAGATGTTCAGTGAATAGTTCCTAAGAATTTCAAACTTTTAGCATGGTTTTTGGGTCAGTGCTTGTTCAGATAACCTAATAGATATTGCTTCTTGCCCCCAACCTTGTTTAGTGCTTCACTGGAGCACTGAGAACCTTGTAAGGGGTCCTGTCTTTTAAAGGATTCGGTGTATTGGCAGTGCTTGATCTGAAAGTAACAAAAATGCTACTTTTGGGCTGGAGTGTTGGGCATTTGAAGAAAGGTGATGCTCTACTCCTCTTCTATAAGCAGCAAACCTCTGCCTGGCTTTTCCTGGATGGCTGAGGACACAATGTACAGGTAGGCAGCTACTCTGCCTTTTCTGCAGGTGGGAGAAAAGAACATAGTATTTTACCACAGCCATTTCAGAACTGCTAGCTTTATCTTGGAAAACATTTTTACCTTGCTCGATAAAATCTCAGTTTGTTAACAGAGGTTTCAAATTCAGCTCTCACTGTGGAGGATTAATAAGTAGAATGCGTATGCAGAACAGAAGGACTATGGAGAAAAATACTGAAATGTGTAAAAGGTCTGAAGGGATCGACATACAAGAATAGATTAAAAATTTAATATGTGTGGAGTAGCAAAACAAAAACTAAGAAGGGATTGATAGTCATGCAGAGAGTAAACGCAATAACTTGAGGCAACTGAAGGAAATTAATCTGAAGAAAAATTAGTCAGAAAAATATTAGGAAGAGTAGAATCGATTAATTTTGCTGAACAAAAGGGAAATTCCCAACACTTCAAGTCTTAAATCCAATATAGCAAAAACAAACAAACAAACAAAAACATAATAGCTTGTTCTCTTGGGAGATTTCCTGCACTGCAAATAGATATTGCATTCCAATGTACCAGGTCTTTTTTTTTTTTATCACTAATTTGTCTGTATGTGTAACTAACTTTTAGAAGAATTAAAGTGAAAATACTGTAGCAAATCCAGTAGAATATTGTCTCATTATCATAAGTGCAGAGGTGACATATTAACATGACATGGTAGGAGAATCAAGTACCGATTCTGTGATTTTTAAGAAAGTGATGGTAGACTGTAGGCCAACCTGTAAACTTCATAAATATTCAAATTAAATAATATATATATATATAAATATTATATTATATATTATATATATATATAAATATATATATAATATTAAATATATAAATATTATATATATATATATATATATATATATATATATATATATATATATATATATATATATTTATTTATTTATTTATTTTTCATCCTGCCTACATTGCCACCTGTACATTGTAATGTCTGTTTCTCAAGAGGTTGCCCAGAAATGAGCTTTGGGAATGTGTTGTCCCTTGAGAAATGTGATTAATTACTATTGTTTCCCCAAAGGATTTTGATTTCAGATCATTTATTTTCTAGAGTCACTGATGATCTGACTGGGAAAATGAAGTACTTGAGTTTAATTACCAGCTAAAATTACAGCTTTCTAAGCAGGTACTTCATCTCATACCCTTTTTGTAATTGTCTCTTCTTATGATATAATACATAGTTATATCTGCTGCCTTTCACATTGTTAACAATGTCTTACTTCCACTTTAAAGGCAAAATTAATATAAGATGATTGTAAGATGACTTAAGAGTGGCTTTAGAGTGCACTAAGCATAGAACAGTTTAATTTCTCACAGATGCTTAGATAATTTCCCAAGATGGGTGCAGAAACGAAGAAAGGAAAATAACAAGTAAACTGCCTGAAATGACATATTGATATTAAATGCTTTAGGTGTGTTCAAATTTTAGTTTATCAAATCTAAAGTAAAGGAGAAAATGTGTATGAACTGTACTATTAATTTTAGTGATATACTTCTATGACCACTGGCACTTAAAGCCAGATTCCCAGTGCAGAGAACATACTCTCAGAAATGGAACTTTGCTCTGTATTGTAAAAATCTTCAAGGTACGGACATTTAAAACAAAACACTTACCAGCATTACTAGGTGCAGTAAGACTAAAAATGTCAAGAAGTAATATATTATTCATTATTGATTTTATAAGACCTACATAAATATATATATATATATATGTGATTTTTAAGAAAGTGATGGCAGACTGTAGGCCAACCTGTAAACTTCATAAATATTCAAATTAAATAATATATATATATATATATATTTTTTTTTTTTTTTTCCATAAAAATAGAATAGCATTCTTCCTCACTAACATGTTCAGGTATTTACAGGGATGTTATTCTTTGCATTGCTTATATTGGTTGATTAAGTGGAGTTGCAGCTGATTAATTAACTGAAATTCTAATAGTTTGGCAGCCTTTTGACCTCCATCTTCTAACATTGTCAATCTGATACTCTCTAGTACAGTCATTACAGCATTATTCTTCCTCCTAGAAAGCAGAAGAGAGGAATTCAGTGTAGATGAAACATTGAAAAACAGATTTAGGATTGGACCACATCAGAAGCCCAGTTTAAAATACAACATTTCTTCTGTTCCAAGTAAGAAAATGTTTACTATTATAACCTATGCTTTATGAATCACTATTAATTCTGGTATGCATTTAAAGATAACTCAGGAATTTTACCCAGAATTTTTATTTTACCTTTGTAATTAAGAATTAGAATTACTGGAGCTAAATGAGCTGATAATGGACTTATTGTAAAGCTAATAACTACATAAAAAAGATAAATATTTTATTTATTTATTTATTTTCAGGTATGGATAAAATATATTCCTGTTAATTTCACGTGTTTTAATGAGACAAATATTATGATTTAAAACCATGTCATGTTTTTATTTGTCCTACATGCTGGCTAGGGAGATTGACATCAAAGAGAAAGATGTAAGACAATACAAGTCAATTTTCAGGATGTTGACAAACCATTTGATAGCTTGCAGTTAACTAAGCTGTAACACATGCAGATGTAAATCAGACTTGAAGATCTCCAGTACCACAATTGGTTATCTAAAATGACTTCGAACACTCATTTGAAATTACTTTAATCCTCTCACAAATAAGAACAATCTTCTTGAGCACCACTAGCTACACATCACTTCATTTTTTTTCTCCATCAGTACTAAGCAGAAAAATTACGTGTGCTTTGATTCCTAATTCCATATTTCCTCCACTCAGAAAAGAAAAAACAACCCAAACTCACCAAAGACACAAATGTATCCCCAACTTAATGTCTTTATGCAACATTTGTGCAACATTTGTGCATCTACTTCTGGCTAATACACCTGTCTCAGTAACCTTTTGAGTTTTATTTTTATTGGATTTTGGCTAATAGTACTAGTAAAAACCAACCAACCAACCAACCAAACAAAAAAAAAACAAGTACGGGAATCAGCTGTAGATATAACCCAGAGTGAAAAAGTAAACACCAGCTACCTCCCACTCCAGATCCTCCTTTCAAAGATATTTATTTCTTTTATTTTGATAACATAAAATTATTTTTCTTTCTGTATTTCTTTTTGGTCTCTCACACAAGATATTCCTTAAAGTTTTTCACACATAAACTTTATTTATTAGTTGTTTATTTGATCTTGCTACTTTTCAGACAGGATGGAGTTGTTTCAAGTGAGCAAACACTAAGAACAGAGGATTTCTCATGGTGAATATGGGATGTTGTGGATAGATTTTTATTTTATTTTATTTTTATTTATTTATTTTTTTTTGGTAATCTCTCTGCCTCAATATCCCCTTTGGTCTTTATTATATTATGATTTCAAATTTATAAAGTTTTAATATTACTTGAGTTGTAATAGTTTTGAAGGCAAACATAACTTTTTCATTAGCATTTATATTGTTTTACTTTCAGAACTCAGGGTAGATAATATTATCCTACCCATCAGGAAGCATAATAAAATGTTAAAAATACAAGGATCTAACTTAGAATGACAAGAAGCACATTACACATGACCATACTCAACTGAAAAAAATCCTCTGAAAGAACAGGGTCACAGCATATGATCTATATGATCTAATATATGATGTATATTAGAGAATATCATGCAGAAAGAATGGGTTTCATCTCTATTATTCAAGTTCTTTATAGACTCTGGCTTGATCAGAGAGGGCTTAAATAAGAATGAAAGAGCTTGAGCAAAAACTCAGCTTAAGGTTTCGACCAGAAGTAATTTGTGAACAAAAGAATGAAAGTAATACCTTAGGTCACCAAATTTTCTTGTCTTGTGGGCAAATAAAGCCTATAGCCAAAATGCATCACTGCATCCTTAGGGTATGCTAGGATTAAAGAACAAAAACATTGCCAAAAACAATCTATTATAGCATAGTGCCCCATGCTCCTACTTCTTCCATCACATACATACAGCCCATTTCTTATCTGACCTGTTGTGTCTGTGGTGTAAAATGCAAGCAGCCCTTGCCTCATGCAAGTAAACAAGCTCATCTGCCGTGTTATAGTTTTTTGGGGGCCTATATTGTCCTGCACTGTGTTGTGCACATCTACCTTAACTAATACCTACAAGTGTGCAAGTAAGAATATAAGGATTTTGCTCCCGCTGACACAGCTTGTTCTGTGATTTACACAGCGGTTGTGCTGACCCTGAGATAAGGGTGCAGCTGGTGTACACTACAGATTCCAAAACTGGCCAAAGCACACCTGCAAAACATCGATGTGTAACCTGTCTGCCTTTGAAAATTTAAATCTAAGACAGGTTTGTGATTCATGAAATTAAATTCTGCAATACTGGAGTGAAAAGGCATATCCCTAAGTATTTATCTCTGCCTGTGAACACGTAGAATGAACACAACCAAGTAAAATGAAACCCTGCTGACCATGCTAGCTTCTGTACTCTAGCCAACAACCAGCTGAAAAGCATGTCATTTAAGCCAACAGAAAATAGCCTTATTCAAAGTGTATTTTTGTCTTAATGAAGACTCACAGTCAAGGTAATGTAACCCTCGCCACTACTTTTTCATAGGTAGCAACACTTCTTTCCCTCCACCAGAAACTCTAGACATCACTTTCTTTGATTATAAAACATTAAGTACATATATTAAATAATGTTTTCTTAGTCAGAAAATGTTTCAGAGAGGAATCCAGCCACACATATAATATGTAAATATATATTGTTTTCCCATCAAAACAATGAAAACAGAATGACATTAACTTTATCATTTTTAGTGTGGTAGCTATGCAATATGACTGCCACCTTTTTTTTGGCAATGCATAAATACAAGGATGGGCATATTTCCTACCCTGCAATGCCTGCAGTCTGAATTCATGAACCATTGGGAAGCACATCCAGTAACTTCCCCTTTTGAAATCACATGAGTTTCAAATCCTAGGTAGGGGATTCTCTGGTACAGCTTACAGTTAAAAAGCTTTCCTTTGACCTCTGTTTCCTGAACACAAGCTTCCACTAGCTGCAATGTCTTTCTGACCTAACCCATTTCCTGCACAACTCACAGAGGGTTGCATTTTCCTTATCCCAGCCTACCTCATTTGAGTGTACAGTTGGCAGGATCCCCATCCCCATTAATAATTAATTGAGCTGGTGTGAGTCAGTGTTTTTTTCTTATTATTTTTTCAGCTCAGATCTTGCCCTGCAGAGGCAGCTAGTGAGCTATCAAAGGCAGCAAGACGTTATGAGACCTCTAAAGCCCCATAACTTTGATATGCAGCTCTCCCCACCACCTTATTCAAATGATAAATATTTTAGAAGGGAAGACACATAAGTGAATAAGTGAATTACTTCATATTCGCTTATTTATGAAATGCATGTTGCAGAGTCTGTTAAAAAATAGCTTATTAGAGAAATGGAAATTTGCTTTCATGAAATTACCATCAACCTCTCCCCACTGCAGAACTGTTGCTGTGTACGGCACACAGACTGCAGCACAATCTCCTTTCAAAGGGAAAAGGAGACACTTGTCCTGTGTCAGAGACTGAAAGCCCTGACAAAATTGTTCCAGCCTCATCACACTATTTGCATGAGCAGATATGCCTGTCATTTAAGAATCAAAAAAAAAAAAAAAAAGGAAGAAAAAAAAAAAAGAATCCATTTTATTTATGGGTCAAACTCTTTGGTCTTTAATTAACTTATATAATGTCAGAAATTTTGTTTATGTTTCAAATAAAGCTGTTTTACCCTTTTGAGACAGTTGGTCTTTTTCAACATGTTCCGTTTTTTCAACATAAACACATGGTTCTGCTGAGGCCACCCTTATATGAAATAGTCTTTTTTCCTTTCCCTGTCCCTCTGATACTTCTCTCACAGGGTAGAGATCTTTTTCTGCAAAATGTTAAAATATAATTTCATTACTATTTATGATCTGCCATGGAAACTAAATTTATTTCTATTTCTCAAAATATTTACCAGTGATATTTACCCATAATAAACAATCCTTAATAGAAGCCAAGACTAATGTATTTTAGACCTTTTTGTGACATGAACTGAGTAGGACAGACTGTCTGAGCAGTAGTCATCACGTGCCCCAAAGCAGTGGGTGCCCCAAAGCACCATTCATTGCAGGAATGTATTGATGATTCCAAACAACACGACTTATCTGTATGCCATGACTTAATAGGGATGGTAGCTCTTGTCCTAGATATGTTACAGGCATGCTAGCACTTTGTATATGAAGTCTTCTACCATGAATGCAGTAGTGAATGGTACTACCTGTCCTCAGTCTAGTTCAGTCCTGCTCATGCAGATGTTGTAACCCCTGGTTCAGATTTGCTCATAGAAATGCTTTTCCCATCCAAGGCTATTTGTCTGGGTAGCAAGTGGTAGTAGCACAAGTGACATGTCTGAAACTTTTTGACTGATATTTTTTTCTTGTTCTCCTTTGACTTTGGAAATTTTCTAATTTCTTTTAATAGATACTTTCCACTATTGCTTCCCACACTGTGCCCTATAACATCCTTCTGTTATTTGCTCTCTTGTGGTCCTTCTGCTCAACTGACATTTTTCCCACTGTCTGTTGTTGAGAATTTAATATGTTCACTCTTTCTCACCACCTTCCCACAATTCAAAGTAAATGCACAGTGCACAATCCTGGGAGACAATGTTACTGGCCACAATTTCTCCCTTTGAGATCAGTGTCCTCATTGCATGCAAGAGAACCTTGCTCCTTCATTGTCCCTCTTTCTGGTCCAATAAATATTACAGTAAGGGGTACAAAGTTCCTAGGAGCTTGCAACTAATGTCTAGCAACCTTCTGGAGACAGGCAAATTTGTTTCCTCCCCATCTAAGCATTCCTGGACTCCAGCCTTACTCCTTCCAACATGCAACAACAGAGGTAAAGAAAGAAATGGTCCCATTAGCATATTTCAACAGAAACTAATCCTCCAGTCTATTATTGTTGTTGTTTTATTATTGCTATTGTTATTGTTTTGAAAATAGCTTCAGTTTCAAACTCTGTGATGTAAATGAGATCCATGTATCTCAATCTAACAGTAATGCCTCTCTGTAGTCCTGAGTTAAGTACTAAAAACTCTGAGAAGAGTGACATTTAGGTTAAATACTACTCTTCAGTATTCATGTGAAGTTCTTGAGGTGGCTCTCTACTGCTATGGAGCTTATTTCAAGTGCCTTGCTTTCTTCAGATAGGCAGTTTATGGGAGTATGTATTCCTCTTTGTATTCCAGTAACTAAAACATAAAACACAGTAGTGTTTAATTCTACTGTGCTTAAGATATTTTTCAATTGCTGTTTTTTGTTGTTATTTGTTTGTTTGTTTTCCAGTATCCATTACAGTCTTTAATATTCATATTATAATCAATTTATTCACTGATTGGTGCTACAGTGGACTTAAAAAACTCTTCAGTGAGTCTAGCTGCACCTCATTTTTCAAAGCAAAATGTATAACCCTGTAATAGGATTGATTAACACAAATAATTAACCAAAAGAAATATCCATAGAGACCTCATTGACCTAATAATTAGGACTATATATTCTAAAAAGATAAATAATAATGGAGGGCTAAGAGTCAGATAATAAATTTAACATATTTTTAGCTGAAGCACAGTTAATTTATCTTTTTTTTTTCTATACAAAATTGAAGACAATAGATAATTTTTCATTGTCTTTTAACATTTTGCAACAGAGTGCTGCTAAAGTAGACACACAAGCATTATCTTTGTGATCATGAGCTTCTAATTAAAAGTTTGCACCATGATTTGTGATCACAAGTACTTCACATAACTCCACAGGATATCTGGCTTTACACTGATACGATTCATAATATCTCCATATAAGCAAATATCCTGTGTAAAATTCTATCCCTAGAATGCAGTGATTCATAGTTTGTAACAAAGCATCTAAATAGAAAAATGGTGAACAAAGATCCTGGAGCTGAAAAAGATTAAATTCTAAAAAGTTAGCATTTGGGGATGGGTATGTATGACTCACTTTCTCCAAGTGAGAAATCCTTTGCAGTTGGTGAAGGATTTGAAGAACTTCTTGGCCTTTTTTTAAATTTTCAGTCCTAGTTATTTTCCTTTGTACTAGCCAATAACACTGAGAAATGCTGGTATATCATAGACATCACTCCTCAATCAGTCAGATATTTTTCATACTTTATTTATAATAATTTTTCTTAGGATCCCTCTTGTTTGCAGCATGTGCAACAAGCACATATCCTATTTTTGTGAATTCTCCAATCAAGACCTTCTTTTTCTGAACTCACCCGTTGCACTGGGTCTGTCTGGGATGGAAATAAGATTCCCCACAGCAGCCCATTCAGTGTTGTGCTTTGCACCTCTTGCTAGAACAGCTTTGACAGAGCACCAATGTGTTGGCTAATGCTGAGCTGTGCTGGCACAGCATCAAGGTTGTCTCCAATACATTCCTCTGCCTCAAAGACCAGGCACACCAACAGGAGACTAGCTGACCTAAACTTACCGAAGGGATATTACATGTATGTACTCTTTGACATTGTGTTCAACTTAAAAATAAATAAATAAATAAAAATGGAGGGGAAGGAGAAGAAGGGGGGACTCATTATGAAAATGTTTATCTTCTAGAGTGAGAATTTACTATGCATATTGAGGTCCTGTTTCCCAAGATATGGCTGAATATCACTTGCTGATGGGAAGTAAAGAATAATTGTTTCCACTTTAACAGCTTTTGTTTTTTCCTTTCATTAAGAGGCTTTTTTAATCAAACTCGCAAGTTTTTTTTTTGTGTTGTTTGTTTGGTTTTGTATTTCCATCTAAATCTCCTCCCCTTCCTTGTCCTGCTGAGGAGGGGGAGTGTTAGAGCAGTTGTATAGTGCTTAGTTGCTTATCAGTGCTAAAACACAATGTCCATGTAGCCAGGAACTGTTGGAATGATGTTATAAAGGTTTCTGATATCCCCTTCATCATGTTCAGGGTCTTTCTTTCATATCATATGGGGTATAACTTTAACATTATAATTTAAAAATTAGTCACTGGGATTATCTGGGCAGTGGAAAGAAGTAGAAAGCATTGTACTCAGCTGTGGCTACGATCTTTGTTTCAGTGGTTTGCAAAGCTGGGCTGATGTTTTATGAGAGAACCAATGAAGGAATTTGTAGCCAGATAAAGATACTTGATTTTAAAAGCAGGACTTACAGGTACTATAGCTAAAAGAAAAGAGCATCCACGTTTTTGGGGTCATTTATCATTCCTTTTAGCAATATATTTTTATTTAAGTGTGTATTAGTCAACTCAGATAGACACACTCCTGAGCTGTTTAGACCTGGGTAGAAAAATGTTCTCTGTTGAATGGGTTACAGCACATTTACCCCTCCTCTTTCTCCATCTTTATAAGTCTCCACTTGAAAAAATAATGATATAATTGCACATTTTACATAAAATTAAAATCAAAACAAATTAAACCAAAACTGCAGATTACAAATGTATAATGTATGGTTACTAGAAAAAGCCTATATGTCTACTGGATTTTTAGTGCAAACACCCCATGATTTCAAAATAAATCTCTGGAAAAAAAAAAAAAGTGAGAGAGTGTGTAATGCTGAAAAAAGAAAATGTCACCTAAAAGTATATTAAAGGCAATGAACACATAATTGTGTATTCACTGCAATGTTTCATTTGAGCATTCTTCCATTCTTGAGTACCAGAAATAACCCGTTGTTGAAAATCTATTTGATTAGTGACAGTGGTGATGTGAGAGTTTAATGTTGGAATATATCAACACACTCAACATACTTTTTTTTTTTTTAATCCACATCTAAGAAATCCTTCCTTTTCATCTTCACCACATGACACTCCCCACAAATGACACCATATTTCAGGAGAGCATTAAATTGACAGCTCCAAGTAAAACTCCCCCTAACTAGACACATTGCAATTTATTCAGAGATACAAGCAGGTTTCACCTTGTCAGCTTTCAGATTGTTAAGCTGGGGAAAATAGGTGCAACTTTCCATTAAAGGTTTGCTTTAAGTCTGGTCGTTAAGAAAATAAAAATGGTACCTTAAAAATGGTTCTTAAATCCTAACTAAGAACTGCATTGATTTTTGTAAGTGCTGAGCACTCAGCAGTACTCTTTAAAGTCATAGCTTGGTCAGAGTAAGATAAACACCTAGTGATTTCTGTTTGTCCAGCTTTAGATGTCCATGTGTATGGTTGCTTTCAATATTTAGTCTACACGTATAGGTACTTAAAGAAGGACATCACTCCACTCTTTTTATTAAAGTTGTTCTGCAGAGCTCTGTAGGCTACAAACTGGTTTTCTCCACTTTCCAAGGTGTCAGCTGGTGCAGTCCTGTTTAAAAAAGCCCTGTTTAAAAAAAAAAAAAAAAAGGATGTGTATTCTAGGAGTTCAATTAAAGTGAAAACATGCAATAGAGGCATAATGGAGAATGAGTGCAAATTGTTTCCCTTGTTCATCTGATGAGCCTTGAGTTTGTTAACATTACATTGGACCTACCTATTTGAATGTGCTTTATCTAAGTTAGCTATAATAGCTGTATAGTGTACTTGGTGTTTGTACATGAATTTTAAAAAATATATTGCAAGACATTTTCTCAAAGAGCTTGTAGTGGCAGTTAACTCGCACACTAGGCAATACTAAATGATGTGATCATTTATGATGACAAGAAATGTCTGGCTGAAGGAAGCTTGGTAGTGGTCTCTGATTAGAAAGAACACTTGGAATGAGAAGAGTTATCTGAATAATAAGAATTAGCTGTGAATAAATAGATTTGGCACAATACAAAGTACTCAATAAATGGATTCAGAAAGGAGAATGACATGATCAGAACAAGAGATAGAACAAGAATATGTCTTTGTCAATGGTACTTACATTAAAATGGGAGAGACTGATATGCAGTGGGAATAGATAACCTGCTCTAGGCATTGGATATGTTGGAGATGGATCCTGCTCTATTTGAGCAGGGGGTTTGGATCAGATGACCTCTAGAGGTGCCTTGAAATGTCATGTACATTAAGTGGTACCAGTTTATTTTGTAAGGGATTGAGCCTTATCTGGAGCCATGGAGAAGGAGGCATAGTCACACATGAGATGTGTATCACAGCTCTCACACCACATTAAATATTTCTCTGTCAGTGTTCGGTACTCCATGTAAAGTAGGTTGCTCCACATTTGACACACACCTTTCTTGACAGCAGAATGAGGATATAGTCTGCAGGTGAAAGGAGGATTGGACTTACACAATCACCTGGTGAAAGGCATGGCTGTAACTACAGGTCCTTCTTGTAGGTAGTGTGCACAGTCAACTTCCAGCCAACACTTTATGTTTGGGAAACCTTAGCTACTTAAATTTTGCTATGGTGTGTTGTTTCCTTTAGCTCTGCTAATGTCTACAGAAGACTTATCTGTGAATATATGTAACCTAGAAACATGATTTCAATTCAGAGAATCTTTTCCACCTCAGAAATGACTCAGTCACCTCTACAATGAATATTACTGTTTTTTGTTGTTGTTGTCGTTTTTCAAATACACGAGAAAAGATAGTGAATTCTGTATATATGCTATTATTTCTTTCATTAAAACAGACTTTCTAATTTTTGAGAATGAAATTAACAAAGCAAAAGAGCAAGGAAATAATACTAAATAATACAAGGTAGTAAAAGGTAATGCTACTAAATTCTATCCCCTTATTGAAACAAGTGAGTGGAGTCACTTTAGTAAGAGTAAATAGGAAAAAAAGCATTTGAAACATCTGAGGTAAATGGAATTTGAATGAGCTCCAAAAGAAATGTAAGATCAACGTCTCAGATGAATCTGGCCTTTGGGTGTTGTTTCAGTCTATTCAAGTGTGTTTTTTTTTTTTTTTTTTTTTTTTTTTTGTGGTGGGCAGTCAAGCTCCACCACAGCCACTCTCTCCCCCTCCTCAAAAAGAAAGGAGAGAAAATTTAATGGCTCAAGGGCTGAGACAAAGACAGAGAGATCACTTAATGGTTATCATCATAGACTCAGCATAGGGAGACTAGCAAAATTTATTGACTATTACTAACAAGCTAGAGAAGCGAGGAACAAAGGAAAGAAACCCAAAACACCTTTCTCCCCCATCTACCCTCTTCCATCTCCTCCCTCGAGTAGGGCAGGGGAATGGGGGAATGAGGGTTGCAGTCAGTCTACAGCACCTGTTCTTCACCTCACCTTCACAGTCACTCTCTGCCCCTGCTCCATGTGCAGTCCCTCCCATGGGATGCCGTACTTCCCAAACTGATCCTGCGGGGGCTTCCCACAGACAAAAGCTCTTCAAACACTGCTCCCACATGGCTCCATATCACAGGGTCCATCACCCAGGAGCAGACTGCTCCAGCATGGGTCCCCCACAGGTGGCAGCTCCCCCCAGACCTGCGTGGGCTCCTGGCTGCATGGGCTGCAGCTCTGGCCCAGGGCCTGCTTCTGCAGGGGCTCTCCATGGGCCGCAGCATCGTCCAGGCCACATCCACCTGCTCCACCGGGGGCTCCTCCACCCATTGGGGGGTTGCAGCGTGGAGATCTGCTCCATGTGGGACCCATGGGCTGCAGGGGGACAGCCTGCTCCACCAGGGGCCTCTCCACAGACCACACGGGAACTGCTGCTGCATGCCTGGAGCACCTCCTGCCCTCCTACTGCATTCACCTTGGTGTCTGCAGGGCTGTTTCTCACTCCTCTCTCTCCCAGCTGCTGTTGTGTAGCAGTTTTTTTTTTTTTTTTTTTTTTTTTTTTTCCCTTTCTTTAATCTGCACTTGCAAAGGTGCAAAAAACATCACTCAGTGGCTCAGCTCTGGCCAGCAGTGGGTCCGGCCTTAGTTAGATAAACTGGCCTTTATCTAACATCGGGCAGCTGCTGGATTCTTCTCACAGAAGCCACCTCTCCTGCCCTGCTACCAAAACCTTTCCATGGAAAAAACCCACTACATCAAGAAATCACAGAATTTACTGTGACAAAGCACTGGAATGGCATGACAGCTTCTGATGTATCCAAACCCGAGTCAGGTTTCAAGGTTAAAGCCTTGTTTGTGTTTTCAGAGTTTTTCATCATAATTGGTAAGGTTATATCTATGAATATTATAATATCTAATCTGAAAATTTCAAATAGATTAAAAGGCAATCTATCATCATCTTTAAATTGTGATGTTAACAGCTTTATAGTTAAATTAGGCAATGACAAATGGCTAAAGGTTGTCTATGAAAAAGCTCTTTTATATGACAAAGATAATTGAATCCACAGAGAAGAAAATCATAAGATGAAAATTATTTGGAAAATTCATCATGAAGCGTGTCATTATATTAATTTCCAGAAAAAAATATTTATTTATTTATTTATCTATTTATTTATTTATTTATTTTTCTATTATTTACCTATCGCTAATGAGTTTGTCTTTTTCAGCCCAGGCAGGTTAAGACATTAATGATGTCTAAAAAATCTACCAAAAGTTAGATTTTAACCTTGTCACATTCTGTATAAGGCTTATTTCTGACAATATTTCTGACATGTTTGTAATGCAAGATGAGGTGATTATTTTTCTTTTCTTTTCTTTTCTTTTCTTTTCTTTTCTTTTCTTTTCTTTTCTTTTCTTTTCTTTTCTTCTCTTCTCTTCTCTTCTCTTCTCTTCTCTTCTCTTCTCTTCTCTTCTCTTCTCTTCTCTTCTCTTCTCTTCTCTTCTCTTCTCTTCTCTTCTCTTCTCTTCTCTTCTCTTCTCTTCTCTTCTCTTCTCTTCTCTTCTCTTCTCTTCTCTTCTCTTCTCTTCTCTTCTCTTCTCTTCTCTTCTCTTCTCTTCTCTTCTCTTGTAATTTGTAAATTACCCATAACATGAGAATATTAAAAAAATAATTCATTACCATTTTTCTTGGCATAAACCAACGGCCAGACGAGTAAAAGATATTATTACAAATATAATGTGGGAACACATTTGATTTACTTTCATAACAAAGAGCCGTGTATTAAAGATAGATGAGATGTTGCGCCTCATACTTTTAAATGACACTAGCTATAAAGGAGAGCTAGCTGCAGATGCTGAATCAATATCCCACTGATTTATGGAGCTAAACCATAAATTGATATGCACACTGAGATATATATATCTCAGTTATGTATATGAACACAAGAAAACACACATTAAACAACAGTAATAGTGTTTATAGTTTTCAGGTAGAAAACAAAGATATGACTGCTAAAACCAACTACATATGAAATACTTGTGACAAAAAAAAAAGGAGACCTATACCTCCAAAACTTAAATCCTTCAAGCATATTACAATGCAAGAGAAAGGGAGTCTAGCAGTCCACAGTAATTCTCTTGAATATATTCTTCCAGAGACACCGAATGTTAAATCTGTCTTTATTAATTTTGCTTTTTAATTAAAAGTAAATAACCTTATTAGAATAATGTTATTCAACTGTTCAGATCTGTTTTCTCTAACAGACACAAACACTAAGGTCTCTGCATAGGGAGACCATTCCACCAATCAAAAAACAAAGGAAAGGTCAAGGTCAGCTTTTATATTTCATATTAAGCATACTTTGTTAGTGCTGTTAAATTACTTTTCTGTGGATTAGATTTCTGTTAACTGGTTGATTTTTGCATTTCATTTGCTCAGATCATTATTAACGTTGTGATAAACACTCGTGAAACACAGCTTCCTTGGCTTATAGACTGTCACGGTGATGCTCAGATAAATCTTTTTATTGGTAATCTGTCTGTGAAGTAAGTTTGAGATGAGGAATAACCAAACCATGAATGAACATGCTAAAACAATTAGAATGTGTCCCTAAGTCTTCTTTCATCAAACTCATTATACAGAAGAGCAAGAAAGCTGTAACTCCCAACTGTTTTTGAGAAAGAGGACACAGCCTCTCCTTCCTTGCCATAGTTTTGCTACTATCAGGCAATGCCATGATGTACTTACATCTTCAAGATTTTTTTGTTGTTTGGTTGTTTTTTAATAAACTGCATGTTTTGAAATGTAATGAAAAATTATCAAGTGGTTATCATCCCTCAGATAGTCACTGCAATAAACAGGTATGTGTATTTTGGATGTCATGTGTCTCTCTGAAAAGCAACATTAAAGTATATGTACATATATATCCTCATACAAAGTTTAGACTATTTAGCATACCTAAATATGATATATATAGGAATGACCAGATACCTAAGAAAAATTTTAAGATTTTCTCAAACAACTCTGCTGTGAAATGATTGTTTAACTATGAACTTGATGTCTGGCCATAAATACCACAGGTCTCACTGTCTGAACCAGAATGTTGTATTAGAAGGAAAATGACGTAAAATGCTTAACTTCAAATATGTCAGTGTGAGTAAGCTTTTAGAGGTTCCCCAAAATGATGGATCCTTCCCTGATTTACCTTTCATAGACAAAGAAGCTGTTAATCTAAAATTGTGTTTATAAGTAATAACTAACTAACTAACTAAATAAAAGCAAATTGTCGGTACTGGTGTCTAGTTCAAGATGAGATGTATAAGTTCAAGATGAGATGTGTAACTTTGCAAAGTCCACTGTGTTGGCTATACCTGTATACTTCAACAGTATATGTAGGAGCTTAGCTTACATATAGATACCCACAGATAGGCATCTTAATCTGTAAATTTAATAGTAATATTGATATTGCAGTATGAAAAGTATTATTATGAGGGACTTTAAAGTTGATGAGTGGGATACAGTGCAATTTTTATCAAACTCTGTGAGTAATCGGAAAATGAGGCAGTGGACACAGCATAAGGATTTAAGCAGAATAAAGCACAGCATTCATTTCTCAGTATTTAGTATCTTTTTTTTTTTTTTTTTTTTTTTTTTTTTTGTCTCAGAAATCAAGGAAAACAATATACTTTGAATGCTCCTTGTCTCCAATATAATATAACAAACTCTCAGTTTCTTGAAACGGGTAAGGTTTCAAGATGTTTTCAAAAGCCAGTGTTGCAGTGGTGTCAGTGTTTCTTTTTCTTTCTTTCTTTTTCTTTCTTTCTTTTTCTTTCTTTCTTTCTTTCTTTCTTCCTTTCTTCCTTCCTTCCTTCCTTCCTTCCTTCCTTCCTTCCTTCCTTCCTTCCTTCCTTCCTTCCTTCCTTCCTTCCTTCTTTTTTTTTTTTCCATTTTACTTTCTTGTTTTAGTTTCAATTCTTCATTATCTTGACAAAACACAGGAAAGTTGATAAGTATATAATAAACCCTTCTCAAAGCACTTATTTTTACTCTTTAACTGACAACTGAAGTAATTACAATTCTCTCAAACGTCTTGCTAGTTTTTTGTTTGTTTTTCCCCTACCCATACTCAGATCTCATTTAGACAGTCTAGATAGATGAGACATTTTGTAGTGCTTATTGGAGCTTTTCTTCTGCTCTTATCTCCTCCTGCTCCAAGGGCAGCTTTACTACTTTTCCCTATCAACACAAGTCAATTGTTCTAATTAAGAGAAATTAAAGAGAATTATTACTGTGCATCTAGGCCAAAGTGGTTTTTGCTTTACACATGAAGTTTTAAGAACCTAATTATTCTCTGTACCAGTTTCTTGTAGCTACATCAGCAAAAAATAGGGTGAGGTTGCTCTGAGATAAAAAACGGTTCTGCAGATCAAAGGAATGAACACAAAGTTTGCTTTAAATCATATATTTCCTACATCCTGCTGCCATGGAAATTTGGGTAGGTTAATTTTTCTATAGTGTGTTATATTAAGTCATGCATGACTGACAGAACTATATTCTTATCATCCCTTTTCCCTTTTGATGTCCATGCATCATCCAAAGTTTTTGAAATGGTAGCATCCTTATGAAGCTTGTGGAACAAAAAATATTTATTTATTTGTGGACAAGAATTCATGTTCCAATTAAATATGTTTACCCAGTATATGCTTTACTGAATGACAGCATGCTACCAAAGAATAACTTTAGCAAGTGATGGTGACTTTAATTAAGTGAATGTACATACAGCTTCCCAAGCTGGAATATTTTGTATTTAGTACATTTAGCTTACATTAACTATTGAATGTTACACACTTAAGATAAAAATATTTACTTTAAACTTTTCATTAAACTATATCTTAACATAAGTACTTATTGAGACAGTCTTTTTATTGTGTTCAAATGATTCAAGCTTGAAAGACATTGAGTCCTAAACAT
Source organism: Anas acuta (assembly GCF_963932015.1). Lineage (NCBI taxonomy): Eukaryota > Metazoa > Chordata > Aves > Anseriformes > Anatidae > Anas > Anas acuta. The sequence goes on from NC_088979.1 coordinate 87,908,029, forward strand.
AATCTTGTGCATGTTTAAATGAAGAGATTCTTCTTGAATTGCTATCTAAACCAGTTTTGTGACTTATGTGACAGTTTGCTCTTTTTCGCATTTATATTTTACTTCATGATCAGCACTTGACATTAGCACATATACTGTCTGACTGCAAAGCAGTGTTAAATTGAATGGAGAAGGAGCTGTATATTACATTTTGCTGTAAAGTACTTGCACGCAAAAAAATATCATTCTTTTCAGTGGATGATCGTTCCATCATGGCACAAGACTGTGGCTCTGTTCAGATGCTAATGCATATATATTAAGAGCCGTTTCTGTTGAACTTTCTGTGAAAGTGTCAAGACACTTTGTGAGTTGTGGGTGAGTTGACACAAAAGTTTTGGGAGACCTGTGCCCTTGTTGTTGCAGGATGGATGGAGCTCCTAGCTATTTTATAGGTCCACTAATTTTGGCCAAATCAAGAGTTATAATTTTAAGTTAGTTCTTCTGTTTATATTGCAGTAATAATATCCTGTTTTTAAAAATATGACTACTGTTTAAAACTTTTAATGAAGGCTTTAAAACTTACCACATGTCTTTTCAAGGAAAATCATAGTATCATAGAATCATAGAATATCCTGAGTTGGAAGGGACCCTTAAGGATCATCAAGTGAACTCTTGACACAGCACAGGTCTACCCAAAAATTCAGACCATGTGACTAAGTGCACAGTCCAATCTCTTCTTAAATTCAGACAGGCTCGGTGCAGTGACCACTTCCCTGGGGAGCCTGTTCCAGTGTGCAACCACCCTCTCTGTGAAGAACCCCCTCCTGATGTCAAGCCTAAATTTCCCCTGCCTCAGCTTAACCCCGTTCCCGCGGGTCCTGTCACTGGTGTTAATGGAGAAAAGGTCTCCTGCCTCTCGACACCCCCTTACGAGGAAGTTGTAAACTGCGATGAGGTCTCCCCTCAGCCTCCTCTTCTCCAGGCTGAACAGGCCCAGTGCCCTCAGCCGTTCCTCGTACGTCTTTCCCTCCAGGCCTTTCACCATCTTCCTAGCCCTCCTCTGGACACTCTCCAACAGTTTCATGTCCTTTTTATACTGTGGTGCCCAGAACTGCACACAGTACTCGAGGTGAGGCCGCACCAGCGCAGAGTAGAGTGGGACAATCACCTCCCTTGACCTACTAGCGATGCCGTGCTTGATGCACCCCAGGACACGGTTGGCCCTCCTGGTTGCCAGGGCACACTGCTGGCTCATATTCAACTTGCTGTCTACCACGACCCCCAGATCCCTCTCTTCTAGGCTGCTCTCCAGCGCCTCATCGCCCAGTCTGTACGTGCAGCCAGGGTTTCCCCGTCCCAGGTGCAGGACCTGGCACTTGCTCTTATTGAACTTCATGCGGTTGGCGATCGCCCAGCTCTCCAACCTATCCAGATCCCTCTGCAAGGTCTTTCCACCCTCATTCGAGTCCACAACTCCTCCAAGTTTGGTGTCATCAGCAAACTTGCTCAAAATACCTTCTATTCCTACATCCAGATCGTTTATAAAAATATTGAAAAGTACCGGCCCTAAAATGGAGCCTTGAGGGACCCCACTGGTGACCGCCCGCCAGCCTGACGCAGCCCCATTTACCATAACCCTTTGGGCCCTGCCCGTTAGCCAATTGCTCACCCATCGTATGATGTTTTTATTTAGCTGTATGGTGGACATTTTGTCCAGTAGGATCCTATGGGAAACCGTGTCAAAAGCCTTGCTGAAGTCCAAAAAAATCACATCAGCTGGTTTCCCTTGGTCCACCATACGGGTGATCTTATCATAAAAGGAAATCAGGTTAGTTAGGCAGGACCTACCCTTCACAAACCCATGCTGGCTGGGACCAATGACTGCTTTGTCCCCCAGGTGCGCCTCAATAAGTTCGAGAACCATCTTCTCCATGATTTTACCAGGTACTGACGTGAGACTGACAGGCCCGTAATTGTTAGGGTCTTCTTTCTGACCCTTCTTGAAAATCGGCACAACATTTGCCAGCTTCCAGTCTACCGGGACCTCTCCAAATTCCCAGGATCGTTGAAAAATAATTGAGAGAGGTTCCGCGATGACGTCCGCCAGCTCCTTCAGCACCCGGGGATGAATCCCATCCGGACCCATGGACTTGTAGGGATCCAGGTGGAGTAGCAAATCCCACACACGTTCAGGGTCGGTTGGGAGTTTGTCATCCCCACTGTCCCGGTCCTCCAGCTCAGGGCACCCTGAGTCCCGAAGCCCATCATCGGCATTGAAGACAGAGGCAAAGAAGGCGTTAAGCATCTCTGCTTTGCCTATGTCATTGTCTGTGAGGAGACCTTCCCTATCAAGGAGCGGCCTTATGTATTCTTTAGTTCTCCTTTTTCCATTCACATATCTAAAAAAAACCTTTTTATTTTCTCTCACATACACAGCCAGCTTCAACTCTAGGTGTGCTTTGGCCACACGAATTTTCTCCCTACAAACACGAACAGCATTCCTGTATTCTTTCCATGACACCTGGCCCTCCTTCCAGTAGCGAAACACTCTCTATTTCCACTTAATCTCCATTAGAATGTTCCTGGTCAGCCACGCCGGCCTCCTGCCCCGCCTGCCTGACTTGCGATATTTAGGAATTGCCTGATCTTGTGCTTCTAGGAGGCATCACTTAAAGAATGACCAGCACTGGTGGACATCGAGGCCTTCAAGAGCAGTTTCCCAGGGGACCTTGCTGACTAGTTCCCTGAGCAGCCTGAAGTCCACTTTCCCCATATCTAGGGATGAGGTTTTGGTGGCACTTTTCCTTCTGTCACCGTAAATTTTGAACTCAACCACTTCATGGTCGCTATGACCAAGGCGGCCACCAATCACCACATCTCCCACCAGACCCTCTCTGTTTTCTAGCAACAGGTCTAGGAGGGCACGTTTCCTAGTTGGCTCCGTTAGCACCTGCACCAAGAAGTTATCATCTTCTTGGTTATTATACAGAAAAGGTTCTGTATAATAAATTTATTTATTTTATTTTATTTTATTTTATTTTATTTTATTTTATTTTATTTTATTTTATTTTATTTTATTTTATTTTATTTTATTTTATTTTATTTTTTAATTTGTGAGATATATAAATATGTTGGAAAAGACACCAGACAACCTTTGGATATTTAGTTGCAGTGTAAGCATGAAAATAACAGTACCGCTGTCTTCACTGTACAGGACTTCATCGCCAGTACACCAGAGCACAAGTCACCAATTGTAGACCGCTCATACTCTTGCAAACTTTAGCTGTTCTTTATGATAAGGTTCCAGATTTACAAAAATGCAACACTACCGAGTCTTTGTAGTCATTGATAACTGGAGTTCTCCATATACAATTGTTTTTAAAACATCTGCAAAGATGTTTCAAAGATGTTTACCACTACTGACTAGGTCTGAGGCTGCTCATACTAGGTCAGGTCAAAGTTCCCTCTATCCCAGTATCCAGTTTCCACTGGGGACAAATAGTGAGTACAGAGGTCAAAACTGAAGCAAAGGCTGTGCTTGTTCTGAGATTAAGAAGACACTGATGTGCATGTCAGGGCATGTAGGTACTTGTTTGACCTTGTTCTCTATTTAAGCTTGTGAAAGTCTCCTCTTTCTTTAGGATTTTATCTCAGATACTTAATGTACCTCAGATACTAACTTTATCGATAAACCACAAATCTATAGTCCCTTACAAAATTCTTCCTGAGGATTTAATCAAGATGTTCAGAGTTGCTGTGCAATTCTGTGGGTAATTCTCTGGTCTGTTGTATCTACCAAGTACCGACAAAGTTTGAAGAAGAATCTTGGTGTGAACTAAACTTCTAAATACGCGTGCCAGATCAGCTCCCTTGGATTGCTGATATTGCATCAAATTATTTGCTAAAGTAGACGTACTCACTGCCTCCAAACCTCTGATTTCAGTTTGTAATCTCCAGTATGAAAGTAAATTTCAGCTTCTTAAATCTCAAAAATGCACACACTGAAGGAAAACATTAGGACTGCATATATTGTATATGTCTTTCAGCTGTCAGTATTATTAAACCATTCAGGGTCACAAAGATAGTTTTATAATGCAGACAAAAGAATACTACTACTAATAATAAAGGAGATAAATGGGACTCTTGATAGAAAGTCATACACTAATATGAAACAAAAAGATGATTTATGAGTTGAAGTCCTTCCCAGATTACTGAATATACTCTCAATTTTTCAGCTTCCATTTAAGCACAAAACACAGTGTAACTGTGCTAGCAAAATTGTATTGGAACAGACCATTAGCTACAAGTATAATATATCTACTAGAAACTGTATAAAGCTAAAATGAATGCATAGGAGACACAGGGGTACTTGAGAGAAGCAAGAAATCAGGCTGTTTAAATGTGCACATATGAACTGATTTATATATATATATATATATATAAGAGAAAAAAGAAATTTACAAAATGTTGTCTAGAAAGTGTATTATTCTTCCATGGGAAAAGGACAGAAAGTATAGTCATTTAAAGGTATACTAGATGTTAAATTATTGGAGAAGTTGATTTTCCTCTGTTGGAAAAAAAACATTGGCAAGGAGGGTGAATTCTTCTGATTTTGATTCTTCTTCTTCTTCTTCTTCTTCTTCTTCTTCTTCTTCTTCTTCTTCTTCTTCTTCTTCTTCTTCTTCTTCTTCTTCTTCTTCTTCTACATCATCATCATCATCATTTTCTAATTTGTATAATTTTATTACAACTAGAAAGTTATGGAAACAGCACTTATCAGCTTGCTGATTGATCTGGTGTATTCCAGTAATAGATACTCTAAACTTCCCTTCATAAAATTAATTAAACTTTCTTAAAACTAACATAATTTATTTTAGGAAAAGGCATATGGCATCTTGTGGAAGAAATCTGTATAGATGCTGAAGTAACTGCAGTTCTGAACAACTACGTGCAGTTTAAAATAATATATCAATATCTTGTGGACATTCTCTGATAGCTTAAAGAGGTTTGTATTCCATCATTTTGGCTGTTACTACTTCACAGGGTAATAGAGCAAGAGACGTAAGAGGATGTTTGTATGTCAGGAGAAAAAAAAAATCAATGTAAAAGTGACAGAACAAAAGGTCACCAAGTTTTGGCAGTTACACAGTGGCTTTTGAATCTCATTAGCACTACTGTTATCTCACTTTTTTTAATAGTTAGTATTATCTACGGCTGGGCAAATAACAGTTTGGGATTCAGAAGATTTAAGCTGTATTGTTGATCTGTCTTTGACTGTCTAATGTATGGAATGGGAGTGGGTTTATAACAATCACTCAGAAAATGACTAAGTCACTTTATCTAGGAAACCCTGTGAATTGTGTCTAGACATTTTTAGATTTTTGCTGTTTGATACAAAGGGAAGTACTAAATATATTTGGGATGAGACAGCAGTTCTATTATGGTAAAAATAGTTGTTTAAAAGCACTAGGTAGTTTGAGTTCCTTCATGTTTAGATATCTGACTTTTTTTCAGTTTGCCTACAGGACATCTTTTCAGTACTTTCTGAAAAGCAGCCCTGCTCTTCCTTTAAATTACCTCAACAGCAGCACCTCAGTGTAGACACTGCATATAAGTAGCTGAATTTGAACACACCCAGATCATCATCTTTATGAGCTCTCAAGTATCAAAGTGAATAGGGATGATGATTCTAAATTTATGAAATTTATTAAGTGAAACCAAACTACCTTCTCTTTCCTTTTGTTTTCTACCAAGTACTCTCAGCCTCCTAAGTGGGAGACAATAGAAAAATAGTAAGTCACTTTTAACCTTAGGAAACAGGGAAGAAGAGAAGAGAAACAAAATTCAAACAGCATTAAATAATTCCGGTTGTAAAGGGGAAAAACAAACAAATAAAAAAAAATAAAAAAATGAAAATGTAAATAAATTATATGGTGAGATAAATAATGTAATCTCATCACTTCAGATTGTGTTAAGTCTCCATAGAACTACCGCTGGGAGAAGACACCACAAAATAGCAGGAAAAAGACTTGTTTAAGTCCTAGAGCAAAAAACACTATGTTTTTGTAAGACTCAGTGGCTCAGAAGACAGAAATAATAATTACTATCAGCAACAGGTTTCCCAGCTCTAAGGCAGATGAATTTGGAAAAGTGACAGTAGTGAATGGCTGGAAACAATGCTAGTGACAAGGCATCTTCCAGGCTAGTGTCAAAATGATGGATGATGCCTTATATATCAAGAATTTCTATTTCAGAAATCTCTGTAGTTTACATTGTCATAGAATCATAGAATCACTAAGTTTGGAAAAGACCTAAAAGACTATCTGGTCCAACCATCACCCTACTACCAATGTCACCCTCTAAACCATGGCCATAAGCACCAGGTCCAACCTTTCCTTACACACCCCCAGGGACGGTGACTCCACCACCTCACTGGGCAACCCGTTCCAATGCCTGACTGCTCTTTCTGAGAAGAAATGTCTCCTAATTTCCAACCGAAACCTCCCCTGGCACAACTTGAGGCCATTCCCTCTAGTCCTATCACTAGTTACCTGTGAGAAGAGGCAGACCACCAGCTCCCCACAACTTCCTTTCTGGTAGTTGTAGAGAGCAATAAGGTCTCCCCTGAGTATCCTCTTCTCCAGACTAAACAACCCCAGTTCCTGAGCTGCTCCTCAAAGGACTTGTGTTCCAGGCCCTTCACCAGCTTCGTAGCCCTTCTCTGGACACATTCCATGGCCTTGATGTCCTTATAGTGAGGGGCCCAAAACTGAACACAGTACTTGATATGTGGCCTCACTAGAGTAGAGTACAGGGGGACAATCTGGTTCTACTGCCTACACTATTCCTGACAGAAGCCAGGATGCTGTTGGCCTTCTTGGCCACCTGGGCACTCTGCTGGCTCATGTTCAGGCAAGCACATATATCTAAATCTCAGCTGATCTTATCTCATTAACAGCACTAAGTTCACAATTTCTTCAACCTTTGTCATTTCTTGCCCTTTGTAACTATGTGTAATAGAGATGTGAGTGAATCTATTCACATCTCCACATCTAAGATCTCAGTCAAGTTCTGCAGTGGGTCCAGTCATCATCACCTCTTGATCCAATGATTCATTGATTTAAAGGATATTTTAAAAACAGTCTAAAACCATGTTTTATGTGAAAACTACCGAATCAGATCCATCCTTGACAGAATGAGTAATGAGTAGAGCGTATAACTCCACCTATAACTTCAATTTGTAAGTCCAATCAGTTTAGAAAATTCCTTAAATAACTCTTCCATAACTCTTCCATCTGGCTCATGTAGTTGAGGAGCTCCTTGTCGTGGTTTAACCCGGCCGGCAGCTAAACACCACTCAGCCGTTTGCTCACCCTCCCCCCTCCCTCTCTGGGACGGGGGAGAGAAACGGAAAGTGAAGCCCGTGAATTGAGATAAAGTCAGTTTAATAAGACAGGAAAAGAATAATAACAAAAATAATAGTAACAATAATACTAATACTAATACTAATACTAATACTAATACTAATACTAATACTAATACTAATACTAATACTAATACTAAAACACTAATACTAATACTAATAATAATAATACAATGATGATAATAGTACTACTACTAATAATATGTACAAACAAGTGATGCACAATGCAATTGCTCACCACTCTCTGACCGACGCCCAGCCTAACCCCGAGCAGTCCGGAACCCGCCCCCCGGCTAGCCACCCCTATATATTGTTTAGCATGACGTCAGATGGTATGGAATACCCCTTTGGCTAGTTTGGGTCACCTGTCCTGGGTCTGTCACCTCCCAGCTCTTACTGCACCCCCAGCCTGCCCGTTGGCAGGACAGAGCAAAAGGCTGAGATGTCCTTGGCTTAGTATAAGCACTGCTCTGCAACAATTAAAGCATCGGGGTATTATCAGAACTCTTCTCATCCTAAGCCAAAACACAGCATTCCACCAGCTACTAGGAAGAAAATTAATTCTGTTCTAACTGAAACCAGGACATCCTTCATGTATTTGCTTCTCCTTTCTTGAAACCATTTGTACTTTTGCTCTCAGCCACATCCCAAACTTGCAGCTCTTGAGAGATACTAATTGGGAAACACTGGGGACAAAAGTACATTATAGAATCAGGTTTACTATAGTATCTATTCAGATATTACTACTTATTCGGATATTAATACCGATTCAGATATTAAAGGTGTGCTATGACTTGCTTCCTCCCAGTACCCCCAAATTAAATATATATATATATTTTTTAATAAACATACTAACAAACAAACCAAATAAAAAACAGATTTGTCTTTAAAAACAAAGACACTATAAAATATTTAGAAGTGAAATGAGACCATGACTCAATCCACTGATTTCCAAATGACTTCTTTTATCTCTGTTCTTGTTTCCTTAATACTTAGGTCAGACTAGTGTTTTGGTTTGCTGTCTTGAAAGAACCTCCAGGTACAAGGAAAAAACTATTCCTCAGATGTTTACTTGAAAATTTGCATGTGGGAGAGAGGAAAGAGGGACCCCTGAGGTTTTAAGTTAATAATGCTTGTGATTCATGAAACAACAATTAAAAAAAAATATAATAAAATAAAAACACAAAACTGTCACAAGCTATGGGATATGGATTTCAATTCCTTTTATAGCAAAGAAATAATTAGGATGGGATATTATTTTTTTAACAATTGCAAAGTTTACATGTACACAGTCTATCTTGAAACTAGCTGTCAGTGGAATTAAATAAGAACTTGTAAGATACAATTCATCTGACCTATTTTAGACTCCCCTTGTGTTAACTCCAAAGGACATTTAGATCAATAGGTCAAAAGAAAATATCTACATTACAGATTTCTTCACTTGTTCAGGTGACTTCTACATCTTCTCTGGATCCTGAAGGACCTGACCTTACTATGACAAGGACAGTTTGGAGCATGTGTGGAAGCATGGATGTGACTAGTAATTGAAACAAATAACTACTCTACCTGTAAAGCTGTGGCATTCCTGGTTGAATAAATGGACTGACATTTCAAAGTTGCAGTATTCTCTATAGGAGGCCTGAAAATCTCCCTACACTTTTCAGTGCCTTAATTCCTGTACCTGATAACACTTTGCAGGAGGCAAAGCTATATTTTAAGAATTTTGTTTGTTTGTTTATTATACCATATTTTCAACCTCTGTATTAGAACAGACTATTGGAGTGAATCACATTTGGTAATGTGCAATACATCGCAGCTGTATACCAAATTATGTTCTGAGACTGTTTCACAAACATTTTTTTGTTTTGTTTTAATACTTCACCTACTTCTAAAAAAATATGCTGCTTAGCTTTAGGAGCTGAGTTGAAGAACTATAGAGATCCTTCAACAACCTGTGTATTTCCTGCTATTAGGCAAAATTCCATTTTTATTATTTTAATTTTAACTTATAATAAAGATTAGAAAATCATATTCCCACAGAGATGAGTACAGTCTAAAATTGGCACAGCTAGGGGTTGCTGTAGATTCTAAAGAAGACAGAGCTGCCTCATTTGGTTTTAAAATGGATGCATTGAATATAGCACATGTAGGGAAGAATTAACTAACTGTAGCAAAATGTTTTTCTCAACTGCTTCTCTCTGCTGGAAATCGCACTATTATACTTAAAAAAAACTAAGTTAATGAGAAAGCCTCTAAGCTGAAAAAGCAATACTTCTAATCATTTCAGTCCCAGTTTAATACACAATTTTATAAAACAGAACAGCCTTCTTTATCCCAAATCTAGATTGAAATATGTTCTTTTCAAATTTTGATCCATTATTTTGCTGTAGATTCTTACAGTGCTCTGCTACTCACACTGGCATCTGAATCAGCAAATCAGCTCTTGTAGCACTCTGGAGACAAAAGTGAATGTAAATGTAAAACAGTGCAGTGAAAAAAGCTGGAGTTAAGACGGAGAACATACTGGGGTGTGACAACAAGCAATACAGCATGCCTGAAAAACATGGAATGCCAGTAAGAGAGAAAGGAAATATTGCATGGATACACACGTTAGCAAGACCTAGTAGCTGGGGTAAGTGAGAAATACTGCCAACTTCAATAACAGTCCTACTTGACCAAGAGTAATTTTGTTCAGCCAGAGGCACATGATACTGCAATATAGTAGAGGTGGTGGCCTTACTCTTCTTCTTAAGGCACTGTGGAATACTAGGGCAAGAGAGCATTAGGTTTTCTGAGTGTGGTATTTAGAGTATCTAATACTAGTCATTTAAAAATTGGGTGTCCAGTTCAAAAATATCTAAATCCTCTCTGTTATCATATGTAATATCTCTGTTCACTGAGGTGAACTTACCTTTATCTAGGCTCATGTCTAAGATGGGATAATCACCTTTGGGTGATGTCTCTCTCTTGCCCGTATGTATATAGCAATTTGAGATGTTTAACTTCTAGATAGTGAAAGACAGTAAATTAAATCTTGTCAAATTTGGTCAACAGGGAAGTAGAATAAGAGATGGAGCGAATTCTCTCATTAATTTTTGTAGTATTTTTCTCTGCTACCTAATACTTAACTACAAAAGATTAATATTCATTTTTGCTAGCAGCACATACAACACATGGAATAAACAGTGTCTTATTTGGGTGGGGAAATAAATAAATAAACGCACACACAGACACACACAAACAAAAACTATTGTAAACATATCGAGAAACATTTATATTTCAAAATGATGAAAAAATTGAGAAAATCTGTGTACCTGAAAGGCCTGGAAGCCATTTCATTTGTAAGTCTTTTTATTGAAAGTAAAAAACTCACAAAATATTTTTCTGTTCCATGTTTTATCCTATGATATGACAAAAAGGAAAGTGAAGAGGCAGATGGGATTTCCTGAGGGAAAATGCACCCCTATTCCTTCCTGATGCTCCCTCCCAAAGAGGTAATGTGTCAGAGTTTGGCTGCTGTACTGGGATGTGGATGAGAAATTTGTTTACATGCAAAGTAGATCGACCTGACTTTATGACAGGTATGAAATTATATCTAAACTTCTTCTGGAGGAGGTGAAAGGGGAATTGAAGGTTAGCCATAGTCTTTGTTGATGGGCTCGAAAACATGTAGGGTATAGCTTACATTGCTTGATAGCACAATCACTTTATATTATTATTATTATTATTATTATTATTATTATTATTATTATTATTATTATTATTATTATTATTATTATTATTATTATTATTATTATTATTATTATTATTGATAATGATTATTATTATTATTATTATTATTATTATTATTATTATTATTATTAATGATAATGATAATAATAATAATAATAATAATAATAATAATAATAATAATAATAATAATAATTTTATTTTCTATCATAGTTTCAGTGTTTATAAAGGTTTGATTTCACACTGCATTTGCACACTTGCATTACTGAACCAAATTATTTCACTATTGACAAAAAGTGTGTTTTCTTATAGTCTATATGCTGTTTCATTACCACTTTTACAGAGGCAGAAATTTTACATCCAAACATACTTTATGGAATGCAATTTCTGTTGTGACTGTAGCCAGACCTTTGATGGATAGACACTTTTAGGCACTTGCTTAGATAATATTTAAGTATTAGATCATATAATTTTATACAGTTATGTAATAATGTCGAGATCTATGGGGATTACTATTGAAGTGTGTTGTTTTCACAACTAATATTTAATAAGATAAGCTCTTTATGTAACAATTTGAATACTCATTTTTATAAAATAAAATAAGAAAACAATAAAAATAAAATTAAAACAATTATTTAAATTGAGAAAAAATAACATCTGTACATATTAATATATTGTATACTTACAATATGAGTTATAATTTGGTTTGAATACCACATGTTTTAGATAATGCAAGCATAAAACAGAGAGGCAAGCTAATAAGATTTGTGCAGAGTGTTCTTTTAGAAACAAAACAACAAAACAAAACAAAACAAAACAACTATATAAGCTATTCAAGCTGGGCGCTCTTCAAGAGGGAAATCTTAATGGCGCAGGAGCGGTCTGTCCCCATGTGCCCAAAGATGAGCCAGCGGGGAAGAAGACCAGACTGGCTCAACAGAGAACTGTGGCTTGAGCTTAGGAGAAAAAAGAGGGTTTATAATCTTTGGAAAAGTGGGCAGGCCACTAAGGAGGACTATAAGGATGTAGCGAGGCTGTGCAGGGACAAAATTAGGAAGGCCAAAGCTCATCTGGAGCTCAATCTGGCTACTGCCGTTAAAGATAACAAAAAACGTTTTTATAAATACATCAACACAAAAAGGAGGACAAAGGAGAATCTCCATCCTTTACTGGATGCAGGGGGAAACTTAGTTACAAGAGATGAGGAAAAGGCGGAGGTGCTCAATGCCTTCTTTGCCTCAGTCTTTAGCGGCAATACCGGTTGTTCTCTGGATACCCAGTACCCTGAGCTGGTGGAAGGGGATGGGGAGCAGGATGTGGCCCTCACCATGCACGAAGAACTGGTTGGTGACCTGCTACGGCACTTGGATGTGCACAAATCGATGGGGCCGGATGGGATCAACCCAAGGGCACTGAGAGAACTGGCAGAGGAGCTGGCCAAGTTTGCTATTTGCTCAATGGAAATTTTTAATCAATTACGTGAGTTTTTTGGATATAATTTAACCTAACCTATGTTAGTAATCTGTTTTAAATATTATACTACAGAATATGCTCCTGTTCAATTGATGAAAGTGAACTGTCCATAGAATCATCACTATTGTATATGTGAAGTTGTGCACCACTTAACAATTTTTGGAGACTTTAACATCAACTCTGTGTTGTGGACTTTATTTTAATCAGTGACAAGAAGAACATTCTAGAGTAAAATAAAATAGAATCCCAGAAAAGGATAAATTGTATCTCCAGGACATAAGCTTGTCTTACATCTAGTTTCCCATTCTTTGTCAGGATGGAGATAAAGAGTTCTGGCCATTTGTTCAGATTTGGTCGCTGAACATTTGAGGATTAACCCTACATGTTTGAGTTGTGTCTAAGATGTGTTGAACATAATGCACTTGTATGATATTGAATAATTATTCTGGAGAATTATACATATGCAATCAATTGCCTAGACAAACTTAACATGGAAAAATTACCTTTTCTGAGAATGAATAACAGCTAAAAATCTCTCCAAATATGTCAGAACCCTCTTTTGTTTGGGCTTGTTTACACATAAGAACCAGTTTGTGTGTGTACTGGCATAAAAAGCTTACTATATAGGCACTGTACTGTTCACATATCTGTGAAGAAATACAGCAATCTACAGGTGAGTCACTATCCTGAAAGTCAGGTTTGTGTCCATTTTAAGTGCATCACAAAAGGTGTAACTATCCAGCTCTTGTAGAACTAAAGTCTGGAGGAAAGCAAAGTCTCCCTGTAAAAAAGGTGGTTCAGAGGCTTCAGTAACCCTGTGCACTCAAGGTCAAAAAAGTCTCCAAGGGCTTCTCAGTGTCAAACATTACCATGCCAAAAGGCATGACAGATTTTTGCCCACATAAGTGGGCAAATAACAAATTACCACTAGGGATAATAAAATTTTCCCTCTGTCATAGTACATGTGAGGACAAATTTTAATGTTATTTTGTTTACTAGTACTAAAGTACAATGAAGTCAGAAAGCAGCACTCCTGAGAATCAGAATCTGCTATTGGTATTGGACATGTAGTGCCACTGGCTTCTAAAGAGATCAATTCTAAAGGAAGATAATATCCAGTATGAGAAAAAAAAATATAAATAATAATAATAATAATAATAATAATAATAATAATAATAATAATAATAATAATAATAATAATAATAATAATAATAATAATAATAATAATAAAGAATATAAGCTTCAGAAATTTCACAGTTTTATCCATAGGGAAACATTATTAGCATCCAAATTTTACTTCCAGCAAAATAATCCTGAATGTTTCAACCACTAACTCCTTCCACTGAACCCACAATTCTGGTGGAATTTGAATGTATCTTTCAAAAAGACAGTTAATCTTAACTTAAAGACTTTAAATGATGGTAAGAGCACCACAACCCTCAGCAAATTGTTACACAGTTTAATAACATTTTACTGCTGAGGGAATCTACCTAATTTTAAACTCTGATTTTATTAAGGTTCTAACTCCATCCACTGGTTTACATTCTCCCATTATCTGTAACATTAAATAGACTTTACTACCAAAAACTTTCTTCACATGAGCAGCTGCAGACTACAAACAATTCATAGAATCACAGAATCACAAAACTGAAGAGGTTGGAAGGGACCTCGAAAGCTCATCAGGTCCAACCCCCCTGCCAAAGCAGGTTCCTCAGAGCAGGCTGCCCGGGTAGGCGTCCAGACAGGCCTTAAATATCTCCAGAGAAGGAAACTCTACAACCTCCCTGGGCAGCCTGTTCCAGTGCTCCGTCACCCTCACCGTGAAGAAGTTCTTTTGCATGTTGGTGTTGAACTTCCTGTGCTCCATCTTGCAGCCATTACTCCTTGTCCTGTCCTGACAGACCACTGAAAAGAGGTTGGCCAAATCCCTCTGTCTCCCACATCTCAGGTATTTATACACATTGATGAGATCTTCTCTCAATCTTTTCTCCAGGCTGAACAGACCCAGGTCTCTCAGCCTTTCCTCATAAGGAAAATGCTCCAGGCCCTGTGTCATCTTTGTGGCCCTTCGCTGGACTCTTTCCAGATCCCCGTCTTTTTTGTACCAGGGAGCCCAGAACTGGACATAGTACTCCAGGTGAGGTCTGACCAGGGCGGAGTAGTGGGGAAGGATCATCTCCCTTGACCTGCTGGCCACACTCCTTTTAATGCATGCCAGGATCCCATTAGCCCTCTTGGCCACGAGGGCACACTGCTGGCTCATGGTCAACCTGTCGTCCAGGTTGACCCCCAGGTCCTTCTCCTCAGAGCTCCTGCCCAGTAGGTTACCCTCCAGCCTGTACTGATAACATGCAGTTGTTCCTTCCCAGGTGCAGGACGCTACACTTTCTCTTATTAAACCTCATTTGGTTTCTTCCTACCCATCTCTCCAGCCTGTCCAGGTCTCACTGAACGGCAGCACAGCCTTCTGGCGTGTCGGACACTCCTCCCAGCTTTGTGTCATCAACGTACTTTCTGGGGGCAGACACTATTCCCTCTCCAAGGTCATCGATGAAGATGTTGAACAAGACTGGACCCAGCACCAACCCCTGGGGAACACCGCTAGTCACTCCAGCCAGACTCTGCTCCTCTGATCACCACCCTCTGAAATCAGCCAGCCAGCCAGTTCTCAACCCACCTTGCCATCCACTCATCTATCCCACACTTTCTCAGCTTTGCTAGTAGGATGTCATGGGAGACACTATCGAAAGCCTTGCTAAAGTTGTCTCCCCTCATCTACTCAGCTAGTGATGCCATCATAGAAGGCAACGAGGTTGGTCGAGCATGACTTCCCCTTGATGAATCCATGCTGACTACTCGTCACAACCTTCTTTTCCAATTGCTTGGAGATGGCATCCAGAACAAGCTGCTCCAACACCTTTCCAGGGACAGAGGTGAGACTGACTGGCCTGTAGTTTCCCAGATAAAGTTTTTCAACTTTACATTATCCTTTGAGCTCTTTTCTAAATCATTTTCAAGCTGCTGACATCACTTTTACACTCTTGAAATCAGAACTGTGTATTCCAATATGTTTTTGTTCAATAAGGTCTTGTTAATATTGTGGATAGCACTAATGGTCTTACACCTACTTCTTACTCTCATCTTTATAAAAACAGACTGTTCAGAGACACAAAATCACTTTATGACCTTAGGTTCATATGCTTATACCCTGTGACCTCCAACCACTCTACTGGTTCATATGCTTATGCCCTGTGACCTCCAACCACTTTGCTGGGACAGGTGATGGTACTTTTGAAATTCTGTAATTTTTTTAGGTAGATATTATTGGGTTATACTTTTAAATAAGTTTCAAACAATATCATAATAAGAATTTTTATATACATGTACTTATATATATATATAATTTAACACATTGAAAAAAACAAACTGCTCTTATGCATGTTATCTCAAGAATAAAGCCATTCACTAACTGAATAGACAAAGATTTCATGCTAGATATAATTAATACTTGTATTAATTATCAAAATTTTCCTAATTAATTAGAAAAATTATCAAGTGGTTATAAATCATTGCTTACTAGAAACAATTTTCACTTGGGAAATATTAAGATTAGAATCACAAGGTTTAGCTGAATCTCAGTCATTAAATGCATAAAATACTCTAAACTTCCTCAGGTAGACATTGCAATCTGTCCTGAATAGGTCTGAAGAGCAAAAGTATTAAACTGCAGATGGGAGTCCAATTATGGTTTGAAATTATGAAAATTATGTTTTGAAACATCTTTTTGATATCTAGAAAACTTCAATTTATACTCAGCCTGAGAGGAAATCATTCCACCTTCTCCAAGTGAGTAAACAAGACAAACAGGAAGCAGATTTTCTCAGAATTTCTTTAACAATATTTTTACTAACCATGTTCTCGTGCCGAAGCAGCAGAGAGATACTATATGTATAGTATCTCTCTGTATATCTATATATATGATAGATAACTATATATATATATATATATATAAATAGAGAGAGAGAGAGATGTATATCTCTATATAGGATAGAGATACTATACATAATTGTTAGTCACAGCAGGGATAGAGCAGAGTTTTTACCTTCACAGAATTTTGGCAATTTATGCTATGAGACTTGTTAAATTAAAGTTTGAGTCGTTGGATGAATTGTTTTTGTTCTGATGCAAGAGGTTTTGAACATGATCTTACAGTTGTTATTTTCAGGGGGGGAAAAAAAAAAAAGTAAAAAATAAATGTTCTTGGCTTCTACTGCAGTGATTACCTGTTCTCCAGAGGGCTAGACTGAACTTTTCCTCATTGTCCTCAGCATCATTTTGTGGTTTCCTTCTTGTGGCTGAGAATCTAGAGAACATATTTTCCTCTGTGATATACTTATCCCTACTTCTCACTTCTCACTCTGCTGCACGTGTGTCTTTGAGAGATGGACAAAGGCTAATGATTAGTTCGTGTTACTGATTTGTACCCTATAAGTTCTCCCTCTGTGGAACCTTAACTGAGTTTGTTGACAACTGAGTAAGAGAATTATCTCCCTTATTTTTCTTTGGATTCATTATGGACACACAAATAAACAAACCCCAGGACAAGAGCCATCAGGAATTACAGTGATAGGATGGTGCTTTCCTATTACTACATTGTCTCTTGTCATACACATCCAAGAAGACCCTACTGGTTAGAGAAGCCAGCCTCATGTTGTCCCATTCTATACCATTCCAAACTGGTCCTTAAAGAGCAATACTCTAGTTGTTCAGCAGTTCATATTGCTTCAATATTACTGACATCTTGTTATTTTGAAATAACCTCTCCTTTTCACACAGATGAGAGGAACTGCTGCACATCTACATTTTGTAGAGCTGTGTGAAACTGAATTCCTGCTGAAAGCACTGTACTCAGTTTCTGTTTGATTTTTTATCAGTGTTCTGCTTGCACCTGTTGAGATCTTCTATGAAAGCCAGGTTATAAAAGATCATAAACCTCAAACAGTATTAAAAATTTTCTTTTGTTTTTACACATAAAATATATGTAGAGCCCTGAACAGCTCAAATAATTGCAAACAAAATTTTAGCTCATGGTTCACAGACTCTGCAGAGCAGAGGCAAATCTTATGGAATTTCTAGGGTCTGCACAGCCTTCCAGCTCATCTGTAACTTTTGTCAAGTTACACTTCTATGCTTAAAGTTCTGAATTGTGCTAAAAAGTAACCCTTTCCATAGACAAATAAGAGATTTCTAACACTGTAGAGGTCGAAAATATATCCCGTGGGATCTATGTTGCAACTGAAAATATAGTGATCCTAGTTGATCCTAGGTATTATTATTATTATTATTATTATTATTATTATTATTATTATTATTATTATTATTATTATTATTATTATTATTATTATTTTAAGAAAGCAAAACATTTATGTTAAGAAACATTCAAAACTACAAATATTTCTATGGATTACCTATCAAAACACCACAGGATCAATATTTCCTGTGCATCTGCACAGCACTGTCCTAAACTGAATGCAAATGCTGCACTGCTCCATTCTGAGAAATATCATGCCTGTCAGGGTCATAATAAAGCTTTGTTAGCCTTCTGTGCAACCGTATTACATAATAGACTTTACCAGCTGTCCATCTTTAAGGTATCTGGAATAAATTCTATAATGTTAGTAGGTTTTACCTCATGATTTTGAATGATAATGTGTTATTTTGCTGAAAATACATTTCTTCACATTTTTCTCAACTAAATAACTTTAGGCCAAATTTCTAAACTCCATATAAATATGAAAACTTAATAAATAATAAATACAATAAATTGTATTACTTCTATGTATTTATGCTACTGATATTTATTGTCTTTCCTGTTTCACATATCAGTAGTAAACACAATTCATGTGAGAATCTTTCCATCTTCCACAGCAAAAATTAAGATATTAATCAGAATGGACAATAAAATCCATTCCTATGGAAAGCCATGACCTCCAGTCATCAAAATGTTATTTACCTTATGATTACCCTAGTCGTCTTTTGAACAACATGAAAAGATTTGTTGATATTTCCTGCACAGAATCATGCCCTTTATAAAATGACCAGTGTCTTTTATCAGGAATCAGAAAGGAAAAGCATTTGTGAGAATGCCACAATTAACTATTTATAGTTACTATGGAAACAAATGAGAATTAAATAAACACCATTGCTTCTGTGATTATTCTTCTATTCATTTGACAGTGCATTGACCATGAAAGTGCCTTTAATCACCTTTTCTTTCAAATATTAATATATTTTGATGGATTTCACATTGAAAAATATTCTGTTTAAGGACAATAAAGGGAGTGATAGGAAGGTTTAAATTGAGCTAAAATAAATAAATAAATAAATAAATAAAAAACACTAATAAGTCTCACCTCTGTGCCTGGCAAGAACATGCAGCAGATCATCCTGGAAACTATGCTAAGGATCATGGAAAACAAGGAGGTGACTGAGGACAGCAAACACGGCTTCACTAAGGGCAGATCATGCCTGACAAATCTGTTGGACTTGTCTGTTGGAGTTACAGCATTGGTGGATAGGGGAAGAGCAACAGAAATCATCTACCTGGATTTGTGTAAAGTATTTGCCACTGTCCCAGATTGGAGAGACATGTATTTGATGGATGGACCACTCAGTGGGTAATGAATTGGCTGGATGGTCACACTGAAAGAATTGTGATCAACAGCTCAATGTCCAGGTGGAGATCAGTGACTAATGGTATTCTTCAGGAGTCAGTATTGGGACTGGCACTGTTTAACATGTGTCTGTGACATGGACGGTGGGATTGAGTGAACCTTCAGCAAGTTTCTCAAAGACACAAAGTTTTGTGGTATGGTCAACATGCTGGAAGGAAGGTTTACTATATAGATGGACCTTGAGAGGCTTTAGAGGTTGGCCTGTATGAAGCTCTTGAAGTTCAACAAGGCCAAGTGCAAGGTCCTGCACCTGGGTCAAGACAATCCCTAGCACAAATACAGCCTGGGCAGAGAATGGATTGAAAGCAGCCCTGGGAAGAAGGACCTGGGAGTGTGGGTCGATAAGAAGCTCAACATGAGCTGGTAATGTGGACTTGCAGCCCAGAAAGCCAACCTTATCTGGGGCTGCATCAAAAGGATCATGGCTAGTAGGTTGAGGGAAGTGATTTTGCCCCTCTGCTCTGCTCTCATGAGACCCCACCTGTAGCACTGCATTCAGCTCTGGGCCCGTCAGCACAAGAAGGACACGACCCTATTAGAACGAGTCCAGAGGAGGTCCACAAAGATGATTTAAGGGGCTGGAGTACCTCTCCTATGAAGACAAACTGAGGGATCTGGGGTTATACAGCCTGGAGAATAAAAGACTTCATGGTGACCTTATTGCAACTTTCTACTACCTAAAGAGAGTCTACAGGAAAGCTGAGAAGAGACTCTTTGTCAGGGAGTGTAGTGATAGGACACAGGGGAATGGCTTTAAACTGAAAAAGGGTAGATTTAGATTAGACTTTAAGAAGAAGTTCTTTACTCAGAGGGTTGTGAGGCACTGGAACAGGTTGCCCAGAGAAACTGTGAATGCCTCATCCCTGGAAGTGTTCTAGGCCACGCTGGATGGGGCTTTGAGCAACCTGGTCTAGTGGGAGGTGTCCCTGCCCATGGCAGAGAGGTTAGAATTAGATGATCTTTAAGGTCCCTTCCAACCCAAACCTTTCTATAATTGTATCAGCTATAAACACAAACAAAGTACAATATAAGAAGTCTTGCATGTCTTACAGAACAAATCCCAGAGTAGATAGTGAAGCACAAAATGGTGATGCTCTTTGCCACAAGTCCTTTCCAATTATTAGTATTAGTATTATTAGTATTTTAAATGTATGAAGATGACCTTGCTATTGTGGAAAACAACAACAACAACAAACAAACGGCTCTGCAGAGCTTGTGGGACTGCATGGATTAACTATGTCACTGGTGTCAAGTGGGAAGCTTACCATGCTGTGCTGAGTCTGGAAAAATATTTTTATGACCTGAATAACTTAATCAGGATGCATTATACTTTTACCTTCTCCTTGCTAACAGTACAAACATCATAAATACAATAATATGCATGGGAAAGATTTCAGACACGTTTTTCTTTACTAATGAATATTCACCCAATCATTGTCAAATCTCGTTGCAGACACTCATGAAATTAACTCCTTAGATGTTAATTGGTAGAGAAAATACCATTAAAAAGTTGCATTCTTCTTCATCCACACCTACCTAGCCAGTTTTAAACTAAAAAATAGTCATTGTATCTTTTCACATGGTTTTGAGACATATAATATACATAAATATATGTACATACAAATAAAAATTTCATATATATATATAATCACTTTCTAGTCCAGTTTACTAAATGATTCTTGCTTTGTCAGAATTTATATTTTTGTTTACACTTTATTTTCGTATAATATTACGTATTATATGAAAAAAAAAATATTGTTTACATATATAACCTGATACTTATCCATTGAAAAAAAATAATCTGGAAATGCAATAAGAATGTGTGGGGAGATAAGTGAAGGAAAGTTTATCTAACAGTTCCATCACTCTCACTCTCACTGGACCAAGAAGTTATCCTCAGTGCACTCTAGTAATCTTCTGGATTGCTTGCAGACTGCTGTGTAGTTTTCACAGCAGACAGGTGGTTGAAATCTCCCATCAGGATGAGAGTGTGTGAGCACGACACTTCTTGTAGTTGAAGCAAGAATGTCTCATCTACAGGCTCCCCTTTATCAGGTGGCTTGTAGTAAACCCCAACCACAAACTGCTGTTTATTGGTACAGTCTTTAACTCTCACCCAAAAGCTCTCAACCTGTTTATGCTATTTCTGAAAGGCCAATCACAATCAATTCATTCCCTAATGTAGAGGACAACACCCTCCCCCCATGCCCACCCCCTTCCTTCCCTGTCTATTCCTTCTGAAGAGTCTGTAGCCCTCTATTCCAACGTTCCAGTTATGTTATCAATCCCACCACATTTCTGTGATAGCAAACAGAACATAATTGTCTAATTGCACCATGGTTTCCAATTTCTCTTTATTGTTTCCCATGCTGAATGCGTTGGTGTGGAAGCATTTCAGCTGGGCAATCAGTTGTGCTGTTCTAGAACACTTTTATGATTGCACCGGGACAGTTCACAAGTATTTCACTGCCATTACTTAGAGTGATAGTGTTTTCAAGTATGCTTACTTCACTCAGAGGTGCATCATCCCCTTTCCCTACCACATCTAGTGTAAAGCCCTCCTGATAAACCCAGACAGCTTACTGCCCAGAATACTCTTGCCCCACCTGATGATGAGGATGAAAAAATTTACTTACATACACAAAGGCAAAAAGTCTAGTAATGGTAGTCATAATAGTACCTTTACAGCAAGAAGAAACAGAAGCTTTTTGTTCCTTGTTCCTAGATACGTATTTGTTTTTACATCCAGAAAGATCCTAACTATAATTTATTCTATATGTTAACTAATTATGGTGATGGCAGCATCATAATAATTAAAAGGTATTTTTATGTATTAAGATTGTAATAATTTTTGTTTGTTTGTTTGTTTAATATTTGATATCATGTAACCTATAAAGTGCACTTATTACTGTGGTGTTGTAAAAGCTTGATATTGGTATGACTTTGGAGAGTGTCCTGTCTTACTTCCTTTAAAGAAGGGACCCAAAATGGTGATAAAAACGTCAGAACTTATATATATTTTTTTCCTTTACCACAGCTCCTGGTTCTAGCTCTTCAACTAGGCTTGTGATAAGTTCTGTATTTAAAACCTTTTTTCTGTTAAGAAGGAAATTACTTTATGGGTGACATTCTGGTTCAATTTACATCAGTAGCAATACTCCTTCCTTCATTGGAGCCAGAATTTTTATAATACAAGCACAATACAAGCTCAAATTAATCTGAAAATGATTACTGTAAGAGATGAAGCTATCAGAGTCAGAATTTGTCTTGTTTCCAAATGTTTTTAAAAACATGACACACATTTTTTTCGCACTTGTTTCTAAGCAAAAAGAAAAAGAATCCTTGTCCAGAGGGGGGGAAAAAAAAAAAAAAAAAAAAGGAGAATGAAATAGAAATATATATATATATATCTTAATTTCCTTTACTGATACCAAATGAAGGAGGAAAATAGTAATTTAAAGAATAAAATAAATATAATCATACACCACAGTCACTACCACACAATAATCAAGATGATGTCATTATTAATATTAATAATGTAATTGCCATTATTGTGTAATATGTATATCAAAAGAATTTCATGTTTTTTTTCTATGAAAATTTTCTATACATCCTGCTTTTCCATATTTCAATGTTAGCTTCCTTTTCAGTAGAATTAGAACTGAATTTTCTAACTTTAGAACTATGATAAAATCCTTGTGATGTACTGAGATAAGTTTACAATGAACATGTTTATCCTGAAACTTATTTAAATTATTTTATTCATTTATTTATTTTGTCTGAAAACATACTTAAGGTTGCCATCAGTCAGATCTGTGTGTGAATAAACTTTCCATCATTTTGCTGATAAACTTGCTTTGGAAGTTTTGCTGAGACCTTAATAAATAAATCCCTCCATACTTTTTTTTTTGTCTTCTCCAAATTGGAGGTGACATACACATAAAGGTCTTTGAAGGACTGAAACTCAATAAAAATAACTGCATTTCTTAGCCTTTCTTTCATGTCTTTTTCACATTTCATTCTAATTTTTCTGTCATTTTTTGCCTTTATTCTCTGACAGCATCATGTTTGGTGAAATTAACTGAATGAGTCAGTAAGAAGGAATGTGTTGCAGACTTCTGTTTATAATTCATCATCTGACTGATTTGTAATATTACAACAGCTTGTCAGCTATGCAAGCAAGTATAACGCATTTGTTAGCTGGATTCTTCATTTAGAACATTTCTGTTTTTGCTGATAAAAATGATTATTTTTCCAAATGCTGTATCATCAGGGAAAGGAAAGAATGCTTCCTCAACCCATTACAATTAAAGATGGCATTCTGCTGCCAACAAATGTACAAGTGTTTGCTTGTAAAGGCACAATCCTTATGAAAGAATTACAATAAATACATTTTGGTTGGTTTAAACAACAGATGGCTGACATCTTTTACACTTTTTTTTTTTTTTTTCTTTTTTTTTTTTTTTCCCCAGTGATAATTTACCACCATCTGAAAAGTTTGAAGCATAGCATTTCTTGCATTTTTGTTGATTTTGTGGTAGGAACCAATCTGGGAAGGGATAATGACATCTCTGACATTTGGTTTCCTGTATATAAAGTCTGAAACAGTAAAAGGTAATAGGTAATCTGAAGGGTTTAGCTTTGGTTATGAAGATGAGATGGTGAGAGAATGGAGAAAAGAAAAAACTATGTTGAAAAGAAATTGCTAGAAATGGTAGCATACCTCCTTTCTTCTTATTTAAAAATGTAAGAAATTGTTGTAAATGTCCAGTTCTTATTGCTACATGAAGTCCTTTGACTTTGGAAATAACTAATATTGGAAAAAATCATTTTTTCCTCTCTAAACAATGTAGAAAGTGGAAGATGTGATGGAAAGTGGAATAGGGATTAAAAAAATCTGGTAAGACTATGGATGAAACAGAAATGTTTGGTCTGAACTCAGAAACTTCTTAGACATGCATTCCCCAGTGAAAGCATTCAGATCAGGAGATATAGAAATCTAAAACCTTTTTCTTGTAAGTGAACAATGATCAACTTTTCTGCAAACGGAAGAAAGTCATGTAATACATGACTCATGTAATACATGACTTTCATTTCATTCATCAGGTGAGGTAGCATTGATCCCAAGTGAATTCCTTAACAAGTAGTGGTCCCGTGTGTCACCATGAAACACGGGCAGCAGCAACATGCTGGGCCAGGCTGCCTGTGCAGGCAGGAGAAGGGGCACCACCATCAACATGTCCTCCTCTCCCTCCTCTCAACACTACATTTAAAATGCCATTCACACTTTTTTAGGCTTAGAACTGCCACTGCAGCACTGTACCATGTTATTGCACTGTACCATGTTGTTCAGGTGGATTCTAGAGAGGTTTGCAGTTCATAGGCAAAAACAGAATAGGTTCCTTTAAAGCAGAGTTAGTCAAAATTCTTGGCAAACAAAAATTCAGCAGTTTATATTTATTTATTTATTTATTTATTTATTTATTTTTCACAAAGCTGAAAGGCTGCCCATAGATGTGTTAGTTTAGACAAGGACAAACTTTATTAATAAGTGCAAAAGGAGACAGAGATAATGTGATGTACAGGCATGAATGTACCCACATTCACATCATATTCTCATGTTCAGACAGCATATTTCTGTTGCTTGAAAAATGATGAGAGATTTTGTTTACCTTCCAACTAGCCATTTAAAAAGGAAAAAAAAAAAAAGAAGAAAAACTTAACAGTTGACACAGTCATTCTCATTTTTTTTGAATCCCTGATGCTCCTCAGCCTGCCCACCTCCTCCCAAAGCTCTGCCACCAGGTGAATCAGTTCAACCTGGGCACACTTCTAACCTGGGCTGTACTCTCTAACGCCATCCTGTACTGGCATAAGTGTAGGGGACACCTGGCAGCCTGACACCTGGGTGGCAGCATATTCCCACCTGGGGCTCTGTCTGGGAGGCTTCGTTGGCTGTGGTGGGTGCTGAGCTCCATGAGGTCATGGCCTTCTGCTGGGTGGATACCATCACTCCCCGGTCAAGCTGTCCAAGCTTCATTACCTTCCCTGTGCATACTGCCATGAAAACTGCCACACCGTGCCCTGTCTGATGCCTCACACCCTGTTGCCCATCCTGTTTGCCTCATTCCTGGTCATTTGTACTCCTTAGGGCTGCCTTTGTACACAAGGAGGGGAACAGACAATCCTATCTCTGCCCAAGGCTCAGCAGCTGTTCTCATGAGGGAAGCCAGGTCCTGGTGGCTCCCTCAGCTGCTGCAAGTGGCCTCAATACAGAAAAACCCCTTGCAAGCCGAGAAGTCCCTCTCTGTTGCAGAGCCCCAGAGCCAATCACCCTTAGGCAATAAACTTAAAAATAATTATGCCTTTTCAAAGCCAAGCATAAAAGTATTTACCCTTTGTACACATGGAGCACATTTCAATGCAATATCTTCAGGTGTTCCTTCTCACCTTGGGAAGAGGCCATAGGTTACATGAAAGGAGGACATGAGAAAAAGCAGGAGGCGGTGCTCTGTCTGCCTATTCTGAAGATAGCATTTATTTTGTATTTTATACACCACTAAGCTAAAACACCAGTATGTTAGGAGTATAGCCTCATTAATACACAGCACACAGAGCAGATTTTGCAAGCAGCTGAAAGCCCTGCTCCTGATATCCTTCTGCATGGTTCTGGGAACATGTATTTTGTCTTGCAGAAACCAGGCTTTCAGATACAGCACTAGGGTGTACTTGCCTCTATAACTATAGACCCAAACTTTTATCTCTGGGGTCACTGAGCAGAAAACATTGGTTTGAATTCATTACAGTGCTACCTGTGCATCAAACTGTGAGTATGAGACAGAATGTGGCATTTACAAAGCTTTTTTTTTTTTTTTTCTTTTTGTTTAAGCTGCCCCTATTCTGTCCCTTATAAGTAGACATTATATGGAAATTCATAATGCAAATGATCTCCACAGATAGAATAATAAAGAGGTAACTTGTTCCTTAAAAAGAGGTAAACTTGTTCTTTAGCTATTTTTTCGTGCTAAACTGCAATTCATATAAATGTTTGTTTTAAAGTGTGCAAAATAATGAAGAACTTTTTAAAACTTAAGTAGCTGGGACTATTCAACAATATGTAATTAAAAAGTATAAAAAGGAGAAACAATAAAGCAACAAGAAGTCTTGATTGATAAAATGTGAAGGCATATTTTGATTTAGAACTTTTAAAATGGACTAAATTTAGTATACAGAAGCTATTAAAAAGATTAATAATGACACACAACTGGTATTGTAATTGCTTTAGTAATCATAGAGGCATTATGCAAAATTCTTTAAAATGAACAACATAGTTTGCATATGCTATTGCTAATTAGTTTGATGCTTTTTGCTAGCAGAATGATCACACACCAGAAGAGTATATTTATAGTATTTGTAATAAGAAATGTAATAAAATATAGTCTTCTAAGTTTGGTGATGATAGAAGACTTGGTAACTTTGTTGAACACAAATGCTGTCATTGCCCTTTCCTGACAATGATGAAGAAGGGTAATGCATGCTCTGTAGTGACTGATGTTAAATGGTGTCAAGAGCCATTTATGTAGTGAGGAGATAATAACCTATAGCACTTTTTCAATACAACATTAACCAAACAAATATTAAGAACTATGACAGCTACAGGCTGTTGAAATTCATATCAATAATATCCTTGCTTTCCACTAGTAACTAAGAAGATGACATGAAGTAAGTTGCATTATACAAAGAAGTCCTTTGAAATCTTTGGTTCTAGGGAAGGGTGTTATCAATAGTAGGGTAAAGTTGAGTTGGTATATTAAAGACATTCTTGCAGATATAGGTTATGGTTCAGAGAACCATTTGAATCCTCAAGAAGATGCACAAAAGTATTATACTGTCATTAAGAAGTTTTCAATCTAGTTTCAGTTTGTCAGAAAGTGGGTTAACATTAAATTAAATATACATGCTTACTATTACTTTGAATAAGGAATTTACTATTGATGAATTTAATATGTTAATAATTTTCATGCAGTAAACAGTGCAAAGAACATTATAGCAATTCAATGCTGTTAATTACTCATGTTATAAATTATGCTAGTGACACTGTTCAGCTGTCTCACGGTAAGTAAAATGACATTTTTTTATTAATATGTAAATAATTCTGGATGACAATTAAAAAAAATGCTGATAACAGAGCACATAATTACTGTTATTAACTTTACACCTTAAAAAAAAATTTGAAGTTTTACCTGTTAAAATAGAAAGTTTTTTTAAATACAAAAACAAACAAACAAAACAAAACAAAACAAAAAAACCAACAAAACAAAACAAAACAAAAAATAACAATTCATTTACTTGTTTTATTCCAGCTGATTATTATATATGTAATGAATGCACAATTAAAAAAAAAAAAAAAAAAAAAAAGAAGAATATTTTTATTTATCTAACATTTATGCAGAATGAGGCCTGAGTTACTGTAGTAAAGATTTTAACCAGTCTGTGTTTCATACAAGATGAGGATGAGAGGCTGCCCTTTATATAAATCTTGCTTTACCGTTTACATCGTTTACATATTTGACTTGGTAATTGTTGTAGTTTGTGAATAGACATGGACAAAACTTCTGTAACTGAAATATTTTCTTAATTCATGTGGCACTGAAAAACTGTTTAGATTAAAAAACTATGTATTTATCAAAACATTTACATGTCAAAACATTTACACATTTAAAGAACTACTTTATTTTTTTTAATTTCTTTGAAGTTTCTTCAAATCTTATTTTAAGTAATGTAAACAGAATTTATTAAAATGATTCTTAATACAGCTATTTCATTGCATGCTTAATTTGATCCAATAATACTTTGTTTTTAATTATTAGAAAACTGGAAGATTTTTTATTTTTATAAGCAAAGATTTATATTTACTTATAAAATATCCAAAAAACAGCACATTTTTTAATGATGGTTAGTTGCAGACATGGGGTTACCTGCATAGGTTTCATATTAATAATTGTTAAGAAATCAGTGAGATTTATTACAAAGGGTCATCACTTGTTGGTCCAATACTGAGAAATGTTATGAAATGTTAAAAAATTATTTTCCTCATGAATTGACCAGGAAAAAAATGACAGTAATAATATCAACTGCTTTTGATTCTTTTTGAATTCTAACATCATAATTCCCAGTGATCACATAATTCACATGGTAATTAATTCTAGGTCATAGGGTAAATTAGACCTGTGTGATCAGAAGATAAAAATAAATAAATAAATAAATAAATAAATAATAAATCTCCTATCCACAGTGGCCTTGTCTATGTAGTTTTGTTGTTGCTGTTGTTTTCCTGTAGTGCCTCCATATAACAGACACCCACTTTCCACATTCTTCCACTTCTTCCTTTGATGAAGCACTCTATCTGCATATGGTTGCCCAAATTGATTCTTACAATACCAACAGTGTTATTCTGATTCACATGTTATTTATACTCCAAAACCTCTGCCTCTAACGTCCCACATTTTCTTCATCTTCATCTCAAGTCACAAAAAAGAATATTTATCTTGTTGTGTGGAAAGGTTAGATTCAGTTGTGTTGTACCTGGACCCCTGTGTACCACTACTGCACTTCACTGATTTCAGCATATAGTATGCTGAACAAACCTTTTCCATAAGGGTTCACCCTCAGCTACGGGTCATAAAGCTGTGAAAAGTCACCACATTAAACCCAACCTGTAGCTATTTTTGAATACTTAAGGTCTTCTGTTTGGAATGTTTTTAGAAACAGAGTACTTCAGTCATTTTCAAATTTCCCTATGCTTATGTGGTTGTCCTTAAAATCTGACATCAAATTACTGTTACTGTTAGAAATGTAGAGGAAGAAAATCTGTGCATAACAGCTCTGAATGGAAACACTTCAAGTGACATGTGACTTCAAGACATGAGAACTAACTGCTGTGAGAACTTGCAGCAGGGACTGATCTGGTTATAGACTGATCTTTGTGCAAGCCAAATCTGCTGTCACCAATGGTTTCTCTATTTTTATTTTTATTTTTTGGTTGATTTCAAAAGCATCAAACAGAAAAGTAGGTGAAATGAAAGGTGGTGCTGCTCTTTCTAAATCCCACACCATGCATAATACAGAACTCTGTGTGGTCTGGCAAATGAATACGAAGCAGTGTGTAGCAATGACCTTACAGGTAAAACTGAAGAGTGCATAATGACAATAACCAGCGATAGACACGATCAGTAAAGACACTGAATGGCCACCAATGTCCCCTGGAGATAGGGAATGGA
This sequence comes from Anas acuta, assembly GCF_963932015.1. Lineage (NCBI taxonomy): Eukaryota > Metazoa > Chordata > Aves > Anseriformes > Anatidae > Anas > Anas acuta. The sequence goes on from NC_088979.1 coordinate 87,937,647, forward strand.
GTTGTTCAAGGGCTACAGCAGTTCCTGGAGATGTAAACGATGTCCAACTAAAAAGAAATGCAAGAAAGATCAAATCCAATATCTATTTTTGAGGACAGAGTGGTGATGTCTTGTACAGAATGACAGGGGCTATTTAGAGGATTTCAGCAATGACAATTTCCTGATGGCATCATGGAGTTGCCAAACCAAATATCAATGGCAGTGGCAGAAGATTTTATTAGTTTTACCTTTGGTAAATCTTACCTTGGACTTATCTGACTCATGGATTTATAAAAGCCTTGCTTTGTTGGAAGACTTGTCTAGGTTAAAATTATTTAGCCTAGCTGTTCCTTCAGATTCCTTCATTTAAGTAACATTCAAAAGCTTTGGGAGTGGGCACAAATGGCAAAGCAAATAAGTAATTTTGTTGCTAATCTCATTTCCATTCTTCTTTGCTAACAAATAGTACAAAAAACAACACCAAGACATTATATAGCAGCAGTGTGCTATCAAACTTCATAGCAGTTCAAAATGAAATGGAAGAGAAAAACAGAATAAATCCTACTGCAAGTAAACTTTCTGCAACAAACAGATGAAATTTCATCCTAAAAAGTGCTATTTTTGTGTTCTTTCTTTTCTACAGAGATGGAAAGGGATCATTAGTATAGTAATATATATAACACAGCAAGTAAGGGACTGTTAGACACCTCTGCAAACAATGCATAATAAATCAGTGAACAAAAACCATGATGACTCTACTGTTCAAAATATATTTTTAATATATTTTTTAAATCCCTACCACTTTGACAGATATGTTGGTCCAGCTTTTTTTTTTTTTTTTAAGTAAAAGAGGGGGGAGGAAAAAAAAAGGTTCTTCTTCCTAGCAGTGGAATCCTCTCATTATTTCAACTCAGATTTGAGACTGGAAGAAGCAGCAGTAAGGTTATTATCCTCTGTAAGATTCAGTCTCCTCTGACAATTTTTTGACAAACTCTAACAGGATAACAAGGTATGCAGGGCTGACACAGGAGGATGATAATGCACTTGAGATTGCCTTTTGAGTAATTATGTGATCCCAATTAAATTATTCTAGTTTAGAATGTTTTAAAAGGCGGGTCAAAAATTGGCATTAATTGTCCATCTTTCTCTAGGAGTTGAAGTCCTGCTCAGCGCACTGAATAATTGCCATGAAAGTAGTGATTAGATCCTCATTGTCAGGCTTCATTACTGACTTTCCTTCCCAGAGTTTACAGCTTAAGTTGTTCCCCCATTTTTCTTGCATTCAACTGCCTGAGATTCTGGTAATAAATGTCATTTGGGATATATATTAAGGTATTGTCACCCTAGAGGTAACTTCAATCCTAATTAAGTATTTGGACTATTTCTAGAGAAAAGGGTTTCAGTTTACCCTAGTCTTTCAGTAGTTTACGCTCCTGGAATGTATACAGTCAAATATAATATACCTGTTAATTATAATCAGAATGTAGGTTCTCTCTGGGAAAAGATATCCTATGGTCCAAAATTAATTGCTTTGCTAACTTTGTCTCAGAAGAGCTTTTGCACCAGTATTCTAGAAGTAATCTTTCAAAGAAGCACATTTCCTCATGAAGAGACTTTTGATTACTTTTCTGCACAAAATACATAGATTATTTGTCCTAAAGGGCTGAAACTGACAGTAAAGAGACTGTTTCATTTACTTTAAAGAAAAGGATTAGTATTCAAAGTATCATGGGATCTTGGACTCTTTCTTTCTAGTGAGACAACAAATGACTTGAGTTTGAATGTATGCATAACTGCTATGTGATTATTTTGATCAGTGGAAAGTAATTAATTCAGACCTACAAGAAATGTAGGCCAGAAATGGTCTGTAATTATTATTATTGTTGTTGTTGTTGTTGTTGTTGTTGTTAATGTTATTATTGTTATTTTTATTACTGTTATTGTTTTTTATTTTTAATTAACTGCACCTCCTATAGTTCTATCTTCTTGTCTACAGACCTAAAATATCTTTGTAATTAGCATCAGTTATACAGTTTGTCACATGTCACATGTGGAAGAAATGGGTGCTTCTAACAGCAGTGGTTTTCAACTGAGATGTCTGAGAACTGAGATGGCATCCAGCTATTCACTAACAGGCTGGATTCCACTCCCACTATGTATGCAGTGTCAAACTGGTTAAGGCACACAATTATTTCAGCACTTAAATGACGTATTTTTATAATCTTACTTCAAAATAGCTTCATTAGCCTGCCTGTATACATGTGCAATATAAATGTTTACCCCTTAGAAAAACCTCGAACCCCAGATTATCAAGAAGAAAAAAAAATGTTGAAAGATTACTGATAAAGACTTATGAGGGGCAAACAAAAAGTATTTATTAAAAATTGCTTTGAATAAAAACTTCATGAAGTTTGACATTGATTCCTTCTCAAACACAAAAGGTTGCAAAATTCTTTGTGCATCATAGAAACAAACTGGGAAACAATACCTCCCTTACTGGCTGAGATCACTAATGTCATATTCTGGAAGGAAGGGGTGCCAAGATCTTTTGTGAATAACATTGTAAAACATACTACTTAAAAAATAGTAGCTTCTCATGAATAGATTTCAGCAACTTCTCTTGTGTATAGATGCATAAGCTTATGCAATACAAACGTTATTTTGTAATGCATTCTACTGTTTAAACAATACCAATTTACAAAGGTTCACAATTCTTAAAAAGGTTTAATAATACCAAGTATTTCTTTACGCCAAACAAAATAATCCCAGCAGTGTTTAAGCAAGCTTTTTTTTGAATTCATGTTATTAAGAAAAGGGCTGCACAACTGGAAGCTTAAATCAGACTCAGAGACAATGAGGGGAAGGGCTCTAGGGCTCACAGTATAGCTCACTACTACCCTTGAAAATGAATAGCCATCATTAATTTTATAACTCACTTATGAGCTGAAATCAAGAAATGAAGCCAAGAGTATCTTCTAACTTCAAAGCCGTTAACAGGTTAAAAGCCAAGTTTGGTAAGCTATTGTTGTTTTCTTAAGTAATTTTTAAATTCTATTAAAAAATAAATAAAAACTATCCTTTTAAGAGCACATCCAGTGTGTGCAGCTGGAATTTTGTGTTGGAAAGTGTATGGTATAACATTTGAGTCAATACAAGATTGGCCTTATCCCAAGAGAAAATTACAGATTTTTCTTCCAATCACAATGTAACACATAGTTTTCCAGGCTTAAAGTGCTTAGCGATATTATTGGCAAAGGCTAATATATAATCATCTGTCAGTTACACTACTGCTGTGTGGAGGAAAAAGAATTAATTCTGACAATATTAAAATCTGAGCTCCTTAATCCAGGTCTTGGTATCTTTGTTCTAGAGGTATACATTGCTCTGTGCAATTTAAGATACAAACTTCAAGATATTCAGATTATTCTTATGATGAATTATTTGGAGAAAAAATAAAAAGTGTGAGGAATACTGTGTCATGCAAATTACAATAAAGCAAATTACAAGAAGCATACTTTTAATTTTCTGCCAACAAAAAAATACATCAAGTTCAATGTTTTAATCCTAGCCAAGCCTTTATAAAGCAACATCATCCAAAATTTAAGGGAAAAAGCTGTTATTCGCAGTACTGCTTCAAAGACAATAGAAAATTGTCTACCACAACAATAAAACACATTTGTGCCAGAAACAGAGTTTAGGTCCTTTTAGGATTAAATAATGTTTGCTTAATTTACTTTATGCCCCTTGATATCAGCAGAAAGCTTAGAGTTTTTCTGATTTTGTGCTTATATATTTAAGTATTCTTATATACACATCCCATTTTTTTTTCTACTTTATGCTCAAGTTTCCTGCAGCTGAAAAGCTTGTGATTCAGCCATAAACTTCTGATCCAAATTTTTGCACTGAAAAATATTAATGTGTCCTCAATATAAAATCACTAAGGATTTATGAAATCCATTGAGCCTTCCTTTTTATTTTATTTTTATTTTTATTTTTTGGAGAGATTTAGATTTGGCTCTTATAACCTAACATAGCAATTCTTGGATTTTAAAATTTGATTTCTTTAAGCTTGTTGCCTCTGTTGTAATGTCTTCTCTCTTTTTTCTTTTCCCTTGAGAATCATGAGCTCTCTTGAGCACATGACCCTAGCCAGCTATTTTTTTTCAGTGATCAGAATCAAATTGAAAATGATTTTTTTTCTTTCCTTACTACCATAAAAGAGCAACAACTTCAGGCTTTGTCATGCATTTTTATGCCGTGTTGAATTCTTCACTTGGTAGCTGCCTGAGTAAATCCGCTCCCCTCTTACTATCAAATGATGTATTTCTTTAATTGCTCAAAATGTCATAGAATCATAAAATCACAGAATCATAAAACGGTTTAGGTTGGAAGCGACTTTAAAGATCATATAGTTCTAAACCCCTCTGCCATGGGCAGGGCCATATTCACCAGGTTGCCCATCCAGCCTGTCCTTAGGTACTTTCAGGGATGGGGCATCCACAGGTTCTCTGGGCAACTTCTCCCTCACCACCCTCTGAGTGAAGAACCTCTTCCTTATATATAATCTAAATCTACTCTCTTTAAGTTTACAGCCACTACCTATTGTTGCTCCCTGATAGGGTCCCTCCCCAGCTTCTCTGTAAGCCCTGTTTAAGTACTAATAGGCTACTGTAAAGTCTTCTTGAAGCCTTCTCTTCTCCAGGCTGAACAAGCCCAACTCTCTCAGCCTGTCTTCATAGAATAGGTGCTCATCGTGGTCCTCCTCTGGACTCTCTCCAATAGATCTTTCTTACCCTGGGGGGTCCCAGAGCTGAACACTGTACTCCAGATGGGGTCTCGTTAGAGCAGAGAAAAAGGGAGAGTCACTTCCCTTGACCTGCTGGCCATGCTTATTTTGACAAAGTCCAGGAAATGGTTTGCCTTCTGGACTCCAAGCACACATAGCTGTCTCATGTTGAGCTTCTCATCAACCAATAACCCCAGATTCTTCTCCTCAGAGCTGTTCTCATTCCATTCTCTGCCCAGCCTGCATTTGTGCTTGGGATTGCCCTGATGCAGGTGCAGGACCTTGCACTTGGCCTTGTTGAACTTCAAGAGGTTTGCATGGGTCTGTCAAGGTCCCTCTGTATGGCATCCCTTCTCTCCAGAGTGTCAACCATGTGAACCATGGTGTCATCAGCAAACTTGCCAAGGGTTCACTCAATCTCACTGTCCATGTCAATGCCAAAGATGTTAAGTAGTGCTGGTCCCAGTACTGACCTCTGAAGAATGCCACTCTTCACTGATCTCCAACTTGACATTGAGCCATTGACTGCAACACTTTGAGTGTGACCATCCAGCCAATTCCTTACCCACTGAGTTGTCCATCAATCATATCCTCGTCTCTCCAATTTGGAGACAAGGATATCATGCATGATAGTGTCAAATGCTTTGCACAAGTTCAGGTAGATGATGTCAGTTGCTCTTCCCCTATCCACCAGTGTTGTAACCCCATTGTACAAGGCCATCAAATTTGTCAGGCATGATTTACCATGATTAAGCCGTGTTTGCTGTCCCCAGCCGCCTCCTAATTTTCCACGTGCCATAGCATAGTTTCCAGCAGGATCTGCTCCATTATCTTGCCAGGCACAGAGGTTAGGCTGACTCTTTGTTTATCCATTCAGGCCTCCTGGTGTTTTTGTCTGACTTCCTCTTTGTAAAGGGTGCAACACCCCTAAGCTTGGAGGAGTTAATCCTTGAATACAGAATCACAGAATCACAAAATCACAGAATTTCTAGGTTGGAAGAGACCTCAAGATCATCGAGTCCAACCTCTAACCTAACACTAACAGTCCCCACTAAACCATATCCCTAAGCTCTACATCTAAACGTCTTTTGAAGACTTCCAGGGATGGTGACTCCACCACCTCCCTGGGCAGCCTGTTCCAGTGCCTAACAACCCTTTCAGTAAAGAAGTTCTTCCTAACATCTAACCTAAAACTCCCCTGGCGCAACTTTAGCCCATTCCCCCTCGTCCTGTCACCAGGCACGTGGGAGAACAGGCCAACCCCCACCTCACTACAGCCTCCTTTAAGGTACCTGTAGAGAGCGATAAGGTCGCCCCTGAGCCTCCTCTTCTCCAGGCTGAACAAGCCCAGCTCCTTCAGCCGCTCCTCATAGGACTTGTTCTCCAGGCCCCTCACCAGCTTCGTCGCCCTTCTCTGGACCCGCTCAAGCACCTCGATGTCCTTCTTGTAGCGAGGGCCCAAAACTGAACACAGTACTCGAGGTGCGGCCTCACCAGAGCCGAGTACAGGGGGACGATCACCTCCCTAGCCCTGCTGGTCACACTGTTTCTGACACAAGCCAGGATGCCGTTGGCCTTCTTGGCCACCTGAGCACACTGCTGGCTCATATTCAGCCGACTGTCCACCATCACTCCCAGGTCCTTCTCTGCCTGGCAGCTCTCCAACCACTCATCTCCCAGCCTGTAGCACTGCTTGGGGTTATTGCGCCCCAGGTGCAGGACCCAGCACTTGGCCTTGTTAAACTTCATGCAGTTGACCTCAGCCCATCGGTGCAGCCTATCCAGATGCTCCTGCAGAGCCTTCCTACCCTCAAGCAGATCGACACACGCACCTAACTTGGTGTCATCTGCAAACTTACTGAGGGTGCACTCAATGCCCTCGTCCAGATCATTGATGAAGATGTTAAAGAGGACCGGCCCCAGGACTGAGCCCTGGGGGACGCCACTAGTGACTGGTCTCCAACTGGACTTGACTCCATTTACCACAACTCTTTGGGCCCAGCTATCCAGCCAGTTTCTAACCCAACGAAGCGTGCGCCAGTCCAAGCCAAGAGCAGCCAGTTTCTTGAGGAGAATGCTGTGGGAGATGGTGTCAAAAGCCTTGCTGAAGTCAAGGTAGACCACATCCACAGCCTTTCCCTCGTCCACCCAGCGCGTCACTTTGTCATAGAAGGAGATCAGGTTCATCAAGCAGGACCTGCCTTTCATAAACCCATGCTGACTGGGCCTGATTGCCTGCTTGCCCTTCAAGTGCCGCATGATGACTCTCAAGAGGATCTGCTCCATGAGCTTCCCTGGTACTGAGGTCAAACTGACAGGCCTGTAGTTCCCCGGGTCTGCCCTCCGGCCCTTCTTGTAGATGGGCGTCACATTTGCTAGCCGCCAGTCAGCTGGGACCTCCCCCGATAGCCAGGACTGCTGATAAATGATGGATAGGGGCTTGGCCAGCTCCTCTGCCAGTTCTCTCAGTACCCTTGGGTGGATCCCATCCGGCCCCATCGACTTGTGCACATCCAAGTGCCGTAGCAGGTCACCAACCAGTTCTTCGTGCATGGTGAGGGCCACATCCTGCTCCCCATCCCCTTCCACCAGCTCAGGGTACTGGGTATCCAGAGAACAACCGGTATTGCCGCTAAAGACTGAGGCAAAGAAGGCATTGAGCACCTCCGCCTTTTCCTCATCTCTTGTAACTAAGTTTCCCCCCGCATCCAGTAAAGGATGGAGATTCTCCTTAGTCCTCCTTTTTGTGTTGATGTATTTATAAAAACGTTTTTTGTTATCTTTAACGGCAGTAGCCAGATTGAGCTCCAGATGAGCTTTGGCCTTCCTAATTTTGTCCCTGCACAGCCTCGCTACATCCTTATAGTCCTCCGTAGTGGCCTGCCCACTTTTCCAAAGATTATAAACCCTCTTTTTTCTCCTAAGCTCAAGCCACAGTTCTCTGTTGAGCCAGTCTGGTCTTCTTCCCTGCTGGCTCATCTTTGGGCACATGGGGACAGACCACTCCTGTGCCATTAGGATTTCCCTCTGGAAGAGCGCCCAGCCTTCCTGGACCCCTCTGCCCTTCAGAACCGCCTCCCAAGGGATTCCACCAACTAGTGGAATATTAACCAGCTTTCTCAAGCCTCTCTCCCCTTCAGGGGTTTATCTCACATGACTGTACCAAGCAGATCCCTGAAGAGGCCAAAGTCTGCTTTCTGAAGTCCAGGGTTGTAAGCTTGCTGTCTGCTCTCCTTGATGCCCTAAGACTGTTGAATTCTACCATTTCATGGTCACTGCAACTAAGATTGCCCTTGAGCTTCATATTACCCACAAGTTCCCGCTTGTTGTTTAGAACATGGTCCAGCATAGCAACTCTCCTCATTAGCTCCTCTATCACTTGGATCAGGAATTTATCACTGCACTCCAGGAAACTTCTGTATTGCTCATGCCCTGCTGTACTGCCCTCTGACAAATTATTGAAGTGGTTGAAGCTTTCTATGAGAACCAAGGCCTGTGAACGTGAGGCTGCTCCTAACTGTCTATAGAGGTTCTCATCTGCTTGATCTTCCTGGTCAGGTGACCTGTAGCAGATCCCACTATAATGTCACCTGTCCCTGCCCTCCCTTTAATATCTCCTGACCCATAAGCTCATCTCCTCATTTGTCCCCAGGGAGAACTCTGTGCACTTCTGACATAGAAATCTGCGACTTCATTGACATAGAGGGCTATATCTCCTCTTCGTCTCCCCTGCCTGTCTTCCCTAAAGAGACTGTATCCTTCCATTCCAACACTACAGTCATGGGAATCATTCAATCGCATCTCTATGATACAAATGAGATCATCGCACTGCAGTGTACCTACATCTCTAACTTTTTTTTTTTTAAATTCTCCTTGCTACATATATTTGCATGGAGTAATTTAAGTTGGGCTCATGATGAAGCTGACACTAGCAGCTGAAATTCCTTTGTGCTTCTCTTCAGCTCTCCCACTGACTTGTAATTTTTGTCCAGGCTCTGGGAATCTGTTGTTGGCACTGGTATCAAACCAATAGGAATTGGATGGACTGAGGTTCCCACTCCCCAGCACCTTTAGTTTAAAGCCCTCTTCACCGGCTTGTAAATCTTGTAACCAAATATGTTCTCCTTCTCCTCTGACAGATGCAGCCCCCAGTAGGCCTGATTTCTCAGAGTACCTTGGTCTAACTAGCCAAACATCATCTTCACCTGTAAGATTCCTCCCTCCATACGACTCTCCAATTTATCATAAACACAAATCCTTTTGATATTATACTACTGAAATGAGAATTCAGTGTTGCTTCATCTTTGTTTTTTGTTTGTATGGTTGGTTGGTTTGGTTTGGTTTGGTTTTGGCAACAACAAAAAAATAAAAAGATCAGTAGGTAAATTGGATATATAAAAAAAAAAAAGAGCAAATTTTAAATGGAATCCTCAAATCTTTCTATAAGAGCTGGAAAGGCAAGTGCATAAATTGGGCTGAAAATTTCTTGCTCTCTCAACACACTCAAATTTAATAGTCTATTTAATAATCTATTTCATTTTAATCTTGCAGTCCATTTATAGTCTTCATCTGAATATTACTTAAAATACTAGAATTTTATTTGCTTGAATACTATTCCATATAGGGCTGAGTTCCATAGACTATTTACATATTGTATAACATAGAACCTCATATTTTAATTTCATTGTATTTTAATTCCTCATATCTTTGTGTTAATGAAAAGGATTAATAGCATTTGGTCTTTCATTCGTGATTTCATATACCATGTCATGTAAAGTTTTGCTTTTCTTCACACTGCAAATAAGATTAGACTACATAATAACACAGAGTAAAAGCTCCTACTGAGCTGTTCCTTCCTCCAGACATATTTTTACAGTACTTCTCAATCTTGTTAATTTTATTTGTGAAATTAACCAAATTCAAATTTATTTTGTAAGTGAAAATTGCCATTTTTTAGAATAGTCCATCCTACCAGTTGAACAATATTTCTCAATGTTATTTTAAGATTTTTTGGGGGAGTGGGTTGGATATTGTGTTAGTCATAATTTTAAACTAAAACTTCATAAGAAAAAGTCATGTTTTTGTGATATTTATTTAAGTGACAGATTTGTAAGTCTAAATCCCATTGCATTCACTGAGACTGAAATATTATTGAAACTGCTGCCTCAGATATTCCCCTCTTTGGAAGATAACTATAACCTAGAATATTTTGACATGGACTGATGAACTTTGTTTCACCACTAGCATGGTGTTTTTAAATGACTTCTTACTATTGTCCCGTCTCTTTAGATACATGAGAAAATTAAGTTTGTTTGGTTTTGTTTGTTTCTTTGTTTCTTTGTTTCTTTTTTTTTTTTTTTTTCTTAAAATAGAGGATAGAGTAGATCTTTTGAAAAACAGAGGATAGGATAGACTTCTGATCAGGAGATCAAGGTCCAGATCACAGATGTAACTTGAAGAAGGAAGATGTATTTCAAACTCCAGTTCTTTTATTTGCCTTATTCTCTAAACTGCTTAAAAGGTCCCTGATGGCCTCTTGGGTCTACTCTTTCCAAAATGAAGTATGGCTGGTCCCTTCGCCTGAATCTTATTTCTGAAGAAAAGCTTATTTCCCTTAATTTGGAGGAGGATCTGTCCCTTCCTTTCCTGTAAGCTTTCTGTTCTTTCGTTCTCAAAGAGAGAGACACCTTGAACTTAACTGCATGCTAACACCAATTAGGACTATGTACCACAAAGGGCTTGCAGGATACCCAGCTGTATTCAGTCACACATGTGCCATTTCCAGACTGTACGCAGTATCTCTGCACAAACAGTAAATAATCATTACACTTGTTCTACTTTTATGTGGGCCATTGAGCTTTTGGAGACCTTGCACAGCTCCAAGAAATTGTCTTATTGTACTCTTCACAACTTACTATATTTGTTGTTGTGTAATTATGTTAACTTTTTTTTTTTTTTTTCCCCAGAAAAACTTAATTTTAGTCCAGACCTCTGCTGATATTCTTTTGTTAATAAATAGCAAAAACAATCATTACCTGGCTTTAACTAATTCACAAAAGCTATTTATTGTTTAGTATTCCATAATCACCAATTGTATCCTTCAATTAATGTTCTGCCATATGAGAAAAATGTTTTTATGAAGTCATTTTTGTATAATTCATTTCATTTTTTTTTCTAGCTGAAACAGACCACCTGCATGAACATACTGAGAAAATGAAAGGAAAACTGCACATATGTAATTTTAAAATCAGAATTATTCATATAATTAAACTTTGTAGAGTTTAAATAACAATCTGATATGACAGGCCACTAAACAATTTGCATAACTATTACTTCAGTAAAGTAACTGAGATACAGACTGTCCAACTGTACAGGGAATTAAATACAGGAAGACTTGCCTGAGGGGTGGAGGGAGGGAGACGACCCTCCACACTTTCTCATTTTATTTTTCCAAGGTGGGTGGTTGCCAGGAAACAGACGTGAATCCCACAAGTGGCGCGAGGAAGAGGAATAACATGCAATGACTAAGCTGAGGATCAGTTCGAGAAATCCACATTTGTTCAGGTGATTACTGAGCAAAATACATAACAATTTATTTTCACATCCTTTCCTACCCTGTGTCCATCCCCTGCAAGAAAGAAAGATGAGTATAGAGCCTGCAGTCTCATGGGCTTTGAGGGCAGCTTTGCTGGGGAGATGCGTGGAGCCCAGGAAGTATCTCTGATGCTCTCTCCCCAGCAGAAAGCCTGGGGAAGAGGAGCTGCCTGGAAGTTATGGCTGGGTAGCAGGATGCTCCCTGCAGCCCCAGCTCTACTTCCACCTCTCAGATTCCTATGCGTTCAACCCTGCTCTTACACCCTCACTCATCTCTTCTTCTATTCACCCCTAGAAGCACAGAGTTAGCATCACATTTGCTTCCAGCTCTGCTTACAAAACTTCCATTTTCAACACATGAATTTTATCCAGACTGAAATCCACTGGACACAGAGCCCATCTCTTTCCTGCTGTTTCTCTTCATTATTATTATTTATTTATTTATTTATTTTACTCTGGTACAATCAAGTGTTATTCTTGTTTGTTTCCATGCCTTATCACTTCAATAAACGTAAGTAATAACAGTATGTGCAAATTATCTGTGATCAACTGTTTCTGGAGTGAGATGATCAGTTCTTTCAGATATACCCCCCCATTAAAAGTCTATAATCTTTTAGCAATATTAAATCATTGAAATGATTCAGAAATATTAAAGCAGAAAGAATTTAGCAAAGGAAGCTGAAATCTGTGACTCTAATAATTTCTCTGACATTTTTATGTAAAGATGTTTTTCAAAATGCATTTTGATTGAAAAATTTTGTTACAAAACTTGCAGATGTCCTGCTCTGGTAATTATAGCTGGAATTAATTTGGAAGTCTGCTGAAGAACAGAATTAGTGTAACTAATTTCACTGTAACAACAGGTATCTATGGAAAGATACATAATTTGAGAGTACATTCAAAAATCTTTCTTTTTTATTTTTTTTTCCTATTCACTTTTGAGATTAAAAATTGGTTACAAATTTTTTCTCATCATTCATATTTCTGAATTATCTCTATTATAGCATTGTAGGCACATAATATTCTGTGAAAGATCATTTGAGTTGGGTAAAATGATATGCCTATCTAAGGGGACAAAGACACAACTACTCTTGCTCTCAGAATTACCATATTTTATTCAAAGACTCTCAAAAGTTTAGTTAGGAACTTTGACCTAAGGTGGGTCAAATATCCTTCATCTATACAATACACATATGCAATTTAAACAAATCTGAGGACTTAGAGATCTTCTTGACCTTGAATTATTTAATATGGAATATATAACATTTAAGGGCAAGTAAAAGAGAAGATTTTCTCCGGTTAAAAAAGAAAATCTGTATTAATCGTGTAAGAAACCCAATTTTCCAGAGAAATTTGAAATTCAAACATGTAAACATATTTTGCTCTGTATAAACATCTGCCTCAGTTTTAACATTAATGCATGCCCTCTGTTACTGCACACGTTTTGCAGACTTTAATATTTGGAAGGAAAGATTAAAGCATAAAATCTAGCCAGTACTTACACAATCCCAGGCCCATGAAGAAAGGGAGAAAATGAGCATAAGTTCTAATGAAGTCTGGATAAGAGCTGGGGGAAGCCTTTGGTGGCTTATGGACTTTTAAAAGACTCTCTTTCTGTCTTGCTACATTAGGTGTGCTGAGTGATATGGATGTTGACCAGAATAAAGAGAAGTCATAGATATATAACTTACTGCAAGTCTTTTCTCATGCCAACAATGACCAGAAATAAAAAATTGCTCAATTGCAGGCCTGTGTTCATTTTCTTAAAACATATTACCATGAATGTTTATAATCTTTGAATTAAGATTTTCCATATGAAATTGATATCATGGTAGGTTGCACTTCAAGACTGACAACTTTGACAGTATCCTTTCAAAATGTTTCTTTTTTTTCAAAGTATCAGTGTGAGAGACTGCCACTTCTTATCAGGTAAGAACACTTGGTGATCTTAGTACAACAATACTCTCCATTGACTTCCTGAAATTGTGGTGACAAGATAGAGCTCTCAGGAAACTAAGTCCTCTATAAATAGGTAATTTTCAAAATGTACTATATGCATACTATATTTGTGATATCTGTATCTGTATCTATGTACATATATATATGTTCCTATATGTGCTTAATAGACAAAACAAATTTTTATACAATACAAACAACTGTGGGAAACTCCTTGGGAGTTTTGCTGAAGGCTCTGGAGGTTGATATTTATTTATTTATATATGTAATTTAATTTTATTTTTTTTCAGAAGTTCCTAATGTTTTCTAAATATAACATTTAGTAGATACTTAGACCAGATATCTTAGGAAGATAATTCACCTACACTTGTATTTTTGTCCTTATTCAGTCCGGAAATACTATGATGGCCAGTATAGTCAGGCCTTAAGAGGTTAGAATTATATTCTGTCCCTGCTTTGTTCATTTCTTACTGTATGTCATGACAGCAAGGCTATGCATACTTTCACTGGTTCCTGTCCCAGCCATATATGAACTGTAGTGCCACAGCTGTGCAAAATAATTTCATCAGTTTGTCTATACTGGGAAAATGTATAGATTTGACTTTAATAATCTATTGAAGCTGATGTTGATGATGATAAGATAAATGCACTGCAGGGAATTTAAAGGGGGTTAAGCAGAGGGAATGGTACCCCCCTTTACTCTGGTACCTTTTTCTAGGTGCTAATCTCAGGGAGATCAGTGTCAATAGAATTCTTAGTTTGCTCAAGATGGAAATCTATCATCTTCTCCCCCGCCAGATCCACTTAAATGCAGGATTATCTGTTCTTATAATTATTCCTACCTCTAATTAAAACTAGAGCTATACCTATATAAGCACCCAGATACCACTGAGTACTTGATGTTGTTAGTTTAATTTACCTAAGGAATAACTTTAGGCTTAGTTTGTAGAATAAGATTTGGGATAGTAATTTTAGTACTTGAAATTTTTTATTCAAAAACATGCCTTATTTCAAAATATGACTTGAAAAAAAAAAAAAATTCTTCAGAAGAAACTAAAATCAGTGACATGCTGACAAAATAATAATAAGCAACTACTTTTGTAGTGCATGCTCACATGAGCCTGGTAAGGAGAGACATGCAAGGACATAACTGAGACATACTGTGTTTTTTTTTTGTTTGTTTTCTCATCAAAAGAGAAAAAGTCTTACTTAGAAGACTATTTTTTTCCACTATATTAACATTTAGTTCCAATTATATTAAGAATAATAGTAATATCACACAGTTGCAAAACTAATTTGAATTATTATATATGATCTGGGATATGGCTAGGATTGAAAAAGGATGGGGATTGAAACCTTTTGAATATTAACTTAATAACCACATCTTGAAGCCATGGGAAACTATAAGCTGGCTCCAGCCTACTTTCTTAATTTCTGAATTTGTAAATGCTCAGAGGAATACACACTAAGAGGATTTTGGGCCTTGCACCAAAGCTAACCGGAAGCAAAAACTTTTGCAGTCGGCATTTACAACAGGGGAGAACTGTCTGTAAGCTGTGAGGCGGGAGCCACGATTTCCCATCTAGTTTCCCTGCTGTTTCTTTCAGTCTTTATTTTGCTAAATTTATGCCGATAGAAATGACAGGTATGGGCAAAATTTATTCTACCAGTTCTGTTTTTCATATCAGCAATATTGAAATGCTTGATAATTAATCTAGATTTATTTTCTGGTAATTTCTTATTTCTGAAGAAAATGAATAATTAACCTTGGCAATTACAGTAAAAAAAATAACATGAAAGAGGGGAAATAATATCTTTACAAACCTAAGATAAAATATTTCAGAAGATAGTGTCAATGAAGACTATTTACTGCTAGTAAAACATAAAATATGTTATAGCATATGACTTTATGGTATATTAAGATTGTTTCTTAAGTATGAGATTGGTCAGAGTTATGTTTTCAGCATAACACATCCTTGATCACATACTCTGAACACATGATTACAATCACATCTTTTTTTTTTTTTTTTTTCCAATTATTCTGCATTATTCTTTGGGCAAAATCATTCTTTAAAATAAATGTACAATGAAGAAATGAACGAGTTATGGTTTGATAAATATGTGCTGCTACAAATACATAACTCTGAAAAACTCTGAAAAAAGAAATAGTCTGTATTGCCTAAAACAAGAGAGAATTGGGGAAAATAGAAAAAATATAATCTTTACTGCTTCTTAATATTTTCCATAGTTGTCCCCAAAGTGTTACGTAGTCTGTGAGAACCTGCAAAAGTTGCAGATGAAGAGTAAATGGTCTAATAAATACCAAACCTTTCTTTTCATAATCTGTTTTCAGATATGTGGGCTGAAATATAATCTTTACAAGGCAACAATTTCATTGCAACGTTGTTTTGGAAAATTGATATTATCACTTTTTTTTTTTTTTTTTTCCTATTGTGTAGCTTGTGTACAATTTCAAAGCCATTTCCATGATGCAGCTTCTGTGAATACATTTTTTCATAAAGTGGTTAGTATTATATCTAAAATTTATTGTTCTTTTCCATGCAAATATGCAAGTGATGCTTTCATAATGAGTGTAGAAAAGATAATACTGCACTTAACAATTATGTGACTCAGAATCTGCATATGTCTCATTGTACTCCCAAAGAAGCTATTCAACAGTCACTAAAATGAAAATCGATCCTCTCTGTCTAAATTTATGGTCCTTCTGCTGTATTTGAAGATACCATCCTCAAGGCCAACATATTTCCATGGTTCAATGTTGGTACTTGTCTGAGTATAGGTTACACTATAGTTCCTAAAACAAACACCCATGCTGTGTGAGCTCCAATTTCCTTTTTCATTATTTTATACATATTTTTTTGCTACCTCAAAACCTGATGAGGTTAGGATTTTAATGTCTGATAATTGTATATGACAAAATAGCTAATATTTTCTGATTAATTTTATTTCATTTAAAAGAGGAGACTTCTGAAAGATGTTATGGATGTTCTTTCTCTTTATCGTTTATATATAAAAAACATTTGTATTGAAACTAAGATTATCTTTAAACTGCTGGGTTCCTT
The DNA here is from genome assembly GCF_963932015.1 of Anas acuta. NCBI lineage: Eukaryota > Metazoa > Chordata > Aves > Anseriformes > Anatidae > Anas > Anas acuta. Next base: position 87,954,045 of record NC_088979.1, read on the forward strand.
CCTGAGATCTTTATGAGAATGAATGAGCAAAATTCAATCTAGCATGATAGAAAGAACAGCAATTATTATTTCAGTGACTGTTTATTCTCTTCCAGTGAAAAATGCAGTTCAGTAACAGTCAGCATAAACAAAATATGAATTGCATGGCACATGAACAAGTACCTTTATTGCTAGTCAAAAAGAATGAAACCAGTAAGGTTCTATGGGTATTTAACAAATCACTACCAGTTTATCTAACAGTACACTCTGCATAGAATCTCTGAATCATCTTTTAGAGGGTGAATCTATAAAATGCATGCATTTTTAAAATGAATGCTACAGAATCATCAAAAATATTTAAATGATTTCAGAAAACCTCTTGAAAGTCAGTTGGGCTTCCACATGGAATAGCACAGATCTTTGCTGTATATAAAGTGACTTTGTTTCCATAGTATGCCAATACAATTAACAAACATGATCTTGTTTTACTCCCCATAAGTATTTAGGATATCAGAACATATTTGGTACTTCTCAGCAAAAAAAGACTCACGCAAAGACTTTTTGGTCAATGCAAGGCCTTGCCCTATGTTCTATTCATATCTCTCATTAAAGCAAAGTGAGACAAAGGAAACTAACTGATGCAGGAATCAGGAGATCACTGCGCTAGTTTTATACATTTTCTAGGTATTAAAAGATAAATTTCCTTTAGTGGATAATTAAGATACTGCATCTGATAGAGGTAGTAAAGTGTTCAAAGAGTTCAATAAACTATTGTTTTTATCTATAAAAGCTTTCCCTCCTCTCCCCCCCCCCAATTCCAGTAAAAATATTAGATATTTTCCAAAATAATGTGGATATTCTCATTTTAAAAAAAAAAAAAAGGAAAGAAAGAAGCAGCATGAAACTTCAGGAATAAGATTCTCGTCAAGGTTCATCTTAAATTTACACAGTACATAAGGACCACAAAAACACAATTTTGAGTTTTCCAACTCTCAAAATTGCATTAGTATCTCATATCTACCTCTGAACATATTGTTCCAGACTGTCAAGGGTTTTGCATTTTCTGCCACACCAGATACTGAAGACTGAGGAGTTGAATGACCTTTGGAAACGTGATCCTAAATGTTGATCTCTAAATGGCACTTCCAAACCTCAACATACCAAAATGTAGGTAACTTTTGTGAAAGAAAGGGAATCAGAGCTGTAAGCAGCTATTACTGCTATCATTGTGGCTGTCAGGATAGGGAAGCATGAAAGAGCTAAGAAAAGTTAAAGAGTTCAGAACATTTTGAATCTAAATACAGGATTCCCCATTAGGGAATGAGTGTTGGAGTCCTGCATCTACAAACCAGTCAGTGTCATAAGGGTTCTGGGAAAGCTCTCCAGCTCTGAAACTTGGGGAAAGAAGAAACAGCCCAGGGACGACAGAAGAGTCTCCAGGTGAAAGACATGTCTCCATGTCAGGGAGATCTAGATAATCTTGACTATTATCTGTTTATGAAGTTAGAAAAAAAAATACTTGCTTTAAGTTTTTGTTCAAGAAACAAATGAAACTTTACATTAATGTTACCTAACATTAGATGATCACACTGCAGGCATTTACACCTGAGCTAAACTCCTATTTTCTCTCTACAGTTTATATATACACTTTTTATTATATTTACCTTACATTTACAAAGATATATAGTTTATCACATGATTTTCTAAGTTTCACATATGTCTTTGGAGTATTTCCTCCCCTTCAAATACAGAGATTGATACAAAATCTGAGAATTCAACAATAATTAAAGGTGTTTATTTTATTTGTGGTAAAGCAATATGATACTTCTCAGACACCTGAAACAGAAGTCACAGATTAGGATTAAAAAAAAAAAAAAAAAAGTATTCAGAAAATGACTTAGATAAATGTCTGGAATATTTTGTTTAGTTGAGGAAATTTTATGAGAGGCCACTTTAGCTGTTACAAGCCAGACTTCACTTTGAAATTTCTAGTCATCAGAAAGATGTTAATTTATTTGTTCTACAATTTCCATATCTGTGAACCCTTCTTTACTTCATATGTGAACACATATGAACCCTTCTTTACTTCATGGGACTCCTAAAAGTCTTCAGTGCTTAGCAAACATTAAGATAATTGGGTAGTTAGTGAGACAGCAGTGTAAAACATTTTTTTCCTATCCAGAATAATGTGACGAATGTTCTCCTCTTTAGAGCATTTTAACAATTTCAGTGAACTACAACAGGATGTTAAGAGACACCCTATTGTTCAACCTGTACATCTCAGAGATAGACATTAGCATGATTTTTTAAAAGAGCTTGAAGTGAGCCTTCAGCATGGGAGCAGCTGTTTCCGATCATGGGAGGACTGGTATGGGCTGACTAAAACCTTCACTGAAGTTAATCATTCTTACACAAAGTATCTGTCAGGACTATGGTAAGAGACATTAACAAATTGTGGATTGTGACAAGTACAGGATGTTCAATGTTTCTACTTTTTTTTTTCTTTTTTTCTTGCTTTGTCAAAGTAAGCAATAAGAACTCTTGTTTTTTACCATGTTACACCCTCTTTTACTTTTAGGAGAGTTCACAATTTTTCAAAGCATAGACAAATAAATTCAAGTTCTTTCTTGATTTTACTTGGGTAAAGATACAATACTACAGACTGCTGGAAATATTTGTACTGCACTTGTTTGGGGTTCACACAGATTTTTTTTTTATTATAATATTTTTTCCTCTGCCATCTCTGCTCTGTAAATTGATTTCAGCTTAACTCCTGAAGCCAAACTCTGCCATGGAGCACAACAAAAGTCATGGTTGTTCAAGAAACATAGTATATGATACCAGTTACTTAGCTCTCACTACAATATATCACCATTTCTGGCATATTTGAGAAAGTTGTGTATTATTTCATGCTTTTATACAGTTGCCTTTCTCTTTTAGCAACTTCTGAATGTGATAAGATATAATTATACATAATAAGGTACAAAGTATAACACTATTACTTCATGAGGGTTATCAAAATTGCACTTAGAAAACAGTATGGGCTGCCTACATGCCTACTTATAATGCTGTCCCAGAGAAATTTTGCTACTGATGCTTTCAAGGAAAGCTTTCAAGGAAAATCAGAAGATTAGTTATAAAAATATATGTTGCTTCACCCCAATTGTTTTTAAATGAAACATGGTGCACAGATGAGACATTTTCATGCCTAACATCAAAAAATATATCATAATCAAATAATTTAAAATGTGCTATATTTATGGTATTTAATCCACAGTTCCCTTCTGTTTATTTGAAGGCAAAATTGTAAAATGAAAATTACTAGGGCATTTCCAACATCATTAAAAATTTGGTACACATTTTAAAACACAAAGTGCCACATATTTGTGTCGTGGTTTAACCCGGCCGGCAGCTAAACACCACGCAGCCGTTTGCTCACCCTCCCCCCTCCCTCTCTGGGACGGGGGAGAGAAATGGAAAGTGAAGCCCGTGAGTTGAGATAAAGACAGTTTAATAAGACAGGAAAAAATAATAACAAAAATAATAATAACAATAATAATAATAATAATAATAATAATAATAATAATAATGCAATGGTGATAATAGGAAAGTAACAATAATATGTACAAAAAAGTGATGCACAATGCAATTGCTCACCACTTGCTGACCAATGCCCAGCCTAACCCCGAGCAGTCCGGAACCCTCCCCCTGGCTAGCCACCCCTATATATTGTTTAGCATGACGTCAGATGGTATGGAATACCCCTTTGGCTAGTTTGGGTCACCTGTCCTGGGTCTGTCCCCTCCCAGCTCTTACTGCACCCCCAGCCTGCCCGTTGGCAGGACAGAGCAAAAGGCTGAGATGTCCTTGGCTTAGTAAAAGCACTGCTCTGCAACAATTAAAGCATCGGGGTGTTATCAGAACTCTTCTCATCCTAAGCCAAAACACAGCATTCCACCAGCTACTAGGAAGAAAATTAATTCTGTTCTAACTGAAACCAGGACAATTTGGCAAGCTAAATTAGAGATATATGTTGATAAAATTGCCAAATTAATCATGATTAATACTGTATTCTTGATACTATAAATCAGTGTTTTAAAAATTATTAAAACAACAAAAATATATTAAATTTTACAAAATGTTATATTTCACACAGAATTACAGAATTTCTAGGTTGGAAGAGACCTCAAGATCATCGAGTCCAACCTCTAACCTAACACTAACAGTCCCCACTAAACCATATCCCTAAGCTCTACATCTAAACGTCTTTTGAAGACTTCCAGGGATGGTGACTCCACCACCTCCCTGGGCAGCCTGTTCCAGTGCCTAACAACCCTTTCAGTAAAGAAGTTCTTCCTAACATCTAACCTAAAACTCCCCTGGCGCAACTTTAGCCCATTCCCCCTCGTCCTGTCACCAGGCACGTGGGAGAACAGGCCAACCCCCACCTCACTACAGCCTCCTTTAAGGTACCTGTAGAGAGCGATAAGGTCGCCCCTGAGCCTCCTCTTCTCCAGGCTGAACAAGCCCAGCTCCTTCAGCCGCTCCTCGTAGGACTTGTTCTCCAGGCCCCTCACCAGCTTCGTCGCCCTTCTCTGGACCCGCTCAAGCACCTCGATGTCCTTCTTGTAGCGAGGGGCCCAAAACTGAACACAGTACTCGAGGTGCGGCCTCACCAGAGCCGAGTACAGGGGGACGATCACCTCCCTAGCCCTGCTGGTCACACTGTTTCTGACACAAGCCAGGATGCCGTTGGCCTTCTTGGCCACCTGAGCACACTGCTGGCTCATATTCAGCCGACTGTCCACCATCACTCCCAGGTCCTTCTCTGCCTGGCAGCTCTCCAACCACTCATCTCCCAGCCTGTAGCACTGCTTGGGGTTATTGCGCCCCAGGTGCAGGACCCAGCACTTGGCCTTGTTGAACTTCATACAGTTGACCTCAGCCCATCGGTGCAGCCTATCCAGATGCTCCTGCAGAGCCTTCCTACCCTCGAGCAGATCGACACACGCACCTAACTTGGTGTCATCTGCAAACTTACTGAGGGTGCACTCAATGCCCTCGTCCAGATCATTGATGAAGATGTTAAAGAGGACCGGCCCCAGGACTGAGCCCTGGGGGACGCCACTAGTGACTGGTCTCCAACTGGACTTGACTCCATTTACCACGACTCTTTGGGCCCGGCTATCCAGACAGTTTTTAACCCAACGAAGCGTGCACCAGTCCAAGCCAAGAGCAGCCAGTTTCTTGAGGAGAATGCTGTGGGAGATGGTGTCAAAAGCCTTGCTGAAGTCAAGGTAGACCACATCCACAGCCTTTCCCTCGTCCACCCAGCGCGTCACTTTGTCATAGAAGGAGATCAGGTTTGTCAAGCAGGACCTGCCTTTCATAAACCCATGCTGACTGGGCCTGATTGCCTGCTTGCCCTTCAAGTGCCGCATGATGACTCTCAAGAGGATCTGCTCCATGAGCTTCCCTGGTACTGAGGTCAAACTGACAGGCCTGTAGTTCCCTGGGTCTGCCCTCCGGCCCTTCTTGTAGATGGGCGTCACATTTGCTAGCCGCCAGTCAGCTGGGACCTCCCCCGATAGCCAGGACTGCTGATAAATGATGGATAGGGGCTTGGCCAGCTCCTCTGCCAGTTCTCTCAGTACCCTTGGGTGGATCCCATCCGGCCCCATCGACTTGTGCACATCCAAGTGCCGTAGCAGGTCACCAACCAGTTCTTCGTGCATGGTGAGGGCCACATCCTGCTCCCCATCCCCTTCCACCAGCTCAGGGTACTGGGTATCCAGAGAACAACCGGTATTGCCGCTAAAGACTGAGGCAAAGAAGGCATTGAGCACTTCCGCCTTTTCCTCATCTCTTGTAACTAAGTTTCCCCCCGCATCCAGTAAAGGATGGAGATTCTCCTTTGTCCTCCTTTTTGTGTTGATGTATTTATAAAAACGTTTTTTGTTATCTTTAACGGCAGTAGCCAGATTGAGCTCCAGATGAGCTTTGGCCTTCCTAATTTTGTCCCTGCACAGCCTCGCTACATCCTTATAGTCCTCCTTAGTGGCCTGCCCACTTTTCCAAAGATTATAAACCCTCTTTTTTCTCCTAAGCTCAAGCCACAGTTCTCTGTTGAGCCAGTCTGGTCTTCTTCCCTGCTGGCTCATCTTTGGGCACATGGGGACAGACCACTCCTGTGCCATTAGGATTTGCCTCTTGAAGAGCGCCCAGCCTTCCTGGACCCCTCTGCCCTTCAGAACCGCCTCCCAAGGGATTCCACCAACTAGTGTCCTGAGCAGCCCAAAGTCAGCCCTCCGAAAGTCCAATACAGTGGTTTTACTGGTCCCCTTCCTGGCCTCGCCAAGAATAGTGAACTCCACCATTTCGTGGTCACTCTGCCCAAGACAGGTCCCAACAATCACATTCTCCACCAGTCCTTCTCTGTTTGTGAAGAGAAGGTCTAGCGGGGCACCACCCCTGGTAGGTTCACTAATCAGCTGCATCAGGAAGCTATCTTCCACTCTCTCCAGAAACCTCCTAGACTGCTTTCTCTGGGCTGTGTTGTGCTTCCAGGATATGTCAGGGAAGTTGAAGTCCCCCACGAGTACAAGCGCTGAAGATTTCGCAACTTCTGTCAGCTGCCTGTAGAACTCCTCATCTGTCTCCTCATCCTGGTTCGGCGGTCTATAGCAGACCCCGACCAGGACACTAGCCTTGTTGTCCCTTCCGATCCTAACCCAAAGGGACTCGACCTTGTCATTCCTAGCCTCGAGTTCTACAACATCAAAAGACTCTCTAATATAGAGAGCCATACCGTACCCCTTCTGTGCTGCCTGTCCCTTCTGAAGAGCTTATAGCCAGGCATCGCAGCACTCCAGTCATGAGACTGGTCCCACCACGTCTCCGTGATGGCAACCAAGTCATAGCCTGCCCGCTGCACAATGGCTTCCAGCTCCTCCTGTTTGTTACCCATGCTGCGTGCATTGGTGTAGATGCACTTCAGCTGGGCCTTTACCTTATCCTCCGGCCTTGCCATTGTTCCCCCTGGCACAGCCCCAACAATCCTTGCTTCAGCCCCATCCCCCTTCTTACCTAGTTCAAAGCCCTATCAATAAGCCCCGCCAGCTCCTGGCCCAGGATCCTTTTTCCCCTAAAGGATAGGGACCCGTCTACGGCCATCAGGCCAGGTGCTGAGTAACGTGCCCCATGGTCAAAAAAAAAAAGATTTCTTCGTTGGCACCAGCCCCGGAGCCACGTGTTTAACAGGTGGGCTTTCCATGTCCTCCCCGTACCTCTCCCTGCCACCGTAGGGATGGATGAAAACACCACCTGCACTCCCGCTCCATCCACTAACCGTCCCAGCCCCCTAAAGTCTCTTTTGATAGCCTTCAGGCTTCTCTCTTCAATGTTGTCACTGCCTGCCTGGACTATCAAAAGATTTACCACAGAATGAGTATGAAAAAGACACTTAAATTCTACCATTCTCATACTGAGAAGCAAAAATAACCCAAATAAACTAAGAAAAAAGTGTTTTATAATATTGATGGATTCATAAATCAGTAGAAAAAATAGACAAATCTAAACCTGTCTAAATTATGGAATACAGACCACAGTTTCTTCAGTGTGGATCATAGCACCTTTAACTGATTTTGACTTTGTAAAGAAAGAGAAAAAGCAACAATTGTTGGTCCTTATGCAACACTTTGCAAAACATGAAATGTACTCTGTGCCAAGAAGTTTCTTTTCAGTTTGACCTCAAAATGTCAAAATCTCTCTGTTTCCCAAGTTTCCTGATCACACTTTTCACAGTGAAGCCTGTTATAGCTGAAACAAAGAAGGAAGCAACTTAATCTGCAGAAGAATTGGATTAAGAATAAATATTCTAACACTGGTTTCAAAAGCTTAGGTGTTGTCTACCTTACATTGATTTTATAGTCCTGTGTTATGTTTAGTAGTGATCTTTGGACCATAAAGCATAAGAACACTGAAGCCTATAATATATATTGTTGCCAAAATGTAAAATCATGGAGTAGAATACACTTTTCTCAAGATCTGGACAAAGAGATGAAGATTTTGGTGGGTTTGTGCTCTAATCAGCAAAAATATAAAGCATGCACTCCAATTTCAAGAACTGCATCCTGATATCAACTACAACGTTGGTTTGTTTGAGGAAGTTACCCAAATAATTTTATTCTAATGTCACCAGTGGATGAATTATTCACCGCAAACACAGACACAGAGAAAAACAAAGCTGTCAGCCAATAATACTGTTTAAGATGTGTTTACGTGTATATGCTATTTTTATGGGTTTTGTCTGTTTGTTTGTTTGCTGTTGTTTTGCTTGTTTTTTTTGTTGGTTTTGTCCTTAGTAATGAAACTAGCTTTGCTTCTGTTCAGGCTTTAATACACAGGTTACATTTCTGTTAATCTTCTGCACAGATTGAAAGAGTAAGAACTACAAGAGCTATGTTCTCAAGGGTGACCCCAGAAGTCATTCTGTACAAGATCTTAATTAGCAATAAATAAAAAAGATACACATGGCAGCTGTTGTAACAGATTTTCTAAGTAATTTAACTTTACCATCATTAAACAAAGATACAGTATATTATTCCTTCTAAAAAAAGGGAATCTTGTCATGTACAAATATTGTAATGAAAATAGAAGAAAGAGAGACAATTTTAGAAAGAGAGTTTGGATGTGTTGATTATAATCCTAATGCCAATGTGTAGTCATGTTTAAATAGGGTATTGCATATAGATGAACAGTTCTGCGTGACGGAGCCTATTTTCTTTCTACATTGGAAAACAAACTGCAACTGAAAAACACTAATCTCCAAGAAGTTGGAAATTAGTGAGAAAAATAGAAAAAGTGATGCATCTCCAAACATAATTTCTTTAAATTTAATCCCAAAGGGCATCTCTTTTTTCCACGACTTCATAAACTATGCTTATAAACTGTCATTTAACACTCACACTGAATAGCTTTCAACAACTTTCACAGCTTTTTCACTTTATGTTAGGACTTCTGTGGCCAAAACCAGATCATCAATGGCACCGACTCCTCCACAGATGGCAAGAGTCTAGAAAGAATCCTTAATATATGAAGTTTACAGAATAAGGACAGCTTTGTCCTTTGTATTAAGGTATAAAAAGAAAGCTATGTGCTGGTCTGATTATTTCACCATTTTTTTTCTACATATAAAAATTAAAAAAAAAAAAAAAAGTTTTCCTGCAGAGATAAGATGCAGAAGGACTTCTTATATGCTTCAGCATGGCAATTCCCAAAGTGCTACACACCAAAATTCTCCATTGCCAAGAAACTCTCTAACCGGAATCACACAGTAATATATATATTTTGGTTATATATTTTTGGTAGAATCTTACTCCTCAATGGACAGCCTGAAAAATGGAACATCTCCTGGAAGAACATAGTAAAGCTATTGGATCACTAATGAAGACCAGCCCAAATGTCTTGTGTGGCTTGGCTGTGACCATAACATATGAGCTTTCTTCCAGCCAAAACCTTATCACATGTGGTTGCAATACTCTTGTGTAGGCATTCATAGAATCATAGAATAGTTTGGATTGAAAAGGACCTTAAAGATCATCTAATTCCACCCCCCTGCCGTGGGCAGAGACACCTTCCACCATACCAGGTTGCTCAAAGCCCTGTCCAATCTGGATTTACACACTTCCAGGGATGGGGCATCCATTGCTTCTCTGGACAACCTGTCCAGTGCCTCACTACTCTCAGAGCAATTTTCCTTCTTTTATCTAATATAAATCTACCCTCTTTCAGTTTAAAGACATCCCCCCTTGTCCTATCACTACACTTCCTGACAGAGTCCCTCCCCAGCTTTCCAGTAAACCCCATTTAAGTACTGGAAGGATGCTATAAGGTCTCTTCAGAACGTTCTCTTCTCCAGGCTGAACAAGCCCGACTCTCTCAGCCTGTCTTCATAGGAGAGGTGCTTCAGACCCTTGAATCACCTTAATGGCCCTCTTCAGCACTCATTCTAATATGTCCATGTCCTTCTTGTGCTGGGAGCCCCAGAGCTGAATGCAGAAGTACTCCAGGTGGGGTCTCATGAGAGCAGCGTAAACAAAGAGAATCATTTCCCTCAACCTGCTGGCCATGCTTCTTTTGATGCAGCCCCGGATAAGGTTGGCTTTTTGGGCTGCAAGCACACATTGCCAGCTCATGTTGAGCTTCCCATCAACTGACACCCCCAGTTCCCTCTCCTCAGGGCTGCTTTCAATCCATTCTCTCTGTCCACCCTGTATTTGTGCTAGGGATTGCCCTGACCCAGGTGCAGGACCTCGCACTTGGACTTGTTGAACCTCATCTGGTTCAACAAGTACATCTGGTACACTCAATCTTAATGTTCATATCACTGACAAAGACTTTAAACAGTGTCGGTCTCAATACTGATCCACAAAGAACACCATTTATTACTGATCTCCACCTGGACGTTGAGCTGTTGACTACAATTCTTTAAGTGCAATCACCCAGCCAATTCCTTACCAACTGACTGGTCCATCCATCAAATCCATGTCTCTCCAATTTGGAGACAAGGATATCATGTGAGATAGTGTCAAATGCTTTGCACAAGTTCAGGTTGATGATATCAGTTGCTCTTCCCCTATCCACCAATGTTGTAACCCCAACATAGAAGTCCACCAGATTTGTCAGGCACAAACTGCCCTTAGTAAAGCCATGTTTCCTGTCCCCAGTCACCTTCTTATTTTCTATGTTCCTTAGCATAGTTTTCAGCAGGATCTGCTCCATGATCTTTCCAGGCAATAATAATAGTACAGACATAGTTCCTGTGACAACAGGGATACAGCTCTAATGGCTACATGGTTTCACTTGCTTTTTTTCACATAAGCTGTTCACTCCTAAACCTCATGGATGACAGTACCCGGTTGTAATCTTCTACACAGTCTATAGGTGTTTAGGGGACTTGAGCTTTCTGAGCCTCCCTGCTACATCACAATTGCAAGGAATCGGGTAACTTAGTGTGTTTATTTACTGTGTCCACAAATCTGCATACTTGACTTGCTCTGCATAGACTTTGAATCCTCCTAATGACTTGAATCTCCTTTGGGGTCATCTGCTGCTAAAGGAGTTCCACTCACTGTCTTGGAAAACAGGACATCTAAGAATAGAGCTAACCCTCAGAAACTGAGGACCAGTCCTGTCAGTACTGATGGCAGAGACAACAAAGAACACTCATATGATGAACAGAAAATCCTTGACTTCACTATGAAAACAATATCACAATATACAGGGCTACAGTCTGTAATATTAGATCAGGGATTTCACATTCGGGTGAAAATGGAAGTACGATTCTGGTCACTGCAAAGAAAGTTACCTGAGAGGTGCTTTTGGATCTGGCAAATCTCTTGGTCATAATTGACAACCTGTTTTCAGTTCATTCTTTAAAGTAGCAGTAGTAGTTTAAGGGAACAATTTTGTTCTCTGCAGATACATAAAGTTTTTAAATTGCTGGGGAAAATGTAACAACAAGTTCTCTGCTTCTGTTTAGAGTTGCTTATTTTCATTTGATGAGTACACCGATTAAAGTAAATAATAACATTTTCCTTAACATACGATAACAATAAATTCTGGAGAGATTAAAAATGTATACAAACATTCCCCTCTGTACTCTAGGAAGCATCTTAAATCTATTTTATAGTGCTCAGTAGTTGGCAGGCTTTGCTTCCTTTAGGTTATCACTTTAGACTTGGAAACAATCATGGATACTACAAAATACTTCTTTGAATCCTTCAAGAAGGGGAAGAAGAATGCATGGTCACTTAATTAGGATGCCTGTTACCCACTGTCTAGAGTATTTCAGAGGAAGATCCGTGACAAAGGTGAAAGGAAACTTTCTCATTCCTCTGAAGGTAAAAAAAGTGGAGAAATTAGAGGATTTTATGACTCAAATGAGATACAAATATATATATATTTTTTTGCCTAATCCTGCGACAATAATTATTTTTCTTCAGAGCAAGCTATAGTTCTGTGACCTACTTCTAATATATTTTTGATGCAGGGATAATGCAAGGAATCTTCTTGTTCTGGATGATGGCTATAACAGAAATGCACACAAAGATACTATGGCCATCAAGAGACTGAACTTTCCTACAGAAAAAAAAAATAAAAATAAAAAAAATTTGGAGGTGTTTTGTTTACATTTTCTGATGTTTCAAAAAACATTGTTGCTTTTCTGAAACAAAAATGTTGAAATTTTTATACCGACTAGTAAATGCTGACCAACTCCAAATGCTTCAGGAAAAGACTGTCAAATACATTAAGTATGTGATAGATCATCTGTCATATAGTATATCTATTTCCTATCTTATAGTATATCTATATCTATATCTATATATCTATATCTATATCTATATCTATCTGTATATATATATAGTATTATTTCCTATCTTTCCTATATTATAGTATATCTATTTCCTATCTGGTTTTGTAATGAATGATTTGATACTAGATATATTACCAACATCTTCTTTTCTAAAATTCATCTTTTCTAGAATTCAAATTAATGATTCACATGGATATTTCATTTCATAAACATTTCTCATTGCTTTTCAACTACACAGAACTGATTTTATACGCATGTTCATTATTCTAACCTATATATTTTGATTAAAATATTTTTGTGGGTTTTCTCAAATGTTTATTTTCTTCTTTCATCTGTTTATTTCATTGGCTTTGGATCTTACTGATTACCTAAATCAATGCATTTATATTCATTTTCCCATTCAGATCTGCTAATTGTTTATGCTATTCTTCAACTATAACCTTCATAAAAGGTTATTTTAAAGGGTGTTTAAGCAATAACTAAGCCAGCCATTATATTTATCTGAAAGTGTGGGAAATTGTCTTTGTGGTGGGAAATGTGGCAAACATCCTGGATGGAAGGTAGGTGTGAATGTAAGAGGCATCCAGAGGAAGGAACAGCACACTCCCAGATGCCATTTGGGACACTTGTAAATCCCAGCCTTTGTTCTTTGTAGGTGCAAGCACCTCCCACATGCAGTGAAAGCAGTCACCAGCACTGTTAGGACTTACTTTCAAAACTATTAATTCACATGTAGATAAATGTTTTCAGGAACATCTTACATTTTCTTCACAATTTATAGTTGAAAGCCAAAATTACTGATTTCATTACAGAACTTTTATAAGCATGACATTATAATAAAAGACAGACAACTAAACAGATTTTAACCTGCACGTTCACATTGACTCTCTGTGCATTATATATATATATTAAGTTATACAAAGTAAAGTTTTCAAATAAGAAAAAAATATAAACACGTTTTTAACTGAACATGTGTTCGTGTTTTTTGTTTGGTTGGTTGGTTTTTCCTTAATTTTCATTGAACTCTGTTGGTGAGCTTTTAGGAACCTTGTAAGTTATATAAACAGAATCAAAAACAATCTTTCTGTGTAATTCAATCCTCATAGGGTTTTGTATACATCATTTAGATTTCTCTACAGAAACATGTTGCTGGAAGGTTTTCTGTAGTTCTTTTTAAATTGAAAACCTTTTAAATATACCGAAGCATTTCCCAACTGCTAGGTTACACAAATTGTAGATTTTGTATATTACGCATACTTACACACAATTTAAATCATCATTCAAATGATAATAAAGGAAAATCATTATTTTAAAGTTATTAAAATGCTTTCACTTTGAATATACATTATTTTAATAAGGTTGCGTACATGTGATTTTGATGCTTTCTACATGAGGCTTTTTAAGTGCTTTTCAAACATTAATGCATTCTCACAACACTTCAACAGAGAGAGCAAATTATTTTTCTAATTTTATCATGGAGCAAAAAACATTAGGAAAAACAGATATCTTTCACAAGGTGAAAGAACCATTGTATAACTTTATGATGAATGATTTCTTCTTCAGAACATAAGCTACCTATTTATTTACCATGCAGGAGGATAGAATTCTGGCCAAATAAACTTCTGATTCTCCATAGGTCTACACATAGAGATAGCACGATAGATACAACTTGATTATTTTGTTTGATTAAGTCACACTCCCCATGTCCCTTGTAAAGATATTTTTTACTGTGTTTGAATAAAACTACTTTTTTTTTTTTTTTCCTAAGTAGAAACAGGAAACTGGGGCCTCCATGTCTCACACGATGCTTGTAAAAATGAGGCAAATTTGATGAGATGTGATATTTCCTTGTTACTTTCTTTATCATAATGTTATAAATAGCTTTCCTCTCCGGTTGGTGAAACCTTAAAACATTTTATGAAACAGAAGTCTCATTTTATGTTTTCCAGTTTTTATCTGTAATGTGTAGGGAAAAAAAATACATCCTTATCTCTGGACTTTGACAGATGATAACTGACATTACCATAACGCCTAACAATAACAGTCATGTAGCAGAGCACTATAATGGGAGACACTCTACAACACTCATAGACGATCTAGATTTGATGATCTTTATTCTACACTCTACATTTAAGATGGGAAACAACACATTGGGCAGATGGAAAACTGCAAGAAAAATGAGGCAATGGCATTAAAAATGGCAAATTTGGCATAGCAATGAACTATTTTCCCAATTTTATTATGGCATCATAGAAAAATAAGAGTTTTAAGGAGAAATTTGAAGAGGAGTAATAACAACTTTTGGAAACTTCTTAGCACTAGGGAAATCACAAAGGAAAGCAGAAAGTAACTTCTGGATAACTTGCACTCGTTAAGTGAAGCATTCAGCTGAGGGAAGAAGAAAAAACTTCCTCCCTGACTCACAACAGGCTTACCTGTTTGATTTGAACCTAGGAGAGGAGTCATGTGCCAACTGACCACTGTGGTTTCCGTGGAAAATACTGTATGTCTTGCCTGAATGCTGATCATCAGTATGAGGAAATTTAGAATAATAACTTTCTAGAACAGCTCAGAACAGCTTACTGAAAGAACATTTTTTTTTTTTTAAATATCTATCACTAATAAAAATGTAGTGTAAATATGCTAATTACGCTTACAGTAAAAAGTTACAGAAAGTCCATTTTCCTCTTTCATCTTTCTTTCACTTACTTCACTTACACTTAGTTTGGCAATTTGCAAAATATCATTTTGAGTTCTTAGATATCACTGTGAGGAATGGTCCTGTGAGAACACATGGACAACCTGAGAGCACCTAGTGAGACACCAACTGTATGTCTCCAAGGAAGCAAAGTATTGTATTACAGCAGCCAGTGTTCCCACAAAGCCGTTAACAAGAAAAGGACAGGTCAGATGAAGATGTAGATTCCTGCAGATAGAGAAGGAGAAGAATATGTGTAGAGCTCTAAAGGAAGCAATCCCATTAACCCATCAAGATAACCCACAAGTAATTAGCCTGGTTAAAATGCTTACTAAGTTTTGTTCTTTTAATGACATAGCTCTATGGAGCAACACAGCTTTCAGACTTATACATACATATACACACAGAACCTCACAAGCAAAACAGCATATAAGGATTCACAGTTTTTACAGTATTTGTCTGCAAATTATTTATGTGTCAGAAGAAAGATATCTTGTCAGCAGCACAAAGTCTATTTATATATGTCTCAGATACTGAGTATATAATTTGACTGTAATTACAAAGTAAATCTGTTAGCAATATTGAAAAAAATGGATTTAAGCAGAAAGCATGAAGTCTAAAGAAATGTATAACTTATGATTTTACTGCCAGTGAGATCCTATTTACATTGACACTTATATTTGTCATTTGACTTAAATGAATTCTCATATAAGGCAGAGAAAAGGATGTATTTTAATACAAAATTTAATACTAATGCTTTGTATTTTAATACAAAGCATTCATGATACTGTTAATATTAAAAAGGCTACACCTGCTCAAATATTTAGCTAACTTTTATTATTGATTGCTTTCCCTGGAAATTCTCTTAGATGTTAAAGAAAATATATGTATAACCTGTTAACTCATGCTATGGTACTTTAATTCACAGAACTTTATAAATATTTGTGTTTCATGCATGTAGTTCCACTTGTATATCTCAAGCAGATGAGACTATTATACTCTATTTAGTTATGAATGTTAAGAAGTACTTTATTTGTTTATACTGTTAGCCAGAAAATGTTTGCAGAAATGAAGATTTTGCAATTTGAATTCTGGAAAGTTAGCTTCTGAATGAAAAAAAAAATCTTTAACAGAAATGCTTTGGTTCTGTAATTAAAGCTCATCTTGAAGCTTTGGAGAATCCATTTTTTTTATTATTTTTTTTTTTTTTTTTTTTTTTTTTTTTTTTTTTTTGATATGGATTAAACTTGACATCCCTAGGTTCTTCTTTAAAATAGCAAATTTGATTATTCAGAGCACAAAGGAATCAAATACTGCCTTGCCATGCATGTGAAGGTCCTATAAACATGAACAGATGTTGTACATCGAGTTTCTTCTAACATTTGGAATTATTAAGCAAATTAAATACTTTATCTTGCTTTGATGCTAATAGAAGTGCCTGAAGTATTTAAGTTGAAACTTGGAGGTGAAGCTAAAGAAATCATATAAGAGTTCAAAGGCACAATTTATGTGAACAACTTGTTCTTGACATTAATATTTATAAAGATATTAAGTCCACTCCCAAAACCTAAGAGAGGTGGCTGGCTTTAAGCTTACCTCCTATCAGCATTAATCTGTATTCCTACACACTGGATTTCTTCCATCTAATTTTCTAGCATTTCAAAACTGATATCAACCATTCTTGGTAAGAGATGCTCTACTACATTCTTACATGTGCCCATTTTCCATTCTTTTCCACACTGTGCTCCTTATCTCCCTTTCACAGTATGACAGTGGTGTGAGCTTTCAAAAAGAAGTGAATTTTACCATAAGTTAGCCATTTCTAGCATAAAAGGTTGTTAACCTTGCTTTATGGCTTGTCTCTTGGCATCAACATTGTGACAATGTGTTAGCCTTTCTACACTGATTGCAACATTGCTTTGTTCATGCACACCTAGAGCCAAATTTCTGTCCATGGTTCCTAGTATACCATTTACTTTCCTGTTACCAATTTTTTTCATCTTTACTTCACAACATCAGAAGCAGGCATCATGTCTGCACAGCTTTTCTACTGAAACCAGTCCCTATCTTTGAGCCCCGTGCAAAGAGTGATAAACCCCCTCCAGCAGGGTAATGTAGGAACCTGAGATGAAAGAACAGGCATCACTTCATCTCAGATCACTAGGTAGTTTGCTCAGGGTAGATAGATATAAAGGGAAGAAGTAAATTTTAAGATTAACATGAGATTGATAAATAACTGTGAATTCATGGAGCTGATCTCTCAAGTTACATACATAATCAGTGAAGAGATAAGTATATCCAGTGAATGACTTACATTAAGAACCTACTCAAAATGCCCTGAAATACCTTTTGAAATTATATGGCTCTCAAGGGAAATGAGGCTCCTGAAGAGCTACACAGAGGAGAGAAGCATGATTAGAAGAATGATTTTATTCAAAATCATTCTGGAATTTGAAGAATCCCACAACATATCCATGGGCGAGAAGAATGGGTGAAAAGGCCATGTACAAAGTACTGGGTGAAAGAACTCTGACCTTTATAATAATGCAGTTCACTGCTGACCAAGAAGTAAACCATACTCTATTATAATCTTCCCTGAGGACGAGAATCTATACATTACAAAAAGAAGGTAGATATACAGCCAGAGCTTGTGGGTTGTTTCATCTGCTCTGCTGATCTTTCTGACTTTTCTTCTGAACTGTGAAAGGAGTGATAATCTCCCCTGCAGTGTCAGCATGTCCCATAAAACTAATTACAGAACACTTTGTTTCTTAGACATTAAGCATAAAAAAACATTTAAGTGCTAAACAACAGCAGAGTTTGACCTCAATGTAAAAAAAAAAAAAAAAAACACTTAAAAGTGCAGTGTTAATCAGGTGTCAAAACACTGCATGTTGTCAGTGTTGAAATTATGTTTTTCTTTAATCAATGAGAGCTAAAAATAATCGTGTATGTTTGTGTGTGATGACTGAAATTTATAAAGCAAAATTCCATGAAAGCAAGTTTCAGGCTTTAATTAAGAAATAAAATGAAATCTGAAGCCAATCTTGGTTATGTTATAACAGTAACAAGCAAGGATTCTTTTTTTGTCATTCTCTGTGGTGTTGCAGAGTAATGCATCATCTAGCCTACATCTGAGCAGAGGACAACAACAAAGAGAGAAGAGTGATCTTTTGTCAACTCTAGTTGCCTATATGTCTCTTCTGATTTTATTCTTGGTTTCCAGAGTGCAAGCCATTCCTATTCTTCCTCCCCAGGAATTAGCAATGTAATTTTATCATGTATGTATATCATACATGGGGCATTTTACTCGGCACCCGGCCTGATGACCGCAGACGGGTCCCACCTATCTCTAAGGGGAAAACGGATCCTAGGCCAGGAGCTGGCAGGGCTCATTGAGAGGGCTTTAAACTAGGTAAGAAGGGGGACGGGGCTGAAATAAGTCTGGTTGGAGGTGTGCCAGGGGGAATAATGGCTAGGCCAGAGGAGAAGGCAATGGCCCAACTGAAGTGCATCTACACTAATGCACGCAGCACTGGTAACAAACAAGAGGAGCTGGAAGCCATCGTGCAGCAGGCAGGCTACAGAGATGTGGTGAGACCACTCTCACGACTGGAGAGTTGCAATGTCTGGCTATAGGCTCTTCAGAAGGGACAGGCAGCACAGAAGGGATGGTGGTGTGGCTCTCTGTATTAGAGAATCTTTTGATGTTGTGGAACTCGAGGCTGGGAATGATAAGGTTGAGTCCCTGGGGGTTAGGATCAGTGGGCAGGCCAACAAGGCAAGCATCCTGGTGGGCTTCTGTTATAGAACGCTGAACAAGGATGAGGAGACGGATGAGGAATTCTACAGGCAGCTGGCAGAAGCTGTGAAATTGTCAGTGCTTGTTCTCGTGGGGGACTTCAACTTCCAAGGCATATCATGGAAACACAACACAGCCCAGAGAAAGCAATCTAGGAGGTTTCTGGAGAGCATGGAAGATAGCTTCCTGACACAGCTGGTTAGTGAGCCTACGAGGGGTGGTGCCCTGCTAGACATTCTCTTCACAAACAGAGAAGGACTGATGGGAGATGTGGTGTTTGGAATCTATCTTGGGCAGAGTGACCACAAAATGGTAGAGTTCTCTATTCTTGGCGAAGTTAGGAGGGGGATCAGTAAAACCGCAGTCTTGGACTTCCATAGGGCTGCCTTTGAGCTGTTCAGGACACTGCTTGGCAGAGTCTCTTCGTAGGTGGTTCTGAAGGGCAGAGGAGTCCAGGAAGGCTGGGCATTCTTTAAGAAGGAACTCTTAATGGCACAGGAGCAGTCTGTCCCCACATGCCCAAAGACGAGCCGGTGTGGAAGAAGACCGGCCTGGCTCAACAGAGAACTGTGGCTTGAGCTTAGGAGAAAACAGAGGGTTTATAATCTTTGGAAAAGAGGGTGGGCCACTCAGGTGGACTATAAGGATGTTGTGAGGCTGTTCAGGGACAAAATTAGAAAGGCCAAAGCTCATCTGGAGCTCAAACTGTCTACTGCCGTTAAAGATAACAAAAAATGTTTTTTATAAATAAATCAACACAAAAAGGAGGACTTAGGAGAATCTCCATCCTTTACTGGATGCAGGGGGAAACTTAGTTACAAGACATGGAGAAAAGGCGGAGGTACTTAATGCCTTCTTTGTCTCAGTCCAGGCTATCAGGGGAAGTCCTAGTCGACTGGTAGCTAGCAAATGTGACGCCCATCTACAAGAAGGGCTGGAGGGTAGACTCAGGGAACTATAGGCCTGTTAGTTTGACCTCAGTGCCAGGAAAGCTCATGGAGCAGATTATCTTGAGTGTCATCATGCAGCACTTGCAGGGTAAGCAGGCGATCAGGCCCAGTCAGCATGGGTTTATGAAGGGCAGGTCCCGCTTGATGAACCTAATCTCCTTCTATGATAAAGTGATGCACTTGGTGGATGAGGAAAAGGCTGTGGATGTGGTCTACCATGACTTCAGTAAGGCCTTTGATACCGTTCCCCACAACATTATCCTCAAGAAACTGGCTGCTCTTGGCTTGGACTGGCATACGCTTCGTTGGGTTAAAAACTGGCTGGATAGCCATGCCCAAAGAGTTGTGGTGAATGGAGTCATATCCATTTAGAGGCTGGTCACTAGTGGCATTCCCCAGGGCTCAGTACTGGGGCCGATCCTCTTTAATATCTTCATCGATGACCTGAATGAGGGGATCAAGTGCACCCTCAGTAAGTATGCAGATGACAACAAGTTAGGTGTGTGTGTCGATCTGCTCTGCAGGAGGATCTGGATAGGCTGGACCGACGGGCTGAGGTCAACTGTATGAAGTTCAACAAGGCCAGGTGCTGGGTCCTGCACCTGGGGCGCAACAACCCCAAGCAGAGCTACAGACTGGGAGATGAGTGGTTGGAAAGCTGCCTGGCAGAGAAGGACCTGGGAGTATTGGTTGATAGTCGGCTGAATATGAGCCAGCAGTGTGCTTAGGTGGCCAAGAAGGCCAATGGCATCCTGGCTTGTATAATAAGCAGTGTGGCCAGCAGGGCTAGGGAAGTGATCGTACTCCTGTACTTGGCTCTAGTGAAGCCACACCTTGAGTAGTGTGTTCAGTTTTGGGCCCCTCACTACAAGGACATCGAGGTGCTCGAGAGAGTCCAGAGAAGGGCAATGAAGCTGGTGAGAGGTCTAGAGAACAAGTCTTATGAGGAGCAGCTGAGGGAGCTGGGATTGTTCAGCCTGGAGAAGAGGAGGCTCAGGGGTGACCTTATCGCACTCTACAGGTACCTTAAAGGAGGCTGTAGTAAGGTGGGGGTTGGTCTATTTTCCATGTGCCTGGCAACACGATGAGGGGGAATGGGCTGAAGTTGCGCCAGGGGTGTTTTAGGTTGGATATTAGGAAAAACTTCTTTACTGAAAGGGTTGTTAGGCATTGGAATGGGCTGCCCTGGGAAGTGGTTGAGTCACCATCCCTAGCTGTCTTTAAAAGACGTTTAGATGTAGAGCTTAGTGATATGTTTTAGTGGAGGACTGGTTAGTGTTAGGTCAGAGGTTGGACTAGGTGATCTTGGAGGTCTCTTCCAATGTAGATGATTCTGTGATTCTGTGTGATTCTGTGATTCATACACACTCCCATAAAATCTATTTCAGTCTTGCTGGCCTCGTTGCCAAACTTGAAAGTTGCAGGTTTGTCAACTCTTTTTAATCCCTCTGCAGGAGACAGAAAAAAGGTGATCGAAACATTTCTACTGCCCTTTTTGTTCTGTCAAGGGGAAGACAAATCTTTAGCATTCCCAGATGTTCAGGTAGGTATTCACTGATCTCATGTCCTCTGAAATGCAGCAAGAGCATCATATTACAAAGACTCAAGCCAACATTGATCTTGTTTCATTACTATCCAGCTCTGATATCTCTGGGTCAAACTAAATTCCAAAGTGATTTGAACATACACTTTCATTTATATCTTTCTGTTCTATAGCATGTGAAGAACTGTGAAATTAGTCTATACATATTCTTACTTTAGCTCTGTAAGTGAGATCAACGTCTGCTTAGTGACTCTTATGGCGTCCAGTGCTAATACCAAGGTGAAATACAGAAAGACTCCTGGGACATTTGGATGGATTGTGCATTCTAAAATCAAAGGCTCGATTTCTTAGCATAGTTGTACTTACAGTCACTAATACCATGAATACTTTAGCTACAATGTGACCATATGTAGAAAATATTTGTGTAATTCAAAGAATACTCTCACTGATTGCTCTGAATGACTGAAATGCACAAAATAGATCATATAATTTGATCAGGTTTTTGCATTTTTGTCTACACTAGAATAACTCATTGTCTACAAGATTGTTCCAAGAATGTATTAATACTGAAATAAGTATGTAACAGTTCTGCTGTTTACAGAACTTTACTACTAAAACTGTATCTTTTTTTTTTTTTTTAAGTTTAAAGTTAATAAAATGCAATAACTACGTATGTGTAGTTCCTGCATGCAGACTGTAATATATGACCATACAATGTGAAATTCCTTTTTCCTGGAAAGATTAGTAACAGCAATACCAATTGTGACTAATATTGCCTTGATTACTTTCCTAAGCCACATAATATCAGAGGTAGACAACAAGAAATAAAAGTTAAAAAAGTTAAAGTACTGTGCTCTGATACAGTTCTTTTCTGTAGCCATCCTATGGATCTTGTTGGAACAGAGGTTATATTTGCATTTACTTCAGTCCTCCTTTAAGAAAACTGCTGAATCAATTTCCTTTTTAGCTGCCTCGAACCACTTAGTACACTTTTCTGAAGGTATCAACAGGAAGCAATGGGAAGCAACAGAAATTTTTCTAGTTTTGTTTTTATTTCCCCATGCAAAGTGTCATTTATATTACTAGATGAAGTGAACAAAATTGTTCCTCCAATGTTGGTATTTTCTCCCCTCTTTTGAACCAAGCCTCATTGAGCTTTGTGGAGCTGTGCCTGCTTTGCTACCTCAGCAAGCAGGAACAGCATCTTCTCTGTCCAGCAAGAGCACACCTGAACTTCAAAAATTCTGTGTCTATTAGCTACTAGATGGTTCACCAACTTCAAAAACAATAAAAAGAACTGTATGTGAAGACAAATGGTGACAAAAGGGTGTTACAATTTAAAGTCTTGAGTATTTTTCCATATTTTGCCTGTCTATACCTAGGACATATGAAACTTCTCCTCACTCTATTAATGCTAATCAGATGATCTAACTATGCCTATCTCATGTCAGTAATTAATTTCAATAATTAAGTAAAATATAATAATAAATTAGGGAACTATGATCTTTCTAAGAAGTCAAAGAAACCACTCTGCAAAAAGAATCAGGTATTGGTAACAACATTCAAATCTACTGTCTCAAACACAGAAAGAATCATTAGCATGATTTTAACCTCATAGATTTTAAATTAATTTTTCATCTATCTTCATACATTGAGATCACAAGAAGAGCTTATAAAAAAAGAAGACCCCTCAGGAAAATAATTCTTGCATACTGAGAGCTACATCTATTTTTTCAATCCAAGCTTGTGTTATGTGTTATTATAGGTGGCAATTAAAGTCTAATTAAACTATTATTGCATTTCTACAGAGAAATTAGAAAGTTTAACCTGTTTGGCCAATAATGGCTTACTGTCAGAATTAGCTAGGAGTCCGGTTTTAATGGGTTTATTGTTGTTTATTTAATCTGTTGATCTTTTTTCACTTGGAAAACAACAACAACAACAAACTTACCAACCAGTGAATAACTCCCACTTCCCTCTTCTTTTGAGTTTGACTTTGAGTTATTTTGGTGTTGCTAGCATATACATATAACAATATAAAGGTAAAAGTGTTGTCTACTGTTGCAAAAGACTCTTAGGCAGCCAAAAAGTACCTAGAAGAATATGCATTTGCTTGCTATTCAATGAGAAAATGCATTTATTGCATGACAACTATGATTTATACGACAACTCAGAAAGCAGAGTGAAGTTGGTAAATTAACAACGATTTTGTTATCTCTTCTGAAATAATTTTATGAAGAATTTTCATCTAGCCACTGCTTTGTTTCTTGTTCATAAATGCAGTATTTTTATCTCTGTGAATGCTTCAAGTAACAACTTGCTAGCAACCTTGGCAGCATCAGACAATACTGCAGCTGTAAGACCAATGAATTGTAAGCCAATATATATGTCCAAAAGCCATGCTAGTACTATTGTTTGAAGATGAGCTAATATAGTATGAGCAATAGACATACATGTGGGAACGCAAAGAATGAATTTTAAAAGAAGTCTTTATTTTTCAATATTAATTATATTTTTGTCTGAATGACAAAAGCAGAAATACAATACATCTGTGAAACACCATGCATCTAAATAAGCTGCAGTATAAAAAGTATAATTTAATGTTTTATCTCTTTTTAAGAAATGTGTCGATTTATTAAAAAAGAATGAAGTACAACCTATCCAAAAGATATTGAAAATTGAACACCTCATCATATCTCAGTAAAAAGGCAAACCAAGACAGGAAAATAAGGGAACAGCTAAACATATTTTCACAAATGGAATTGCTTTTGAAATAAAGTTTGGTATTGATTTTAAACATTTCACAATGCTTCAGAAGAGAAAAATCATGGCTAATTTCAGTTTGAAGCCACTGAAATTTAGTCTGGGAGCATAAGATTCTTCATTACAATTACAATTATAATTCTGAATTATAATTTTTGCAAGCAAAATTAAGTTTCTTTATCCTGTTAATGGGGAGATTATTTTACCTTATCACAAATGAATGAACAGGAAAAAAAGCCTTAATGGTCAACAGCTCAGTGAAGACACTGTGACTGTTCCTTTATGGGAATGAACTTTCAAAAATGTGTATTTTTTAATCATAGAATCATAGAATATCATGAGTTGGAAGGGGACCCACAAGGATCATTGAGTTCAACTCCTGGCTCCAAAAAGGTCTACCCAAAAAATCAGACCATATGACTGAGAGCATAATCCAAATGCTTCTTAAATTCCAACAGGCTTGTTGGGGGTCCACCCAGCTCTCCAATCCATCCAGATCTCTCTGATCTGGACAGATCTTTCCACCATCAACAGAGTCAACAACTCCTCCAAGTTTAATATAATCATCAAACTTACTCAAGACACCTTCTAGTCCTGCATCCAAATCATTTATATAAACATTGAGGAAACCTGTCCCTAAAATGGAGCTTTGGGGGACCCCACTGGTGATTGGCCCCTTTGGGCCCTAGCCATCAGCCAAATGTTCACCCATCGTATGATGTTTTTATCTAGCTGTATACTAGACATTTTGTCCAGTAGGATCCTACGAGAAACTGTATCAAAATCTTTACTGAAATCCAAAAAGATCACATTATCTGGCTTCCCTTGGAAAACCAGATGGGTGATCTTATTATAAAAGGAAGTTAACTTTGTTAAACAGGACCTACCCCTTGTGAACCCATGTTGGCTGAGACCAATGACTGCACTGTCCCCCAACTGCATTTCAATAACTCCCAGGATAATTTTCTCCATAATTTTACCAGGCACTAATGTGAGACTGACAGGCCTGTAATTGCCAGGGTCTTCTTTCTTGCCCTTCTTGAAAATTGCTACAACATTTGCCAGCTTCCATTCGACTGGGACCTCTCCAGATTACCAAGACTGTTGAAAAATAATTGAGAGAAGTCCCACAATAATGTCAACCAGCTCTCTGAGCACCCTGGGATGAATCCCATCGGGACCCATGCACTTATATGGATCCAGGTGGAGCAGCAAATCCTGCACATGTTCAAGGTTGGTTGGGAGTTTACCATTCCCACCAGTCCTCCAGCTCAGGGCACCCAGGGTTTTCTAAAGCCCATCATCGGTGTTGAAGACAGAGGCAAAGAAGGCATTGTACATGTATGTCTCTGCTTTGCCTATGTCCTTGTTCATTAGGTGACCACCCCCATCAAGTAGTGAATCTACGTTTTCTCCAGTCCTCCTTTTTCTGTTCATATATTTTAAAAAGCCCTTTTTATTGTCTCCCACAGACCTGGCTAGCTTCAGCTCTAATTGGGCTTTGGCCACAAAAATTTTCTCCCTGCAAAGGTGAATAGCATCCCTGCAGTCCTTCCATGTCTCCTGACCCTGCTTCCAGCAGCGGTACAATTTCTTTTTGTGACTAAACTCCAGAAGGAACAATTTAAATTTGTGCAGTGGTGTATACAGAAGTACACAGTTCTTTGTTTTATAAATTCGCTGTCAGGTTTGCTTTAATATTCTTACAGTAGTCAAGGAAAGCTCATCACAGTCACCACTTGCAGGTATGAGGAGATGTTCCCACCTGTGGTTCGTGTATACTCTGGACTCATTTGGCCTGTAACAGCTTCACAGTGGTATCACCTGGTAACTTCTCTGCTCATTCGTGTTTGCACAGTTCAGTAATCACAATGTCTTTATAGCAACCAAAGAGTATGGATTAGTGAAGAAAGCACCTTCAGGAGCGCCTTTGTACATCCTGCACTGCAAGATAATTCTGAACACTATGCCTTGCCACTGAGCTAGCAGAGGAGACTTTTTTGCCTCCTGGCCTGACAAATGTGCAACTTTTAAATAGATTTCCTGAAAGAGTCACCTTAAAAGTAGTTTTTCTTGAGCTGAAAATCATGAGTCTGAAGTATAAAACAAAATCAATGCATGCACAAGAAATATGAGATCTGCTTTTGGGGATTTCAGTGAATTGGCTGTAAATCACAAGGCTCCAGCTTCCTGCCTTGGAACCAGCACTGTTCAGTGCCTTGTGTGAGAGCTTTCAAACATGACACCTACTGTAGAATTTCCAGTGCAGCGTGGAGCTCGGTGTGTGCAATGACCACAAAAGCCTAATCAGCTACCTGGTCATTTTTAAGCTCTTTTTTGTTGTTGTTGTTGTTGTTGTTTTGTTTTGTTTTGTTTATTTATTGAGAGTCTGAGGGTATACATACATGCTTACTAGTATTAAGGCATGTCCACAGTTTAAGTGTGTTCAAGGTAGTTAAAAGATATTACCATTGACATTGTTCACGATTTTCATGCTCTCCCAAACACTAAAAATGCTATCAATGTTATTTCTCATTGAAGCACAAAGAACTGAAGTACATCAGGGAAGAAAGGGGTACTGTAGACAAGACCATATCTGTCTCATCAACAATGTCCTTAAGGGTCTAAAATGTCACCAGGGTGCATTTGTCCTGTAGTCTATGGTGGCACTGGGGATCCCACCTTCCCTGTCCTTTGTTCAGGTTGTAACACCATATCCAAACCATCCTCGGGACCTAAATCTCTCACTTTGTTGCAGCTCCAGGTCTTTGCCAATGAGTAGCACTACTACCTATGACAGCAAAGGGGAAATGGCAAATCTAGCTTCTGTGTCACCCACTCCTGATGTGGGGTGAATGTGAGAGGATTGCTCTAGGGAAAGACAAGAGACATAGAGCAAGGCTAGCCTGTTCATGAGAGCATGGCACACAAGCTGATAGGTACACAAGCCAGATTTAATGATGAGGAAGTCTGGTATATTTCAGGATAATGCAAATTTTAAATCACAGTACCACCACCTTATTGATTGCTTGTCATCAGTTTAGCAACTCTTTGAGACAAATCATAAAATAAACCATAAAAGAACAGCTAAAGAAGCAGCCATAAAGCCAAAGAAAGTAATAGGAGAGAAAATAAGAAAAAGAGAAGAAACCACCTCAGGATGGTGACAAAACAGTGTGAACAATATGTTGGAAGCATCTACCCCTCACTGTTACTGAGAGGGTTTTATAAAAGAGAATGTGGCTACCACATACTATTCAAAAATGTCAAGAACTTATTTGTTGACTTATTATTGTCCCTATTAGAGTGACAGACGGTTCTTACAACTGTTATTCCTGAATGGCCAGGCTGGACTTCCCTTCCCTAGGACACTGACACAAAACAATGCAGACAGATCATCTGGTCTCTTACAGAGCAAGAGGATTTAATGAAGCAGATGGAAGCTATTTGCCAGTATAAGCAGAAACATTAAGATCAGGTTCAATGAGAGTATCAGCAGTATCAGCAGGTAGGCTTGCATTGAGCTGGAGTGGTTTAATAAAATCCTCTGTTACTCCAATATTCACTAATGCAGGCATTAGCATGCTCCATGTGGTGATGGAAACTAAGAGATTGCATTAAAGAGGGTTACCTGTGTTTATCTGTGTGGATAGCAACCTCAGCTAAACAATTAAAATAATCATTTTAAGGTAGATCTGCAAGAAATTCTTTAAGGATCACTCCCCCCCACCCCCAAATGTTTTCCTGTTTATTTCATTACTTTGACTGGAATTAGGCATAGATCTCAGGAAAATATTTTTATTACATAGTTTAAAAATATCCATGGGTTTTAAGAAAATTCTCACGCACAGAACATATGGAACTGATCTTTCAAATGAAACTGCTTTATTTAGGTTCTGTAGAGAAAACTTTACTAACAGTTAGAAGATTATTATTATTAATAATAATAATAATTATTATTATTAAACTTTAAGAACAAGAACCCAGCACAAAAGAGTTATCTTTGCTACACTAGTAGGTGAAATTTATATATATATATATACACCCATAATTCAAGACATAGGAAATAGAAAATCACCAAACTTTGCTGTTAGAAGGAAAGGATTGTCAATGCATACAGGGAAGCATTGTTTTAATTCCTGAGAACAGCAATGAACAATGATTTATCTTTCCATGAGGAGGCAGCATGCCCACAGCTTCTCTAATGGCTTTCTACACTGCTTGCCCAAGTTTTCCAAACAACAGCATGACAAGTGAGTTTTCTAATGCCTTTTAACTTAGATTTTTCTCATGTCTAAAGCAGAATACATCTTCCACATACTGTATTGTTTAGGTGTGAATCAACAAAGGGAATGTTTTGTAGCTTTTTATATATATTTTTTTTTCTTAAAGCACATTTTGAATATTCATTCCTCATTTTCTGAAAATAATGAAATTATACATAGAAATTATAGCATTGAACAAACTAGCTGTTATTCTACCTACACACTTTCATATAAGCCCACAAAAGTCATGTTTTAAAAATTAAAATAATTTATAATTATTAAATTTAAACTATTTTTCTAATTGCATTTTTAAAATAAATTTTACAGAGGACATCCTACAATAAATATCCATACTGAAATAACTCAGACTTCCCATTGTGCTCCTGACCTGGATTTCTCTGATGTTAGTCATTTATCCCCATAAGGTATATTCCTGGCAATACAGTGATTAATGGAAAAACAGCTAGGTAGTTAAATACTTAGCTTTTATGTCTTACATTCTCTTGACAGAAATCTGCAACAGCCATGCAGCCTACAAATACCTTAGAAATCTTGTATTTATAAAATCACTTTCTGAACATTTTTAGTAAATAAAATTGAAAACAAACAAACCAAAGCAACCAACCAAACCAACCAAACAAACAAAACCAGAAAACAATGCACAGTAATTTTATGTACTGAAAAAATGTCATTAGAGGCTAGGAATTTATTGTTTATCCAGTTATGTTTAAATTAGGAAGACGTAGTGGTACTGGCTACAAATATGCCCAGCACTGTCTACTATAGTTTTTAATGGTCAAAAAATTCCCAGCTATCAAATCCTGGAGCCAAAAGATTAAATGAATGGATGTCCATGATTTTCCAGTATTTTCTTGTTTCCCAATTTTTAAAACTATATATTTGTATTAAAAAGTATGACTTTACAATGTTGGTTCACTAGCACATTATTCTATTTAACCTCTTTGATAAAAGTAGTGTCAGTTTTCCTCCTTCTGACATGTCTCTGCCCTTCTGTCTCAGCAGCCTACTATCTCAACAATACTTAGTCCTATATAGCACATTTTCATCAGTAATTTTAATACCAAATTATTAGAAGGAGGCTGAAGCAATTCTTCCCAACTAATGATGGCCCTTACCCTGAAGAGAAAGCTACAAGCAAGGGACAAGTCATTAGTGGCTTCACAGAAGCTCTTTTTGTGGGCTCATCTAGAGTGAAACAGACAAGACTCTGAATCAGTAGGATGAAGTGGAAATGAGTCAGGGAGAAGAAAGTCACTTGCCTCCGGCAACCAGACTCACTGTGGAAGTATCTGCAGTTCCTGACCCTGGTCCATCTCAGTAGGTGAAAACAATTCATTTTTATGTAACGTATCTAAGCCTTTGCCTTTCCCTAAGCACTGCCAAAATGAATGCCCATGGCTTTACCACTATAGTCCATGTAACAGCCTTCAGTTATTGCCTCCCTGAGCTGGACTCATAAAAATGACTCGCAGGCAAAAAGTGCTATATATTTCTCAGCTATTCTAGTCAGCTGAACCAAGACTTCAATGAAGAATTAGGTCCTGGAAATTCCTGACTGAGGACTGAAGTTATTAAAGCTTTGCTAAAGTGAGAATTAACATGACAAATGTTAATGCCTAGCAAAATTACACTATATTTAAAAACTGCTTAGGTGTATCAGCGGTTGCACTCATATAAATGTATATAAAGAGGCATGGGTATATACTGAAGTATCAGAAATTGACCCTTTACCTGATAATAATTTCAAAATTTCTTCCATTCTCTAAAGACATTCCCAGTCTTCATGGATTTGATGATTGCACAGATTTTGCTAGCAAACATAGAAGTATAAGAGGAACATAGATAATCTAGCAGAGGCTATTACAGATCAAAAAAATATCAAATGCAATTCCTCATTTCCGTGTAGCCCATACAGATACACAGAAAATAAGCATACCTGTACTGGGTCTGGCTGGAATGTTAACTTTCCCGGCAGCAGCCCATACAATGCCGTACTCTGTACTTGTAGCTGGAACAGCAGTGTTATCACACCAGTGTTGTGTCTACTGCTGAGCAGCAGTGGCACAGCACTGGGCCTTTCTCTAACCCTCCTAGGGGGTGGGCAAAAAGTGAGGAGAGAAACATCACTAGGGCAGCTGACCTAAACCAACCAAAGGGATATTCCATACCATGTGATGTCACACTCAGCAATAAAAGGTGGAAACAGTAAGAAGAGGGGAGGGGTGGGCTCTTGTTGAGAAGACGTCGGTCCTCCTCTCAACACTGGCTGCGTGCGTTGAGGCCTTGCTTCAGGGACGTGGTCAATCATCGCTCATTTGTGGGAAGTAGAGAGTAATTTCTTTCCTCTGCACTTCCATATAGCTTTCATTTATTTTGTTTGTTTGTTTTCCTCCCTTCTTTTTATTTTTCCTTTTCCCCTCCCTTTTCCCCTTTCCCTTTTTATTTCCTCTTAGTTAAATTGTTTAGTTCATGGTAGTCTTTGTTTACTTATTATAATTATTTCCCTTTAATTAAATTATCCTTATCTCAATCCATGAGTTGTTCTTTGCTTTACTTCTCCCCCTCCTCATCTAAAGGAGGGGGAGTGAGAGAGCGGTTGTGGGGTTTAGCTGCCCAGCACGGTAAAACCACCACAATACCCTTCTTAAAACTAGTACAAAATTCTGGACACGGTCTATATCATCCTTCATAGATATATTTTTTTTATAAGCAGTCATTCTCACAAATCTTGCATGACAGTAATAAGCTTAAAACTGAAAGTAAATAGTTAAGAAGATGAAAGGATATGGAAATGTTAAAACTTCAAAGGCCAGATGAAAAGTGCCCTATCAATCATTCTTAAAAGACCTTATTATATCATTTGATGACCTTTTTTGTTTTTGTTTTTCAGCCAGGAATGAGGTGTTTTTAGTGCTTCATACTTATTAAAAAATCTTGTTGTATGTATAAGTGCTCAACAGAAACACAAGTGGATAATTATAACCCAGCATGGTCTAATATAATTAGAAATTTAATAAATTTCCTGCAATAGGATTTGCTTACATTGCTTTCAGTTTTCATTTAACAAACAGAAGGAATTAGTATTAGCCTTACAGGCTAACATTAACCCAATTAGAAGATTATTAAGGAATCTCTCATTTGATGTCTTTTGCAATATCTACAGTGTGAACAAAGTTTCTTTCTGCTATGCCCTTACTCCCTTCCATGCTTCCCTCAACACAATCACTCAATACACACTTTCTTTCCTTCTGTGCTTGGGTGATTTACGTGGCATCTAGTTTTTTTCCTTCAGTGAGAGGACTGTGGATTGCCCTTTCCTCTGTAAGGTGATGGGGAGTATGTGTTGCCCTAATGATAGCCTCTATAATAGGCTGTGACTGTGTTGGGCCAATGATTCCCTCCTCCTCTTCTGCTGCTTCCTAGTCTTTGCTCATTTTCTCCCCAACCCCTGCTAGGACCTTTGTCCTTATTAGCAAAGTCTTTATGTGCATCCTGCATTCTCATTGTCTGATGCCTGAACCTTTGTTTTTAAATATCCTTGATTTGTCATTCTGCAGAAGGGTCTCTGTTTATATCCATTGTACCTAGTCTCCCAGTTTCCTTCTTACTCCTTCCAGTAATTACCACACACATCATTTCTGCTTTCTCGGAGCCAGCTGTTTTGTTAGAAGTCTTTGAAGGGTCCCTCAGATACTTTTAGAGTTATTTCTAAAGTTTAGGCTTTTTATTGAAATTTGAGTACAACTCTAGATACAGCACATTGAAAGATTTCAATTCTGAATACCACACCTGTCATTGAAAATCAACATCTGATAACAGAGATAAGGAATACATGACATACCCACAAGAAAAAGCTGCCATTAATATAGAACAGAGCAAAAGATACTGGGAGCATGTAAAAAGCTCTTTCATGTTTCATTAAGCATTTCCACATGGTGGTTCTCTCCATGAGTCTGTAAACTGCTCATGAGGAAGTTTGTGTGTGATATCTCATAAGCTCATGCATGCATAGATCATTAAATCGCAGAAAATATACTGCTGGTACAAAGTGGTCTAACAAAAGGCAAGCAGGTGCACTGAATTTGATAACATACATTTAGCATTTCTCCTCAGTTTAGACCATTTCAAAAGTAAGTTAGTTCTGGAGATAGAAGCACATTCTCTTCTGAAATACATAGAGGCTTTTGCCTGCAAATAATAACAATTTGGGCAGGAGAGTACTAATAAGCACCCTCTTGAAACCTGTAATTACTACACATAAATTTTACCGAATGTATGCATACCAAATATATATATATGTGTGTGTGTGTGTGTGTAAATATATATATATAACCTTTTATTTCTCATTAAAAATGGCAGTAGAGATAGATGGTGGATGCACCCAAACATATGGTCTGATTCCCTGAAAAGCTGATGAAATAGCAAATGACAGCTATAATATGCAGGCGATTTGGGGATCTTAGTGCAAGAACTCCTGAATTACACCTGAATTACAATTACCTAGGTGATAGAATAGGGTATTTGCTGATGACACAAAGCTGGGAGGAGTGGCTGATACCCCAGAAGGTTGTTCTAACATTCAGTGGGACCTTGACAGGCTGATGAGTTGGATGGTGAGAAAACTCAGGAAGTTAAATGAAGGTAAGTGCAGTGTCCTTCACCTAGAGAAAAATAACCCAATAAAGGCTGGGGATTGACCTGCTAGAGAGCAGTTCTGCAGTTGACCTGAGAGGCCTGCTGGACAGCAGGCTGACCGTGAGCTAGCAATGTTCCCTTGTGGCCAGGAAGGCCAATGGTATCCTGGGCTGCATTTGGAAGTGTTGCCAGCAGGTAAGGGAGGTGATCCTCCCCCTCTACTCAGCCCTGATGAGGCCACACCTGGAGTATTGTGTCCAGTTCTGGGCTCCCCAGTACAAGAGGGACAGGGAGCTACTGGAGTGAGTCCAGAGGAGGGCTACAAAGATATTGAGGGAAGTGGAGCATCTGTCATGAGGACAGGCTGAGAGAACTGGGCCTATTTAGCTTGGAGAAGAAAAGATTGAGAGGGTAACTTAATGCGTACAAATATCTAAAGGAAGGAGGTCATGAGGATTAGGCCAGACTCTTTTCAGTGGTGCCTAGCAACAGTACAAGAAGCAATGGGCATAAACTGAAACACAGGAAGTTCAGTCTGAATGACCTGACAGAGTTTTAAGTAGTCAGAAACAGCAGATGAACACTACAAAAAATAACTAGTAGCTCCTATTTTTGTAGAGTCTTTTGGGGTGTCTGGTAGCTGCAAAGTATCTCCTAATAAGAAGGATATTGAATAGAATGTGTAGAGTTTTTATCTAATATAATTTTCAGAGATATTTGTACTGTATGGAACATGTTTTGCCTTTCTTTTCTTCTCTGCCTTTCTTCCTGCTTTTGACTTGGAAGAGACTGCTGAAGGAATAACACAGTGTCCTTTACAGGAATGATATTTATAAGTTCAGGGAGAGGTCAGCACAGTGGAGAAGGGATTGAGGAGTAATAACTGTATTCTAAATCTCTTTCCAAGGAAAAGGCAAAACCAATATTATTATTGTGGTAGCAGCCACTGTGACTAAGTATTACCTGTCAGGCATTGCTCTAGACAGTCTGTATATACTAGAATAGAAGTTTTTGTTCTAGAAGCTTGCAGTTTTTGCTTCTAACAAAACATACAGAAAATATGTAGACTATAAAACAACGAAGTTTTAATAATTTCAGTTGCAGTTTGCTCTGCCTGGCCATCACCAATAAATCTATTCTGAAATAGGGTCATATCTGCCTTAGCTATTTCTGCCATGTATGAAATGTAGTCTCATCTGAATGACTGTTAGAAGATTTTTGATGTTCCTCTGTGACTTCTGGTGAAGATGTGGGAAAATGAATGTCCTGAGATAACGACTGTCTCTTGTTCAATAAATTTTCTGTCACTTTTATGGAGGATCTTGGGGAACTAGAAAGTCTCTTCTATTCTCAGGGTGTGTGGGTGAAACTCCAACAGGAAAGGAAGCCCTTTTCATTACAGGAACTGCTACTTAGGAAGGTTTCACTGTTCTAAAAGGTGCTCTTCTAGGTAAAGGTTTCTTGCTTTACTGCTCTGAGAAGTGTCTGTCCCAAAGGATAATTTGAAACTGGATACTTGTCTTTTAAATGTCTGTCACACAGACAACTGAAGAACAGTCCATTACCAGCAGGTATTCAGTTCTGTAAAAGGTATGGTGCTTGAATCTCAGATGATACTTTGCAGTTAGACTAGAATTACTTGGAAAATAATAGTAGTGAGACAAGACAGAACCCGGGCTAGAAAATTGTCTTAATTAATCATTACAAGAGAAAAATATTTATTATCAGGGTTGATAGGCACTATCTCAATAGAGAAAGACGACTATTTTCAAAGAGAAATTTAAGAAACAGAACTAGAACTGAGGAAACATTTAGTGGCTTTGGGCTTTTTTTGTGAAGGATATATGTGCCAGCAGTATTGCTTGCAAAAGTCTGCAGGGATGATTACTGGAAAGGAAAGTGTACAACCCTCTAGAGAACGAAGCCTGACAAGGACAGGACATTTTACATGTAGATATAATAAAAAGTTGAAAGGGCTCTTTAAGGCTTTTTAAAGACACTGTTATATTTTATTTCCAATACAAAACTGATTGATGGTTCTCAGGCTTCTGAATTATTTATATCTATAGAAAGATGCAAAGTCTTGAATCCCTAACTGGAAAGGGTTTAAATTGCCAAGATACCTGAATTTGATCGGCTAAAGAGAAACAGGGAAACTCCTTTTAAAGAAACTTACAGAATTTTTTCAATGCAACATTTCTGAAATTATTTTTATTATTACTTACATAAGCCAGATTTCCATCTCACTATTTATTTTCTTACTACTTTGTGATACATTTTTTTTTATGAAGTTTTGTAAAACATGTTTATAATTTATAAATCCTTAATAAAATTATCTATTTTAATCAAACTTCAGATTCTGAACTAAGAATCAAGATTCTGCCAGGCCTTTTTTCTCCCATCAGTCATTATCAGAAACAAACAAACAAACAAACAACAACAGCAAAACACTAACATTAATGCATAAAAAAATATTTATTTTAGTTACATGTTAAGGATTCTCCTTCAAGCCACCTATTTCCAGTCTTGAAACAGACTGTTAACAGTCTTGACTTTTACTTAGGATTATCTTACCATTCCCCTTCCTTCCTTCCTTCCTTCCTTCCTTCCTTCCTTCCTTCCTTCCTTCCTTCCTTCCTTCCTTCCTTCCTTCCTTCCTTCCTTCCTTCCTTCCTTCCTTCCTTCCTTCCTTCCTTCCTTCCTTCCTTCCTTCCTTCCTTCCTTCCTTCCTTCCTTCCTTCTTTCCTTCCTTCCTTCCTTCCTTCCTTCCTTCCTTCCTTCCTTCCTTCCTTCCTTCCTTCCTTCCTTCCTTCCTTCCTTCCTTCCTTCCTTCCTTCCTTCCTTCCCCAAACTTTCCTTAAAGCAAACTACATTCTTAAGATTGATAATTCTAAGTAGACAGAAATCGGCAGCATGTGTGCATAGCATAATGAACAATTAATCTTGTTGAAAAAAATCTCTTTTTATTGCCTTTTACCAGATTAAGTTCCTATTTTAAACAATAATTTATTTACCTTTTATTTTTCTTACTTATCAGAAAACATTCAAAAGATAAAAAGCAGTTTCTTCTTGTCTTATAAAATACATAGTTTCTCATAGTACCATAAGGACAATGTTATAGGATGCCATTTTTAATCTATGTGTACAACAGTTTGTTTTTATTATGTACTTATAGCTATGTGTTTTCCATTCAGCCATACAGCAATCTGCATTTACTGTAGACTGGTCAAGTTTGTATCTGTAATCTACACAGGCAACATGATATCAGAAACTAACATCTTCCATTTTAAAAGCCACATTTAAAGAGAGACTGCTGTACATTAACTCTATCCTGAACTGTAAAATTGTAACAAAAAACATTTTTACTTTTATTCATATATTGTTATCTTTGTCTTCTGACCTAGCTGAATATATTTAACTGCTGTAAAAACTGCTGGTAATATTTTTTCTTAGATGATTTTATTAGTTTTTTGTTTGTTTTTTTTAATTAGTTTGCAAGTAAACCCAAAAGTTTAGTTCATGCTGTATTTAAAAACAACAACAACAAAAAAAAAAAAAAAAAAAAAAAAACACCCTAAATTTATGTACACATATTTACTTGTATGATACATACTGTATTTGGTGGAAGGTAAATTAAAAATGTTTAATTTATTGAAATACGCCCTTTAAATCTGATACGTAAGTTACCATTCTGTATGCAGAGGTCAGAAAAAAATATATAAAAACAGCCTACTGTTATTGAATATGTTTATAGGATAGAAGGACTTAATGGTATGGTCCTGCTTTAAGGAAAACTGAGGGGAAAAAAAAAAAAGGGATTTCCTAGAAATGGCATTCATGTATGATAAATTGTTGTACTAGTAGCAGGTATCACGCATGAATATGGGAAAGATTTTTAGATTTCAATGTAGTGTATTAGTTTTCATATACACAGCAGTGTCTGTATGTCTGAAATGTAATTCTTTAAAATGATCTAGATAGTCATTTCTAATTTATTATTAACTTATCATTAATAATTGTGAAGGAGATGTGTTATGTTACATTATAAATAAACAAAATAGATATTATACTGTGTTATCACAGTGTAAGGATTGGCATAGCATTTGCTTTGCAACAGTAACTGATTATGTTTATAGTACCCCATATAAAAAGCAAATAAAATAATGTTATATTAAACCTTAGCAATGTTTTCTCTTGCATTTATAATGCATTAAATACACATTTCAGTAATTGTTGATAGTGGTCAATTACTGAAGCTCCACTTTTTGAGACCCAAAGTAAATGACATGGGAATAACCAACAGTTGTAGATACATGAGAGTTTTCATCTTCAATATTGTCTAAGTAGTGAAGCCCAATATTTCATTTGTGGATTGATTGTAAACTATTACTGGCAGCTCTGTGTATGTTTTCTCTGTGTATGTATTAATGTGTATGTATTAAGGTGTTGTAGAAACTATACCTGACATACCAGGCATTTCTACTGAAAGAGTCAGCTCCATTTCCAAATTTCTTTGGTATATCTAAATCTACCTAGGATCAAGATTATCAAGAAATCTTACACAAGCTAATGACCACTGTCAGCAGTTTGGTAGTCAAGGCCTTTCCAGTTCCATGTTAAATTAGCTCATAGTCTTAGTTTTGTCCATCCTTCTCCATCTGCCTGAAACTTATATTGCCCTCTGGATTTAGACAACTCCTTGAAAAACTCAGACATACTGAATACAGAGCTAGAAACAGGCTGATTTAAATTGTCCTCTTTAGACTCATTTCAACTGTAAACCACAGCATTCCGTCCTGAGAGTAAAACAGCCTCCAGATTAATATAGCCTTTGTATAAACCATGCTCTCAATCTAGTGGAGCCTCCTTCTCTGCGCCAAGTCAAAGAAGCCTCTGCTCACAGCTTCAGCAGTGAAGTATCAGGAGAACCACACAGGAGGGTGACTTTTAAATGCTTCCATAGATCCCCATATCCATTAAGGTAATTCTGAAAGTATAATGAATTCAGGACAGAAAACCTCATGAATTACTTTTCATGCCTTGGGATGTTATGACAGCTCAGAGGAGTCAGTCCACACCCACACTTGTTAACAGATTGCCACAAATCAAAACAGGAGATACAGTAGGGAGGCTGCAGAGTAGTTTGTGATAGATGGATCAGTGACACTATCTTGCAATAATGAGGATAACACTTCTAAACGATGAGCAAAATTCAAAGGAGAAGACACTCAACATCTGTGAGATACTGACTTCTCTTGATACAAGTCTTTTCTTTTGATCTACTTCAGGCTGAAGCTCTACTTATAATTCCATAAAAAAAGCTTAAGCAAAATGGAGTTGGGAAAAAAGGGTGTATGAAGACATTCATTTGTGGAGAGGGTGGTGATTTGGTAGTGGGCACATATGGATGTGGACTGCAGCAGTTCAATATAATTACTGGAAACTATGGTGTTTCCATTGTAAAGGAAGGAAGGAAAAGAAAGAAAGAGAAGAAATTCAAAAACAAAGTGATTTCCTCTTAAAGTTATTTATAACATTTGCATTGATGATTGC
Organism: Anas acuta; assembly: GCF_963932015.1. Lineage (NCBI taxonomy): Eukaryota > Metazoa > Chordata > Aves > Anseriformes > Anatidae > Anas > Anas acuta. Next base: position 87,992,630 of record NC_088979.1, read on the forward strand.
TTATTGCATGGAGTCAAAGTAAAAATAAGATACCACAAAATTATTAGGTTAGACATACAATAACTTTTCAATGTATTGTACTGATACAGCAGAGTCAATAACCTTACTTGCGCAGATTTTATCTTTATCAAAACCAGTATTTTTTTTTTATATAAAAAAACATTATTTCAAAGGCAGAAATGAACATGAGATCATTTTTTTTCATGTCACTAAAAGAAGAAAAAATAAAATAAATCTTCTGACATTAAAATTGTAAAAGACTACAAATTTACCACTGAAAATCTCATCTGTTAACATTTAAATTGTCTTTTGTGTTTGATGGGCTCTGTGACTAAACTCTGTGTCCTTCAAATATATTTATTATGTTATTCTTAGTATCATCAATTTATTATGTATACTTCAACTGGAAAAGAAAGACTATCAACAATGGTCTTTACTCATATCAATATAAAAGTACAAAGGAGTTGAAAGAAGAAAAGCTGATAAAATTAACTTAAAGTCTAATTAAAGAGTTAATATGACTAATATACTTATTAATTTATTTATTTATTTTTCCCCAAGTAAAATGTATTAATCACTCTCAAGTTTCTGTAACAGGATACCAGATAGCCAATTAAGTAACAGTATGATTCATTTATAACTTTAAATAACATCCAAATAATGATAGCTGATGGAATTATTTCCTGTATTTGGTCATGATAAATCATGAACACATCTCCATTTGTGGAGTTGCATTTTGATTAATTTAACAGTCAAAAATATAAACACAATAGAAAATCTAGGCTATAATTTTCTATGACATATCTATGACGTTTCCAGTTATAAAATTCATGGTTTAAAATGGTTCAATGTAACATGTTTATGAAAGGTCTATTTTAAATATTTTTGAAAGTGTAGCATTCACCTGTGGTACATAGGTATCAGGAAGGAAGCTATGTACATGCTCCATCTTCAAGTACATCATTCCATATGCCTTAGCAAAGAGTCTAAACCATACAGTGAACAGAGTGAATCACCGGTGTGATAAGGTCCAAAACCCCACCTTGACAGGAAGATACTTGCAGCTGTAGAGCAGTTCCACTCTGAAATAATAATTTATGTCTTAAGGGTGCTTCTTTCTATATATGGACTGTATATACATGTACATTGTCCCAATGGGGAACTTACTTTAATCATTTATTGACTTAGAGTGATGTTTCATAACTGCTTTGAGCCAAAAAAACCTTTATTTTGTCTTCTCATTTCTTTGCTTCCCAGCCACGCTCTCCCACTTTCACCATGTATTGGCACCAATGTTTTGTTGCAGCTATGTCACCATTAATGGAGCGATCTGTTTAGTTGAAATTGGTTTTCTTACTTTTTGGACTACTTTTTAGCCATCTCAAGGGCCTGTTGAGTATGAATGCTGAAGCTGGGTTAAAGAGAAGAGCACCAGGGGACAGATATTGGAGCAGCACAGACTTACACTACATTAAATCAATCATGGAACATCACACTATTAGTGGCTAACCTAACTGCCAGGTAAAATTGTGTGACCTCAGGAGGCTCCACTGACTATTTCAAGAACCTATTCAAGTCAGATGTCTCAAGATGGATGAATACTCATCATAGTGCATAAATAGCAGAAACACAGAAGTATTGTGAGCAACAGAAGTTCCAGGACAGCTTCTGAATATCTTTGTGCGTCTGTTTCTACACATCTTTTTATCTTTTGGTTCCGGGAAACAGTTAATAGGAAAATTTTGCCTCCTTCTTACACTTTTATTTTCTATAAAAGCAGAAGGTTGTATAGTCCTCTTTTAAACTGCTGACATGCTGGCTCAGACATCCCTGGGAACCAGACTCCATTTTTGACCTAACCTTTTCTCTTTACCCTGAGGAGAGAGACTGGCATAAGGAACTCTCAAAATAAAGTAACTGAAAGCGTATTCATAGTATTCATAAAAATTGAGCTGGTAGACAAGGAATTATAACAGGTGGCAGTGTTTGTAAAAAAAAAAGTTTTTGAAGTTCTGAGTTCAGAGAATATGAGTAAACAGCATCTTCATATACATTTTAATTTTTGACTTAAGCTAGGTTTGAACTGTTATTGCACTAACATACTTATCTATTAGATTCTGACAACACCCTATACAAACTGAAGATCATTCATTATCTAGAAGTAATTCCAAATAATTTCAGTCTTGGACTTTGCCCTTGGAAAAGTAAATTTTTTATTTTATTTTATTTTATTTTATTTTATTTTATTTTATTTTATTTTATTTTATTTTATTTTATTTTATTTTATTTTATTTTATTTTAATTTAATTTTTATTTTATTTTTATACAAAGAATAATCTCATGAATTTATTACTAACATGACAGTAGGTATTAATATACATAATCTTTTTAAAAATGCCTGGGTCTTCTAAACCACAGGAAAACTACAGATGCTGTCTTGGGCACTGTATCTATGTTAAAATATATACTTTGACATTGATTACCACTTGAAAAAGAAAAAATAAAAATATACCAGGTTGCACAACACTGGCTGCTCCATTTGCAACTATTTTAAAAGTAGAAAATATCTGCCAGAAATAAATCCTCTAATTTTTATTTGAGTGAGATAAATATTCTGGTTAAAAGAAATAAGCAAGAGATTAAAACAAACAAACAAACAAACAAAAAACAACACAAAAACATTCTGCAAATATAATTTAAGCTATAATAAACCTATAGATATTTTTTCTGTCAACCCCTAAAAGCCAATGCAAAGAAGCTAGTTCTCCTATGATTTTTAATGAACAGAAATGCACCATGTATGCTTTTAGAAATCCCATGAAAAATCAGACCCTGAATGAATTATTCAGAAATACAAGCATTTATTGCTTCAAATGAATTGCCTAGAAAAGTTGTGAAGGAAACAGAGAGACTCTCTAGCCTTACATCTGAGACTCTCTAGCCTTACATGAGACTCTCTAGCCTTACATCTCAAATGTACTCATTACGTTACCATAAAAAAGGTAATTTTGTAATATTGGCTATATATATTTTTTTTTCCTTAATACCCTTAATGTGGGTTAAATGAAGTATGTGCTTCATTAATTTTGGTAATTAATATGAATACTAACTTGATCTTTTTTATTTCTTGATAAGTATAGCATTCTTGTAATATTTATTTTCTTACAAATATTTGCAGTTATTATAAAATAGTTATTGGGAGCTATTGAGCTCTAAACTATTTAATTAATCTATTGTCAGAATTCTACCTTAGGCATAATAACATGTAAAAACAGGATAGAATGTGGAAAAAAAATTATGTTGTCTTTTACTTCTTATCTAGAGTATTCTGTGAGAGATATGTTCTCAATTGTAAGAATTTATCACAGGCATTTAAGCCCCTGAACTCTTCAGTGTTTCTTCGAATAAGTCTCCATTGTTTACTTCCATGTCAAATCCCAGATAATAATTGCTATCAAGAAACTATGCAAATTTTGATAGATTTTTCAGAAACACACCTGTGTACAGAACTAAAACTTAATACAATCTACAACACAGTACATATAAGATGTAAAATAAATAAATAAATAAATAAATAAATACATACATACATACATACATACATACATACATATTCAGTGCCGCTTCTTGTAAAACCAATCTTAATTTGGTCTGCATGAACATATACTGATCACCAAGAATGCTGGAAAGACTGGAACTGCTAAATAGACTAATTCATGTGAAATAATAACAATAATAATAACAACAATACATAATAACATATTATTATTATTATTATTATTATTATTATTATTATTATTATTATTATTATTATTATTATTATTAAAGCAAACAAACAAACAAAACTTCTAGCATTCATAGATCCACCAATGGTCCATGAAAATCCTTAAAAGATCAGTCTGAAGATCTGAAAAAAAAAAATCTGAAAAAAATCTGAAGATCTTTGTTGCTCACAAGAGATCTTTGTCTCTAGATCAGAATATTCTGGAGTAGATAATTAATTAAAAAAAAAAAAGAAGTTATCAATCATAAGTACTTAGGACAAAACAAATTTTGATTTTGATATTTACACCTCTAAATTTTGGTATTTACTACTACTACTGTTTAGTGACATTGTTACATTTTAGTTTGTTTTTTGTATGCAAGGAAACACTTGTGTTTCAACAACAGATAAGATTAAGTATCTATATGTAAGTTACAAAGAGAAAGCAGAGCTTACAAGCCAAAAATCTGGTGAAAATAATCACAGAACAAGCTATGCAATTTATGCAATTATAGTCTTTTTAGGACTATAATTTTCAAAGGGTGCCAATCATGTACAGTGTATTTCTATTTCTAGATTGTATTTCATGGTATATGGTATTCTGTATTTATGATAATCTTAGTTTTGTTAAGTTATATCTGGCTGTCTCCCACAGATAATTCTTATATATATATATTTTTTTTTCTTCCATGCTATAAAAATAAATTGCATATTTTCTTTTTAACATAAAATGTGAAAAAATTCACAAAGTAGGGAAAATTCTTTAAAATTTAATCTGCACATAAAAAATGGACATAGTTGTAGAGAGACTGAACAGACCATTTTGATTGCATCAAATCAGATTTGGAAGTTTACCACTGAAACTACCTCAGGTAAATACAGCATAGAGTACACTCTAGAGCAGACATTTTTCAGTGGGTTAAAACTAACATGAAAAATGAAGCCTGATTATTCCCTCATAAATTCAGATAAACTTTTCCCAGACAACACATTAATAAAATGAGATAAAATTTGAACAAATGTATGGTCAAGTTTTATCTATATGAATGTATGTATATATAAGTTAGATATGTAGGGAGAGATTGGATATACACATATGTTTAGACTCAGATGTACACACAAATGAAGAATGAGAGAAAATAAACATTTTACATACATATTTCTAATTATTTTATTTATGATCTTATTATCTTATTAATGATTTTTTAATCCTCCCGATTAAATCAAGAAAGAGTGGAGCTTGTTCAAGTTTTAAGATTCAGAATTGGAACTAGACTGGAAGAAGAGAAGTACTACCTGAAAGAACTACCTGAGAAGAACTATGTGAAAGGAGATGGGAGCAAGGAGTGTATTGGCCTCTTTTCTTGTATGAAAAGCATGCAAGGCAATGGCCTCAGTTTGAGCTAGGGGAGGTTTAGGTTGGATATCAGGAAGAATTTCTTCATGGAAAGGGTGGCTGAGCATTGGAACAGGGGAATGTGGATGCGTTGCTTAGGGACATGTTTTAGCAGTGGTCTTGTAGTGTTAGGTGAATGGTTGGACTTGATGATCTTGAAGGTTTTTTAAAACTTAAACAATTCTCTGATTTTCTGATTTTGTGAAGCTTACACTTAGGAAAAGGCAACAAAGACAACAAGTCTTTTGAGGCTCCTAAAGCTAGGGACAATTCACCTTTTCTGTTCCTATAAACACCATATGAGAAAAAGGGTCTCTGTAGTCATGATAGGTTAAGATTAACTAAGAAGTGGGTAAATATTATATAAATTAAATTTTATTATATCAATTAAAAAGTAATTTTACTTTTCACCAAACAGTAACAACATTTATCAGATGTCATATATCATCTGCATATAACATATAACATATATCATCTGCATCTGAAAAATTGCTGGACATTTCCTACCAACATTAGGATCTCCATTCCTAAGCCCATTTCTTCCTGTATTTCAGTAGAATTCACACAAGTGGGTATTTTAGAGAGGAATGGGATGAAGGAGATGTCAGCCTCTCTTGATGTAAAGGTACTTGTGTGGCAATGAGGGAACCTGAGCACAAGGCCACCAAGATCTGTCTCAAAGTGTAAAGTCTCAGCAGCTGTGTTGATATGAAAATCACACTCTGGCTCCTTTCTGTGCATGGGACGGGTGACAGGAGGTGACACCATTTCCTTTCACTTTGTGCTGGGCCAGTGACTGTGCAGGAACCTCCTTCACATTGGCATGTTCCAGTTAACAGTTTGCTGCTATGTGGAAGTGCTTGGAAGGGACTGGGGCTTTCTTCTTCAAAAACAGATTACCATAGTATAAAGAACACTGGTGTAATTAGAGTAACTCCCTATAACATTATGAAAAAGATTCTATTCCTGTTATAGAGTCAGTATGACAGTTAGAATAATTGTGTACAGATAAAAATATATATATATTTTAACATTTTAATAATCATGCAGAAAGGAAAAAACATATTGTTAGTTATTTCATATCACTTTAGTTAATTTATTTATACAGTTACTGATTAGGATAGCTAAGGAGTTCTTTTATTATTAACAAGGCCAATTTGTGTGGAAGATTTTTATGAAAATATGGTGGTAGTATTCTCCTCTACCTGAAGTATTCTTGTCTCCTTCCAGAACTTCCTTATATTCTTATTTTTATTTTAGGGAAAACAAACAAAAACCCACCAACAACGCCACCAACAAAACCACCAACAAAAACTCACCACCAATAAAAGCAACAAATTCAAAGCAGTTTTAGTGACATTTTTTCATGATCAAATGTTCAGGAGGTGAAGACAGAAACAAGCCCTTAGACACCAGTCAGTTTAATTTTACAGAAACAATGCCCAGAAACAAATAAGAAAGAAAACTACATTCATTTCATATTTGGTCACAAGTGTAAATTTTATAATTTTAGTGTTGGATGAAATTTGATAAAACTCATTTCATTCAGATCACAGACAAAGTAGCCTAACTGAAAGTAATTCAACAATTGCTTTATTTTTCTAGGTGAATTTTGGCATTTCAAATTACAGGCTTGTATATAATCATGAAATGCATTGCAAAATGGGAGAACATTGGATAACTAGTTTATGTTTAAGTGTTTAAGATCATTCTAGAGATTTTGGTTTGTTTTGGTCTGGTTTGGTTGTTTCTTTAATTCATTATGGTCTGTTGTAGAAACATACCTTTCTTCTTTTTGTTCATAAAAATGGACTGACTTGATAATAGAATTGGATTTTCCACAGTCAGACTAAAAGTATGATGATTATTGTTTCTTTAAGAAGAATGAATGTTTTACAGTGCTGGTGGGATAAACAGTGTTGACTGAAAAGCCAGGTGAAACTGAAAAACCTCAAAATTTACCAATACACAAAAACAGAAGAGAATTCTTATATAAATATGTATATCATAGATATATTTCTATCAAATATATAACATCTGCATGAATCTATAATTTTAAAAAGATATAGTTATCTGATGTTTAGGATTTTCATATATTATATATATATATATTTTTTTTATGTTAGTAGGGCTTTGTTTGCTGATTTTGGTAGTGTATTTAATGTAAGAGGAAAAAAATCATAGGATGACATTCTTTGCATATGCATGTTGTTCCTCATTACCTGTGCCCTACAAACCCTTGCCTCCTCTTCATTACCTGCTTTTCCTTGCTCCCCAGCTCATGCTGCTGCCAGCTCACAGAATAGCTCAGATCTGAGCGGAAAACACACCTCCTTATTGCTTTAAACTTCTTGCAGGCTTCGTACTTTTGAAGCTTATATTTGACATAATATTTTATCGAGAGACATTGTTTCCAGAGAAGCAGTTTATATTGAAGTCATCACAACTATCTAGGAACCTTTTGTCAGGAGAAAAGCTTAAAAAGAAAACAGCACTTTTATCCTTGCAACAGGAGTAAGTTACTGATCACAAAAATGGAAGTGGAAGTTGCAAACAAGAAACATTGAATGCAGACCAGGATAAGTTGGGAGTAAAACTTTCTTGCCTCATCAGAAATTTCTCTTCCTCATGTTTTGGCTGCCTCATGCTGTGTTTCAAGAAAAGCCTTTGAGAAATGAATTTCTCATTCAATTTCTATCCCTACTCAGGGATTTTCTGGTTATTATTCAGTGTGATGAAAAGACATTTCAAATGAGGTTCATGACTCCTGTAACTCTCTAAGGTTGCTCATTGCACTGTAGCCATGTTTAATACTCTCCAAAATATCAGATAAATAATGGGACAGTTTTTCCATGACTGAATTGCTTTAGACCATGGGAGCCTTTAGGTTCATTGGACTGAGCAGCGCAGATTCTCCAACTTTGGTTTGTTTCCTTTTGTCTTAGCAAGCCAAGCTCTATAACACTCTATCAAATACTTTTTGGAGAGATTCCTTTTTTCTTGTGCAGTCACATTTTGGTCTGATTCTGTCTCATGAAAGCCATGCAACACAGTAATGCAACAGCTCTGTGGTCCCATTACATTGATTTTAATTACTGATTTATAGAAGGGACTGATATATCTCAGCAATAAATGTCAGATGTCTGTCACCCAGCAGTGCTGGAGACAAACAGATCAGATAGGTCTGGAGTCTTCCCACCATGATTTTGACACTTCCTGAAGGTATCTTGGTTTAAGAACTAAACTTTGGAGGCTTCTTCAAAAGCAAACAAACTAGGCTTACTGAGAGTTTTCTCAAAAGTCTGTTAGCACCATTTTTTGGCCTGCCAGCACAGTAAGATTTTGAGGTGAGCCATCGCTGTTGATGTTTCAGTACATCATGTGTATCCACAGAAGACAGGCATTCCTGTATGTTATGTATACATCCCCCATGGGCATGCCCTGACACTTGGGCTTTGCCTTCGTTTCCATTCAGGGTGGACAACTGTGAAGTAAGAAGCACAGAAATGCGGGGAGAGAGAGTACTGACTGCATCAGCTCTGCACCAGCTCTGCACCTAACGAACTGGTGACCTGATCACATAGTCTTGAAATCCAAGCAGTTGCCTCCTACAGAGTGGCCCATTTCTGTGCTACTCTTTCCACCAATATGTTTGTTTTCCAAACAGAGAGGTCAAACAAACCAGCCCGAAGACTTTCCGGAGGAGTAATGTTTTCTGGAAGTATCTAAGTTAGTCTGGAAGGTGTGATTACCCTCAGACAGGTGGGAGGATAATGGCAGAGGTAATCATAATGTTTGGCTAAGTGTACCTGGACATTCTTTTGATGTTGAAGTATTTCATTATTATCATTATTATTTTTTTCAGATTATGAACTGGCCCACAGAAGTTAATGATAGCTTTCCAAAGTGAAAGTGAAACACAGCCCTTTCAAACATTATTGAGCAGGATCAAGGTATTAAATCTAAGAGTGGAATAATTTTCATGTCAGGAAACTATCCCTTTTTTATACTTCCTCCAGCTCTCACTTACTTTTTCACAGACTTTGAAGCAACAAATTAATATATTATTGCAGTGTCTTGCTATAAAGTTAAGTATTATATTTTCATATTTGTTTATGATCAGTCTTGCTAATCTGTCTGAAAATGATATTTTCAAGTTAACCCTTTCACATTCATCAAAACCTATTTAGTTGTCTGAAAAGTGTCTTTTCCATAACCCAGAATTTCTCAAATAATTCATTCTATTTCCTAGAAGTAACAGAAATCAAAGGTATTATTTTTTCAAAAAATCATAGATAAAAGTCTCTAGCCAGCCATTCATAATTACAGTGTTATTGGATTAGTCTCATCAATGCAGTATATTAGGCAAGACACTGGCAAAACCCCCAAAAGATCTGACTTTTTTTCTTTTTTTTCTTTTTTCATTAAAAAAATACTTCTGTAAGCAGCATTAGTTAGGAAGAGGGAAAAAGAAAAAAAAAAAAAAAAAAGTGTGCAGTCACTAGCTTTCTGTTTCCTAAGCTTGTAGGTGAATGAAAAGTAAAATCATCTCGGATTGTTGAACAGGAAAAGTTTTCTGAGTTGGTATATCAGAAATGATGCTTTCAGAAACAACAGAATTTAGCTATATTAGGAAACATATCTCCCATTTTCTGTATATATATATGTATTTTTTTCAGAAGACAGGTATACCAGCGCCTCAAAGTATTACCTGAATAGCTTGAATTTTTTGATGAAGAGCGAAAGAAAGATGAGTTATTCTATGGCCACTACTAGCTAGACTGGCAAGCACCATAAAATACTCTGTCAATGTCTGTCAGACTCATTTGCAAACCTGCTTTTTCCTGATGTTGTGCTGAAGAATGTCTTGAGTTTTGTTTTCTTTCTTTCTGGAATGTAGACAATCAACAGACTTGTTTCCCTTTGTTTCTGTAGCTAACATGCTGAAAGTTCCACCAAGTTACTGTTCTGGCACCTAATCATAATTCCAGTATAACCTACTGAAAACTGCTTACAAGTTGCCCTCAGTGTCAGTCCACAAAGGAGATGGACTGTTGTATCCTTCAAGCTGTAGTCACTTATTTGCTTAGCTTTGGAACCTTAATTACTTGTACAGCACTAGGAGACCAAAGTGACAATAAATACCCACCACCAGGGTGGAAAAAATGGTTGCTTCATGCATTAATTACTCTCAATTCATAAACATAAGTATTTTTACATTCAAAATAATCAAATTCCATTATGTTAACTTCTCACTGTTTGCTGAATGGTTTTAGACCAGCAGAACGTTTATAATTAGAGAATATATTTGCAATTCCATAAGTGCCAAAGCAAAGAAGTCTTGCAAGCAGAATTCAAACCACAAAATCCTACCAAATCTGAAATACACCATGGATATAATTACATATACAGAAAAGGGAAACTTTAGAAAGAGAAGCTCAGGTACGTGTTTAACTATAGACTTTCAGCAATGGTAAAAAACAACATCAGTAGTATTAAAGGTCTTAGTATTCAGTACTAATTTCTACTAACTATTTGTGAGCAACACCCTGGTAGACAGTATATGATACATCTCTGCATGTCAGTATAGTATATTTAATGACTTTTCAGTGAAAGTATTAATGTCATCACACTAATGCATAATAATTGTACATTAACACATCAAATATCTTCATACAATTTCAATTAAAAAAATGCATTTGCTACTTACCTAACTGGGTCTCCTGAATTGTTAGCTTACTCTCCAAGGGGTGTAAAAGCTTTGGTGGTTTATCTGTTAGTGGCGCTAGAAAAGAAAGAAATTTACATATATAGTTTTCTGATAATTATTATGTAGCATAAGATATATATATATATATATTCAGAAATGCTTTGGTTTCTTTTTGTTGTTGTTTAAGTAATGTTCATGCCTTCAGTAACTATAAATGTTTTTTACTTACAGAGTAAACATGGTATCAAAAATTAGAATCTTTCACATATTGAAGCAATGGAGACATTTGTGTCTCCATGTGTGACATCTCTCTAGACTCTTACAAAAACGCTGTAGTAGCATCTTGCAGTTTTTTTTGCCTAAATGTTATCCAGTACTTTGTTGCTTGTATTTGCTTATATTTGCTTGTATTTAAATACATTTCTGCCAAATATAGTCACTAACAGACAAATAACATTAACTGTAAAACAATTTTGAACATCTAATTATAATTTTATTTAAAAATACTTTACTGTCTGAAGATTCTGAAGGTGGACTGATCATAAAAGATGTCCATTTTCACAATCCAAGGAATGGATGCAATAAAATAATGTCAGGGCTTTTAATAAAGTTTCTTCCTTCCCCACTTTTAATCTACTCTTAACTACTTATGGCAGAATTATGCAAATTATGGAATAAAAGTTTTGTCATGGTCAAAAACATTCTGAAGGTGCTAATAGGAACATGGTGAGGCATGTTCAAACCATTCTGCTGGGTTCATCATCTGTATACTTAATTCATACAAGTGACATTGATTATCACTACTGTTGTAATACTAACTACTGTTAGGAAGTCTGCTCTTTACTGATCTCTGACAGACAAGTGCATGATATATTAAAAGTATTGAAAGAACTTTTTTTTTTTTTTTTTTTCCTTTAAAATGATTACTAAGTGTTCATGGGAAATCTCCAACTTTTTGCCCCCTGGAATATTTTGATATTTAGCTTTTCAATATTAATTCATATTTCAGTCTGTGACATAGATTATGGGCTGTCAGAGATTTAAAGTACTCTTGACAGTCTGGTATAACTGTATAATATTTTCTCCCTCAAACTTGTCAAATCACTGTTTCCTTTCTTACTGACACACACACACATCCACGTATGTGGGTTTAATCTACTAAACATGCTCATCTCCTGTCAGTTGAACTAAGGGAGAGCTTTAGTTGTTTTTTATTTGCTACATTTGCTTTACTCTTTGATTAAATTATCAGTGCCCTTTAATATCTACAGTATTAATACTAATAGTACAGCAAGTACAGAATGGATCCATTATCAACGTTTTCTTTTGGATTTAAAGAGGTTTTCCCTTATCTGACCAGAGCATAAACCCACCCAACTGATGTTTCAGATGTTGTGTTTAGATGTTCAGTGCTAGTGCTGAATCAAAATATCTCTTCAAGGAAGGGAAAAGAGCTGGATTTGGTCGAGAGACCTTTCAGTTCATTTTCCAGGAACAGCTTCTGCTTTCTAGAGGAAATCATTCTGCATTACAGACTTTAAAGAGAGACTGCAGCTGTGAAAGACTTTTAGGCAATATCCCTAGGTTGTTACTTTTCTTTACACTGATTTGAATGCATTTTAGCTTTCTCTATTTTTTTTTTTCTTTTCTTTTCCTTGGTGGCTAAAGTGGGTGGAAGGGAAAAGTATTCAAATTAATGAGATATATTTTTTCTTAAACTGCAAAATTAGTCATTCCCAATTCTTAACTTCTCCACAAAGGCCCTTAATTTATCAACAGATTGCCATTAAAAAAAAAAAAATCATCCACTATGAATTTAAATTTAGTTATGCAGTTCCGTCATTCTCAATTCAATTACCATTCATCAGATAATGTTTTCTGAGTCACTGTTGTTCTAAATCTGTTTTGAGACTCTTCAAGCAAACAAAGTTTTCTCATTGTAAGTAAAGACATATTAACTGATTGAGTTCATCTGAATACAACAAATGAGTAGATTAGAAAACAGTATTTTTTCCAGTTTAAGCAAAGACAGACATTACTTTTGTGGTCTTGTACTTCAGGCCTCTAAGAGCTTCATATTTCTAAATGAATAAGTACAAGTTATCCCATACTAGTAGCATGTAGATGGGTCATACTTGAAGAAAAATATGAAGTTATTAAATAATTCTTCAGTATGATGTCATATGGTATGGAATATCTCTTTGGCCAATTTGGGTCAGCTGTCCTGGGTCTGTCCCCTACCAGCTCATGCTGCACCCCCAGCCTCACTGGCAGGGCAGCATGAGAAGCTCAAAAGTGCTTGGCTTAGTGTAAGCAGAGTTCTGCAACAACTGAAATGTCCATGTGTTATCAGCATTATTCTCAATCCAAAACAAAGCACCATACCAGCTACAAGGAGGAAAATTAACTCTATCCCAGCCAAAACCAGGAAAATATTCACCCATTATTACATACCATCTATGCTTGGGTCCCACAAATTTCATTGCATCCCCATTAATCACCACTTTTCCTGTCCATGTGTGTATATATATATAATATATATATGCATATATATAGATGTACATATTCTTGGTGAGGTCGGGGGGGGGGGGGGAGGGGTCAGTAAAACTGCTACCTTCGACTTTTGGAGGGTAAACTTTGAATTGTTCAGGACACTGGTAGGGAGGGTCCCTTGGGAGTCAGTCCTGAAGGGCAGAGGGGTCCAGAAAGGCTAGACTCTTCTCAAGAAGGAAGTCTTTTAAGGCACAGTCTTTTAAAGGCACTGGAGCAGGCTGTTCCCGCATGCCATAAGATGAGCCGTCAGGGAAGAAGACTGGCATGGCTGAGCAGGGAACATTCATTGTGTATTTAGGAAAAAAAGAGAGTTTATGTCCAGTGGATGAAGGAGCAGGCAACTCAGGGAGAGTACGAGGAAGTTGCCATTTAGTTTGCAGCCATCATCCTCCTTACTAAAGAGGCTTTAACCACTTGGCTTTTATTTATTTATTAGACTACAAATATATGCATGCTTTCTGGGCGATTAATCCATGTAGACCAATTCAGAGGCAAGAAGTTTTCCAGCCACCCCTCTCCCTTTCAGGTTTACACTGTCTGCAGGTAGCAACATTTATTGGCAGCACAGAGCTTATGCAATCCTTCTATAGTTTAGAAACCCTGAAGTAGACCTATTGTCTCTTACTTGCTGTTTCATATCCTTCAGACCATGGGATGTGTATTCTTAACTGAGTCAATCCACAGGCTATTCAACATGAACACATTTTTCAGAAGGATATATTCAGATACAAATATCTGGTAAACTGGACAACAAAACCAGAATTTATTCCTTTCTTCCTAATTTTTTACTAAATGGCAAGAAATTAAAAAATATGTATACTAAACTCACAACAATACTTGGCCTCTTAGGAAGTTAAGTAGTCCTTTTATTTTTAATGAATAGTAGCAGGAAGGCAGTAGTATCTACATCCTACACAGACGTTCATGATTTCAAAGCACTTCCTGTTCTGTACTACATGCAAAGAAACAAAATTATTTTGAATGTTTTCAAAAAATAGAGACATAGTCCTCTTCCCACTACAATCTATGTGATTGTTACACAGGAAGAACAGTGTTCACATCCCTATGCTAGTTCTTACACAAGGCATTGTCAAATTCCTTGGAAAGAAATTTAATTCCTGGACATTATTATCTACAGATGCATGGATTCACATTATCTCTCTTCCCCTCCCATCTTTCCCCTTTTCCTTTCCCTTCCTCTCTCACACCTACTTCTTTCTTCCTCTACCTCATCCCCCACTTAACAGTCAATAAATTTCTAGGTAAAGTTAACAAAAACTGGTGGGTCACTCTCTCAAAAAAAGAAAAAAAATAAAAGAAAAATAATAATAATAATAATAATAAAAAAAAGTGGGCAGGGATGTTTGGTCAGCTTCTCACAAAGAAATAGAAATGTTGGATCATAAATCAAGTTTACAACCCTTCTTTGATTTCTGAGCAATCACTGCTGAATAGTTTACAAACAAATATGTGTCAAACTTTCTTTTCATTAAAAACAAACCAAACTAAAGCAAACAAACAAAAACAAATAAAATCATATGTGAAGTTACCAATTCTGAAACTGTATTAAAACTAATATTTAACTGTAGAGGTATTGTTCAGCTGCAGATATATTGATCGTGCACAAAGAGAAAGTACCGAAATTCACATTCTATGTCTATCAGAATGGATGTACTTCTAAAAGGCATTGAAAATTTGTCTTATGGTAATGAACCTGAGAGCCACTGCAATCAGTCACACAGCTGGAAACTAGCCAGAAGATGATATTTTTACATCATCTGCCTCCATCCACACTTCTCTTTCTAAGCTACATCTTTAACTTTAGCTGTCTTTGGTCACATAATACATTTGCTCTATTCAAATTTCAGTTATTTGAAGAGACTGGGCACTTTTTAGAAATTCATGTAGCCAATGAAGAAAAGGAATCTGGAATGTACATAAGAATGTCACTAATATGGACACCAAAAAAATTACTTTGTTTCAAAGCATACAAGCCTGATAATAAATAAAAAAATGCACAAGCCAAAGATTTATGTTTATGTCTGCTTTACAAAACATTCAGAATTTCTTAGGAAATTCTGATGATAACAAACAGTCTTCATTTCTTAGGGGCAGACAGGACTGTGTGGAGTTGTCTACAACTCAGAAAGGCAATTTCTTGGCTGGAAAGCCAGGACAATTCCTGCAAGAAAATAAATTCCCAAGAATGCTTGCCTTGCTTTGTCATTTTTAGTTTTCTGTATTTTAGAACTGTTTTGTTCAGCTATTTCATTGAAGTAAAATTTATTTTCTAAAAATGAAAAACTTTCTGACCATTTTGAGACGTGAAGTAATGCAAAGAGATTAAACCTCTTCTGTTTATGAACTCAGTTTGCTTTTAGAGAGAATGACTAGAATGTCCCTAGAATATATTACAAATACAGTACAGGATTCAATAGGGAAAAAATAATGTATTATTATTCAAGTGTACATATATATATATATATATGTATATATTCCTACTCTGAAATTAAAGGAAACCAAAAAAATGGAGTTATTTTCTTGAAGTCCACTTTATTTGTCTGAATTCATCCAACAGTTCAGAAAGATATGTCACGTCTTTAATTGCTGCATTACTATTTACTTTTCTGCTCCTCTCTTCATTCTGTTATTTTGGCATAGGCCAGAGGCCACAACTCTGGGAATAAGACTCCCCCTATAGCAGCAGCATACAGAATCATAGAATCATTAAGGTTGGAAAAGACCTCAAAGATCATCTGGTAGACTGCAATAAAACTAAATATGAATATGTTCAGCCTGAACCTTCAGTCTTGAAACAATAGTATACACAGTCACTGTCCACGTGGAGATCTCAATACTATCCAGTATTGGATATTCTTGATTGGATATTATCTCTTGAGTAATTGTGAGCATAACAAAACTTATGCAATGCAAAAATAATAAAAATAATTCATGCAAGTGTTTGTGTGCTTGTTTGTTTGTTTAATTCTTTTAAAGCAGACCTACCTATTCAGATATACCACTAGGGACATTAATAGTCTTTCAAAAATCAATATATGGCCAGATCTTTTATTAAAGGGAAATTCTTCATACATATTTGAGGCTTCTAATAATGTAAATATTTTAGTTAAAATATTTAGTTAAAAACAGATTTAGTTAAAATATTTAGTTAAAAACAGATTAGTTTTCATTCACACAGACATCATTTAAAATCACAAATACCATGAATTTCACAGCAGTCTCACTCTGAAATCTGCCTCACTGTGTGTGGACAAGCCTCATTATACCCTGATTCAAGCAGTTCAGACTGAGGGTAGATCCATATAAGGATAATAAAGATATATGCATGAAGCATATGATCACAAACGGACTCCTAAATGTGACTTAGTTATCACAATGACTGGTTGAAGATCAGCTTTTATCTGCTGAAATGTTCCATAAATATTGCATTGAGACAAAAATTCTGCCTCTTTTTTCAGTTTATGCCTTTCTAATTGTCTTCTCTTTTACCACATACTATAAATCACCAACCAACCCCTACTGATGAGGGCATACTAATGAAAATTGTCTTTATTTCTCATACTTAATCCTTTCTACTTTTTTTTTTTTTTTTTTTTCCAAAATTAGGTAATATTCTTCTCTTCTCTTCTCTTCTCTTCTCTTCTCTTCTCTTCTCTTCTCTTCTCTTCTCTTCTCTTCTCTTCTCTTCTCTTCTCTTCTCTTCTCTTCTCTTCTCTTCTCTTCTCTTCTCTTCTCTTCTCTTCTCTTCTCTTCTCTTCTATCTCTTCTCTTTCTTCTCTTCTCTTCTCTTCTCTTCTCTTTCTCTTTCTCTTCTCTCTCTCTCTCTCTCTCTTCTCTTCCTCTTTTTTCTTTTTTTTTCCCTTAAGTAATGAATGTACAGTACTATGTAATGCAGTACAGTAAATTTACTTACTACACAGGAAGCCCAGCACTTCCTGTAAGAAACTGTAGTAGCATATAAGGTGGCAAGTAATAAAGTTAATAAATAATAAATATTTAATATTTTTTACTATGACATTGTTATGCAAATAAAGATGTTATTGTTACAAAAAAAAAAAAAGTTGTAATGAGGTATGTTGGGAAAGGAAGAAGCATTGAAAAATGAAAACTTATGAGACATCATGAAGTTGAAAGGTTTGCCAGGAAGCTCTTTATAATGTTTTAAGCTTGTGAGTCCCCTGTGATCAACATTAGGTTTGAATACTGGAGGAGAACAGATGAATCTAGATGTTGTTTTTTTATTATATACTCACATCTAATCGAATATGTTGTGACATTTACACTACCCCTATGACTGTAGAAGATGTATATATTGCTCTTTTTATCTGGCAATTTTCTTGACACACAGTGCATTTTCCAGAAATCTCCAAGGAAAAGGTTCTCATAATCAAAATGCTCTCATTGCAGATACTAATGTCTTGAAATACAAAAGAACCAAACAATATATGTAGTTAAAACACTGACTGAAATATCAGCCTAATTATCTTGACAGTATGGAAGAGTTCTTTGTGTGGAAGATTTAAAAATTCATATTTTGATCTAACAAAGCAGAGAGGAAGGAAGAAAGCAAGGCTTTGATCTTAAGAGAGTGTTCTTGTATGGACAACCCTCTCACCCCACCCTGCAAAGATACACAAAAGATACACAAAATACCAAAAAAAAAAAAAAAAAAAAAAAAAAAATGAAGGGTAAAAAAATGTAAAATGTCCAAAATAAATTATTTTCTATCTTCCATAAAGTTTCTAAGCATTGCAACATTTTTATTTATTTATTTATTTATTTTTTTATTTACTTTCTGTGAAACAGTAATTCCTAAAGCAAGATTATTGAAATGAGACTTTCTATGTAGCTCTACGAAAAGGATGTCATGCTGAAGAGTGGTCTGTCTGCATTGTCTCTTCAGTTTGTTCCTCCCCTTCCACCTAAGAGATATCAGATAATCTCTAATAAATGAGAAATGTTGAACATGGTAGTTGTTGCTGTTGTTGTCTTAAATGAACGTTTGATATATTATGTGTGTTTAATTAAAATAAATGCTCTTCTTAACAGTAGAATAAAGCTATATATCTGGGAGCACTTTAACCGGGAGATTCTCCAAAGTTTAAGCTTATTGGTGAAACTCAGCAGCATTTCACTCAGCAGGAATTTTGTTTTGTCATGTTTATATTACTGGCTAACATGAGGCCTTTAGGCTCATGCTCATGCCAGAGTGCCCTAAGTGGATTATTTTGCATAACAATATTTATATTCCTTGAGGAAGAGCCCCACACCTCTTGCTTATCGCATGCTACAGGGCACTCTTATTAACCATGTCAGTGGGATGTGGCATATTGTTCAGCCTCTAACTATTCTTTCTGCACTTGTCATGGTGACTGGAAGACAAAATAAGTTGAGGACAAAGAACACCACTGCAATTAACATTTTAGTATTCAATTACTGTTCTCCTGGTTTGAATTTAGATTGTTCTACAGTTTTATCTACACAGAGATTTCTTTTCACATGGTCTTTTCAACCATGTGAAAACAGGGTGAAATAAATCCAGCTGACCTCTGTTAAACTACTGCTTCTATTCCAAGACAAATTAAAAGCTTTTGGAGATGGTCTTCTACCACTTTTTCAGTCTGGCAGCCCATATTCATGATTTTCTGAGGAATCTATGACCCTTACTGTAAATACTTTGGGGTATTTTGAACCAATTAGAATATTTTTTACTCTTTCATCTGTGTGTTTAGTTGCCATTGTTTAGGCTGTGAAGCTGTACAAATCTTGTATAAGGCTTGTGACTCAAACAGAAACATATGCAGTATACTTTACATTTGGGCTATCTGAACAGATTATATATTAATGAAGCAAAACAGAGAGTTATATAAATCATGAGGTTTGCATGAACAAATGAGAAAAGCTACAAAGCTGGTGAAGGGCCTGGAACACAAGTCCTATGGGGAGCAGCTGATGGAACTGGGTTTGTGTAGTCTGGAGAAGAGGAGGCTCAGGGGAGACCTTATTGCTCTCTACAGCTACCTGAAAAGAAGTTGTGGGGAGCTGGGGGTCGACCTTTTCTCTCAGATAACTAGTGATAGGACTAGAGGGAATGAGCTCAAGTTGCACCAGGGGAGGTTCGTGATGGAAATGAGGAGACAGAGCATTGGAATGGGTTGCCCAGGGAGGTGGTGGAATCACTGTCCTTGGAGGGATTTAATGAAAGGTTGGCCGTGGTACTTAGGGACATGGTTTAGTGGGTGACATTGTTGTAGATAGTAGATGGTTGGACCAGATGACCTTTTAAGTCTTTTCCAGCCTTAATGATACTATGATTCTATGATGTCATGTCAAGCAAGCATCCTGCCACACACAATAAATTTTCTCTGCATATCATCATTGATCCCCTTCTTACATAATTTACTTTAGTCTGTTCTCTTTTCATTTGTCTCTAAATTGAACTATAGGTGGAAGAAAAATAAAAAAAGTATAATACCATTATATTCTCTGTAACTAACCCAAACACTTATTTTCTTAAAAAATACTGTTCTATGCCTTCTGGATGACTTCCAGAAAATCTCACTTTAATAATCATTGCATTGTCCAATTAATCAGGGATACCTACAATATCTTGTTCAGCCTGACTTTCCTCCCTCTCAGTTGAATTTGGAGTTTTATTATTCATTGATTTTTCTTTTTCTTGATTCTTACACAATCTTTAAATTTTTACCTTCAAATTTAACATTACTTTCCATTTATGATTAGTTATTTTGTATAATAATCTCTCGGATTTAGATGCCAAACTTAAATTAACTGGAGTGTATTTTCTTTAATCCATATTTATTGTAGGACACTGGTTTTACAAAATGAATATTAATATGTGTGAATCTCTTCCTGAAGTGCTTTTACTACTTTCTCAGACAAAGAGAGAGAGAGAGAGAGAGAGAGTTCAGGCAGATAGTTCTTGGAAATACTAATAGCCCATGACCTTTGAATACAAATTCTAGATACTCTAGACTTTTTCCATAATGAAATCTTTCTGCTGGTAATACTGACATTTCAGAATAAGATTTCTCAGTCTCTGAGGAGGCCTTATAAAGGGAATAGGACCTTATGCACCCTGACCACTTCCATCCTTCCATTGATGACATTGATGACATCCTTCCAGCTGACATTTAAAAGCCTTGCAATTAAAGTTGTTACTAATGGCATTGACTTTCCTCCTTTAGGATTTGTAGTCAACATTTTAATTCTGTTTCTCTATTTCAAAATCACATGATTTAAAAGGCAACCTGTTCTCATTCTCTCTGTTGGGTGCTTGACAGATGGGTGTGCTGACATTCAGAGGGACCATGACAGGCTAGCCAGAAATGGGTTAGCAGGAACCTTATCAACAAGGGGAAATGAAAATTCTGCTCCTAGGTAGTAACAACGCTAGGTCTCAGCAGAGGCTGGGAGCTGAGCAGTTGAAATCAGCCTGGAAGAGAAGGATCTGGGAATGAAACAGACATGAGCTAGCACTGTGCCCTTGCAGCAAGGAATGTCAATGTCAAGCTGAGTGTTGCCAACAGATGTAGGGAGGTGATTCTTCCCTTCTGCTCAGCCCTCAAGAAACACATCTGGAGTGCTGGATCCTATGCTGGGCTCTCCAGCACAAGAGAGACATAGACAAAATGAGACAAATTCAGTGAAGGTCCACAATGATAATTAAGGGATTGGAGCATCTGACATATGAAGGATAGGCTGAAAGAGATTGGACTGTTCAGCGTGGAGACAAGAAGGTTCAGGGAGTTCTTGTCCATGTATAATAATACTTGACAGAAGGAGTAAAGATAAGAGATCCAGACTCTTAGCGGTGCCAAGTAACAGGATGAGAGTCCATGGGTACACACAGGATATACAGGAAATTTACTAGTTTACTAAGAATACAGGAAATTTCTCTTCAACATAAAACAAACAAACAAACAAACAAACAAACAAAACACCTTCACTGTGAGGGTGGTCACACAGGAACAGGTTACTCAGAGAGGTCATGGAGTCTCTATCCTTGGAGATATTGAAATCCTGACTGGACACAGCCCTGACCAAACTGCCCTTGCTGAACCTGAACTTGCTATGAGCAGGATGTTGGACCAGACAATCACCAGAGGCAGCGTTCTGTCTCAGTAGAATTGTGAGTCTGTCATTCTTGTGAGTGTAAGGAAGCACAATAACAAAGACCAAACTCTCTCTGGTTTCTTTTTAGTAACTATTTGCATTCATTGTCAGGTTTAGAAAATCTGGACAATTTTCAGGGTGTCCTGTGTAGTTGATATGCAGAGAGGATAATCATGGAAGTGGGGTCTGTGTTGTATAAATTGTAGTGCACAGCTCTACAGTTTAACATACAGATGTTCTGCCCGGTTCTAGACTGTGCATATAGGCAGCTGACATCCTGGCACAGAGCATTTCAGATTTGCATAATTTTTATACAAAGCCTGTATGAATTTTAAGTACTCAAGTTTTAGTTTCCATAGAATTCTGTTTTGTAACATGATTATCAGAAATTAAGGTCTACCATACCACATTTAAAGAAAAAAAAAAAAAAAAAAAAAAAAAAGTTACACAGTCCTTATAAAAAGAACATGGAGAACATGCTGGAGAACAATATCTGCCAGTAACTGCCTCGGTGATATACCAAACTTTGAATAAAGCTTTCTACACAAACCCAGTAGGGCAGATGTTATATCAGCACATAGCATGGAGTTACTTGGCAGCAAACAGAGATTAAACATCCTAAGCATTTGGTCTGCAGAAATGTTACCAGAGCCGATGGCTACACAACAATAATTTAATGCTTGGTGAAAAAACAAACTACAACAACAACAGAAACAACAACCCCAAACCCTACTTGTAAGAAGAAATGTATATATACTTATTTACTAAAGTGTGTTTATAGTAAGGTCCAAAACCAGAACATCTTACCAGAAATAATGCTCCTGTTACATAAAATAATTTAAAAATGATGAAAAAAGTCCTCTTTTTAATTACAAACATTGTTAAAAGCAATATTGGTAGCAGACAATGAAGATCACATTAGATTGTTTCTTTTTCAGATTCTGTAAGTGGGAAGCACACTTCTGTCTCTTTAGTTAACACTTTCTTTAAAGAACCCTTCCTTTATGTTTCTTGGGAAACAGAAGTGGTTGGAAAAAGCTTACTGTATGAAGTAAGGAAATTAATGCTTATTAGAATATCAGCATATTAGTCTATATGTTTCTTTTGCAAGAAATGCTATTTATTTGCATAATCTCTACCATTGCAAATTTACAACAAATATATTGGTTGATTCCTCTTCATAATTAAATATCTTAGGCCAGAGTGTAAATCTAGGAACATGTTATCTAAATTTCTAGAAAGTGACTTGCTTGAAAAGTGCTAAAGAAAAAACAACACAATTTTAGAGGAAATTAGGCCTTTTCCCAGTGGAAAAGAAATCTGCAATGTAGAGTGTGTAATGATTCATTTTGCTTACAAATACTCTTTACTTCTGGTCTATGTGCCTGACTTTGCATGTTCAAAGTTATTTCCTTATATTATTTCCAAAGATATTTCCTTAAAAATATTTCAGTCCTGTGGCTTCTGTGTTCAGTTTTTGATAACAAGAGAAAATTTCAGTCCACAAACAGCTGTGGAAAGCAGCTATTATATTATCAGTCTCCTTTAGGCAGAGAAAGAAAACAACAACAACAAAAAGTTATTATCCTGCAGTATTAGTCACATCTTTGTTATGCAGTGCACTGTATAGGAACACTGGACAATAAAGACCAGCATCCCTATTCAATAATCTTAAATACTCAGCAATCAAATAGGCTCTATGTTAGTATTAAAATTTAGGGAGTAAACATCAACTCAAAAAACTCAACACCTCCCCAGACAGGTCAGCAAGCTTTTGTTCAGGGAAGAAGATTTTCTGAGACAAATAAACAATAGACTCTATCTTCTGCTTCTGTATTAAATTCCAAAACAAAGTCAGATAAACCCAGAAAGAAAGAAGTCAAAAAAATATCCTTTACATTTTTCTTAGACTTTAAATAAAAATACATATGCATTATAGCAAGTATTATTTTATAAATGTTTTATATTCATAGAGAACACAACATCTGAGTATTGAGGAAAATTGGGCATCATGTACGAAGAGTCATAATATGTGTCAAAAGCATAAAGAATAATCCAGCATTTCCTTTCAGAATTGGCTATATCTCAGTTATCCGTAGTCACAATATTCGACGTTTTCTTAACTTCTCCCACAGAAGATCCAGAAATTGCCAGTATCGGAAATTTAGTTTACTTAGAAATCTTGGTGACACATAGAGTTTTCTTCTATATTGCATTGTACTACCATACAGCTCAAACTGGTATGATTTTTACTATTATAAGTGATAATCACTAAAATTTCAAAAGCTGTCACAGGTCCTTCTCATGACTGGTTCATAACATATAACCCTGGGAAGTAACATTGAAAGTGTTACTGATGATCAGTGCCAAAAGTAAGTAATGATTTTTTTTAAAATACACTAAAAAAGAAAAAAATAATTATTAAAACTGTCACTTTTTGGAAGTAATATGTTTATGGTGTTCGTCTGCTTCCGTCCTCTCTGCTCAGTTTCCCTTTTAGTCTAATACAAACTCCAAGCCTCATTACAGTGTTTAGAGCTGATCACTGTGGAACTCACAATATGAGTTAGTATAAAAAAGAACGGTTACCTCAGCTAGAGTGGTGACAAGCTTAATAGACTGTAGTGCACTAACTTTGATTAATCTTTGAATGGAATAATCACAAACTGCAAATGTAGAAAACAGCAAAATGAAGGCTCAAAAGAAAGTAAAAAAAACAAACAAATTAAAATGAAACCAAAACAAAATAAAATAAATAATAACAACAACAACAACAACAAAAGAAAACTAAAAAACAACACTCCCGAATAAAGGAAATTTGAAAGTACTTTCTGTACTTAGGAATATGCGTAATTTTCAAGCATACTCACTGATAAAGAGAATGAGAAAGAGAAGCAAATCCCTCCCAAATTCACTTTGCGTAAGGAAGAGTGGAGGAAACCATGACAACATCACACATTCTACTGAAATGGCTGCTTCATGTATAAATGCAAATCTTCAAATTCTTGCAGCAGTTTTGATTCTCCCCTATCATTACTTTGATAGTTATTTTGATAGAACCAAATTTACCAAATACTTGTGGGTTCCAAAACTAATTCCACAAATACATATTTATTCTTCATAAATATATAAAAACATTCATCAATATGCTACAAATTAAGTATTGTTCAGCCAGACTACTTTCTTCTGATAAATTTGAAAGGAATATATTTCATTTATGACAGAAACAGAAAAACAAGCAAAGAAACATACTTGAAGTATGAAACATGCATACAGTACACAAACAGATACACCATTCCTTGAGTTCTTGGAAAACAACTAGCTTCCAAGTACTAGTGGATTTGAGCTATCAGAAATCAGTAAGCACGAAAAAGACGCCTGGAGCCATGCCATGGTCATTTCTTTCTGGAAAATATATCATGCTAAGAAGCAATGCAAAGGCAAAAAGTATCACAGTGAATGTATGTCCCTTGATGTATGCACCTCTTTTCTGCCTCCCATCAGCCTTTTTTAAAGGAAAAGATGAGAAATGGGGAGAATTATCTTTAATATATATCCCAAACCAAACATACACCGGAGAACAAAAAATGTAGTGCAAGGAAAAGCATTTGATTGTATAGTAAATTGTGCTAGAAAGCCATCATATGCAGTTTTCCAAAAACACGTTTCACAAACAAATTTTGTAGAGATATTAAAAGCAGGGTCACATGAGTCTTTTAGAATTGAAAGTGTTGCTGAAAAATATATAACTTTTTCATGTACTTGTTGCATTATCCATATATTAATAAGAATGCCTCAGGAATATGTGGTTATTTCAAAGAGAATTTCTAAGAATGTAGTCTGTGCAATCTCAGAATCATAGAATCACAGGATAACAGAATGTTTGAGGCAGGAAAGGATGTCTGGACCTTTTGTAAAATGCTTTTTTGCCTGTTAAACTTTTTGTAAAGAAAATATTGGCCAATTTCTCCTCCAAGTGTTGTCATTTTTCAACAAAATACTGACATACTAAAAGCTGCTTGTGACTGATAGAATAGCTGAACATTGGCAGTGGACCTAGAAAAACCTAAAATGTGTTTTTAATCTCAAGAATGACTTCTTACAAGAGAATTCCATAATTTTACAAATTATGTGAGAAAAAAATAATAATTTGAAATTAAGAATAGTCAGATATTCTGAAATAATTTGCATTCATGTTAGCATTTTCATTATTGCAAATGCACCTTAAGATGCATTTACTATGACAGATTTATCTCATTTGTAGGCATTTCTACTTTTGTATTGTTCTCTATAAATTGTTTTCTTCACAGGTCTGCAGATATGCTTTAACTTATCCTTTCCACACCCTGTCTATTTATTTAATTATCAATAATTTGTGTCTTCTGCTGTTTACGTTTTGGAAATATGCAAATGGAAAAAGACAGGAGCTGAACACAGAAAAAATAGGTTGTGGTAATTGGTAAGATAAATAACAAAAAGATAAATTCTTAAATAAAGAATGCCAGATAGGGTTAACAACACCACGTTTTTGTAATATTGGCTTGGCTAAAAGTTGGGCAATTAGTAGACATCTTACTGATCTCAGGAAATTAAATAGACTGAGATGGAAAAAAAAAACTATATTAGCAGAAAGAACAGTTGTTCTTTGAAAAGCAATAATTAAAATGTGCAAAATCCCCCTCTATGTGCTGAAAAATACTTGCTTATAGAAGTATTAAAGTAGTCTGACATAAGGTAACCACTTAAATTTTTCCTTTTTTTCTTTTTCTTCTGCTCAGCAGTTTTGTCTGTATTCATCTATATATTTGTTTACATCCAACCCTTTAAATATTCACAGCAGTCTATATTGAACTCCTCAGCATAAATCATTTCTACAGATTTTTAAAGTGGATCAGTTTGCAAGACCTACACAGCCCCACATATTCTTCCTTAGGAAGACCTGGAGGTTACTGAAATAAGAGTGCCTACAACTTCACTGCCACTTTAAAAGGAGCAAGCTCTGTCTCTGGACCAGTTGGTCCAGCCTGAGACCATTCTCACAATATTTTAACTGATGCAAACCCAGTAATGTTGTCTGGTTTTTCTCTGTATTATCTTCAGGTAGCAGGTCAGCTGTGCAAGTTACCTCTTCACCATGGGTTTACACTTAAGTAAGCATGTTATTTCCACTATAGAATGGAAGTCCAAGGTCCCAGAACAAAATGAAAAGAGAAATAAAAACTTAGGAAATATCAATGCGCACTCAAAACTTCCTTATCTATAGTGCTATAGTGTTATATGGGGAGGGGTGGAAGAAGATAAAAGTTTTATAACCACCCAGTGGTTTGTCTGACCTTAGATTTTTTTTTTTTTTTTTTTTTTTTTTTTGATTGTGTAGTGTGTGTGTGCGTGCACGCATGCATCTTAGGCATCATTGTCTTAGGTAAAAAACAAGGGGAAACAATGCTTAGCTGAAATTTGAAGTGAAAAAGAATCACCAAGAGATACAAATTTCTAAAACTGAATTAGAATGGACACATGACTTTGAAAAAAAAAAAAATGAAATCCTAGCTTGAGCTCATAGTGAAACTGTGGGAAATGCCATGTGGACTTTACCTACAGGTTGCTGGATCTCTTTGTTCAAAAAATTAACATAATTAAGTACAGTTTTGCAATCTGATTTAATTAGCTATAATCATACAGAACTACTTTAGGTTAGGCATCAGAGATATACAACATATTTTCAAGTAGATGTATGATTATTTTGAAAATCAATGTAATAGTAGCATTCACTAGCCCAAGGGCAATTACAGTTACAAGAAGTGCTTGTTTGGTAAAAGATCACAATCTGAAGTCTTGCACTTGCCTGAAATAGTCCTGTCATTGAACAGTCTCTAAAAACTGAAGCGTATTTTAACAACCATGATTTAGTAATTAAACTTTAGAACTAGTTTCAAGTGCTTCTGAATATTTGAATAGTGAGAATTTAAAATATATTATCTTGAAACAAATGATGCATTCAACTTTTAAACATGTTTTTACTTTTGTACTCAATCCACTTATACCTTTACTTATAGACTTATTGCTGAATAAAGTATGCTAATTTTATGAAACAGTAATGCTATGATAATGGTAATTTCTTAAAGCCATGTAAGTTGCTAAGATATTTTTTTTAATGACCCTTTCAAAATTACATTAACCTTCAAGTTTCTTCCCATTGTCTCCTGATTAATTCACTTGCACTTTGCTAGAGGCTACTTACATAGAGCCTTTGCCTTCAGCTGAAAGGCTAGGGAAGCTGTTTTCAGTGTAGTTCACGTTACATCAATCAAGCACCAGCATTCAACCTCCATCCTGCCACTGTGTATTAGTGACCTGGTTCCTGAAGCCAGGGTTCTCTGCCAGAAACCAGTTTTCTAGTCTGCATTGCAACACATTACAGATGTAGAGGATGTAACGTAATTAGTCACTTTAACATTTGTTGCCAGCAACTTGTCAAACTGCATTTGGGGAGAGAGGAAGGGGAATAGTATAGAAATTGAGAGAAATCTTAAAGAATATGATTATGAAGATAACTAACTTAACACATCAAGAAGGAAGTGGAATGTAAATGGAAACTAAACTGTCTCCTCTTTGAAAAACAATGCATAAAGTTGCATTATTCACATAGCTCATTTAATAAATTAACCACAAGAAACCAACCAAACTCGCCTGATGAGCAAAGTATATTTGGGGAAGGGAGGACAGGGGAAGGGAGCTAATGATAAGATGGCATCAAACTGATGAAGCATCTCTGCTGCATGGTTACTTGTAATAGGTTTTGAAAACTGCAGGAAACAATAAGCTTATTAGAAGATAGTTTAATTGCCTTGGATTTTTTCCTTTTGATTTATGAACAGAAAACCAAATGATATGCCAAATTTAAAGAAGTCACAACTAGCTGTTAGTGAAAAGTTCTGTGATCTAGATGTATACTGAAAAAGAATGTTTTCTCTTTTGTTGACTACACATACAGGTGAAATATAATACATGTATAGAGCCGTATTTAATACCAAGGCACAGTACGCATATTTGGAAAGACAATGTATCTTAACTGTACAAATATGAAAAAGAGAAGAAAGAGAATTCATTTAGAGAATTTACAGAGAAAAAAAAAAAAAAGAAGAAGAAGAAGAAGAAATGGAATTGACACATTTCTGAATTAAAAGTCTGTTATTGTAAATCACATATGGTGACCTATGTCACTGTTTAAAGGACTTTGTATAATCTGTTTCACTTCCTCCATCATCTCTCTTTCCAGACTTGTAACAAGTATACTGAATACCACCTGCTTCCTAAAAAAGTTTAAATACTTTAAAACTTCTGTTTTGATGAAAACTCATAACTTTCATTTTCCTTTAGGAAAATAACTCATCACTATCTAGAGCACCTCTGTAGTCTTACATTCTAAATATGATTATCAAACATTAAATATATAAAATGATTTATCTTGTGCACCAAAATAAAATTAAAAAAAAGGCAAAATATATATTAAAACATACTTCGAAGCATATAAGCAATTGCCCACATCTTTTATTTTTCCAATGAGGATTTTCACACAAAGGAAGAAGCTTTTCTTGGTAGCAAAACTAATCTGGGGATTTTGCTTACATCTATGTTTTCTGAAATAGAATTAAACTGTAGGTTATTTGCTATTAAGCTATTTGCTATTAAGCTATTAAGCATTTATATCTATGTGATTTTGTCTACGGTCAAAGTATTTACTGATTCATAGATTCAGTACGTGATAGTGACTTCTAAATGTTTTATAACCTACACACATACACACACACAAGTGGTGATTAGAGTCAATGTGCTTCTTATTTATAAGTGTGTATGTACAATTTATGTAGGGCTACATAAATGAGGTCAAGTTTGTGAGCAATACAGAAACAGAAGAATGCCACATCAAATATGTAATTCAACTTATTTATGTTACATCCAAACATCTGAACTCAGCTGGAAAGGCTGGAAGTGAAGCTGTTCAAAACTTTGTTTATTTGAATTAAAATTAAAAAAAAAAAAAAAGTTGAAGTTTGTCTACATTTCAAACTTTTCCTTAGTAATTTTACTTTATTGATCAAGAATGCAAGATAAACTTACACATTTTAATATCCAGAGAACAAATTTCAAATTGCATAGCTAATTCACATTAAAGAATAGTGAAAGATGTGATTCTCCCATCTTCATCAGATAATTAATTTTAAGACAATGTAATCTTCTCCAAATAAATGTTGAATATAACAAATATTATCAGAATAGCTTCACTTTCTTGGTAGTCAAGTTATGATCTCGAGAATGAGGTTGCCTTTTTTCTGTTGCTCAGAGAAAAAAGAGAAAATTGCCACTAAAGAGTTTTGTCCTTTCTTCCAGGAAAAACAAAACAACAGATAATACTAATTATATAATTTCTAAAGCTGAAACGTCAAAGCTTATCAGAGTGCTGCTTATATATTAAAATTTAGACTTATTTTCATAGGCACAACAGATAAAAATGCCAATTATAAAAGGAAGTCAAAGCAAATAAGTGACAGAACAGCAAAGTGAAAAATCCTAATACACTTCCCATTCCACACAATATCCCTGCACCATATTAGTTTTGAAAACTACAGCAATGATACTGCTAGAAACTTTTTAGTACTTCATTTATTTTACTGCTAGATGATTGGAAAAATACAAGTTTATTTCCCAATCAATGTCTTATCTAGATTGTGGGAGCTCTGTTGCTGAAATGTAGATCCTGTTTTTATTTATTTATTTATTCATTATTATTTTTTATTTTTGTGAAGAGGCACTAGTTTAGGTGAGAACATGATGAACTTAAAAAAAAATAAAAGATAAAAACTTTTTGCACTTTTTGTCCCAACGCTGGAAGCACCTTTCATTTTGCACAGTGGTGAAGTGAAGACCAGAAGTAATCATAAGAGAGATGTGTAGGCATACAAAACAGCTGCTAAAATTTCAAGAGACAGATCTCACAAAGGGGTAACTGTCAGGGTCTGAAAGATGGTTAAATAAGACTTCTAAGACTAGCATGGATTTCTATCATCAGCCACGGTTTTTGAAATACAATCACTATAGGTATTAACTGTCTGTCATAAGGATGAGCAAGAATCTGTGAAGACATTTTCTACCATACAATATTTATAAGCATATATATATATATATATGGATATATGTTCAAAAACATACCAAAACTGCTCTGGATTAAATGTTAATCAATGGATACTCAGCACTTTTGACCTTTTGACAAAGCTCATTTTTAAAACATCACTTTTCTTTTTAAAGAAGATTATGCATGTAATCAAGGCAGGGATACCCAGCACAAGAATCATTCAACACACACTTTACGAATTTTCCTCATTGCATTACCATCCCTTGAAATAAACATGCTACAAAAGTATAAGCTTTCTTTTAGAAGAGAAGATAAAGAACATGATCTCTATTGCAATTCTGAAATAACATGTGATAATGAATCAAATGTATACACCAACAAAAACAGTCAATCCTCTAACAGCCTGAAATCATAAATGCTAAAAGTGTTATGTGTTCTGATTCATTACAATGAATTTCATCAGGAATATAAAAAGGTCATTCAAATATTAAACATGCTACTATTTCACTGAATACAGCCTTAACTAAAAACACATTACTAAAACTCTAACTCTATTTTGTAATCATAAAATGGCTTCTGAGCTGCCTAGTGCCCCTGATGTTTCATGTTGAAAAAACTAATGCTAAATCAAGGTAGCTTAGTTTCTTTCTCTTCTTCCTAAACTACAGCTAAATATTATGAGACTTGCAATGACTGTATAAATGTGACAGAAGGAAATTATATTTTTAATTATGGGGACTTATTTGTAACTGAGACGTAGCTAATCCATACTGAGGTAAACCTTGCTTCTCCAGGAGAAGTAGGATAAGCAATCTCTTAGATGGTTCAGTCCCCACAGACTGACCACAGGTCACACTGTATAAACAGGAATTAAATATGCTGTGGGCTAAAGAACCTTGTTCCAAGTCTTATAGGATGACAATATTAAAAACAGAACATGATGCAATAGATGCCTGGTGGCAGAAGCTGAACTGGTATGTTATTGCCTTGAGTCCCACAGCCCTTTCTACCCAAAGGCTACAGGCTCTCCATGTGCATTTGTCAGCTGCCTTTCTAGATGTGAACAGGTTTACCTAGAGAGGCTGGCCATACAGACCTGAAGTGTTCTGTTGACCAGGCTTAATTGTTCTATCCTATCTTAGGCAGAAGACTAATTTCTAATCACAATCACACAGTATTAAAGTTTTAAAAGGTTAAACAGATCAGCTTGAGTAGCTTTAACTTGATGAGACATTCTTCAGATCATTATGTCCTCATCAAAAATCCAGGGAGCATTTTACTGTCATTCACTCATCAACAGGTTGGGCTAGAGACAATAGCAAGTGTCTTGAATACAATTTTCG
Organism: Anas acuta; assembly: GCF_963932015.1. NCBI lineage: Eukaryota > Metazoa > Chordata > Aves > Anseriformes > Anatidae > Anas > Anas acuta. Next base: position 88,024,685 of record NC_088979.1, read on the forward strand.
TTGAGTGCTTTCAAATTTGCTCCCATGCACTACACACAGACCATATCAATTTAATCAGTTCATTAATGTCAACAAGCTTTGATCTTTGCTATGCATTATAAATTATTAAAAATATATTTGTTAGTGAAACCTTTGTCTTCACATGTCTTTTAATAATGTCTTTAAATGATTCAGAATACCTAAAAGAAGAGTATGACGTTTTTATCAACTTTACCGTACAGACTGAATTTTTACACTGTTCTGTCCTGTATCAAAGTGTGGCTGATAACCATTGCCGTGGTAACCAAAATGTTTCATAAAGCTTAAAGAATTCCTATATGAGAACTTCATGATAACAATTTTACATTTTTTTAATCCAAAAAGTCTATCAAATCTAAGCAAGAAGTTTATATATGTATACCTATTTATCAATATATTAAAATATAATATGCCTTCCAAAACTACATAGGTCAATATACTAAAAAATAAATAAATAGGCAGATAGAAAACTTATTTACAAGAAATCTAGATTTTCCAATGAAATTAGAATTATTATTATTATTATTTTTTTGGTCTTGTTTAGTACAATAAGAATGTATTTATAATTAGTTTAAAACTGTCTTCCACTATTGGTCATAGGCAGTTAATAGTACATACATTATACAATGATATTTGATAAATCATAGATTCATAGAATCACATAGATTGGAAAAGACCTCTAAGATCATCTTGTCCAATCTTTAACTTAGCACTGCCAAGTCCACCAAATGGTTACTCGGTTTGTAAACAATCATATTGACAGTCTGTTTATTTTATTTTATTTTATTTTATTTTATTTTATTTTATTTTATTTTATTTTATTTTATTTTATTTTATCACAAAAATTATTTATCACAAAATTATTTAAGTATGTAGTACCAAACCAAATGGGATGAAGATACATGTTTTTGCTGCAAATACGTAGATACCCATCACTTTGCTACTTAATGTGTTTCCAGTTGGAAAGAAAATAATAATAATTTGATGTAAGGCTGGCTAGCTCTATAAGTCATGAAATTCATCATTTAACATTTCCTATTGGTGTAATTTCAGACTCATAGCTACAATAAATAAAGGAACAGACTGGTTACAGGTTCACTTTCAATTTGATTTTAGTAAATATGAAGGGCACATGCACATTTTCAAAAACACTTTCCTGTTTAATACATTGTTTTAATATATATTCTAAACTTCACAAAACTAATCTTATTAAAAAATAGTGAAATAACATATATACTGCATATAAGACTGAGTATGATAGCTCAAAACAGCTGAATTTATTATTATGTTATGCTTACAGCTGTAATAGAACACATCCTTTAAAGCATGTGGAATCCATTGTACGCATTTATTTTATATTCCATACAATGTACTTCCAACAATACATTCCTAAACTTAGTATGTTCAGTTTCAAAATCATAAACATCAAGGCATAATAATTCATATTAATACTCAAATAAATGTAATTAAAAATTCAGTGTCATACAGTGGTTAGAGATTATCTTATCAAATAACATGCACTAGTATTATGCATATATAAACAAGCTGAATCAAACAAAATAAGGAAATCCCATTGAATGAACAACTAATGTTCCAATTGCTTGAATAATATTAAAAATATATATTTTTCATGTTTTCAGTTCTTCCTTGTTCCACTTGTCCTTGTTCTAGTCCATGATGCAAAAGCAGTGTTTTAGAATAACATTCAAAAACAATTTAGATGCATATCAAATAAGAAAGTTATCTGAACTCTGAAAAGCACCCTAATAATGATTTCTCGATAAGCAATAACTTATAACGTTGTACATATGAATACAAAAAGTATTCTTTTTTTTTTTTTTCTTTTTTTCTGAAGTCATCACTGTTGCCAGCAAGAGTGTTAAAAGCTGTTTCAATGATGTGGTTTTGATGACTTCATGCTCTAAAATGATGAGGTAAAAAGCATTATGAAAAGTTGAAATATTGCAAAATTATGACATTTAAAGACTAATAAGCTGAAATCACATCCTCATGCATGGCAACCATATCTAAAGATTTTCAGTATGTTTTCCTTGTAAAGAACCACTGCTGTGTAATGTTAGCAGTCTAATATAAGCAGGCTCCCTGGATATTCATTAACTACCATATATGTAAATAGGAAATGAGAAGCATTTAAGAATATGGCTATCTACTATTTCCTGATAGAAACCCACAGAAATTCCTCTCCAAAGCAGACATGGATGGTTCTTGCCTCATGACCTCCAGTTTAAATTTCCCAGCCACCAAATTGTGAAAACAGCAAAACCTTTGTCCACTTTAGAATATTGTTTTCCAGGGTGTCTTCCCATCAGACAAGATGTTAAGAACCAGCTTTCCTGAACTTGCTTCCTCCAGTCATGTTCACTAACTGTGCAAGCAGTTTTAGTTCTTAATATGAACACTCAATCTTGATGTCAGTGCCTATTCTTAGGTGCAGAAACATCTGAATTAACTGCTCCAGTCAGCTATACATCGTGTTTGTCAGAGCCTGATGTTGGTAGAGCACCTTCTTCTCAACTCCTCTGCTAAACAGAAATGAAACACAGCCTTGAAGATTAGTTCCTTCTCAAATCAGTCAAGCAAAATATCTTCAACCAGTCTAACTCAGAAAATCAAACAATTAAAAGAATAGAGAAAACAAAAGTTAATAGAAATAAAGCTTTCTTCAGGAAAGAAGGAATGTTACAGATACAGAAACAAAGAAACATAACTTTGTTGTTGTTTCTTTTTCAGAAATGGATTAATGACAAGAGGATTACAAGCTTTATTGTAAATGCAAAAACATTTAACAGATTATATGTCCTTAAATCAATATATATATACCTATGCTAGGAAGAAAAGTATTGCTGAGTGACTCAACACAGTTTCACTGCATTTGTGTGATGTTATTCTGTAAAAGTACTCTGCTAATTAGTTAATGATTGTGAAGTATTTTTAAGTGTCATGAAAAAGCCAATTACCAATATAGTTATATTATTATTTTATGAACCACTTAAAATACACATTTTTTTCATTGTCAAAAATTCTCTAGTGCTTTAATTTTTAGATTCTGGTTTGCAATCGGAAAATGACAGAAAGAGAAGTCCCTCTGAAAACCAAGGAACAGAGTTCTTCACTGACTATTCACACATGATCTGATGATGCTTTTCTGTTTATATTTGCTTAACCGGTCTATTGTAATAGACATATTTGAAGGAGAATGGTGTCCTTGTATATACGATATCTAGATTACACACAACAGTGAAACAGAGGGAATTTACGCTCTAAACGCCATCTTGCTACTAACAGATTTCTCACTTGTACAACTAACCAGCATGAAAACATGAATTATTAAATATTCTTCCCTATAATTCCCAAAATAATCAATTTCTCTTACACACTGGTAGCTGTACTCTTAGCAAAATATCACTTGTATTAGACTCCTGACAGTGTACCACAGTGTACCACAGTTGACCACATGATTTCATGTACCTGACATGATCTAAGTTGTACTGTACTAACACCTTTGAAAAATCAGATGTTTTGCACTTAGAGGGATGTTACTGTTAGCTCTTAGAATCATAGAATCATTAAGTTTGGAAAAGACCTAAAAGATCACCTAGTCCAACTATCACCCTACTACAAATGTCACTCACTAAACCATGTCCCTAAGCACCATGTCCAACCTTTCATTAAATACCTCCAGGGACCGTTACTCCACCACCTCACTGGGCAACCCAGTCCAATGTCTGACTACTCCTTCTGAGAAGAAATGTGTCCTAATTTCCAACCTAGACCTGCCAACGTGCAACTTGAGGCCATTTCCTCTAGTCCTATCACTAGTTACCTTCAACAAGAGGTCAACACACTTCCCAGCTCCCCACAACTTCTTTTCAGGTAGTTGTAGAGAGTAATAAGGTCTCCCCTGAGCCTCCTCTTCTCCAGACTAAAAAAAAACAAAACAAAAAAACACAGTTCCCTCAGCCGCTCCTCAAAGGACTTGTGTTCCAGGCCCTTCAGTAGCTTTGTAGCCTTTCTCTGGACACTCTCCAAGGCCTTGATGTCCTTCTTGTAGTGAAAAGCCCAAAACTGAAGACAGTACTTGAGGTGGACAAGGTAGGATGATCACCTCCCTGGTCCTGCTGGCTACACTACTCCTGATACAAGCCAGGATGCCGTTGGCCTTCTTGGACACCTGGGCACACTGCCAGCTCAAGTTCAGGTGAGTATCAATCAGCAGCCCCAGATCCTTTTCCTCTGCACAGCTTTTAAGCCACTCCCCCCCAGGCTTACATTGTTGCATGGGGTTGTAGCCAAAGTGCAGGACCCGGCACCTAGCCATATTGAACCTCATCCCTTTGGCCTCTGCCCGTTAACCCATCCTGTCCAGGTCCCTCTGCAGGGCCTTCCTACCCTCCAGTAGATCAACACTTCCCTCCAACTTGGCGTCGTCTGCAAACTTACTGAGGGTGCACTCAATTTCCTCATCCAAACCATCAATAAAGATATTAAAGAAGATGGTTCCCAACACTGACCCCTGGGGAATACCACAGGTGACCAGTCACCATCTGGATTTCACTCTGTTCACCACTACTCTCTGGGCATGGCCATCCAGCCCATTTTTAACCCAGCAAAGTGTACCTGTCCATGGGCTGCCAGCTTCTCCAGAATACTGTGGATGGCTGTGTCAAAGGCCATGTTGAAGTCTAGGTAGACTACGTCAACAGCCTTTCCCTCATCTACCAGGCAGCTCAGCCAGTCATAGAAAGAGATGAGGTTGTTCAGGTAGGACTTGCTTTTCATGAACCCATGCTGACTGGGCCTGATTCTCTGGTTGTCCTGCATATGCTGCATGATTGCATTCAAGATGACCTGTTCCATGCTGCTGTAGTGCTACTTCTAATGCCTTCTTTCCTGGTCCTCTCATAACATTTCCCAAAGCCCAAGATATGTTTCTTCCCAATTTCTGAAGAACTTTTTCTAAAAGACTTAGATTCATAGTTTGATCCATAACAAAAATGTTCAGTAATCAGCTCCATCCAGAAGACAGAAACATAGACATTACAAAAATTATGAAAAGAAATGGTCAAAAATTGGCTTACAAAATCTGATTTTTTGTTTTGTTTTGTTTTGTTTTCCTTTAATTTTGTTAAGGCTTTAATATGGGTTGTAATTTTTACAGAAGAAGAACATCTAACAATAATATTTCCAGACAAGTGGCAGAGCTGAATATATTTTATTAGAGAACAAGTATGTAATTTCCTGTTTCCTACTCAAATAATCAAATCACTCCCATCAACTCCTAAGACTTTTCTGAAAGTTTGGGAAAATTACTTAAATGATATTTTTCCCCATGCAGTTTCTCCCTTATTAAGAAGAAGTGGTGCTCTGTGGAACAGCTGTTTTAAAGTATACATGAAATAAACCAAATTACCTACATTTTCTTGAAGTGTTTAGTGGCCAGTGTAAATTACATAATATAACTACAGTCATTGTACTGACAGGTTTACAATCAAGAAAAATGCATTATAAGTACTCTGTACTTTAATTTGTAGCTGTCTGATGCAAGTGAGTGTTAAATAAATGTTGTACACTTTTTCCCATTTACTTGGATTATAACTATTAATACCTACTCTAAATTAATAGAGCCAGAAGACACATGGTAGCTGCTTGTAAAGTTCGTCACTGAGACAGGTATTTCAACTGTACCAACATCCCGTTGGTTGTTCATTAGTGATATTCTTAAGTAAATATTAGTATGTACTGGGTCTGGATGGAGTGTTAACTTTCCCGGCAACAGCCCATACAGTGTCGTACTCTGTACTTGTAGCTGGAACAGCAGTGTTATCACACCAGTGTTGTGTCTACTGCTGAGCAGCAGTGGCACAGTATTAGGCCTTTCTCTAACCCTCCTAGGGGGTGGGCAAAAGGTGAGGAGAGAAACATCACTAGGGCAGCTGACCTAAACCAACCAAAGGGATATTCCATACCATGTGATGTCACACTCAGCAATAAAAGGTGGAAACAGGAAGAAGAGGGGAGGGGTGGGCTCTCGTTTGGAAGACGTCGGTCCTCCTCTCGAACACCGGCTGCGTGCGTTGAGGCCTTGCTTCAAGGACGTGGTCAATCATTGCTCATTTGTGGGAAGTAGAGAGTAATTTCTTTCCTCTGCACTTCCATATAGCTTTCATTTATTTTGTTTGTTTGTTTTCCTCCCTTCTTTTTATTTTCCTTTTTTCCCCTCCCTTTCCCCTTTCCCTTTTCATTTCCCCTTAGTTAAATTGTTTAGTTCATGGTAGTCTTTATTTACTTATTATAATTATTTCCCTTTAATTAAATTATCCTTATCTCAACCCGTGAGTTGTTCTTTGCTTTACTTCTCCCCCTCCTCATCTAAAGGAGGGGGAGTGAGAGAGCGGTTGTGGGGTTTAGCTGCCCAGTACGGTAAAACCACCACATAGTAATATTTACTAATTAGTAATTTAGTAATTTTAATTTACGAATTAGTAATATTCTTAAGTAAATGTAATGCTGCAAGACCAGTATAAAGGTAGCAGAAGAAATTCTACACAGCACTTTTACAGGTAAAATGAATTATGTTTCCCTGTGTGACAGACATAATGGAAATATTACTTTTGTTAGCCATTTGTATCTGAATATATTATTATTATTATTATTTATTCAAGAACTTGCTGAATGTTGCTTGTTTTTTTATTACATAACTTAAGCCAATTTAGTGAATTCCAGCCTTTGAGCAATTGAAGACATACTTTACAATGGACTAATCTCTAAATAGAAGTCTCACCAATACTGTGCTGGATAAGATTATGTTGGAAATCTTATCATTTTTACTCATCGTGAGTCACTGAGAAGATAAACAATAAAATAGAAATGTAGAGGACTATTTCTGAGATCGCAAAACCTAACCATAAGCTGCACTGCTTGTGTAAAATGAATGGTCAAAATATTAAAGATGAACAGTAAGCAAACAGCCAAACACAGTGAGACGCGGTAGAAGAATGTGTATAGTAGCCAGTTGTGTAAAAAGGCTAGCTGGAAACAGAAGTCAGACTTTCTGACAATCTGACATTCTGACCCATGCATTTCACTCAGAAAAAAAAGAAATGGGGGGACGGGGGGACTGGGGGGGGGGGGGGGGAGAACACAAACAAGCAAACACACAAGAATAATCATTGCAAAAAGAAGATATATAAGTATCTGAAATTCTAGATCTGAAATGTTTCCAGTGCTGTTCTCAGCTGTCTTGAAGGAGATCAATTTTCACGGGATAATCATTATAGAGAAGCAACATTTTAAAAGCTCTCTCAGATCTAAATCCCTTCTTTTTGCCTGCATTGGCATTAGATTATATGTACCATGCCCAAAAATCCAATTTGCAAATGAAAGTAATATGCACAACTTTTTGAAGGCAGTAAATCCACAAATATAAATGAACATGAATGAAATAAAGTTAGTTTGAGACCCTTCCTTTAAGAATATAGTGAGTGCTCTCACTCATGTAAAGGATGTTCATTTATGCTATAATTTTAAAGATTCAAATACATCTCGCAAATATAGGTTCAGTTTTGTAACTTAGTTTTCGATTCTGTTGCAATCTACATTCAGAACTACAGCATATCTGATGAATCAGAGAAGGTGCCCGTCCCAAATTTATTCAGATCTTTTAACGCATTTTTCAGAACTTTGTGCATTTTTCTCCAAAAAGTGAGAAAAAAACAATGCCATAAGTAGATGACTTGCCATAATCTTATCATACAGAATACATTTCCTGCAGTGAAGGGGAGTGTTGGTGTTGTTGGTAGGGTTGCAGCAATATAGAGTAAGATGCTTCAAACTACACTAAAAAAGTTGTATTTCCTGACCATCTATGTCCCTCGTCTCTAAATGTCTGTGAAAGATGCCTTTCTAAATATGCTTTTTTATCACTGAGGTGGTGTTAAGTATTATACTGGATTTTTACTAGAATTGCTTATTAGAGACGGCAAAATAGTAATGTAGTCAGTAATTGTTTAGCACATGTAAAATGGACAGCCATTAGGCTAGTCTAATCTCAGAAGTACAGTATTTCATAAATATTTCACATTGCTTTTCATAATTATTACTTTATCGTTACTTCTTTTACAGCTTATCCTGGTTTCATTCTTTTGAAAGGGCTCTATTCAACATTCAGACTGGCACAGCAGTTTGCTCTCATCAGCTAAAACTGAATCTCACACACCTAGTCACACACATACAGAGGCCATTGCTCCTCTTACAGCTCTTTTTATGGAGCAGTAAGAATGTCAGCACATCCAGGTTATTTGGAGGTATTCTAAAAGCTAAGAACTAGTTGTATCGTAGTTTATAGAAATAACACTCCCACAGCCAGTATGTTCAAGATCTCTAAGAACATTTGTAGCAAAGTGAATAACATTGTGGAACAAGTTCCTCTGGAGTAGTAAGATTAAATCAGGTTCCCACCATACACATTAGTCTGGTCAGCTCTAAAGGAGTCAGCTATGCTTGTACAGAGGAGGGAACTGGATCTGCATATTGCTTTCCTTAGTGTGGGAGAAGGAGCAGTGAAGATTTTTGAGGACAGGGAAGAACATGGAAAGGTCTCAGACATGTCTTTTCTGGAGGTCTAGGGATGAGGCTCCCTAATTTGTTGCATTGTGGGCGAAGTTTAAAATGCAAGGACAGTAATAACAAAGTTTTCAGACCTAATATGTGTATATAGGTTACATAACTGTGTCAAGTTTCTGAATATTCTGTAGCATTATTTTTTTTTGACAAACTATAAAAATTTATGCTAGCAATTGATGGTGCTAGTATGACAAAAGTATACCATTTAATAATTGTACTTTGATAGTATTTTTTTTTTTTACATTGCAGTTTATCTAGATAAAACTGTGCTGTAAGTCTCCCCAGCTCCTGTACCATAAAACTTGAAACAAGTCTCTAATACTAGAGTGGAAAATATTTATTACTGTGATATCTACTTAGTTATTATTTAATTATCATTTCCAAAGATGAGGCAAAGACAGTCAAATTTTTTCATCAGTTTTAGAGAAGAAACAAAGTAAATATTTAAAAACAGATTCTTTAAAACCACCTGAACAGACTTTTATAAAAAAATGTAAGGCTTTTCTCTAGAAAGGTTTTTAATGTTTGTTTTTTAAGGCTGTATCTGTAAACTACAGATTAAAAAAAAAAAAATTATAAAGATCCAACTCAGAACCTTTTTCAGAATGTATGCCTTTAGTCAAATTTATCTTTTAAATGTGAAGAGAAAAAAATAGTTGGCCTAGACACAGTGGTCATTTCTGAAATAAATAGCTGTAACTTTGAAGGAAATAGGACATCAGGAGAAAAGAGTACATAAGAAATATGACCTTTTCTGAAAACATGTTTCTAGGCAAAATGGTTATTAAGTTCTTTTCTAATTCAATATCCTGTCTATCTTTGATACAAGAATAACGTGTAATTTCTTTACAATTTACCCATGAGGATCCTATGGAATTTTGTACTGTTCTGCATTTTTATTGTTTATTTTTTAGTCTATGCCAACTACAAAAGGAATGAGCCTGACTAGAATTATTGTTATAATAGCAACAGAAAAGAAATCCCACAAGTATTATGGTATATAGGAACTGCAGAAGGAAGTAATCATTCTGTGCACATCTATATACAGGTATGTGTATGTCCTGTTGCCTCATGGAATCGAGATTTATTTTGCTTATTAAAAAAAAAAATATCAATTTTTCATTTATGAATTCACAAATTATTATAAAAACTAATGTTATCAGTTCATATAAAAACTAATGTTATCAGTGCTCTCTAGAATTTTTTCCATCTGCAGCCTGTTCCTACAATTCTATAAAGATGAAGTCTTACAAGGGATTTGCAGGGAACAGAATGACTAATTTCAAAAGTGTAAGTGATAAAAAAGACTGACACCCTCACAACTCTGTGCTCCTGTTACAGCTAAACAATAAAAATTTATGCTAGCAATTGATGGTGTTAGTATGACTAAAGTATACCATTTAATAATTGCATTTTGATAGTATTTTTTTTTACATTGCAGTTTATCTAGATAAAACTGTGCTGTAAGTCTCCCCAGCTCCTGCACCATAAAACCTGAAACAATCTTTGCAATACAGAATCCTCAGATAATATATTTTAACATATGCATATAAGATACGTCCTTTTCAAGTTGCATTATCATGTTATTAATAAAATACTACAGTCATGTTGCACTGTAATCAACTTTACTATGATGTGCTGCTATTAAACAAAGTTATTATGCCCGCTTTGTTTGTTTCATCTCTAAAGTCAATTATACCATCAGGATGCTTAAGTGCAGCTCACAGTTGATCACAGCTTTCTACTCAGATTAAAGTAGTTGCAAGACCTGTGTGTGACTGGAATGGAAATCAGGGCTGGGGGGGAAATATAATTTAATAGGGTTTCTCTGTTACAGTTAATGAAGTTGTTATCAGGAAATGTAATATTACACACATAACAGGTATTGGGGTGGGGGTGGGGGAGGGTGGTAACCAGCTTCTAGAGCATTCCAAAAATCTTTTTTTTTATCAGAATTTAATAAGACTCCTATTATTTGCTTTCACAGATGCTAGAAACTGAAGAAAATCTCCATCTGTACGTTTCCAAAAGAGTCAAGCTTAAGTTACATGTCTTTTCAAAATGTAGGCATATACTATAGGTTCGCTAGAGGCACCAGTACTAGTTACAAGGTTTTGCATTGTATATTATCTCCTAAAGGTAGGCAAAATTGCAAATGTGAAATTACCCAAGGTGACACCTTGACTCCTAGGACCAACGTAGCACTTTGATTATGTGCTGCATGGCAGTATGAAACCAGAAAAATTTGTGCCTGGTAAAATTATGGAGAAGGTTATTCTGGGAGTTATTGAAAAACACCTAAAGGACAACAATGCTGTCATTAGTCAGAGCCAACATGGGCTCGCTAGGGGAAGTTCACGTCTAAGAAACAATTTCCTTCTACGATAAGATCACCCAGCTAGTTGACTAAAGGAAGCCAGTTGATGTAATCTTTCTGGATTTCAGTAAAGCTTTTAATAATGTGTCTCACAGTATCCTTCTGGATAAAATGACTAGAATACAGTTAGATAAAACCATAATAAGATGGATGAACAATTGGCTGACAGGTTGGGCCCAGATGGTTCTTGTAAATGGCGTTACATTAGGCTGGTGACCTGTCACTTGTGGGGTTCCCCAGGGCTCCATTTTAGGAACACTCCTCTTCAGTGCTTTCATAAATGATTTGGATGAAGGACTTGAATTTTTTTTTGAGCAAGTTCATGGATGATACCAAATTGGGTGGAGCTGTTGATTCTGTCAAGGATGGTGAGGCCTTACAGAGAGATCTTGACAAATTAGAGGGCTAGGCAATCACCAACAAGAGCAATTGTTGGATTCTGCACCTGGGAAGGATCAAGACTGGTTATACATACAGACTAGGGGACTAGGTGCTGGAGAGCAGGCCTGCAGAAAGGGATCTGGGGGTTTTGGTCAACAGCAAGCTGAGTACGAGCCAGTGGTGTGCCTTGGGGTCCAGGAAGGCCAACTGTATCCTGGGGCACATTAAGCATGGTGTTGCTAGCTGGCCAAGGGAAGTGATTGTCCTGCTCTGTTCTGTGTTGATGCAGCCTCACCTTGAGTACTATGTGCAGTTCTGGACACCACAGTATAAGAAATTTATAAAACAGTGTCCAAAGGAGGGCTATGAAGATGGTCAATGGTATAGAGGGCAAGACCATTTTGTCTTGTGTCTGAAGTCACTTGGATTGTTCAGCCTGGGGAAAGGGAGACTGAGGTGAGACATCATCATAGTCTACAACTTCTTCATGAGGGGGAATGGAAGGGCAAGCGCTGATCTCTCTGATGACCAGAGATCAGACCCGAGGGAACAACCTGAAGCTGCAACAGAGGAGGTTCAGACTGGATATTAAGAAAAAGTTCTTCACCAAGAGGGTGGTTGAGCAATGGAACACGCTCCTCACCTGAGCCTGCATTAGTTCAGTAAGTGTTTGGACAACACTCTCAGACAAATGGTATGATGTTCTGGGTGGTTCTTTGGGGACCCAGAAGTTGGACTCGATGATCCTTGTAGGTCACTTCCAACTTAGATATTCTATTATTCTAGTGTTTGCAAGACAAAAACAGTACTCTGATGTGTCCGGTAAGGGTGCTTCATTAAGATTCTGAAGAAAACTTAATGAGATAAAAAACATGGAACCTCTGTAGCAGGATCAATGACTGCATACATGTTAGCTTAGACCGTATTCATTGAAGAAAGAAAAGTCCAAATGCAATACTGTAGCTCCCCTTTATAACGGCAATATGCAATTAATTCAGTTTTAGATCAACAACAAATTCCACCAGTACAAACTATCTAAGAAAATTAAAATAAGCATAGTATTAAGATTTATATAATCTTTAGTGAAATTAAAAAGATAATTAAATACTATGATTTTTTTCCCTTACAAGAGAAATAGAAAATACAATATTTTTTATTTTATTTTTATTATTATTATTATTTTTTACAAATTTTTGTAAAGCAAGTTTTTTTTTTGGCAGATTTTTTTTTCTTTCACATACATGTTGCTTGTAAATGATTAAGTAGAAGTGAAACTACTGATACATGATTTTAAATAAAACTGTCTTAACAGCACTTTGAAAAATATAATGCTAAACTATTGACTATATTTTTAATCCATATAAAATGGAAACCAATGTTAAAATTTCCCCTCAGAAGACATTATTAACTCAAGTGAATAAATAACTTTTTATGAACTGTTTGGACATAATTCTTTTAAAATTGCAAAAATGTATGTTGAAAATTTCATAATCACTTTATTTTAAAGACCTGTATCTAACCACCACTACTGATAAACATATTATTTTTTGAAACATACAATTATAATTTAAAATATAATAATGTAATAAATTTTGGGCTGAGTGGAAAATAACCTGCCATATTGAAGAAGAATACTTTCAATATGAAAGTAATGAGAGAGACCAATTGTAATAGTTTGCTTATAATCAACCTAATGGCTTCAGATTTTCCTTACTTCTCACCTGTTTCCTACATAAAATATTCACTTGAAAATGATATTATTGAAAAACACACACAGGCATTCATCTCAAGATGAATTGAAGTGTGAAAATTGAAATAAAGTCTAAACAATGGCAAATCCTTCAAGGAAACTCAGTCAATATTAAGAATGAAATGGAAGTTATAATACAAATATTTTGACTGAGACTATTGAATGTTATAGCATGATAAAAAGGAAATTTATTGTTCAATTTCATCTGAGGATATGGAATACACCCGGATGCAGCCAATAAGAACATTGATTTATATCTGCTTGGATGAACTAATGGAAATTCTGATCAAGGCACTGATACTTGTATTTGACAAGACAACATTACATGTTTCAAGGAGGCCTGGGGAAAGGTAAATACAAAAGGTTGCCTTTTCAGAGCCAGCTATAAACAGTAAAATCTTTGTAGCTACTGTAATTAAATGAGAAAGTTCCCTTTTGTTAGATTAATTGCTGAATTAAGCTTTTGGAGATTATCATGGCCAAAAACCTTAAGCAATGATAATTCTTCTTTGGTGGAGTCTATAATTTCAAGTCTTTATTTCACCAAGTGGCAGCAGTCAGTTAAATACCCAATTAGAAATTAGAAATGTTGCATGCAAATATTGTTGAGCTGATGTAATGAGAAACCTAGCATATTACGTATCTTCAGTTATTAGGTCCTTTCAACTATTTAATTTCTGTGTGAACAAATGTCTTGATACAGACAAGAAAGAGCTAAATTACAGAGAACAGAAATAATTTAAATCTTTACAAAAATTCTGTCCCAACCAGTTAAACCAAATCAAAGTTTTCTCCTTTAATCACGGAGTCTTTATTTGGACCTCATCAAACTAAAGGTACTAACAGAAAGTTACACAAAATCAAGGAAAATGAAAAACAAGTTTTACAAGATTTTTTTTCATTTAAAACAGGCTGTCCTTCAAATATGGGTTATACTAGCATGCATACATAGACTGACTCATTGTACATATTACCTTGGTTCAATGTTACAGTGAGTAAGAGGATGAAGACCTTATTTGCATATATTTCAGACTTGTACTGTACAATCAAATATTTCTCTGCTGTATTGCCCTAAACTGCAGCACACTAAAAGAGCATGAAAATAACTAGCAATAAGAAAGCATCAACTCTTGTATGATTTCCAGCCTATAGTTTTCATCATATTTTGCTGAGTATTTACAAGACAGTATTATTCCTTCTGTTTTCTATAAAGTACATGGATTTTCTAACACAATTTCATAAACTGGAAAACCATATTGTGCACAAGAAGTGTTTATGCTGAATCAATTTGCCTTCTTTTAGCCTACTTCACCACTACTATTAAACATTCCTCTATGTTATTGACACACTTCGTTTGTCCAGCATGAAACATCTAAGAGATACGAGATAAGGTGGAGAGTGCATTTACATACTGATAGAGTGCCATTCTGCAAGAAAATAAAAAGAGCATGACAATATACATTCTTGCACAAGAAAGGCATTCATCCACCCTAAAGTAGTAAAGAATAATTGAGAGACACACCTGTGTGAAATTATAATAAAAACAAAATCCTGAAAAGAGTCCTTCGTCCATCTTTTAAACTTCTCAGGTTACAAGATAATTGTAAGAATATGATTAAGATTTAGATCAAGACAAAGTATTTTATTAACACTTAGATTTAAGTAGGCAGTAGTTTCATAGCACCAGATATAATTTATATGCAATTTGTCACCAAACACATTTTCACAGGGAATATATAATAATTTGAGGAAGAAAATAGCAATATAAGAATCTGAGACTCAAGTAATTAGTTTTTTGTTTGTTTGTTTGTTTACCAAAATTAAAGATTTTGTGCATCATCTTTGGATGCAGTATTTTTATTTCATTTTCCCTAATTAATTATCCTCTCTGCAACTATAGGGATAATATTGCAATGCATTAAAATAAAACAAAACAAACAAGAAATTTAAGTATATACTTCTTGATGATTTATTAGAAACAAGAATCATGATTTCCTTAGCACTGGTACTGGGATTAGTATGTTCAAACACAACTAATTATAAAGCCTATGTGTGGCTTTAGATCATTCTGTGGTACTCTCATGAACATAGCCATAACAAACAAAAAAATCTTACATAACTAGCATAAGTCATGCCACACAGAGTGTATACAGCAAAATGACATTTCTGCCTCGAAAGGATAGCAATATGTGCTACAGTACTCAACCATTCAATTCATGTAGAGAAAGGAATTTTACAGTTTAAAACTTTTAATTGTTTTGCCTTTACAGATAGGAAGCTTGTGGTGTTCCATTAAAATAAAATAAAAAGACATAAAATACAAACTAAAAATATGAATTTAAAAAAAAAAAAAAGAATGGCAAAAACAAAATAAATAAGTAGAATAACCAGAGCACTCACAAATTAAGATTGTCTAAATTATTCATTAAGAAAAGTTTTAGTTGCTTTTTTTTTTTTTTTTCTCCTTTAAGTAATAAGTAATGATAAACAATCCTTTTTCTCCTTTAAGATAAGTAATGATAAACAATCTGACACCTTATTTATATTTGTCTTCTCCAGTCTGGAGTTTGGATGAAGTATCTGGGTTTTGGACTCATCACTTGATGTTAACTTTATATATTTATATTTTTTAAACCTATATTATTTTTGCAGCTGTAGTAATACTGTTCAAATGAGGCATGCCTGTGCAATGAGATTTCTCTTGAGAATTCTCTCAGTCCAGATTCCCATGGACAGGAAGATAAATCACTAAATTTAAGCATGTTTCAGTACTATATATTTCACAGTATCTTGTCTCAGGAGAGACATAACACTAAACTGTCATGAAAACAGGACTGTCACTCAATAATATCTGAAACATATCTGCTTCTCTTCCTCAGGATTGCAGTCCCAGGCCACATAATTTAAGTGTACTAGCCCCCTTGATAACCAGAAAAAAAATAAAATATGTATAGCAACAGACTATTTTTTTCAATTTCATGCTTTAGTCTTTGAAAACAAAACTGTTTGAACATATGAAAGTCAAGGAAAAAAAATAAAAAATTGAAGTACTAGTTCGCTCAAAGTTGTAAAAAGAAGACAGAAATGAAAGACAGGACTTAACACAGGAAGAACAGCAAGTAGTAACTCATATAGATTTAATTTTTTCACTTCAAGTTTTATACTAATTGAACATCTGTTGTTTATAAATTCTAAAGTGAATCTTTTTAAATGCACCTGCAGGATGACCCTCTCTTAAATAATGATTTGATGGAAACATATGAAAGGGAAGTAGGATTTAAGGGAGTATACAAGAACTGTTCCAAAATAAGATTTCTTGATTAATTAAAGACAAGAGAAATGCCACTGAAATATTTTTGCACTATGAATAATAGGATTTTTTTTCCGCAATGTTTCAGTTTTGTGCATGATTTTTTCAAGTTATAGTCTAATTTATCCTGACATAATTATACATTCCTCTGATAAATAACAAACATTAAAATCTTCTACAAGCTTTACTGTTTAAAAGCTGTTACAATACTGTTTTGTACTGTTACATTACAGTTTCCTCAGTGCAAACTCACAGTGACTTCCATCACTTAGATTTGATGAATCTTCCTGAAGAATTAGTTATACACCCATAAACAACCATGGAAACAATGAACATATTTATCTAACTACCACATTCAAATTAGAAACTGTCTTGGGGAAAGAAAACCTTACCCTCAGTCTTGATGTTTTATAATAATGAATTAATAAGGAAAATACTAATTTTCAAATTAGAACACCATTTGCATATGCATTCCACAGGAAAAAAAAAAAAAAAAAAAAAAAAAAAGCAGTTGTAAATCTCAAAAATGATGTCTTTCTTTGTTTAACAGAGATTTGTATAGGTAGTTTCAACCTCATAGAAAGATCTTTCTACTAAGTAGCAACATGAGAACAACAGCAGGTGAATAGAGAGGAAAACAAATTTTTCTGCTTGTACCAAGTCATAAAAAGCATTATTAGCTGGTTTTTGGTGACACATACAGAAGGGAGAGACTCCTACGTCCCACACTCCAAGCACAAGTATTCTCCTTGACCTCAAGGAGAATACTATTTTTGTTCATGTACCCTGACCTCAAAAAGAATCCAAGGGAAGGGCAGAGTTAGAGCTATGTGAGGCACCTGTGCAAGCATTAGAAGTTGGCAGGAGGGCAGCAGCAAGGCACCATGTGCATCCATGATACCGAAGGGCAAAAAATACGTCCCTGTTTGTGGGGCAACATGCACAGGGTTAACAACTAAGATGGAATAGACTAGGCAGTCAGCGGTGGAGGGTGAAGAAAGGGAGAAAAGAGGCAACCTAAGAAGTGGAAAACTGAGAAAGGCATAGATAAGTCTTCTAAAAATGACCATTCTGGTACACCAGCAGGTTTAATGCTGCCTATACAACCCCCAGCTATAGATTATCAAGCAACAGAACTTTACTGGGTAGTGGTTAGTATTTTCTCCATATTGGACTTCAGTGTAGTTATCCTTACAATGCAACAGACCACCAGATTCAGAAAACTGATTATTAATTTATATTTAAAACACAATTATTAATCTTACCCTATGACCATGAACATCACAGTGAAATATCATCGAATCATTAAGGTTGGAGAAGACCTTCAAAATCACCTTGTCCAACCACCACCCTACTACCAATGTCACCCGCTAAACCATGTCCCTAAGCATCAGGTTCAACCTTTCCTTGAATACCTGCAGGGACAATGATGCCACCACTTTCCTGGGTAACCGTTTCCAATATGTTTATACTCTTATCTAATTCATGAGATATTTTTTTTTTCTGAGTACAGACTAAAATTCAGACCTTAAATCCATATATATAAAGTGCTAAAGGAAGTCTTTGGACTCTTGAAAAATGCGATATTTGGTGTTCTTAGGTTAGTGTCCTAACTACTAACCAAACATCCAGTATAAAAAAAAAATGTTAAGTCAGTTAAGCACTGATTAGCCTACTTGTGTTTTCTTCCTCCATGCTGTGAAGGAATATTCTAAGAATATATTTTTGTAATGAATGTGAAAACTCTTCCCATCAAATGACTGGTGATAGGTTCAGCATCCAGAAACAAGCAAGAATTTTGTGTTAACCAAAGATGTATATAATATCTTGGTTTATAATATCTTTGGTTTATATATATATATATATACATATATATATATATATAAAGAAGAATGCAGTGAAGCTGCCAGCATACTTTACCAAAAGAGGAATATTAAAGAAGATCCCACACTAATTGTGAAATTCAATGAAGAGTGTCCCAAGCATTCATATTCCTTTTCTCCTGTCCCAGAAATGGGCGGGATATTTCTGAACCATAAAAGGTTACACAGCTGCTTCCAGCTTCAAGGTTATATGCATACTGTGAAAACTGCTGCAAAAGAAAGTGGACTGGGGATAAAAAGTGACATCAGCAGGCAGAATAAAATAACAGAAGGAAAAATGATTTACTAACACATTTAATCAGGATTAAACTGTGGCATTTGGTAACTACTCAATAAGATGTCTTGGCATACACCCTGGATACAGGAGAAAGAGAGATCATATGTTTATTTATTGACTCCTACTCTGTATCAGGAATGGGGAACTAGGCTGCAAAATAGAAGTAGAACTGAAATATACTTCACAAATGATTAAACAGGAAAAAATGAATAAGCTAATAAAAAACTGCCTAAAAAAAAAATAAATCTCTCACTACTTCCTTTTGACTTCAGTGCAGTAAGGTTTTAACTATTGGATTCTCCTAATCCAATCCCAGCTCATTAGAAATTAAGATGGGGAATGAAGAAAGGAAGAAAAAATAAAGAGGAAAAAAAGCTACCTTCCTCTCTCTTCTTCCCAGCAAAGTGTCTGATTTAGCTGTTATAGGCTATCACTGCACCTCGGAGTCTTGCAATAAAGCCCAGCTGTTGTGACCAAAACCAGCTTTCAAGAATGGGCTGGTAAAGTGGCTTTCTTTAAACAGTGAAAGAAGGAGCAACTGAGATGTGAAATAACATTCCAGAAAGTTTACTGTGTTTCAATTGGTCTGTAAGTTACTCTTTTCAGGTATGTGGTTAATCTAGGATACTAAAGGTTTACATTAACAAAACAATTTATTTTAAAAGATTAAAAAAAAAAAAAAAAAGTTAAAAAAGAAAAGAAAAAAAAGAACGAAAAATGACTAAAATCTCTTAGGAATCAAAAATGTTGCACAACGAAAATTTAATTAGTAATATGTGATGTGTGGTGAGATTTCTGTGTTTGATTTCTACATCTTTGTCAGCCTAGGAATAATGAATAGGGTGCTTTTCTCTAAATGCAGTCACAAGGAGTAAAAGAAATTTCTTCTTTCACTGGAGAAGTCTCTACAGACTCTGAAATCTGAAATTATAAGTAATCATGATAGTCCTTCTTGACCTTGGAATTATTAATGACACAGGATTGTTTTCTGGTTTGGTTTTGTTTTTCCCAGCACTGCATCAAGTGTCTTGCTACTGGTACTTACTCTCCAGTGCTTAACTTTTGTCTAAGTATGGCAAGTCTAGTTAGCATTTTCAGCCCTATTATTATTATTATTATTATTATTATTATTATTATTATTATTATTATTATTATTATTATTATTACGCAGGTCATTTGACCAAGCATTACAGGAAGACAGACACAAAAGATATGGACACCAAAGACAATACTGAGCATACTGTAACTATGAGACGACAGGGGTGTTGAACACTCCGTGAAGTGGGATGACTAACTAAGGATTTGTTTAAAGATTAGGTTGAGTGCAGGCAAGAGATACCTGTGGCTCAGTGGCAGGAACAGTAGAGAAATCCTACCTAATAGGATTTTGGGTTGGAGACCTTGAAGAAAGTAATCTTCTTCCTTCTTTTCTTTTTCTACCTTGAAAAAAAAGTAGAGTGTAATTTTTCTATTTCTTTTCTAGGTATTCCAGCGGATGTCTTCTCAGAACTGTTATACATTTGTACCATTGAATGTACATGTAAAACAACTGTTAATTTCTGAAATTAATTATTGGCTATAAAAAAAAATATAATGATATTTTCAGATATCTCTATAAGAAATAAGGCGTTACTTTCATGACGTATGAAATGTGAAATTGTCATTACACTTTCAGAGTGACTTTATCTACGTATTAATAATCTTCTCTTATGAACAAGAGCAGAAATTTTACATTTTCTCAACAAGAGTCTTATGCAGCCCGTTTTTAAAACTCCTGTCTTAACAAATGGACTGTTGATTAAAAATGTAGTTAAAAATAAAAAGGGAAAAGGAGATAAAAAATCTTAAAAACATACTTATGTGAAAACAATGATCAATTCCTCTTTTAAGTAAAAAAGAAAAATGAACTAACAAAAAGAGAAATTCTAAAACAATCACATAAATGTCTTTATATTTCTGTTTTCCTTCTTTAACAAAGAGATGGAACTGAAATTTTTCCTTCAGCCAGCATTAACATTCTGAGGGTCTATTTTTGTAAAGATGTTTTTTGGAAAATCCCTAATGACAGGATTTATGAAATTGGAATAACAGAAGACAGACACCTCACTGAATGCACTTTATTACTCTTTTACTTTCTACAGTCTAGGGAATTCTTATAAAATCAAAATAACATCATGCTTGATTTCTTATTATGTGCACCTTGATCTCTATTTTTTTTTTCTTTTACTCTCATCATAATCATATTAATGAAATCAGACATAAGGAAATTCCTAAAATTAAATTAATTGAATAAACTTTCTGCTAGGTGTCCACTGCTTTAGTTAATATTTGTGTGTTTACATGTTTAGGAGAGTTAAATATGTACCAGTATTCACATTTATCAAAATTACTGGAAATAATGTGGTTCTAGTTAAAAAAAAAATAAAGAATGATGAAGATGATTTAACTGGACATCTTTTACATGGAAATTGTACAAGCTGTTGATGAAACAGAACAGTCTTCGTTATTGTATTTTTTATTTAATTATGACATTATTATTTATTCTTTTTTTTATCTTTTATCTTTCATCTTCAAATTGTGGAGCATTTGGATAATAATAATATGTTTCAGAAGTCCAGAAACTGTGGTAACATGCAGGTTAACATGTATCTTCTAACCTTATTGGCTAAAAAACCTGTATATTCTGAAAATGCATGCTTCATTTTAAAATATTTTTATATGGCTGTTAAAAATTATAAAATAAGTTAATAGAAAAAATATTGTATGATACTGAACACCAGAGAATGGGAAGCAGTTTTGGCTTAACATCTATAATGCTTGGTAGTGAAAGGTGAGGCAAAATTAGAAAATACTAAAAGAATTTGAAGTTTTGTCTTAAACTGATGCTTCTCTTGTTTGTCTTTATTGTATTATCTTTGTGAATAAAATAATTCACAATCAGGAAGATTACTTTTGTGCAAGAAGGATCTCAACCATGTAATTTCACTGAATTGGAACTACATTGGGTAAGGAGATGTATAGCACAGAGAAACAGGAAGAGGAAGGATGAATATCAACCCCCCCCCAAAAAAAAAAAAAAAAAAAAAAAATTTATAGAGTCCATGTACAACACTGTAATAAATACAAAAAGCAAAATGTAATGTTTTGTTGCAATAGTATTTACTAATACTGGCCTGATAAGCATCTAGAAAGGTCAGAATATTTTTACCTACCTTCACAATCACAGAATGGTTGAGGTTGGAAGGTACCTCTGAAGACCATCTAGTCCACCCCCCTGCCAAGCACGATCACTTAGAGCACATTGTGGAGGCTGGTATCCAGGTGTTTTGAATATCTCCAGAGAAGGAGACTCCACAACCTCTCTGGGCAACCTGTTCCAGTGCTCTGTCACCCTCACAGTAAAGAAATGCCCCCTCACAGCCAGACCGTTCTGTGCCTCAGTCTGTGCCCGTTGCCTCTTGTCCTATTGCTGGGCACAACTGAAGAGTCTAGTTCTACCGTCTTGACACCCTGCCTTCAAATATTTATATATACTGATGAGGTCTCCCCTCAGTCTTCTCTTTTCCAGGCCAAACAGGCCCAGTTCTCTCAGCCTGTCCTCATATAACAGGTGCTCCTGGTCTCTAATCATCTTTGCAGCCCTCTTCTGGACTCGCTCCAGTAGCTCCATGTCCCTCTTGTACTGGGAAGCCCAGAACTGCACACAATACTCCAGATGTGGCCTCATCAGGGCTGAGTAGAGGGGGAGGATCACCTCCCTTGACCTGCTGGCAACACTCTTCTGAATCCACATGGGGATACCACTGGCATTCTTGGCCACAAGGGCACATTGCTAGCTCATGGTCAGCCTTCTCTCTACCAGGCCTTCCTCTGCAGAGCTGTTCTCCAGCAGGTCACCCCACCCAGCCTGTACTGGTGCTTGGGGTTATTCCTCCATAAGTTCAGGACCCTACATTTGCCTTTGTTAAACTCCATGAGGCTCCTCTCAGCCCAACCCTCCAACCTGTCAAGGTCCCTCTAGGGTATCAGCACAGTCCTTTGGGGTATCAGCCACTCCTCCCAGCTTTGTGTCATCAGAAAACTTACTGAGGGTGCACTCCATTCCATTGTCCAGGTCACTGATGAATAAATTGAACAAGACTGGCCCCAGTATAGACCCCTGCAGGACACTGCTTGCTACAGGCCTCCAACTCGACTCGGCACCGCTGAGCACAACCCTCTGAACTCTGCCATCCAGCCAATTGTCAATACACCTCACTGCCCACTCATCTAGCCTGACCTTCCTGAGCTTGTCTATGAGGATGTTATGGGGGACAGTGTCAAAAGCCTTGCTGAAGTCAAGGTAGACTGCATCCACTGCTCTCCCCTCATCCACCCAGCAAATCATCTAATCATAATAGGCTAATCATAATCTGATTGGTTAAGCATGATTTTCACCTTGGTGAATGCATGCTGACTACTCCTGATCATCTTTCCTACTGATACAAAACCTGAAAATACAATTAGATATGTTATCTTTTCAAGAATTTACAGCCTTTCAGAACTATTTAGAATAATACATCCTGTCTGAGACATCCCAAGACATCTTCAACTAGTACTTTCAAAGTTGACTGTAAAGGGGCCAAAAAGGACACTGCACAATAGAATTTAATTATTTTTAAAGTTTGAACATCAAGAATAAGTACATAATAGGTAGAGAATTGAATGACCCCTAGTGAACTGAGTTAAAGGAAAAATCCAGAGGAGCTACTTTATTTAATATCATTCAAATAAATCCTATGGCATTATTATGTAGATACACCACACAGAAAACTCCTGGACAAGGTTGCTTTATGTTCCATATAAATTTGAACCTGAAGTCCATTACAAAGTCCTCGGACTTGTACTAGGGCACTGATTACTTTTGAGCAACAATTTGAATTAAATGTACAAAAGCCATAATTACAAAAGGGTAATTAATGACTGCTCAACAGACAAAAGAAAGATAATTTGTCAGGAGGGCTGGGTGTCTCTGCCATAGGCTCTTTGCTCCATGTTCTGAAAAATGCATTGTTGTAATTTAATCTTTATAAAAAGGTTTCAAAATTATACAAAATGTATTGTATACAAATGTATTGTATACAAATGTAAAATGTAATTTTCAGTAATTTGGTTCAGTTGTTCTTTCTGTATATATATATATATATATATATATATATATATATATATATATATATATATATACCTTTCAACCCGTTAATTTTGTTTGGTTTTGATTTTGTTGTATTTTTCACAGTTTTTAATATGACAAAGCATGTCCTTGCTGTGTGTGGGTTTTCCTACAGTGTGGAAGAGATTAAAATGAGCTCCAGAAAGGGGTGAGACTAGTGTAAAGTATGTGGCTTTGGTAACAGAGCAGTCTAAAAATGGTTGTCCAGAATTCAGTATAGGCAGGAAAATTTGCTTTCTGAAGATACAGAGATATAAGGAGGTTTGACTGAGCTTGGAATGATTTGCCTTTGCTGGAACATATGAAGGGAAATTCCTCACAGCACATGGCTTCATCTTGAGATGCTAAAGCATGTTACAAATTCAGTCCCAGCAGACTATTCAAGGACATCTGGCAGAAAGCTAATGGCAGCTTGTGCTGAAAGCTCATGCTTGAAACACTCATAAAACTTTGTCTCATCTGTCCTGCGAACTGCAATTCTTCTTGAAGTTATGAGGTTTGTATCTTTTATCAAAACTGTTGCATAAAGTAATGGGGATCTAGACGTGTGTCTTCACCGACATGTAAATATAGTTGTCTATGACCAAATATAGAATAGTGAATCAGGTTTTGTGCATGAATTAGTTCTGCAGCTTACAGACCAAAGGGACTGCTTACAAACCAATGGGACAAAGATTAGCCATCATATTGTTAGACATGTTCTAAAGTTTCTACTGAAATGTACGATTCAGCTGCTTTGATATGCACATTTTGCTGAAACAGCACAATTAGTTATCTTCAGAAAAGCATACAATTGAAAGAGCAAAGTCTGCTTTTGATCACCACTTTGAAAGCTTCATTAGCACAATTTTATTCAGAGCTGCAGCTGCTTCTCTTTGGTGGTGGAAACTAATCAATCAAACTGCAAACTTATACTTCTGAAAGACTACAAAGCAGAAGCCAAATATCAGTATATTTTTGGTGTGGCTTTAAAGACGACTAATAAGGAACGGAATATGTAATTCTTTTTATACTAAATACACTATTCATGGGAGTGACAGTTAATTAGTAAGTAAAACACAAAAGTAAATATTTGGCAAGATTACAACTTTTAAGAAAAGGAGTATCAATGAAATACCAGGAAAAGTAACAGTTGTTTCCATATTGTGTACCTGACATAAAGGCTTCTTAAATTAGGTTAGTGACAAATTCTTTAAATTCTCCTGTGATGGACTGCAATTTCTTAACCGGAAGCTGCTTTAGAATACTGAAGCATATATAATATGTTCCTGCACAGTGAGCAGGATATAGAAATTCTAAATAATTTGTGGGGAAATTATTTTAATCTTGGAATAATTAAGAGAGATAGAATGGCCTTAACCAAGCAGGGTTCAACTAACTCTCCTGCAGTACTCAATAAATACCCTTTTACTAGTAGAAAGACAAACATGGTTGCAAAGACATTTTGGCTTGATACAGATGTAGAGGTGCACCTGGCTGTGCATCAAACAAGCTTCAGTGGGCCTGCTGACCATTCCACAACTCAAGATGGGTGACCCAGGGCCCTGGGATGAATAGGGCCCACAGGGTATAGGTTGACTCCACGGTGTCTTCCTTGGGATCCCACTGCTCTACATTTACCATTTCAGATGGGCATCTCAGCCCCTGTTCCAGTTAAATCTGAAGAAATGAGAAACAGCAACCAAAAAGAACGCAAAATCTTGCAACGCTAACAAAATATGAAACACTGTAGATAATTAGTGCAAAACCACAGTTAATGGAAAATTAAGGTATAAATGTATCCTTGTTTGCATCCTTTGAATGCATTACATGCATTCAAAATAGGCACAGTAAGAAAAGACATCTGAGCATGAAGATATCATATTCTAAAACATCTCTAAAGATACAAAAGAAGCAGGCAGGAATTCAATATTTTAGGCTGGTGACTGAAAAGTTACAGTGATTTTAGCAAAATCCTTAACAGTCTGCAGCCTTTTATCTAGTTAATAGTGTCAATGCACTGTGACAAAACATGGCAATTAAATAGTGTCAATGCACCGTGACAAAACATGGCAATTAAATCTTCTGTAGATCTACAGGTCAAAGTTCTTGTGTTTCCTTGTCTCTATTATCTCAAAATGAGTGGTTTACTGAAGTGATTTGCTTTATGACAATCTATTTCATGATACCAAACCCATCAAACCCATAAATTAGTAATTTTTTTTTTTTGTATGCTTTGCTCAGCTTCTGCAAAGAAACCATAATAAATCACCTGAGCCTAAAAACTTTGGCTTACACATATTAGGGAGTTACAAACCACTGAAAAGAGCCTTTCAAAATGGAAATGGACAACATGAAATATAAAAATATTGTCTCGTAAGACCTTATGCAAGTCAATAGCCCTTGTTCTGAAATGTATTTTATTTAGCCCCTGGGATAAGCAGATTATATGACTGGAGAAAAAATTGTAGCTTCTCAAATAATGATTTTTATTAATATAATAGCTATGTGAATAATGGGATAATGTCCTCCTTTCTATATCCCTCTTCAAGCTTGTTTTCAAACAGTTATTTGATTCTGTCACAGACAACCTAATAAAAGAAGGTTTTTTTTTTTTCTTTAGATACTATTAAAGTAGTCTGGATATATTTTTTAAAAGCTATATACAGCAGACATTTTCTTCTTCCAGAAATTTTGATGCCAGGGACTATAAATAATGGGCATGTTATACACAAATACAGGTTGCAGTTTTCCCAGAAATCTTGATCTCATTCTTTCAGAAAGTACTCCCATTTTTCTAATATGTAGTAATCTTAATATTAGCACAACTCAAACACCTATAATCAGAAGACGTGTTAATTTAAATGAACAGCAAGAGGTGTAGCAGACTTTGACCCTTTTCACTGACAGTCTTTTGAGGATAACCCAAGTAATGAATGGGGGTGATTTAATTAAAAAAATGAACTCTTCCTGGTTATACGTGATTAAGTTCACAGACCTATAAAAATAACATGTAACATCTGCTTGTTTAACAATGCTCCATGGGCCTGTAGAATTGTGTAAGGATGGATGTTTTTCCTGTAGGAGCTTACACTATTACAGTAGTGGATGTGGACAGACCCTGAAAATATGTATGTAGAGAAGACTTTTAGATGCAAAAATTATCAAGGGGGAAGTAAAGCTCATTTTAGGGTTTTACAAAAATACTTTTTTACATTTAAAATGGGGGTAGATGATGGAGAAGCTCAGAAAGAAAATTATTATGTAGTCCATATAACTGCAGACCAACCAGTTCTATCATTGTAAATAAGCTTTTCTGAGAGTTGATGAGTATACTGCATTCATCTTCAGAAAGTGTTTTCCTTTCAGATGTCCTTAAGTTAGACCTACAGATAGTTTACAGAAAAATGATGTTCTTATGGAAGGATTTTCCACACTGGACTTTTAAATCTTACTGTTCATTTCACACACTTTCAATGAAGGAAAAAAAAAATAAGCTAGACGTCTGGAGCAGTTCAGTTCTAGATGAAGCCTTATTAGGATTACAAAATTCCTTACTATTATGTTTTGCATTGTTGAAAGACTATTCACATGAAGCATGAATGACAAATATTTGTGTAGTAAAGGGGCTTCTATCTCGTAACCTGTTCTCAGGCTTCACTTCCAACATCTTCAGCAGTTATCATTTTATCAAAGCAGCCTTCCTTGGCAATGATCTATGATAGAGTGTTCTTACTGTTATGAACTCATTTTTAATATTAAATTAGGCATAAAATCTGTGAATAGAATTAGTTGAATTAGTTCCGTCAACCATCTTAAATTGTTTTTTTTTTTTGTTGTTGTTGTTTTTTTTTTTCCATTTAATCAGACCTTCAACCATTGAATGAGCAACCATGCTCATTTCCCATTTTTCTATACTTCTAATATTTCAATTCAATAAAGTGAATGTCTGCTGCTAAAAATAGAGATGTACACAAAATATATAGATGTTTATTGATTAATTTTTCAATTAAACCAGATTTATCAAGTAAACTCATCTTGAAGAAAAAAAAAATGGTAAAGGTAATGATAAAGTCTAAGAAATTCATGGTACTTACTGAAGGTCTGTGTGCAAGTGATACTAAAATTAGACTAAATGTTAGAATTTTACAAATACTTCTGTATAATATGTTTTAAACCAGTTTTCACTGTTTAGACCAGTTTTTCACAGGTCAGTGTCATAAGACAATAGATTTCACAGCATTTTCATGCTTCTGTCTTTGCACTACAACAATATGGCAGAGATTTCAATTCAGTAGACTAAATATCTTTGTCCACAAAACCTCATAATAATGTCAGCCTAAATGGGCTGCACCAGTTTATGCATACTGAATATCTTGCACCATTCATTCTGACTTTCATATTGTGAATATTAATTCTATCAGACATGAATTTTAAGCTCCAAGTCTTCCTAATCTAATGGAAAAATAAGGCCAATAACTATTTTTAGCTAACAATAACAAAAAGTACCACAGTGACATCAATTGTGTTTGCCTACCTATCTGATGAAAAGAAGTGTGATCTTAAAACTATGCATCAGAAATCCATGATATCTCTGAGCTTCTGTGGCAATTTTTGTAGTTTATGATGACCATTAGATAGTAATCTAGGAAAGTACTTAGCTCTTTGCCCAACTGGATTACAGACAGACATGTTATGAGTTGCTTGATGGTGAAAGCATTTTCAGTGGTAATTTTCACATCATCATTTATTTAAACTAGCAGCACAACCCTGAACATGCAGTGCTGTCAACATAGATGCTCCTTTCTTCATTATGTGATATTATACTGATTCAATGGTGTATATGGTTAAACAAAGACAGAGAAGCCAAGGGATAACCAAAAACAGATTGACCCTGTCTTTTATTGCAGTTTTGCTTACTTTTAATAAGCTATCTGACTTTTCAGGTTGTGTTTTTGTTTCTCTCTGCTATCTTGTGCTTCTAACTCAAAGATTTTGTTGTTGTTTTCAGAATAATGTCAAATAAAAGATGTCTGGTGTTAAAGGAAAAAAAAAAAAAAAAAGATTAAAACCACAACAGAAGAATTTGTGACATAGACAAAAAAGGTACAAAGGGACATAGAGCTTTATCTGTAGACAGAACAGTAAGAGTTCTTCAATATGATACCATCTTCCAAAACTGTTCTGCCTTATAGGAATATTCTACCGTCTGGATCTAGAAGACAAGCAGGACTCCTAGAATCTGGAATAAAAGTAATCTGTTAACCATCTGAATTTCAATTCTGGATGCCAGAATTTTATATTTCATTATATATATTCTCCCTCTCCCACAAGTCTGGTGTGAATTTATGAGTGACACAGATTTCCAACCTAGTTTTCAAAATTCTGGCAATTCTGTAGTCTGCTTCTCATCTTTCAGTTTATCCATTTTCAAAACATTTTCTTTACAACCCTCTCCTTAAGATTTTCAATAACAAAACAGTAGCACCTCTTTCAATCATATTATTCTGCCATATAAATCCTCTGAGGTTCAGCAAGAAAGCCAAGATCTTTTTGTCCTCCATAGCTTGTAAAAGTGGCTACTGAAGGTGGAGCATGCTTTCAAGACACTGTGCAGTCATATCCACAAACAGAAAAAAAATAAAAAAATACATACATTATATATATATATACATACATATATGTGTGTGTGGATACACATATAAGAAAAAAAATAGGTTAAATGGATGAATTTCACATTTTCTTAAAAGCTCTCTACAGTAAGGGGTTAAAAAAATAATAAAAATATTTGGAGAGATTTTTCCTGGATGTTTGCAGGAAACAAGAGTTATGGGTTTGGCTTAGTACAGACATACATGTCAACAGAGTACAATTTTTTTACTTGGAACTATAAAATTGCCTGTGAAGTTTAAACTACAGTAAACTTCAGTGTTCGGTGCAGACTTTGTGCATTTTAAAATAATTAAAACACACACAAAGCAAACAAACAAAATCTAGTGCAAGAACTATGAAATCTCTACACAGACATTGTTAATTATGCAACAAAGTTACATTGGCTCCACACAAGTCTTAAATTTTATCTAGAATTTGAAAAGAGCTACCAAATCTATATGCCATTAAGCGTAGTTAAAGTTTCACAGATCATCAAATTCCTACTAACAATAAGAGCTGCAGCTACAGAGTCCTAATGGGAAACCCAAAGGAAGGTAAGTGGTACAGTGCCAGAGACCCATGGACCTGCAAAGTGGAGTGAGGCTACCCTGAAAACAGAGCTCAGAAGAACCAAGGCTGGATCCCAAGTCTCACCTGATGATTTTTGCCCTGATACAATAGCTGGGCAGACCCACCAGTGACATTCAGTGCTACAAAAGCAAAAGTGCTACAAATGTTTATCCAACAGGTAGGCAGGTAGTGCCTAGAATGTCTTATCTAGAATGTGATGAGCTAATGCAATAAATCAAGTACTCTGTGAAAGCTTAAAGGATATTCAAGTACTTAAGATTTTAAAAGAATATTTAACAAAGATTACTAATTTATAGATGATGTTTTTAGAGTCATATTTGTATCCACACGTATATATTGCTACACTCAGACTGTTGCATGCTTAAGATCACCATACTGTCTTTCATTGATATACACAGGCTCACAGATTAAATGTGGGGAAAAAATATGGATAAACAAAAGAATAAGATAAATTTTGATAGAGAAATTAGAGTTATAATTAAAGGTTTTAGCAGAGTTCCCAATTCTTCATAAAAAGAGTCTCCATAGCAACAGCAGACTCAAATTTTGCTGACTTGGCAGAAAATTCAGGAAAACATTTTATTGGAATACAACTAGTGATCACAAGAGCCAGGTGTTGTGACAGGTGTTGTGTCCAGTGACATTAACAGCCTCCTTGTAGCTCTTATCTTCCAAATAAACTGCTAAATATCAACATTTCAATTTTAATATGGAAGTTTTCTTCCTTCAACTTGGAAAAAATAAAACTGCAAAAATAGGTATAAAGGTGCTTACAAAATATTTATAAAAAAGGTATAAAGTTGCTTATGATTTAAATGTGTACAAAAGTAGCAGCACTAAACACAGGGCTGTTTTCTTTTCCTTCTGGTTTGGGATGCACAACAGCTGCTCTGATTTTAATTTAGTCACAATTTACCATTTATAATCTCAAAATAAGATTCAGAAGCACTTTGCATATAATTCTTTAAATTTGCAGAAGTAGAATTGACTGAAGCACAGAAAATAAAACAATAAATATGAATCATTCACCTTCACTGTTTCTTTTTTCCTTTAGTTTTATCTGTTTTAGGATCAGGCTACTGTTACCAAAATGTGTTGTTGAAGGGAATATGTAAGATCTTTGAGTACAAACAAGTTTCTGAAAGCATAGTGCTTTCATTCTGAAATCAATAAAACAAAAGCAAAACTCCTCACCATAAAATAATACAATTGATTGTATTTCCAGAGGACATTTTTCTGTGGATTATGTTGGGAACTGTTGCTATGATGAGGAAAGATGGTCTGTTCATGTATGTATAGATTTTATTCATATATATATATATATGCATTTATATGTGTATATTATATGCTCTAAAAGATGAATTTCACTTTTGGCTTGCTCTACCACTAGGAATATTAAAGATGACAAGAAAAACAACAACAACAAATAAGCAAACAAACAAACAAAAACTGTGAAAGAAAAGTCCCTGTAGGAAAATGAAATAAGTTTGAGTGCCTGCAATATTTAACTGCAAAACACTAGAAAATTACAACTAAAATAAT
The DNA here is from genome assembly GCF_963932015.1 of Anas acuta. Lineage (NCBI taxonomy): Eukaryota > Metazoa > Chordata > Aves > Anseriformes > Anatidae > Anas > Anas acuta. The sequence continues at coordinate 88,056,297 of NC_088979.1, forward strand.
CCCCTCTAATTTCTGATCTTTCAGGTGAGCATCTTCTGACTGAGGAAAAAAAAATCAACTAGCTCAAAGCAAATACTCAGAAAGGTGACTAGACAAAAGAGTTACTGTGTCATATTATGCAGATCCCATACGGATTTGTATCTACTTTGTGTATCAAATTGCATCTTCAGCAACTCTTCCTGCTTCTAAGGAGGCTCTAGGAAATTATCAGCTAGAAGAGCACCTGCTAAAACTTAAGCAAACTGTGGCTGCATTGACATAGAAATACTAGGAAACACCTTCTAGGACTGTGGTTATGGCATACCTTTCTATATTGGCTATAGAAAGGCTATATGGCTACACCTGCCCTATGACATCCTCAGGGTACTTTAAGGCTTTTGCTTCTCTTTCTGCTCTGAGAAAAGCTACTCAGGTATCAGAGAGCAAAATGGCCCAGAGTTCACAGGTCTTCTATGCTCTATATATGCTCTCTATACATGCTCTATATGTATATGCTTCTATACATACCAGGTGTATGCTCAAGCCTTAAGGCTTGATTACTGCAGCTCTGTACACCTAGGTATGAAAGTACCCATCTAGAAGAAAAGCCATGATACGATGGAAAAGGCCATCTGCTTAGCAACCATGAGAACACATTATCTCTCCATCCACATGCTTTATCCCAGATGAATTCAGAGATCAGCTCAATCTATCTGTTCTGATACCTAAAGCCATATGTGGTAGCTGCCTTTCCTAAGGAAATCATCTCTCCTCTTGTAACCTTCTGCTTCAAACCCCCCAAAATAATCAAAATGTTGACCCACATGAAGCCCCATGAGTGCAGAAGGAAACCTTTATATTTCAGATAAAGCAGAATATGACATTTCTGTCACTAAGATGCAAGAAGGACACTGAATATCACACCTTCCAGCAGTAAATATTCAATATTTCCAAAATGCATCTGTTCTTTCAAAATATTTACATGGAGCAAAACCCATCTGCCTTATCCTCCAATACAAAAGTTGAATCAATGAACTAGAAAAGCTAATTTACTAGAGTAGATATATTCCTCCTAAAATTTCAGACAGCATAATTTGCTATATTATAATCTGGCCTCTTGGATAATATAGGCCAGGAGACTTCATTTTATTTGTTTCCATTTGAAATAAAAAGTATCTTCTGCACATACAAAAAAATCAAATCCTCATTTAAATGGTATAAACATATATGGCCATGTATAAAGCCATATATATTTATATGGCTTTATAAAGCTCCACTAAAACATATCACTAAGCTCTACATCTAAACGTCTTTTAAAGACCTCCAGGGATGGTGACTCAACTCCTTGGGCAGCCTATTCCAATGCCTAACAACCCTTTCAGTAAAGAAGTTCTTCCTAATACCTAACCTCAACCTCCCCTGGCGCATACTAGTACTAGAGCTTCTAAACTGGATGGAAATACAAGTTAACTAAATTATCCATATATTTACTGATTTACCTCTACACAAGAGTAAATTTCATCATTGATGAAGAAGCTGCAAACTGTTGTTGATGGCCATGTAATGTCTTGGAGGGAAGAAAAAAATATTTTTTTTAAAATAGTTATGATTGGCTAAGATTATAGCTGCATAAAGCAATCCTATAGTTCTAAGGCTAGCTGTAGCAGTCTTGCCCTCCCATAAAAATATCATTCAAGCTCCTAACAGCCTGGAATAATAAATATTTTTCTTTAATTTAAATATATATATATATTATAGAGAACAACCATCTTAACCCAATCCAACCGATGAAAGTCAAAAGCTGATCAATCTTTCCAGTGGAAAATTCAAATACAAGTTATAGGAATTCAGTTTTTGATAGAGCCAAATTCACTTTATTCCCCATGCTACTGTTTTTACATAAAACATTCTCAGCCAATTAAGAGAAATATTCAAAAGTGATTATTTGGTAAAATCAATTTTGTATATATTAGAATTCTAATTTACACTTTTCCTGAACTGGAGGTTTAAAAGGCATGTAGAAACTAACCTAATTGCAAAATAAGTTTACTTATTTATTAGATAGAAGACATTTTTTAATGACATGTGACAATATAATGACAGATTTGTAATGACACACAATAAGTGAATCTGAAAGCATTTTAGTTTAAAAAAATCAAGGTCAGCAAAGCTCCCTTGTAATTCTTATCCATGCACTGCCATATGCATGCTAAATAAAAAGTCTGAGCTTATATTTCTCAAGGATCGATCTTTTAACCTTACTTTTTTGAAGTATTGTGGTATTGAGAATAAAAACCAATCTTTCTTCAACCTCCTTTTTTTCTTTTTTAATTTTATTATTATATTTTTATATAAATATAAAATGTGGAAAATATGTGAAAAAGTTCAATCTAAGTATACTAGATTAAATATATGAATAGTGGGCAAAGTGAACTTGTTTATTGATTTGCAGTTTGAGGGTTTAAACCTATGGAAACAGTATTCAAGAAAAGAATTCTTCCAACCTTAATATCTTTATTTATACAGATTCTGTTTTCTTGTCCTACAAAGACATTAACCATAAACACAAATGGACCATGTTATTAATGATTTGCTGAAGTTGTTTTTCATTATATTACCCATGTTTTCATTTTGAGGAGTTTCATGAGTCATTAAGTCAACCAACAGTGCACATAAAACAGAATGCCAAGTAAGAGAAAATTATTTAAAAGAGATATAGGTTTGCTAATAACAGGAACAACAAAAGAAAATATTAAATTACAATAAATGTTAGCTTTTATTACTTGATATTATCTTTATACTGACTATTAAATCCTTTCCTATGCACTGTATAGTCACCTATCCATGCCAATATAGGATGCTGTACTTCTGATCATTGGCTCATTTCACAGCCCACTTTGTACTAAACTGTACTCACTTTTTACAGGAAAGGGTTTTAACACCAATATAGAAATACTGTGCAAACAAACCTGAGAATATTTGTATATGACTCCTTAGAAAATTAACATGCTTCAATGTAAGTACTAACATTTTGATGTATTAAAGATTATTAATACATACTGTTTAGATTAATGTAAAGCCCGGGTGCTGGCAGCGTAATGATCTTTTGCAATCGATTTTCATTCTAGTTTCATTTGAGATAAGTAGTACAACTTGTAATAATTTTAATTTCCATACAAAATTTTGGAAGAAAAAGGCAAGAGCAAAAATGCAGAACAATACAAGGAGAAATTTCTGTTGTCATAATGTCGTGGTTCCGCTCGAGTGGGCAGCCGAGCTCCACCACAGCCGCTCTCTCACTCCCCCTCCACAAAGAGGAATGGGGAGAAAATATGTGAAAAGGGCTCAAGGGTTGAGATAAGGACGAGAAAATCACGCAATAATTATTGTAACGGGCAAAACAGACTCAGCATAAGAAGACAGTAAGATTTATTGCTCATTACTAACAAGCTAGAGAAGTGAGAAACAAAGGAAAGAAACCAAAAGCACCTTCCCCCCCCATCCACCCTCTTCCACCTCCTCCCCCCGAGCGGCACAGGGGAACGGGGGAATGGGGATTATGGTCAGTCTACAGCACTTCTCTGCCGCTCCTTCTCGGTCACTCTCGTCCCCTGTGCTGTGGGGTCCCACCCACGGGATGCAGTCCTTCATGAACTGATCCAGCGTGGGCTTCCCACAGGCAGCAGCTCTTCCAGAACTGCTCCAGATATGGGTCCGTACCACGGGGTCCATCCCTCAGGAGAAAACTGCTCCAACCTGGCTCCCCTACAGGCAGCAGCTCCTGCCAGGTCACCTGCTCCTGTGTGGTCTCCTCTCCATGGGCTACAGGTCTGGCCTGGAATGTGCTCCGGCAGGGGTCTTCCACAGGTGGCAGCCTCCATCTGTGCAGGGCCACCTGCTCCACTGTGGTCTCCTCCACGGGCTGCAGCGTGGAACCCTGCTCCACTGTGGTACTCCATGGGCTGCAGGGGGACATCCTGCTTCGCCATGGTCCTCACCACAGGCCGCAGGGGACTTCTGCTCCGGTGCCTGGAGCACTTCTCCCCCTCCTTCTACACTGGCCTTGCTGCCTGCAAGGCCATTTCTCACTCTCCCAGCTGCTGTGTGGCGCAGCGTTTTTTTCCCTGTCTTAAATATGCTCTCACAGAGGCGCAAAACAACATCGCTTATTGGCTCAGCTCTGAAAAACAATGGGGCCCTTCCCAAATATGGGGCAGCTTCTAGATCTTTCTCACAGAAACCACCCCTATGGCCCCCTGCTACAAAAACCTTGCCACATAAACCCACTACACATAATTGTAGTGATTATTTCTTTTATCACTATTTTTAGCAGTATTTGGCATTACAAATATTGGTACTAGTAGGCAAATGTAAGAACCCAGTAATTTGTTTCCCTAATTACATATACATTTCAAATATAAATGGAAATAAATAGCATCTGGATATTCAGAAGGATACATTACTAGAACTGTGTTAGTACAAAATACCCATCTGTCAAAATAGTGTTATGTATAATTATTTGAGGGTCCTTTCAACATTTCCTAAAGGAGATATTAAAAATTATTTGTGATGTTATAGTTTTTTTCTTTTTTTATTATTTTTTAGGTAATTCACATAAGTCATTTTCTACTAAAGATAATAATAATAATAAAAAAAAATCAGACTTGGCAAGGATATCATAATGTAGTAATGTAAGACAGATCACTCCTAGTAGTAGTTTAGGGAGTTTAATAGTTTAGTAGCACAGAGGTAAGTATAATAATGCTTGGGCAAAACTGTAATAGATAAGACCACAGAGATACTCAGCAAAGAGTAAAATAGTTTTTATATGTAAAGACGCATTTATTCTTACTGATGCAGTGTGGAAGAAGTGGGTGTTAAATAGATGTACCTATGTAAATTAGCTTAGTGAAAACATTCTGTATGCAAGGGATGACATAGAAGAAAGCATTTTGTATTTCTAGATGGATGCTGTGCCTGGAATTCAGAAAGTGGGATAAATGATATCATGAGATAAACTAAGTGCATTTTCAAGTGCTTCTAATAAAATCTCAAAAGAATAATAATAAATAATAATAATAAATAAAAAAGTGTTAGACGTAACTATAATGTGTGGCAGACAATTGCTGTTAAAATGGATCAGATCCATTTACAATAGATTAATTTATGTTGAAATGGTAAATGGAGGAGTTTGCATAGATCATACCCTTTTAAAATCAACTTTTTTTTTTTTTTTTTTAGAAAAGTCTTGATTTCTCTGGCTGTGATTTCATAACTAGCTGTTACTTAACTGAGATGTAACCTAATACTTAATCACCACTTTCAGCCTGAGTAGTTGTGGTTGTTTTACTCAGGTGGGTAGCCGAGCTCCACCACAACCACTCTCCCTTTCCCCCTCTCCTCAAAGAGGAGGGAGGAAAAATACAACACAAAGAGCTCGAGGTTTGAGATGAGAACGGTTTAATTAAAGGGAAAGGGAATGAGGAGAAAAAGAAACAAAAGAAACAATAAGGCCGCGTGGAAGCACAGAGAGAAGGGGAAAAAAAACTACTCTCCACTTCCCATCAACGAGCGATGTTCGGCCAGTTGCTCAGGAGGACAGCTCCCTCCCCCACGAGAGCCCCCCTTTTTATTGCTGAGTGTGATGTCAGGTGTTATGGAGTATCCCTTTGGTTAGTTTAGTTTAGCTGTCCTGGCAATGTCCCCTCCGCATCACTTGCGCACCCCTCAGTCTGCTGGCTCTTGGGGGCTTGGAAGGAGTCCTGATGCTGTGCCAGCACTACAAAGCAATAGACAAAGCACTGGAGTGATACCAGTGCTGTTCCAGCTATGAGTGGTGAGCACAGAACTGTGTGGGCTGCCGCAGGGAAAGGTGGCTCCATCCCAGACAGACCCAACACAGTAGTGTGGTCTAACTTTTGACAGATTAATAACATCAATCAGAATCTTAGAGACTACAGACAAGTTTACCAATATATTTACATGATCATGAAAAAATGGACATGTAGTTTATGTATGTTGAATGAAAATAACAGAAGCAGTCCTTATATCTATACTACAGCAAGTAGTACAGATGGATAGGAGAAGAGCTGTCAAACAAAACAGCTGTTTCTGAGGACCTGACATTCACATATAGTCATATCAGGGTTTTGCTCTGTGTGGTTGGATGCCCATTTAAAAGCACTAACAAATCCTTCAGATTAGCCGTATTCTGATTGATTATTAGTCATTAGATTGAATTACTACATCTGTACTGCAGATATGTGTAACGCAAGGAGAGAACTGATGACTCTTGCTTGTAAGTCTTTTGGAAATTCAAAGATCCTCAGGTATTTCGTTTAATCTTTGCTCTTCCTCATCAATATAACATTTAAACTAAATAGGTAACATCAGAATTGTTTTCTGGCATGCTAGGACTATCTATATTTTAGATAAAAACTAAATATATATGTATTATTTTCTGTTATGATTCTGTATGATTCCCCAGGCTTTAAGGTGACTGTGCTTGATACACTCATAGTGTAAAAAGATTGATGGCAATATTTAGTGAAATGTAATTTTAGTGAAACTGATCATAGTATCTCTATTGAGACATAAAAGAGTATTGTTACTCTATGGTACATAAATATGGTAATCCATCTAAATATGGTAATCCATTACGGCATTTGCATTTACACGACACTTTTAGTTCAGTGCTTATTCAGTGAATTATCAACTTGTGAATTTCTAATTTATATTAAAAATCAATCAATCAAACAAACAAACAAACAAAACAAAACAACAAGCAACCCAATACTATGGTATATTTTTGTCTAGCTTTACATTTACTTATAGTTTGTTACATATACTACGCAATAATATTGCAGATATATAGGTTGTTCTTTTTTCTATTTTTATTTTTCCAAACAAATTAACAAATTTAAGAGTTAATCTTAAAAAACAAAGCAAAACAAAACAAAACAAACAAACAAACAAACAAAAACAGAGAGAGAATATAAGCACATTTTTATAGAACAAAAAAAAAAAAAAAAAAAGAGAATAAATAGGAATGGAACCAGTTTGTAAGTTACTATGTTTGTAATGTACTAACAACTATTTAAATGTGAGCTGCAGACAGACAGTTAAAAATGAATAAAATAAACATCATTCTATAACAGACGTGAAATATAGTTATGGAAAAAAATACACTCTTTTAATTATATTTGAACTATAGTCCTTATTAATTAGAGTACATTATAAAATACTTTTATTTTTTTAAAAAAAGATATTAATATTAATAATGGGAAGTGTTTCTAACATAAAAGTTATATAAAATTCTGAATGCTAATACTTTTTATGCCAAAAATTATTGAAATAGTTAGATTAAACAATAATAAATACATAATAATAATAATAATAATAATAATAATATTAATAATAATAATAATAAAACATCTGATAAGAAAACGAGCAATGTAACTGTAAGGATCAAAAAATCTGTGTTTCAACAGACTAGACAATATTGATCTACGGAACCAACTTTATTTAACATTATCTTGAAAATTTTGCACTATATATTCATTATAGTGGTGATTTTTTGTTTCTTTTTCTGATTGTATTTATTTGTTTATTTATTGTTCACTACTGGACACATCACACAGCAAAATAATATGTAATACTGATTTAAAAGCCAGAACATTATAATTTAAATCACTTTCCCTCCCATCTTTGGAAATAGATTATTTTAAATGTAGTGTCTACATCTTCCCTGTATCTCATCTAAATCCTTACAAACAGAGTAAATCCCTTACAAAACCCAGTAAACAGAGTTATTTTGAAGCTGATTTTATATCTGTGAATTTATATGTCTCTAATAGTCCATTTTGTTGGAAAGAAAGAAAAAGACACTTATCAGATGTGATACTTTGAAATGGCACTGATTCATACAGTGAGTTCTGCACTAAAGGCGTGAAAGTTATAACGCATACATAACATCAGCTACCTGAAAATAAAGGTTTCTGATACATCATTAAAACTAACAGACCAATGCAAAGAAATTTAAGACAAGCCATCTCTGAGAAAAAAAAAAAAAAAGGCAAAAGCTCAAATTTATAAGAGAAAACTACTGAAAGTATGCAAGATTTTTCTGAACAAAAAATTACCCCATTTTTTTCCCAATACATTACCCCGGCAGCCATGTGTCCAGCTCCCATGAGACCTGTATTCCAAGAAAAAAATGCTCAGGGATTTTAGCACTTAAAATACTTTTGCTTTAAATTCATCACAACACTCATGTTGAACTGGACAGGGTCCATGTATGCTGGCATTTGATTCAAAATATCAAAATATATTTGAAAGCAGTATTTCAAAACAGTGAAACTTCTCCAAAAAAGAAGGTATTTGAGGCACTGTTTCCTCTAACAATATTTGTAAACTTCAAGTCTTATAATTTAATGATTGGCATTGGCTTAATCTATTAATATCACTATTGTCATTATCTGTCACTATTGTTATCACTACATATCACTAAACTATCACTATTGTAGATAAAATATTTCATATTAGTTTATTGTTTGGGCCATAGTATAAAAATAATTTATTTATTTATTCATTTATTATTTCTGAACTTATATAACACATAACTTAGGCCAAAATGCAAGTGTGAGTTGATCTTCTTACCTCCTTACAACTTGTGTTATTATAGAAATAACTGCTTATCACTTGTTCCAAATTGGATCTATTCAGCAAGTGATCAGTTCTTATGCAAGTTTACTAGACAAGAAAAAGAGACATACTTTGTTGGCTAAGATACTTGGCTAAAGAAGAAACAGTTTCAGGGAATCACTATTTTTTAAAATGTACTTTTTAATATTTTAGTACTTTTTAATATTTTACTACTTAAGAAGAATAAGACACACCTATTCCAAAACAGCAAATACCTTGTGTTTAATCTACTCTTAAATTCAAAATCCTGACTTCAATTTCAAACATGCTTTTAGGCATTTTTTTTCAGGAAATCTTGGCCTGTCCCTGGGCTACCATACAGGGAGTACTGTTAGTTTGTGAAACTTATAAAATCTGTTTCTTGGAGATGGAGTTTGGAGGCAAGAGATATATCAAACGAAATACACAAGTCTCCCAGTTTTCAGAAAACCTGAAAAAAGATGATGATTTATTTATTTATTTATTAAAAAAAAAAATAAATAAATTGATTTCAAATGAATCCTTGCAACTTGCAGTTTGAAACTTCTTAGTAAATTAAACACATTAAAAACATTAAGGATATTCCTTAATCCTTATGCCTGTTTTCAACCTAAGGTAATAAATAAATAAAATGTTTGCTTTATTTCAAATTGTTTTCACAACACATATAAATTAACTTTTATCCCCATCACAATTTGTTTTCACAGCTGTTCATTTGACTTCTAGTTCTTAATTTGGCTCCTGAACAGAACACTCACTTCAGGTTTTGTATTTAATATTCAAGCCCCTTCCCCAACCCCTGCCAGAAATCGACCCTTGAAAACTAGGGTTGGAGAGTATATAAAAGAATGTTTGAATTGCTCATTAAAAGCCTTCTGTGTGATTTTTTTTTTTTTAAGTACTAGGAAACCAGAAAGAAAAAAAAAAAAAAAAAAAAGGACAGTCATACCCTCTTACACGAGCTTGTGGGTTCACTTATAAAAATAATTTTGCAATCTTAGCAACTTCACTTTTCAGAAATGTTTGTCAACTGTAATAGTATAAAACATAATAATAAAAAGGTTTATTTGTAAGTACTTCATTTCTATAACATCTTTCCTCTTCTAGATAATGTGGATAGACTAATGAGATACAAAACACAATATTTATCTTCATTTATTTATGTTCATAAAGCAAAGACATGCAATAGATTTTCACTTTTTTATTATTATTTTTTATTTTTAAATTAGAGCCCATGTATCAATATTTATAAACATTTTTAATCTAGTAATAATCATTCTATAAAAGTCTGTTATGGTATTGTAAGGAAAAGGACTTTCAAATTCAGATTTCAAAATAAAATTTAAAAAGTTTTCTTTTAAAACATTCTTTCTTGGAGACAAATCATCACTCCTGAGTAGTAAATCAAGAAAGATATATGTGAGATTATTGATTCACATACTTATGAAATCTCTCTTTTAATTATATGTACTATATACCTATAAAGTATGTAGGAGATACTACATGATTACAGTTACTATAACAATCACTCTTGATAAGACACATGAACTTCATTGCTCTTCTTTGAAGCAGCTTGTTTTGGTTTCTATCAATTACCAAGCTAGAGCGATAACATATACATCATGTTACTCTACCTTATATGAAATATATTTTAACTTCTCATATTTTAGATGACAAAGAGTGAGCCACAAGAAGAGAATATTTTCCATAGTTATTTGTGTTGTGTTTACGTGGTGAGGTTTTGGTGGAGGGGGGGCAGCAGGAGTGGCCTCTGTGAGAAGAGTCCAGCCCCTGCCCCATCCAGAGCAAGCTCCAGCCGGCTCCAAAAGGATCTGCCACTGCCCAGAGCAGAGCAATGTTGTTTGCACATCTGTGAGCGCAGATTTAAGAAAACATAAAAATAAATAAATAAATAATAAATAAAAGGGAAAAAAAAATCTGTACAACAGCAGCTGGGAGAGTAAGGAGTGAGAACCAGCCCTGCAGCCCCCAAGGTCAGTGCAGAAGGAGGGCAGGAGGTGCTCCAAGCACGCAGCAGAAGTTCCCCTGTGGAGAGTGCCTGTGGAGGGCCTGTGCAGAAGCCCCTGGTGGAGCAGGCTGTCCCCCTGCAGCCCATGGGTCCCACATGGAGCAGATCTCCATGCTGCAGCCCCTGGAGGAGCCCCCGTGGAGCAGGTGGATGTGGCCTGCAGGAGGCTGCAGCCCACAGAGAGCCCCTGCAGGAGCAGGCCCCGGGCCGGAGCTGCAGCCTGTGGAGAGGAGTCCATGCAGGAGCAGAGTTTCTAGGGGGAGCTGCCGACCATGGGAGACCCTTGCTAGAGCAGTTCTTGAAGAGATGCTGCCTTTGGGAAGTCCATGCTGGATCAGTTTGGGAAGGACGACATCCTGTGGGAGGGACCCACCGTAGAGCTAGGGAATAGAATGACTGAAGGAGTTGTGGAGGAAAAGCCTTAGGGATTGATTACAGCCCGCATTCCCTGTTCCCCTGCACTGCTCAGGGGAAGAGGTAGAAGAGGGTGAATGGAGGGAAGGTGTTTTTATTTCGCTTTTAGTTTCTCACTTCTCTAGCTTGTTAGTAGTAGGTAATAAATTACTTTTATCTCCCTATGCTGAGTCTGTTTCACCCATGATGATAATTTTTGAATGATCTTCTTGTCCATATCTCAGCTCTTGAGTACTTTTCATCATATTTTCTCCCCTTTTCCCTTTGAGGAAGGGGGAGTGAGAGAGCAGTTGTGGTGGAGCTCGTCTGCCCACGTGAGTAAAACCACCACATAATTTTAATAGCTTTTTATTCTTTAACAGCTCAAAACAAACACAAACAAACCAACAACAACCAAGCTTTACTTTTCATGATGCAGTTCTTAATCTGCCTTTTTTTTTTTTTTTTTGAACCTCGAACCAGGAAATGAAGACAAATGACCAATTCCTCCATATTCAACATTTCAGCTACTAAAAAATTGAATCATGGAGAAAAAAAGTTTCTTTGGATTTTAAGTATACCTTCTTTCAACATTATTTTTCTTTGTCAGGCTTTTAGTTAGTGAGTTTGTCTGTTTTTAACATAGTTACTGAATAAGCATAATGGCTTCTCTAAGTTCTCTAAAACAGCAATTTAGGTTTGAGAATTACTTTTTTTTTTTTCTAAATAGATAAAAGCATAATGATCTTTGCATGACACGATAAATGCTAAAACCTTTTTTTTTTTTTTTTTAATGTTGCATTTCAGCAACTTCTGATTTTGATAAAGAGTACAGATTAACAAATTGGTAAAAACTGGTCATTCAACAGAACTACTAGATATTTACTCATGTAAGTTATGAGGACACAAGTTGAGAAGCATTTCTAAAGCCATCAGTTAAATTTCAGTGATTTTTTGCTATACGGTTACTCAGAAAAACATAAATTTTCAAAGGAAAATATGTTTTTTAAAACAAATACAGTGAAAGCCTGAGTCTGAAGCATTTTGATGAATCATCATTTGACTGACTCTACACATCTGTAAAATTTAAGACTTATTTATTGAAGAGTACTTGCTTTCCTCTCTCCTCTCCCTCCTTTTCTCTCTCTATTTCTTATCCTTTTCATTGTTATCTCCTGGTTTTCCCTATCTACAAGTCTGTGCAGACACTTGTTTCACCCAGAATACAACTATATGTAGTAGTGCTAATTCTACTCAGAATAATTGCACATATTATAAGAAAGTAGGAAAATTTGAATTTATTTTTGCATTGAATTACAGCAGTGGCATGTGTAGTATCATAATGTTAATTTGTTGGACTAATAAAGAAGCTTCTCCCAAGTATCTTGAACGTAACATAGGAAAAGTGGCAAATGCTAAAATAAAATAAAATTCCACATACAAAGCCAATGATTCAAACTCAAAAATGATTACAATTATCAAATCAGATATACTTCAAGCTACCATCTATTCACTTTTATCTACTGCTAAAAAGATCTATGTAGAAAGACTAAACATTATGTTATAAATTAATTTTAATAAATAGCCATTATAGTAATAGAGTGATTGCAGACTTCAAAAGTAAGGGCATTTTGAGGAGAAAAGAATTTTTGTCTGTCATTTTTATTTAACAGAAGGCACTTCCAGCACAATTATTTTAGGACTGAAAAAAGGGTAACAAACTGTTTTGGGGGTGGGCAGGTATCAGGGTTTAAAAAGGATTTTCTCAAACTTTTAGCTTAACTCTGTACTTTAATCTGGCAATATCCACTCTTTTGGGAAGGCCTAGGCAGTCCAGCATAAAGGCCATCAATGTCTGCAGGTGATGGCTTCTCCCCAGTAAGGTATGTCAACGCCTTCAAAAGTGATGTCAAAATCCTCTGGTTACAAGCAATTATGAGCATGCTTTTTGTTGGGCTGATTTGTGCTCTTTTTCTACTATACAACAAATGGGAGGCCCTGCAAAAATAAGGCATAAAACAGAGATTGTTTGCCTGCCAGACTTTACATTCTAGGGGACCCTGGGAGGACAGGTGGTCAACTGGGTGCTGTCACAACCGTATAATGCTCTGATGAGTCTTGTGGGGCCAAGTAACTGCCAAGGAGATCAGCAGACAGTTCATGCTGGTCATACTGCACTTAGAAGGCAGACTTTAAAACTTCATTTAGCGGGTATTTCCACAATAACATTAGGTAGCTTGTCTCACTTAAGAGCACAAACAAGACTAATACATACCAAAATAAGTTTGGGTCTGCTATAGTTTTGGTGAGTAATGGAAAACAAAGTAACCTATTTTGTGTAGTTTTATGTAATGAAGAAAATAATATTATGTAGATGTGAAATATATATATACACATATAAATTAATTAATTATATATATATTCTATATTGCAAGACAAATATAATGTAAATATATAAATATAGAATAATATTTAATTTCATATATAATATATATGTCTGTATATATATATATGCAAACATAGGATATATGTATTCATACTTATAGAGTATGTACATGTATGTATATACATACTCTATAATCACAAAATATATTTTCTTGCCATTCTCATAGCCCATTTTCATCTATCAGGCTTCTTCATATACATACACCTTCAATGCCTCTCTATGCTACACATCCAAATGAGTTTTACTGGAGAATTTGTACAGAAATAATTACCTATATACTCCAGATTCCTTTGCTTTTGTATAATACAGGATTTTCCACTTGTGCAAAGAGTTGGTACGTTCCTTCATTTGTTACAGCTCATCACGTTCTCTTCTTGTAGAATCTTCTCTCTATCAAATTTTAGTGCTTGACTTCTCACATCATGGCTGATGTGCTTGCCAAGTTTTTTTTTTCAATGTGTTTTATTGAAGGGTTAGCTGAGGTCATCATTATCTTGCCATGACTATATTGAATTAGTATACTTCAGTATGAACAGCCATTCTGCAAACCCAGTTATTATATTCCTGCATCCAATTTCTTTAATTGACTAAAATTGGCTGAAATTGACCTTTTCAGCCTCCAGAGAACATTCAGGACTCAAATGACTTTTTCTGCTTTCTCACTGAAAAAAAAATAAAATGATAGTACTAGCTGACCAGTGATCTCTGATCAGCTTGCTCAAAATTAAAACAAACAAAGATGTTCTCTTCAGGAAGGTTTGTGTGTACAACAAATGATATGACAGATACATATGAATAACATAACAAGACAAACCATGATTGCCTTTCAGCATTTTCCTATAACTTACCCTTTTCTTTTGCACTTATAAATTGTCTTGGTAGTCAACTGTCACTCTTACTGTTTACGAAACAATGATAAAGCAAGTATTTTCTTGATGGTGTCTATAGGTGAAATCCCACCCAAAGATGATCAAAAGGTTTCATTGTAGGCTCCTGACAGTTTCAATGGGAAACAGGTGTTTGTGAATGTCTTTGTATTCAGCAAACATTTCATTTGACAAAGCAGTAAACTATCTCTCATAAAATCATAATTCCCTGTAAACTCTTGAAATAAATAGCAGTAGAATTCTCAGCCAGCTTTCAAAGAGCATTATCATACAATATGTGCTGTCGGATAAGAAAAGCTCTGAAGGTCATCAGGCATCCCCCTAAATATCCTCTGCTCTCTTTGTGTTTTACCAAGCACTCTTTCAGCACACAGAAAACAACTGTAAAAGAAAAAAAAAAAAAAAAAAGTATAAATTGACAAACTGCTGGTATTTCTATTTATAGGGTGTGTTTCATCACTTCCTCCAGTATTAGGAATACTTCATAAAAGTTTGATAATCCCACCATTAAAATAGCCATTCTATAGTAGCACAATATTTGTCTTCCAGAATTTCTTGCACCTTGGGAGGTCTCTCAGATATTCTCATATTTGAATTTCCATTTAATTCAGTGTTATTATGTTATCAGAATATAGAGTTAGAGATGCAAATTCTGAGAAAATCTCTTTCTCAAATAGAATCACAGAATATCCCGAATTGGAAGGGACCCCCAAGGATCATCAAGTCCAACTCCTGGCTCCACACAGGTCTACCCAAAAATCAAATTCAGACCATATGAATGAGAGCACAGTCCAAATGCTTCCTGTGCTCTGACAGGCTTGGTGCCATGACTATGTCCCTGGGGAGCCTGTTCCAGTGCATGACCAGCCTCTCGGTGAAGAACCTTTTCCTGATATTAAACCTGAACGACCCTGTCACAGTTTGACTCCATTCCTTTGGGTCCTGTCACTGGTCACTAAAGAGAAGTGATCAGCGCCTGCTCCTCCACTCCCCCTCGTGAGGAAGCTGTAGACCGTGATGAGGTCTCCCCTCAGCCTCCTCTTTTCCAGGTGGAACAGGCCAAGTAACCTCAGCCGCTCCTCATACTTCTTCCCCTCTAGGCCCTTCACCATCTTCATCACCCTCCTCTGGACACTCTCCAACAGTTTTACATCCTTTTTGTACTGTGGTGCCCAGAACTTCACACAGTACTTGAGGTGAAGCTGCATCAGTACAGAGTAGAGCAGGATAATCATTTCCCTCAACTGGCTAACAATGTTGTGCTTGGTGCACCCCAGGATATTGTTGGCCCTCCTGGCTGCCAGGGCACACTGCTGGCTCATTCAAATAAAGTATCTTTACATGATGAAGTGATGAACATTTATAGAGTTCAGACAAAACTCAACAATATTAAAATCTATTAAATTCTTAGTGGTACTAAAAATTAGAGCCTGCTATAACCTCCCAAGTCCTGGGAGATTTTTCACGAGGCTAAGTCTCATAAAAATAGTGAATATATCCCTGAATATATCCTTCATATACCTATGGAATATATCCATGACTTCATTCCATAGTTAAAGTCATCAGTACTCACATAAAGATAACAATTTAACTGTAATTGTTGAATTAATTTGTTTTACAAACTGCCAACAAAGATGCCATGTTGGCATACAGAGAGAGAAGCCACGTTCCTTTGGTCATTATTAATGAAAGGTCAAATGAAGTTGATGTTGGAGTTCCTGCCTGAGTAGGACTGAATAATGTGGGATATGTTTCTCCATTTATTTAACTGGTTCCCCTATAATGTGTTTGTTTAAAAGAATTACTCCTTCTTTGTGTAAAAAGCAAGTGTTTCTTAAAAAAAGGACATTACATGATATTTTAGTATTTAGAGGGGTTGGGTTCAGAACACATCATTGGTACTATATATTGGCACATCAGTGCCTATCAGTGCCTCGTATCATCTTTAAGCATAAGGATTAAAGCAGAAGATATATATATATATAAATATATAAAAGATATATATGTATATAGTGCTTTATCTGCAGGCTTACAGAGAGGAGTATGGCAGACCTAATTATATTCACTATGAACTCGAATGTGGTTCAGAGGTGAAATTTTCATTAAAATAATTAATCATATCTCCATATGCTAATTCATATACAGGTGCTGAATGGTAGAATGTGAGTTTCTAAAATATGTATCACTTGTATTTGAACGTTAATGAACTTTCTGAATACTTGTCACAGGAAGTCATGTACTCAGAAATTTGATAAAGTGACAAAGAGACCCATTCAGACAGTGAACCTCCAAACTATATTCAAGGAACTACATTTTTCTCCATCAGCAGCATGCATAAAAGTGATTAACTTTTTAACTCACCACTTGTGCAACATAGGATAATATTACTTGCATTACATGCCACAATAATTTTTTTAGTGTTTTATATGAAATGGTATGTAATAACAACATATTTTTTGAGGAGAATAGCATGCGAGTGTTTAAATGTAGAAAAAAAGAATGACAGTAATTGTCTTTTATGTCCAGAAGCTAAAAGTTAGAAAATTATTTTTGACATAAAACTTGAAGTTAAAAATTTGTTAGTATTTTCTCCATGGTTTTCTTGTATTTAGTGTTATCTAATATTGCATGGCAGCATGTATGTATTTTTATCACATTTGAAGTTCAGGTCTAATAGCTGTTTCTCATTGACATGAGTAGGACATTACAAACCAGATCAAGAAATCCCTTCAACCTGGTTGATAGTGCAAAATCTGCTCCAGGGATCTGCTTTTGAGTGCCATCAATGAGATAGCATTCAGCTCGCTTGCCTACTTATGCTTCATATAAATGCAAGGAACATTTATAACTATTACTGAAATAAAATGGTATTAGAAAATTAATGTATATATTTTTACACTTTTGCTCAGATGAAGGGTGTTTTTAGAGGAGCTGCAAATGTCTGGAGGAGTTCAAAGAAACATTAGAAAGTCTTGGTGTCCTTAGCTGTACATTTTTCTTTTTAAACAAAATAATAGCTTGTAAGTTTTATTTCTTACATAACCACAGATCTTCAAATGAAATAGGTTTCTAATATTCAACTTTAAGCAACTGACTCACAGTTAAGAATAGACTGCAGTTGAAGTTAGACATCTCAATATCTATAGGGGTCTGAGGCATGGTAAACAGTTGGTTTATGGTAAATGATGTTTAAAATGTCGTTCAGAGGCAGTTATTTCAGATGAATTTAAAAAAATGTGAATATGTATTGTGATAAATACTGTTGTATTTTTTGTTTGTTTGTTTGTTTTTTTCTCAGTGAAATCAGTTTTCTTACTTTAGGAACTTTTATGGAACTCTCATGGAACAGTTGTGAACTCTTATGGAGAAGCTGAAGCTGAAATGTGGTTACCATGAATGATTAATATCTTTGGAAGGAAACACCCAGGCAAATTTCAGAACACACCTGCGGGCTCAAGCTGTGGAGTGAATTTTATCTGTACTCATCTTCATTGCAAGTATCCAGCTTCAACTTGTTTAAAAAGACAAACTACTTTTCCCTAACAACATCCTCTACATTTTCTCCTGATAATCAGTGGTTGATTTATATGCCCTCTTTTCTATTTTTATTTACTTTTATCATGTATGAAAAATGTACTTTGTCTGACTCCTGTGTAGGTACACAGGTGCCCTAGATTTCTGCAGTCTTGTTAAGGTTATGCACTTTAAAATATCAGTTTCATCAGCAAAAACTTGAAAAATCTTGAAGTGGTCAGTGAGATACATAACATGTATATGATACAATGCATTATTTGGATTTCTGTGATTCTATGATGATTCTATAACTGTGATGCAGCTAAGGTGTACCTCTGATATCACTGATACTTGCCATGCTTTCTACTTCTGGAGAGCAGAGGTATTAGCTATTCTACTTGCCACTCTCCAATTCTATTTGGAACAGCAATGATTCTGAAAATGATTAAACTATGTATCATAAATAACTGATAAACTATATTTCACTTTTTATCTAGCAATAGCCTGTAATAAAAGAAGCCAACTGCTTTAGTAAGTATGCATATCCAGTAGAGGGAAAGGGAAGAAAGGAGGGAAGAATCATTTCCTTCTCTACTAAAGTACATCATTCTCTGCACGAAAATGAAGCAAATAATAACAGCTCACAGAATTGCACAAGACCGGAAGTGAATACCACAGTAAATTGAAAGTGCATGGGATAATTACATTCAGCAGACTGCAATTATCCATACTGGAACCCATCCAAGATGCAGGGGCTAACCAAGTAGTGCAGTCAGTCAGTCTGAAAGCTGACTCCAAAGACTAAGTGCCCAGGGTGGCTGTTCTGAATACTGTCTTTCATCTGAGCAGCTATTTACTTATGAGCTCAGTGATAGCCCCACAAAAACCTGGCCAATGAATCCTGTCACAAGAACATTGTAGCAAAAGAGACCATCAGCTGCCATCTAGGAATGATAAAACCTCATCAGCGGAGCAGAGTCTGGCTGGAGGCCTGTGACTAGCGGTGTTCCCCAGGGGTCGGTGCTGGGTCCGGTCTTGTTCAACATCTTCATCGATGACCTTGATGAGGGAACAGTGTCTGCCCTCAGCAAGTATGACGATGAAACAAAGCTGGGAGAAGTGTCTGACACACCAGAAGGCTGTGCTGACATTCAGCGAGACCTGGACCGGCTAGAGAGATAGGTAGGAAGAACCAAATGAGAAACCAAATGAGGTTTAATAAGAGCAAGTGTAGTGTCCTGCACCTGGGAAGGAACAACTGCACGTATCAGTACAGGCTGGGGGATGACCTGCTGGAGAGGAGCTCTGAGGAGAAGGACCTGGGGGTCCTGGTGGATGACAGGTTGACCATGAGCCAGCAGTGTGCCCTCGTGGCCAAGAGGGCTAATGGGATCCTGGCGTGCATTAAATGGAGCGTGGTCAAGGGAGATGATCCTCCCCCTCTACTCTGCCCTGGTCAGGCCTCACCTGGGGTACTGTGTCCAGTTCTGGGCTCCCCGGTACAAGAAAGACAGGGATCTCCTGGAAAGAGTCCAGCGGAGGGCTACAAAGATGATACGGGGCCTGGAGCATCTTCCCTATGAAGAAAGGCTGAGAGACCTGGGTCTGTTCACCCTGGAGAAGACTGAGAGAGGATCTCCTCAGTGTATATAAATATCTGAGGGGTGGGGGACAGAAGGATGTAGCCAACCTCTTCTCAGTGGTTTGTGGGGATAGGACAAGGGGCAATGGCTGCAAGTCAGAGCACAGGAAGTTCTGCACTGACATGCGAAAGAACTCTTTCACAGTGAGGGTGACGGAGCATTGGACCAGGCTGCCTAGGGAGGTTGTGGAGTCTCTTTCTCTGGAGATATTCAAGGCCTGTCTGGACGCCTACCTGGGCAGCCTGCTCTGAGGAACCTGTTTTGGCAGGGGGGTTGGACCTGATGATCTTTCGAGGTCCCTTCCAACCCCTACAGTTCTGTGATTCTGTGATCACTTTTTCACTTTTTCAGGCATGTACTTCCTTTCTGTACATTGGCTAACTAAATGATAACTGTCACAATTAAAAGGTGTTTCAGTTACTAAACATTACAGCTGCTTGATAATTTCAGTCAAGTTACAAAAAGATGCACTGACATGAGTTTCTCTTTTTCCTGATGGTATCACCAACATTCAAGAAGCTATTATATTGGTACCCAAGTTTAACATGATATTTTTAGAATGCAGCTGTCAGTTATGAAATTCACATTTTATTTGCCATATGTGTGGCTACCTAAGGATTGTAAAGAAATCATCAAATAAAAAAGGAAGATAAAAAGCTCAGATACAATTTAAAGTCAGAACTCCTGGCTTGTCACAGCCTCTCAATAAATTAATTTCTATGAAAAAGATGAGGAAAGAAACATGCCACAGAAAGTTTTTTCAACTGGCACTTCTTATCCACAGTTATTATTATTTTTGTTGTTGTTGTTCATTAATATCTTTTCACAGATTCATAGAACTGAGGTAGGAATGCACATCTGGACATTGTCTGGCCCAAAACCCTGCTCAGAGCAGTGTCAAGGAGCCTGGCTGCTCAGGGTCGTGTCATGTCCAGCTGAGTGTTGAATATTGCTAAGAATGGAGGTTCTTCTGGTCCTCTGGTGCCCCAGTGTGTGACCACCCTCATAATAAGAAAATGCAAAAATCATCATAAGTTTACAAGGGTTTTCCTATGTTTCAGTTTGGATCCACTGCCTTTTGTACTGTCACTGAACACCACTGGAGTGTCTGGTTCTGTTGTCTTCCACCACTGGGCATTTATACACATGGACAAGATCATCCTTTGTCTTCTTTCCTCCAGGCTGAGCCAACCCTGCTCTCTGAGCCTCTCCTGGCTGAGATGTCATGTACTGCAAATGGCCATTCCTTGGACTTACTGCAGTAACTGTTTTTTTTGTTTGTTTGTTTTGTTTGTTTGTTTGTTTGTTTTGTTTTGTTTTGTTCCCAAGAATAAGAAGTAAGGCTGCTCTGTTACAGCCAACTGAGAACTAGCTACTAGCTACAATTTAATTTTGTGGTCTGAAAACAACAGTAGACCTATAATACTGAAGTTCCTTCTTCATCATAACATTTTACTAAGAAGTATTCTACATAAAAGTATGAACATATTTTGTATGTATTTCAGATCTGTAAGTTTCCACTTTTGATATCCATGATTACTCATTTTGCTGTGAATCTCCCTTAACTTTGTAACTTTTAGTTCACTCTAATGAACAGTTACTGTTGTTACTGCTTATTTTATATATACCATTATATATGTAATATGTTATTCAAACTTCTCTGCTCCATCTCTTTCATGTAAAAAGTCTTCAAAAAAGAAAGGACTGAAAGAGTATTCAGTCTCAAGGTGAATTAAACTTTAACTCTTTTATGAATTTTCCTCCATTTTTTTTGCTGAGTTAAAAGAATATAAACCAGAATGGCTTTACCAAGGTTAAATAGTTTCTGACCAGTCTGTTGATGGAATAACTGCATCAGTCAACAAGGGAAGACTGACTGATATCATCTACTCAGATTTCTGTAAGGCCCTTGACACGGTCCTACATGACACACAAATCTGTAAATTGGAAAGATATGGATTTGAAGGGTGGACCATCTGCTGAATAAGGAATTGGCTCGATGGCTGCACCCAGAGAGTAGTGGTCAATGGTTCAACGTCCAGGTAGAGAATGATGACAAGCGGTATCCCTCGGGGTGCTGTCTTGGGAGTGGTGCTTTTCAATATTTTAATCAATTACATAGATGAGGGGATTGAGTGCGCCCTCAGCAAGTTTGCAGATGACACCAAGCTGAGTGGTGCGGTTAAACCAAAGAAGGAAGAGATGCCATTCAAAGGGACTTGGACAGGCTATAGAAGTGGGCCCATGTGAACCTAATGAGGTTCAACAAGTCCAAGTGCAAGGTGTTGTGCCAGGGCAATCCCAGATGTGAGTACAGACTGTGAGAAGAACTCACTGAGACCAGCCCTGTAGAGAAGGAATTGGGAGTTCTGGTGGACCAAAGGCTCAACATGAGCCAGCAGTGTACTGGCCAACTGCATCCTGGGTTGCATCAAAAGAAGTGTGACTAGCAGGTCGAGGGAGGTGATTGTATCCCTCTACTCTGCCCTTGTGAGGCCCCACCTGGAGTGCTGAGTCCAGGCCTGAGGCCCCCAGTGCAAGAAAAATGTGGACCTGTTAAAGTGAGTCCAGAGAAGGGCTACAAAGATAAGAGGGCTGGAACACCTGTCCTATGAAGAAAGGCTGAGAGAGCTAGGGATGTTCATCCTGGAGAAGAGAAGGCTCTGGGGAGACCTCGTTGCATCTTTTCAATACTTAAAGGGGGCTTATAAAAAGATGGATAAGGATTATTATTATTATATATAATATATTATATATATTATTATTATTCTGGTAGATGATGATAGGAAAAGGGAGAACGGTCTTAAACTAAAAGAGGATAGATTTAGACCAGATATTAAGAGGAAATTCTTCATTGTAAGGGTAGTGAGGCACTGGAACAGGTTGCCAAGAGAAGTTGTGGATGCCCCATCACTGTAGGTGTTCAAGGCCAGGCTGGAATGGGTCCCTGGCCATATACGATTCTATAATTCTATTAATATTTTTAATAAACAATGAGTCACTTTCTCATTGTAAAATATATTTATTAGATGATATCTGAGGGTTTATTAATGTGTTTACTGTTTTGGATTTACTAGTTGTTTGTTGTTGTTTTCTTTGTTTGTTTTGTTTTCCATTTAAAAGTTTTACATTTGCACTTAATCCTTAATATATAAAATCAAAAAAGTGCCTACATAATTTTTGTACTGTAAGTCCTAGTGTTTGTTTTGCCTTTAATCTCATAAATTTTGGTGTTTCCTGAAAAATAAATGGATTTGAGGTGTAATGAGAAAGGTAAAGGAATACAAATGCTTGTTATAAGTAACAATGTTGATGTATTCTCAAGTATGTAAGAATAATATATATTGTCACATCTTTTTTCATCATGTTTATTCAAAAACACTGCCAAATATAATTATAGTAAAACCTGTGCAATAACCACAAGAAGTTGTGTCCAGAGGAGGGCAACAAAGATGATGCGGGGCCTGGAGCATCTTCCCTATGAATGACCTGTTAGAGTCCAGAGAAGGGCTACAAAGATAAGAGGGCTGGAACATCTGTCCTATGAAGAAAGGCTGAGAGACCTGGGTCTGTTCAGCCTTGAGAAGAGAAGACTGAGAGGGGATCCTATTAATGTTTACAAATATCTTACATGTGGGAGACAGAGGGATTTGGCCAACCTCTTTTCAATGGTTTGTGGGGACAGGACAAGGGGTAATGACCACAAGGTGGAGCACAGGAAGTTCCGCACCATGTGAAAGAACTTCACAGCGAGGGTGATGGAGCACAGGAACAGGCTGCTCAGAGAGGTTGTGGAGTCACCTTCTCTGGAGATATTCAAGGCCTGTCTCGATGTCTACCTGGGCAATCTGCTCTAGGGAACCTGCTTTGGCAGGGGGGTTGGACCCAATGATATCTAGAGGTCCCTTCTAACCCCTAAGATTCTGTGATTCTGTGTGATTCTGTGAAATTAAGTAGTTCATTAAATACGTGAAGATATCCTTTTCATTCCAGGATGGATCTAGCACAGAATATTTTATTTTGGAAAACATAGCAGGCACAAGGCTGTATGCTGCTGTATGTGATCCCTTTTGAACTGTCTAGGGGGAATGTATTTATGGGAAGATAAATAGAAAAGTTGGACCATGTGAACTTAGTGAGGTTCAATTAGTCCAAGTGCAAGGTGTTGCACCTTGACTGGGGCAATTCCAGACATGAGTACAGATAGGGAGGACAGCCCTGCAGAGAAGGACTTGATTCTGGTGGATGAAAAACTTGGTATGAACCAGAAGTGCACACTTGTAGCCCAGAAAGCCAACTGCGTCCTGGGCTGCATCAACAGGGGAGTGGCCAGCAGGATGAGGGAAGTGATTGTACCCCTCTGCTCTGTCCTCATGAGGCCCCACTTTGAAGTGCTGAATCCATGTCTGAAACCCCCAGCTCAAGGTTGTAGACACATTACAGGAGGTGCAGAGGAGGACCATGAAGAGGGATGGAGCACTTCTCCTATAAAGAAAGGCTTAGAGAGCTTGGGTTGTTCAGCCTAAAGAAAAGAACACTATGGGGAGACCTCACTGTGGCTTTTCAGTACTTAAAGGGGGCTTATAAACAAGGTAGAAAGTGATTTTTTGCTCAGCCAGATAATAATAGAACAAGGGGTAATGCTTTTAAACTAAAAGAGGATAGGTTTAGATTTAATGTTAGGAAGGAAATATTCACTGGAAGGATGGTGGAGCACTGGAACAGATTGCCCAGAGAAGCTGTGGATGCCCCGCCCCTGGAAGTGTTCAAGATCAGTTTGGATGCGGCCCTGGGCAACCTGATCTAGTAGATGTAATCTCTGCCAATGACAAGGAAATTGGAAGTGGATGATCTTTAACACCCTATCCAACTAAAGGCATTCTATAATCTTATGATTCTAAGATGCAGTGTTGGAGAACTGAGCAATAGTGTCTGTTTCATGCCCCTCTTAAAGTCATCATCAGTATGACAAAGCATAAGGAGAGATAGTTCCAGTGAAGGATATTTCAGACATTCAGTCATCAACCTAAGGGAGAGGTGCTGCAGATTGGACATAATCAGTGTGAGAGAGTTAAATAAGAAAGCTTGAAAGAAAAAAAAAAAAAAAAAAAAAAAAAAAAAAAAAAAAAAAGAGGGTGTATGTGTGAAGAAAAAAACATGGAAGAGGAAAATAGATGATGAATTTTTAAGTTTTTCCTCTATTTTAGGCATTATTCCTATGAATTAGGAATTTTGCTGTGAAACACATCTATAACATTATAGAAAATTACTCTATTGCAGTAAGAAGTATTTCACATGGCAAATTCAAGAATTCTACTTCAGAATTCACATAATGTTTCGGGAAGACGTGGACTCAGTTAAAAAAATGCCAGAGCAGTCTGGGTGGATTTCAGCTCTGCTGTTTTATGGTTATGTGGGGGCTGTTGCTAGTATTTTTCAAGTTATACCAATTACAGACCCCCACTATTGACTGAATGTCCTCTGTAAGAAGGACATGCAACAGCGTTATGTTACTCTGTATAAACAAGACCACCTTTTCTGGAGCCAGTTATAAGGGAGCACCAAAAACTGGTCACAACTTCCATTTAAAAATGCCAGTATAAATCATGCTTTTAAGCAGATATTACAGTGAATACATATAAATATAATGTTGCTGCTATATCATCTACTGGACTCATTGTTACATTCTCTGAAAATCACATTCAATATGATATTTTCAGTCATCTGTTATGTCACCTTACTCATGACAAGGTAAGCAATAGTATAAACTGTTATCATAATGATAAAATAACTAATAGGAAAAATATTTAAAATATGTTTAAATAGCACTAACAGAAATACTCTGTAATTCATTGCACTTCTACTTAGAACAACTTAATAATTCCATTTGTTTAATTAAAGAGAGGAGAGAAGCTGTAATATTGGAACTTAACAATATGAAATAAGTTGTACAATGAACAAAATAGTATTATCCCTCAAATCCCATTTCTTGTCTTTCATACAAATGAATGCCTTTAAACCCCAAACTACTTCTGCTCTTCTGTATATATATATATAGTTTTTTTTGTTTGTTTGTTTGTTTGTTTGTTTTTTTTCAGGTATTAAAACCACTTTTATAATATTCAAATCCTTCCTAAGGTCCTAAGTCCTAAAAATGTATTCTTTGCTCAGTACTTTGTAGTTTCATCAGAAGATCTTCCTATGACACATCTAAACAATATTAAAAACAAAACAAAAAAGAAATATTCTTTATATTCCTTTAATACTGAACCAGATACTTAAGAAATCGTAGTTATTGTAATCAGAAACTATACAGTCATGCATACATACATACTTTGGAAATTCAGACTATATATATTTAATTGTATGTAACTGCAGGCTTCTGGCTATTAACGGCAACAATAGGGTTAAAAAAAATACTTATAGAAACATGTTAGAGATGTTGTATCCAATAAGTACACTGGAGTCTATGCTACTATATTTTGCAAATATACTACAAACATCCCTACATATCCCAAACATATTCCCTATTGTAATCATGTAATGATAATCCTTACTATCATTACAATCAATCTAAATTTACACTTTGGTTCTGATTTAACTCAAAGAAAAGAGTAGATTGCAACAGAAAAAAATAAAGAATATAAGAAAGATGAATATACAATGCACAAATATAGGTCATTACAAGTGGTTGTAGTTTTATCAAAGCTCACATAAAGATTAGTATTCTTTCTTCCTTAAAAAACGATCTGGACGACCTTTCATGCTTACTCTGTTGTCTCTACTGAAAATACTAGTATATCCCCATGTGCCGCACATGTTCTGGTTGAACTAAAAAAATCCAGAAATCAATTTGATGATTTCAAATTGATGCCCCCTATTGTTAGCAGAATTTATAATAACAGGGACTTCTACACAATTGTATTATAGAGGTTATTATTTTTTCCCCAAATACGACTAAGCTATGCTAAAAGATATATAAAAATATCAGTCAGTTCCAAACTCAACCAACAGATAAAACATATTTACATCAATAAAAAACGTTTACAAATTCTTTTGCTTATGTATAATTTTATTTCTAATGAAAGTGTAACACAGGAGCTTGTGATGGACATAAATGCTTTATGAAGGAACATGGCAATTGTAGCGTGGATATCTGTATAAACAGCATAAATACATTTTGTTTGTTTGTTTGTTTGTTTTCTTGCACCTAAACCTTATCTAAAATCACAGTGAGTGCCCTGCTAGAGATCCTGTGTTTTGAAGTATAATATAAGGAACTCATTTCAGTTTGAGTTCAAATAAGGTAGTAATTTTAGTGCTTACATGGGGGCAACCACCCACCATTCACACCAGTGAGGTTCTGTTTGCTAGACTATGTTGTTACTATCTAAAATTGATTTTTCTTCCATAAAATATTAGTTCCAACATATTAATGTATGCTATATGCTTATCTGACAGTATCTTTCAATTCATTCTCTTTTACAACATGCCCTCTATCACTCTTTGTTGTTGTTGTTTGCTTGTTTTTTCTTTTTCCTCTTTAGCAATGAATTAGAAACTGTTATAGACAGATGAAAGATGCATTGTCTTCAGAAAATAGGAGTGTAATTCTAAAGCTATTTTGTTGCACAGCCTCTTTCCATTTTATTTATTTATTTTTAATAATTTATTTTCTTCTATGTATATAAAGCTTTTTTATTATTTATTTATTGCAAAACAAATTTATAGAGAGTAACACCTTTTCAATGACATGGACAGTGCTACTCCACTTTGATTCTCATTCACATGAACACAGTTCTAATCTAATTGCTGTATATTTGTAAGAAATTTTATTTAGGTCAAACCATTAGAGGAAAGTGATACATTTGTCTATTTATTTAGTTATTTATTTGCTGGTTGGTGATTCTAAATAACGCTGAAATGAAGGGAATGACTAGAAACACTGTATTGATAGTTACTACTTTAAATGTATGAATCATTAACAATGAAAAATAGTTGCTAAGAGCTCAAAATACCATGACTGACACAAGAGATGATCAGCAAAGATATAGTCTTTTCAATTTTGATCAAAATTAGGGCAAAATTTTTGTCCTAAAATGTATGTTTCACGACTGAACGACATATTATTATTTTTGCTTCCTTGTATCTCTGCATGTATCTATGATTCTTTTGTCTATCTTTCACTTAATAAGGTATCAATAGTTCCTTCATCAATGAGAATCAGAGAGGAAAGGATGATCTGAAGAAAAGTCAAAATTTACAGACCTAGATTCAGACAACTTAGATGTCTTCTAAGGGTCATCTTTTGCTTGTCCCAAAGCAGCACTAAGAGCAGACTATTTTTTTAATGCAAAGTATTGGCCACAGGAAGGCTACTCACAATTGACTGACCTTTTCACTGTCACCTCAGGGGAAAGAAATGTAGTTCCAGAAATGGTCTAATGATCTGTAAGGAGTTAATGAATGCTTTTCATCAATGAGGATGATGATCAAGGAAGGAGCTTTAGCCTCCTTAAGTACTCAGGCAATACCTACAGGGTTGATGAAGTTGTAGCCAACATGTATGCCTGCAGGTATTAAACTAAACCAGAATACTGTTTCAGAATGCTTTATTTTTCTCGACTAGTTGGCTTAACTTTAAAAAAAATGTATGGCTATAAATCATTCAATGTGAATGCTACATTAAGGGGATATCCACATGCTGTTTGGAACATAATAAACTTATGAACCTGTCTGGATTCATAGAGTCTGAAGTGATAAGCTTGAGAATTTTCTTCACCTCATAAAAATGTGTAACTGGAAAAGCAAGCAACAAAGAAGAGTTCCATGTTGGTATTTGCAATAGAGAAATTGGTAAAACTTTTGAAAAAAAAAATCTACATTTTACTCCATAAAGTTAATGTTTAGTCCCAGCACTGTTACATCTAATCTGTCTTTATGAAAGACTTCAGTTGACTAGAAAAATTTAAATTAGCTAGAAACAATATGCTTTTACCTGCCAATACAATTCCTTAAGGTTTACTTGTTACATCAACAGTGTCAGGCTTTACAGTTGCAGGCAACTGAATGTTGTGCTGTTTCCTGTCAGTTTGATATGATGTCTAGTCTAAAACACTGGCATGATTAGGCAGAGAAAGAATTACCAAGTGGTTTCTGCTGCAAAACACTTCCTGCAGCTCAACTCCAAGGAGCAGGGCTCTGTGCACCCTGAAAGCCCACAGGGAAAGAGATTGGGAGCAGCATCGAAATATTTCTGACCTTTCTAGAAAGTTCTGATGTCTGTCTCAGCTCTCACAGCAAAACTCAGCATTTTGGTTTGTAGTTAGCACTGATGAGATAAGAGCAGTTGAAATGCAATGCACCTGTGAATTTTAAGGCAATTGTTTTAGATTCAGGCAGAACACTAGCAGCAGAGTACAAGTGTTCTGTCTTCACTTTTTGGGATAGGCAGGGCAGGGCATCACTAATGGTTAGTTGTTTTTTTGTTTGAAGTAAAAATACCTTTCTGAATATTAATATTTATTTCTGCCCTATAAACTACAAATTGAAAAAAAAAATCTAAAAAATTGAGTAAACAAATGAAGTTTAGAAAAATCACTACCATTAAAAAAATTGTTTTATCCAAGGTGGTTTTATAACAGTTGTCTACAACTAAATTTTAATCCTCCAAAATTATTTTGTGAAGTAACACCTCATGGAGCTCAATGCCAAGTGAACTTTAGGATCCTGACTACAGCAATGATGAGTTTCAAAAACAAATAATCAGGAGTGATCATCTCTTCAGGCTATTTATAAGAATGTATTAAATAGTACCTGATATCAGCTTCTGAACTGTGGGGCTGCAAAAATACAGCTGGGCTGAAGGAATCTTTTGCAGTGACATAAGTGAATCCTACAACAATTTTCTTCCTTTCTGGAAGATTCAGACTTTGAACTAGACAACATTTTAATAATCATCTTAGTTGGACATTCAAAAGTTATTTTTCCATTTCTAAAAGAGACAGACTAATGAAGAAAGTTTAGAAACAGGATTCAGCCATTTTAATTTTAAATTAAGTTATTCATTCTGAGTAGTGAACAGTCACAAAACTATGAACCAAAAGTACCTTATTTACCTACAAAACAGAGCATCCTTCTAATAGTGAGGCTGATATCTTAGCCTCCAAAGCTATTCAATTCTCATCTTCTCTGTTCTCTTAACAATGAGAATGCCAATTACTACTGGTTGCAATGGCATTTTTTTGTGATGTAGATATTTCTCAAGAATCAGAATGAGACAAGTCACTTAATTTATAAACAGAAATCTAGTGTGTTTTTGTTACTTTCCTTCTGTATTTGCTACTCATAATTGGGAAAGGCAATGTTCTTTCTCCAACTAACGAAAGGCTTCATTCTTTTTCGAAGTTTTGAGTGACTGTATTCATCTAGATTAATCTAGAAATCTCCTGCCTTCTACTGCTCTCATAATGCAGTATAGAGTGGCTGTTTAGAACATGTTTTGTCTTGTTGGTAACAAAAGCCTGTTTGCCATAACAAACAAATGGAGTAACACTTCACCAACTTGAGCAGTGTAACAAAAGTTGTTCTGCAATGGAACCACTGTGCAAGTAACGGTGTAATGTCACTTAGATAATGATAATAAATGATAATAATAATAATAATAATAATAATAATAATAATAATAATAATAATAATAATTGATTAGTAATGCAACTTGACCAGTGTGATCATTCATAAAACACATCCTAATAATTAATCACCAGAAGTATTACTAAGAGTTAGTGAGCCTCATTTGCTGCAGTATTTTCCTTTTCTAGCATTTGAATTCCTCCTGAATTTCCTCTCTTTCACATGGTTTAAGTTCTCAATTATAATATATTGTCATTTACTTTTGTGTTCATATGTTCATATTTCAATAATAATAATAATAAAAAAAGTTATTTTTTTCCTGCTGTGTCAGACAGAAATAAATCTCACAAAGAAAACAAAACATTAGCAAGAAATAATAAAAAGCCTGATTTATTATGCAAGTGTTCACTTTCTTACAGGTGATATATTAAATAATAATAATAATAATAAAAGATTAAAAGAATTCCAAGAGCCTGCCTGCTCAGGTTGAGCTGCTGTTGAGCTGCTTCAGCCTCACATTTACAAGTCTTGAAGCTTGCAAACTAACCCTAACTAACTAACAATGCCTGGCTGGAGTACCAGGCATGCAGAATCAAGTTGCAAGGTTAATTTAAAACAATGTTATGTGTGGATGCAAAAATACCATTTTGTTCTTACTAGACAAAATCAAAAATGTTTCATATTTTGCCTTGCCGAACTGTTGGGCTTTTTACCTGTGTGGGAGGGAGAAGATGGAGAAGGCATTTCAGTCTGACAGGTTCTTTAGCTCTTTAAAGCCACATTGAACATGAATTTTATCTCTGAAAAAAAAAAACAAAACAAAAACAAAAAACAACTATCCTGATATTATATATATATATCCATAATTATATATTAACAGGTTAATATATTTGACAGTATTCTTTTGCTATAATGGCATTTCTAGATTAAAAGCAACTAGGCAAATAAAAATTGTGCAGTATATTATACAGCAAGAATTATGTATTAATTATAATTATTAATTATATAGATATTATACAGCAAGAACTACAAAGGCAATTTGGAGACTCTCTTGTTCCTAGGTTGCTTAGAATGGGGACAATGACTACAAAGCTTTATAAAATGGGGAGAGGGTGCATAATGCAGTTGAAATACTTTGTGATGGCAAGTAAAGGCAAAGATGACAGGTAAAGTCATGTCTCTTCAATGGATTTCATATGAATTCCATAATGCTAGTGAGAACTATAATTGGGGGAAAATCATTATTTATTAAATAAACAAATTATTCCTACCTCTGTTTCTTATCTGATGTTTTCAGTGTATCAATCCATGCAAACCTTAGGTAGTAAACTTATATAGAAGCATAATTTCAATGAGATTCAGGTAGGGTATATTTTCACCAGCTGAATGTACAAATGCATAGTGTAAAAAAAAACAAAACAAAAACTAAAATCTGCATCACCTCTGAACTTCTTCCAGAATCTAACATCTAACTACCCGTAATTCCAACAGAGAAAAGCGTATAAAACGTCTGTGATAGAGCCTGCTGGTAATATAAACAAAAAATTAAAAACCTCACATAACCACAACCCTTTTTGGAACAGAAATTAACATCAAAGTTTACTATGATATCTCTGATATCTCATAACGATATCTCAATATACATGTACAAGCTCAAAAAGCAAAATCCATTTAATAGTTTAAAGAAAGTTGAACTGGAGGGGTCTTCACTGTAGCTCGAACAGTATTTTACTCTTCTTAAGTGCTGATATCTATTCATACAAATTTTCCCTCTTGGTTTTCTCTGTCTTTGCTACTCCTTTTATAAATCAGTTATACAAAGTAAAAAGAAATCTAAGCATTTTCATTTAACTTATATTACTTTCTTTAATTAAATGTCAACATTTATACAACTTCTGAAGAACTCTACTGTAACATGGCCTGTTTGCTGAGTGCTACAGTAGACTTTAGAAACTGCAGTTCCGGTAGCCATTCATGATAATAGACACAACTGTATTCACTGAACTACTTTCTCGCCTTTTGACAAGTTCACCACGGTCATTGGTGTCAACATCATCATATGAAAAATGGTACAGATTCTCACAGAAGGGAAAATCACAACCAAATTTACAGTGGTTCTTCCTCAGGAAAAAATAAATAAAAATAAAAACCCAAAACAAGTAGAAACAAACAAACAAACAAACAAACACATTCTCTATACATTTTTCTCCTCTCTACTAGCAGAATATTCTTACTTCTTCTATCTTCCCATACTTCAAGATATATCATTAAAGTCTTCCTGAGCTTCTGTTCCATGGTGGAAGAAAAGATAAGTTTTTCTTAAAGAAATAGTCTTTATTCCCGTGCTGCTGCCTAGGTTTCAATTCACAGAAACACTTTGCCTTGCCCCCAGCAAAACTATCATTTTATTAGGATAAAAAGAATGTGTGCATTACTGTAAGAATGAAAAAAAATCACTTATTTCATAAAGGAGTTTTCTAATATTAGATCACTAGCAGGATTCTCATATTAGCTTTTTATTGTTAAAAAGTGTCTTTTCCTTCCAGGGCAGAAAATCCCATATATTTCGTCAAAGACCTGTTGCAAAAAAAATTTGCTTATGGTTAACTACAGCTAAATCCCATAAAAAATATGTATTCCACACAAAAACCCCCTACCTCCCTTTCCCCCCAGTCAAACACACAGGCAACTTATTCTTCCCTTCTCCTACTCTTCTTCCTCTTTATCTTCCTCCTCTTCCCCTTCCTCCTGCTTCTCTTTCCTTCCCTTCATTTTTCTCCTGCACCCAGATAAAAATGTTGACACCAATTTTGAAGAAGGAAAAGGGGATTTGTTTCAAATGTATTCACATTGGAAATGTGAATGTTTTCTATTGACTGTTAATCAGGGAGCTCCATTCACCTTTATTGAATGTGTGTGCATATGTGTTTAAAGACAAACACTTGAATATTTTTAAGTGTCTGCTAAGATCTCAGAAACAATTATTACTGAAATACTGACTTAAAATTTTATAACTTCAAGGCTGCATACACTTTGTATTAGAACTGAAGAAACTTACCCTGTTCAGTAACATACCATCACAGTTTGTGTGTTATCATAAGACTTGACAAGGATTTCAGTCTTCTTAACTGATATTTCTTTTATTCCCCTTATATTCATCTGAATGTTCTATTTTTAATTAAACGTTTAGCGTGTAAAACTAACTTCAAGGGCATTTGCAGTTAGTTGCCTTATACTTGAATATATAATTTTTTATTTTTTTTTTCTAAAAAAGGCTTTTTTTTTATTGTTATTTTTTCAAGACCATATATGGACTAAAATAAAAGAGGAAGATACAAATAGTGACAACATAAACCCCCTTTGGTGTATTGATTCTATGGCAGACCTATTCCAGCTTCTTTTTTAGTGACAGAAATTTCAGAATACAACTGATTTTCTATCCTAACATAATACTTTTTAGTAATGCTGAAAGTTGCCTACCAGAATAAATACCTTTTTGAATTGTCTGTTGAATTAGCAATCCATATTCTTACAATTGCAAAGCATTTCAGTTAATTTAACTAAATGCTATCAACTGACACAACAAATAAGAATTAAAACCCCTTCCAGTTTAGTTCTTGAGCCAGGACTACATCTCCTACTCTATTCTTTCAATTAATACTTCAATAATGTACAAGATTAGGAACTATAAGGACCTTCTACACATGTAGCTATTCACTGTGTAACAATTTACTTATTAAAAATGTCTTTCTGCTCACAAAATCCTTTTAAAATCCTCAGAACTAGATTCATCACTTTTGTATTGACTTGGTATTGTCAATACAAATCAAGTTAATGCAAGTTTTCTGTCCTTTGATGCTATGTACAAAGTACAGTTTTCTGTACTTTGATAATATGAAACACTCAGTTTAATAAGGGAACTGGGTCAGCTCACATTATTTATTTATTTATTTATATTAGAAGTATTAATGTACCATATAATCAAAAACTGAAATAATATTTTCAAGTCTGAAAGCCTTTTAATTTGGTCTATAAGGCTTAAAAGCAAAATTTATATCATTTTGGTTTGTTTTATCTTATCTGAATTAATTTTCCACAACTGCTGTTTTAAAAAGATACGTCAAATAAATAAATAAATAAATAAATAAATAAATAAATAAATAAAGCTAAACAGACAATTAAAAGAAGATACTATGTCTCCTATGGAATTATTAAGTAATAACGGGACCCCCAATTTGTTTGTAAAGATAATATTTTCTTCCAGCATACATAAACTGCAGTATAAAGTAAGGAATTTTCAGCGGTTTATGCTTCCTGTATATATGCTTCCATATATACACCACGGCAGGTGTATATACCTGTTTATCTTCCTGAGTGGAGTTTGTAAATCATCATTCATTCAGCTTTATGTGCATCTCAAATCTATTTTGACAGATCATGAGGGTGTTCATGAACCACATAGACAAGAAGGCACCTAGAGCAGAACAGTAAAGAATTACACTTTTGAATATATGAGATGTAATCTGCCAACTAACATTTATAATATATTACTATAAGGCAGTACAGGACACACGCAAACATGTCCTTGACTTCAGAAGCCAGAAAAGCTCTTCCAAATATTTTTTTTCCTTCAATCTTTTGAGCTTGTCTTTGTCAGAATAGTAGCTGCATGGTTCTATTTCTTTTCAAGTGTACAATTTCTTATTTGTGTACAAGAGTAAGGAAAAACAAATGCTTTTCTTGTTATGATCACATAATTTCCAGTAAAGGTGACATTATCCATATTTTGCAAGTGTCTATCCTTCTCTAATCTCTGTTCCTTCCTTCCCATTCATCCTAAGAAACTGTCATTCTTTAAGTGTTACCAAAAAGCAAAGTCTAGATATTGTCAGCTCTAAAAAATGACAAACTGTTCACCTAGCCTTGATTTTCTTTTTCCTGAAGGTGTCGGGGTAGCTCCTCACAAAACTGAATTTGCTCATAAAAATCAAGATTAAAAAAAAAAAGAGAGAGAGAAAAAAATGCATATCAAAATGCATATGCAACCCACACAAAAGAATGAGCCTATTTCTATTTAAATTAGCTTATCACAATGCATTTTTTGCCCTTTGACAAGTTATACATGAGTGACTTTTTGAATTCTGAATGTTAGCTCAAAAATTCTGAAAAAAAAAAAAAATAAATTAATGGAATTGCCTTGAAGGAACAAAAAATCTGAAAAAATCTAAACAGGGTTACAGCAAGGCTTTGCTGCTTCATGGAGGGGTTCTATACCTGGTGTTTAAGGACTCCCTTCAGCCCTGCAGTGTTGGTGTGCCCTGGGAGCTTCCCACTGCCACCACACATGAAGAGCATCACTGAAGAGATGCCCAGAGCCAAAGTGCCTGTGCTTTCAAAGGACAGGCTTTGCAAAGTGAGAGAGGTCAATTAAATCCCCAGTGGGAGAGGTGTATGTTAGGAGAGGTCCTGTATGGGATACTCCAGGGCAGCTGGTGCATGGACTGCAGTGCAGAACACAGGGTTGAGGATGAAGCAGGAGATGACTGCCTCTCATGATTTGCCTGGATGAGACCAGGAGCTGGAGGCTCAGAATGAAAGCCTGGAGAATAAAATGAAAGCCTTATCTCTCCTCAGGTTCTTCATCCACCAAGGCATCATTGTCAATTGGTATCAACAGTAAAAATGCCCTGTCAGAAGACACTGATAAGCAGTGAATAAACATAGCAGTTCAAAATAAATGTACCATTTCTACACTAAAACATCGTATCCCACCTACTTACTAATAAAACATTTCTTCTGTTTACTGCTGCTCCCAAACAAAAACTTTTGTTTTCAATTATCAATTACTTAATGTTTAATTTGAGTTCTATTCAAAATAGTGAAATATAAAAGGAAAGTTTTTGGTGGTCTGGTAACCACATGCATCACTTTCAAATAAAACAAAGAATAGAAAAGGGTACACTCTATATGAACACCTGTGAAGCACAGGTTATCCTAGTGGCCAAAATGAATCAAAGCAATAGTATTCAAAAAGTAAACAAACAAAAACCTATACTTTCTTCCACAATGCATCTACCTGATAGAGATTCATGCTGTGGTTCCATCCTAAGAAAACCTAAATACCATGAAAAACGATAATAGTAATGCTGTTGTAGACATGATGGCTTAGATGAAACAAGGTAGATGCAATATATTTTATTAGACCAGATAGTATATTAAGCCCCTGAGATCTGAAGACAGCCTTGTCTTCAGCCTATAACTGAAAGCTCTTTTTCAGCTGTACACCTCAGTCAAAAACTGCAGAGCCAGCTTGCCATTTCCAAAGATTATAAACATAGCAACTGTAAAACAGTAAAAAGTAGGATTCAGTTTATTTAGATTTTTATATTATAAAACTATAATGATTTATAGACTCATTTTAATGGCTTAAGGAACCCTTGTTACCCAAAGCTCTTTTGATAGTGTACTGAGTCTGTCAAGAGACAGAAGTAGGAATTTACATAACAATTCATTTGATGTTTTACACATTGTCATTAGGAGGAGATGAATCATGCTATGCAATTGCTATAAAGAGCTACTAGCTCATACAGAAATGGCCATAAATACTGAATTTAAGCAAGAGGAATCTTACTTCTAAAGGAAAACACTTAACAGACCATACACTCATCATTAATAAACCTCTCACTACTTGAGTAAAATTATGCTACAGGACTGCTGAGTCCATAAAGGGTTTATTAAGGGCTGAGAATGTTTCTTGTCATCTGCTGTATCTGGAGAAATAGAATCATCTTGTTTAACATGGAAAGGATGCAGTGAGGAGAGACAATGTTTTAGGGAGGAAACTCACAGGCATCCTTCCATTCTATTTCTCCCATCTCTACACCGTATAAAGAATATGGATGAACTCCACTGTTTTATATCACTCTTTAGTCTTGTTTCTATGAAGTTATAGCTCATATTTTTAAATTACTGTAGTTCTGGATGTGATTATAATACTCCAAGGTGAAAAGAAAAACTGTGTTAAGGAAATGAAAAAAATGTCATTACTGGTTCCAATTTCTTTCTCATATTCAAACAATTACCATGTGTTATCAACTTCTCACAGAAAAAAAAAAAAGCTGGTGAAATTGTTTTTGTATATTAAGCTCTCACACAGATAAGTGAAACATCAGAAGTTAAATTATGATATAATTGTGATTTATCCATTCCCATTCCTTCTCATATATCTTTCATTTTTAAACTTTTTCAGATAAAGTTTCCTAGAATATATATATATATATTTGTCTTTAGAGCTTTAAGTATATTTTAGCATTTTTTCTAGTAAGCCAATAGGTGTTTTTTCCATGCTGGAGAAGAATGGGATCAATCAGTTTACCACTGAGTAAATCTGGAAGATATGAAATGATAATGTTTATTTAAACAATAAACCTGAACATGACATCCAATGTGCCAAAAAGTACCAGTGAGGCTCTTATTAATGCTACCATTACTTTATTATATGTTAAAGTTTGTTCTCTATCTTAAAGCTAAATATTCATTTATTGCAATTATGTACAGACTTTTTGAGGAGGTGTATAGATTTTAAGGATAGAAGCAACTCTAGGTCTATATACTATCAGACTTCAACATATTGTACACTAGTTTATTAAAATATCATCCTAGAAGACTCCACTGTACACATAAATTACCTAAAACTTTCAAATAAAAACTAGGAAAGTGATAAATGCTAGGTTAGGAAAATATTGTTGGATTTAACAAATTCTAGGGGAATGTAAAGTTAAAATGAGATCTTCTGATCCTATAGCAATAACGTGAAACATCAACACTGAATGTCATTTAACTGCTTTTTAAAAGGCTGCTTAACAAGCATCTTGGGTGCCTTAAGAATGGATTTATTTAATTTTTATAACATCTTAATGAACTAAGGGTTTATACATCTTTTGTGTCTTTAGTAGTCACTGACAGTTACTGTTTTGTTACATTTTTGTCTATAGCTTCCTTTTCTTTGTAGAATGAAGCTCATCTTAACAACTTCATCACACCAAACTGAAACATTGGGAAGTGATACCATGGTAACAACACCTACTTAAAATGCTTATATTTCAATATTCTGGTATGACTCATGAAGAAAGAGAAACTGGCTCACACAAACTTCCATCGCACCAAGGAATGGCTTTTCCCTAAATTATTCTCAACTGATGTAAAGCCAATTTTTTTTGGAGTTATTTTTGTTTTGAATGCTAGTTTTGAATCTTACACACAATAAATACATACAAAGTGTATTTATTTACACATAAATAATAATAATAATAATAATAATAATAAATCTGCAATGAAAAATAGAACATACATGTAAATTATAAAAAATCATCAAGTTCTTAATAATGGAACAACAGATAGAAGTAAGCAAAAATGGCATAGTTTTAGCAAAACTATGCACAGAAGTACACTACACTTATTACAAAGTGGATAATTTAAATGGAATTCTTCATTTTCTTCATGGAACAGAAGATTTCTTCTACTGATAAGCATGTGCTAAGAACTTCCACTTTCACGGACACCATGATGTCAATAGGGAGTAAAGGACTCTAAGGCAACAGAAGTCATGACTGCAGTATCAATTACATGGTTTTGTAGCATTTGCCTAAGTAAATATTACAAACCTTATATATTTGTTACATTAAATAACACTGTATGAGATAAGAAGATATATTGGGAGTCATGATACATAGCAAACAAGGATGGTTAAAATGAGGTTGTAAAGACTGAAACTTGCTTTAATGTACTAAACACAAAACTTTCTAATATATCTAAAGGATTTTACAAGTAATGGTTTGCTTTTGTATTACCTGTACAAAAAGACACAAGAGGCTGATAACTTCTCCTTTCTGACGATACACTACCAGCTAGAGGGGAAAATGGGTAATGGAAATTCTTATTCTTATTCTTATTCTTATTCTTATTCTTATTCTTATTCTTATTCTTATTCTTATTCTTATTCTTATTCTTATTCTTATTCTTATTCTTATTATTAAGCTGAAAAATGTAAAAACATAGAATGAAATAATATTATAGAATGTATACTATGCAAGAATTATTTTTGCTCAAAGATTTGTTCATTGCTGTCGTCATGTAAGTTTTCAACTGTACAAAATGTGATTGCACTATAAAAGAAATAACTCATTTCTAATTAAAAACAAAACAACAACAAATACACCTAACCCGTTCTTCAGATATGAATTTATTAAACCTACAGAATTTTATGTATTACAAAAGTGCTAGATAAGTATTTTGAACATACTGCTTTCCTAAGGAGTCTATTGTTTGCTTTAGATTTTATTAGTCTTTGCAGAGAGTAATACTGGTAAATAGAATTTCTCTCTGAATATGTTCTGGAGTTGAATTAAATTCATGATGAACAAAAGGAATGAACATAAGCTCTGATAATTATTAGGATCAGCTGAACCAAGGAGGAGCTTGGTGCATCCAAAATGGTTCATCCCTGTTATTAGCTACAGAAATTCAGCAGAGTCTGTTCTCAATCT
The DNA here is from genome assembly GCF_963932015.1 of Anas acuta. Classification (NCBI taxonomy): domain Eukaryota; kingdom Metazoa; phylum Chordata; class Aves; order Anseriformes; family Anatidae; genus Anas; species Anas acuta. The sequence continues at coordinate 88,096,046 of NC_088979.1, forward strand.
CTAAAAGCTTAGAAAACAACCCTCTTTGTTCTTTAATGCTCTTCATACTTAGTACCAGCTAAAAATAAAGAAGTGAATGCCTATTGCAACATCTCTGCCTCTGAATGTATTGAAGGAGAAAGAGCAACAGAACTGGAAAGAATCAATGCCAACACTCCGGGGAAAAAAGAAAGGTTCCTATTTTATCATAACCAATTAAAATACAGATCACTTTAAGCAGGCTAAAACTTACAATATCTCCCTTTTTTTTCACAACATATTTTGGATGGCCATGCATTCTTTAAAGATAAATGAAACCCAAATGTTATGAGTTGTGAGGCTAGCTATATAATTTAGTTATAATTATTTGTCAATAATGGTTATTTTCATGATGGACTTTTCAGGAATAAAAATACATGCTTATTGTCATTTAAGATTTTCTACTAATGAAGCTTTATTCTATCAGAAAGCAAACAAGACAAAGCTTATGCAACAAATCCCAGCCTTTAAGCAACACTAATAGTCAGCTATTGTGTAACTGTAAGCAGACAAATTCCATTCCTTTTTTTGCCTAAAAATCTAGAGAACAAAAAAGTCATGCATAGCAGATGGAAAAGAATAAACTGCCACTTGCAAGGTTGTTACAGAAAGATTTTTAAACCAAACAGGCTAATTTTAAATAATAAAAAAGATTGTATCAACTTGGATTTAAATTATAGCTTGATTGTCAACATACTCAAACCTCTAAATCTAAAATTCTGCTCATTCCTGCTTATTCCAGAAGGAGATGTGTTCAAGGAGGCAAATCAATGAGCTAATTGATTCATTCATTATTAATACACTAAAAGGTATCTCTGAGGAAAGGCTTCAGGAATAAGAACCTACTGATTGGATCTGATTCCATCTGCAAGGTGTAAGAACTTCTCACTTTTAACAAAATGGGAAAAAAATAATATATATATACATATATAATATATATATATATATATATATATAACTAAATAGTCTTGGAGGAATTGAATAATTAAGGCTGATAGGGTGTGTTCGCTTTATGTTGTTCATCAAGAACAACTGTATGAAATTGCAGTGGGGACACATATGCTCTCTCTTTCACCCAGATTGGAATTCATTTGATCTGATTGAAACCATACAAAAACTGAAAGATTTCGTCCTTGCAAATGTTTTGGTAGTATAAATAACAGAAACAATATTATTAAACCTAGCATTTAGTGAAACTAAATTGCCGCTGGAAAATATTTTTGACCCATGTTTGCAGTATGACTAAACTAATACTGATACTATTCTGCAAAAATGTAATCCTTCCCCTTATTTAAGAATGCAGGTATGCTTTAATTAAAATTCAACATATAAAAGAAAGAATTGCTAATGCTGGCCAGTCTGCAAGTATAAATGTCTACAAATGTTTTAGAACATTGAAGGACTTTTTAAAGTATGTAATTATATAACTACAATCCAAGAACCATTAATTACAGTTTGTGTGAATATTGAATTTAGTTACCAACTAAATAAGACTAGAGTAATCTGCAAAGCAGATATTTTCTAAGTCAGATGGCAGCACAGTAAGAAAATTGATTCAAAATATTTAGATGATATATTTTCAATGTGAAATATAGATTTTTTAAAAAATATGAAAATTAAAAAAAAAAAAAAGATTTATCCTAACTGAAAGATGTATCCATACTGTAAGAATAAATCATATTTTGGAATGGAATTTAAATATATACTTGGTAAGGAACGAGTATGTAACATTTGAAGATTTTGTGTGTAATTTACAAATGTTCGTACAATGTTTTAGCCATTAATAAGTTTTGTTTTGTTTTGTTTTTCTTTTTAATGAATCTTAAAAGTAAGCATAAAACATGGTTGTTACTTTAAAGGTGAATCAAAAATGAGATTCAATGCATATAACTTAAACTAAGAGAACATAATTTGCTTTCTCATTCTATAAAAGGAGGGAAAATCTTCACTTTTCATGGCTTACTGATTTTCAATTGTTAGAGTTAGTTGAGATGGACATGATCTATAAAGTTGGCCTTTTAAAAAATGTGTGAATTTCCTTCCTTCCTTCTTCCCCCAATTTTAATTTTGAATCAGAATACGTGCTGTTCAATATTACACTGTATACAGAGGTATATAATATGTGAAACATTAACATAGCAAGAATATGCAACATCATATTGAATATTATGTGCCTATATAATTATATCCATAGTTTAATAGTCTGCAGTAGCAATAGCAGTTTCCGTATAGAAGACACCAAGACTGCCAAAGTGCTGGAAAATGAAGGTGATCTTGAAGTCAACTGTCTTCACAACATCATCCAAAAAGAGAGAGGTGAGGAAGGAAGGCTGCTGACTTGTCCCATCAATATCATAGTTGGCTCACCCTCTGTCTGCCTTAAATCATCCAGGAGCTGCCCTTAATTTACCATATCACAGTTCCTTATGCATATGGCCCTGTTCTTCCACCAAACTCTTGTGAAGGTTTTCTAACTTCTACCCTAGCTCTTATGCGTAATAACAGAAAGATAAATTTTATAAGTTCTCTTATAAGTTTTATAAATTTATAAGAAAACCTTTTCTATCCTTTTCGATATTTTCTGAACACATCCTATCTTCTCTTCATTAGTGAGATTCATATTATTGTTCCTTTTTTATTAAGATATCAACCCAATCCTGTCTTAAAAATCACCAGGTTGTAAAGGTTAGTCTGAATAGCTGTGTACCTTCAACATACTTACTGGGTACATTCCACATGTATTTGTATGGCACCTCAGTATTACGTCTGCCGTTGTGTTTTAAGGTAGATCTGTGATGAATGAATTTAAACTCTGAGATTCAAACTTGTTTGTATTTGAAATTAAGAACAGATATTATTTACATAAAGTAGTACAAGAAATCAGAGAGAGAAAGACTGAGCATAATTTCTATCCCATAAAAGGAGGAAAGACTTAACAGGTTTTTGTTTATTTGATTGATTAAGATATATAACATCTAAATTATCATCCACAAAAAACACTGTTTGCAACAAATAATTTTGAAATATTTGTCCAAATAACTTCCTGAGTTCAAACTCGGTTTGTTATCTGCAGGAAAGTTTTCAGTATAAATTGTTCACAGGTAAGATATCCATTGAAATAATAGTATTTTTCAAAACCATCATTTAACTTTTTTTTTTTTTTTTTTAATTCCAATTTGAATTTTGGAGACCAAATAAGGATGAAAAATTTAGGTGTTTGGAGAATATGCCTGTGATTGTGTAACTGTACCCTCCCAATATTCTGTTTCTCCTTGCCTCTTTAAGTAAAAGGAAGGATATTCCACAGAACATACTTAATCCTGTTATGTCACCAACCAGACATCTATTATTTCTTAACAAAACAGTAAACCATTTGATTTCATACTAGTAATAATGCACAAAGTTGGATCTTCAGTTACTGTAGAAAAATACAAATATTTACATATATAAAATGTATTTCTTGCATCAAAAGTGATTTTAGTTTGCTCATTTGTTTCTGTTTCTATAGGAAAGATGATATGCTCTTGGAAAGAAACGTAGAAAGTCCAAGTTCCAATCTGAAACACATGTGGAAACATAGCACGTAGGAAAGACAAAACAAAACAAAAAGTATTTTTTTGATGATGGCTGTGTGATGTTGGTGTCAGGGAGAACCCTGATAAGGTAATGTTAATGAATAGCGAGAGTTATTTTTCATGAGTCCCATTTTGATAAACACATCACAAGCTCCATTATGTTAAAGATTTTTGAAAGCAAGAGACAAATTGGTAATTCTCAAAACTACTTGCTTACTCATACTTTTGTATTTCTTTTATTGTAACTCACTAATATGTTTGGCAGAAAAAATTCAAATGCCTCTGAAATATTTTCTCACTTTTTTTTTTGATCTGATCCTTAATGATTAAATTTGTTCTTAGCAATAGTTCACATAAATGTCATCATTTATCAATACTGCCTGGAGGCACGTCAGAAACTGTTGGAAGGATACATAGTTGCTTAGTTTTAATTAATTACATTTTCATTATTATAATAAAGAAATCAATCAGCAATTAATTTTTCTGCCATTAATTTGACATTTGGAACATTTATTTCTCATTTTCTTAATTAAAGCCTAATTTCTATTTCAAAACAAGCAATCTGTCCCCTCCACCTTCACCCACAACCCACCCATTCTAAATACTCCTAAATGTATTTTGAGGACAAAAATCGTTTTTCAGCACAAAGTATAAGGCTGGTTTGTAAAGCTCAAATCTCTTCATATAAAGCATTGATAAAAAGTCTTATCAAGATGTTACTAGTTTTAGTATAAAATTAGTAAAATTAGTACTGTGGGGAGATCTGTTTGTACCAGTACTATCCAAGCAGTTTATTGCTTTGGAGGTTATCTTTACATCTGCCAGGGTTTGCAGAGGTGGAAGTTATGTAATTCCCTCCTTATGCATTCATTCATTTTTAACACATCAAAATCAACAAAGTCTCTTTCTGTCTCTGTCCAGTTAAACACTGAACTACCAACACAAGTGATGAATTACATTTTTGAAACTACAAGTAGCAACATGCATCTGGTTGCAACACTTTCCTTTCTCCCCTCTCTGAGTCTACTTGAAATCACAGTGGAACATCACCCACAGGGACAGGAGGAATCACCTGAAGAATGAGCGAACACTCTTTGAGTCTATACATCATATATTGCAAAAGGTAATTGACAACCTCCTGGTACAAGTCAAATTATATTATTATTATCTCTGCCTTGTATGCATGAGAATCAATTAGGATATGTTTATTGTGAGCTTAATCATTAGACAATAATTTCCTGTCTGTACTGACTAAATAAATCAATTCCAAACAATAGAATATGAAGATATCCTTGATATTGAATTTAAATATAATTGATTGCCTGAATTCTCTCAAAACAACATAAACAGTATGATTTCCAGACTGAAGAAAGAAAAAATCACAAACCATAGAAAACATTTTCTTCTAATAGAAGAAAATTACAAACCATAATTCATTTTAATTTCTGATAATGTGGAGTAAATGGGACACATCAAAATAGAAAGCAAACTTTTCACCGTAAAAAGAAACTGTTCAAGTCAATCAATGTAAGTGTGGTTTCTAATTGTCATCATGCAAAATATTTATATATTAGATACTAAAATGAAAGAAAGAAACAAACCAAAAAAAAAAAAAAAAAAAAAAAAAAAGCCCACAGAACTCCTTGTCTAAGATTTGCTTATTGTTTTATTTGATATTTTGAGAGAGCTGATATACAACAGCTTATATACACAAACGTTGGTGTTAACCACGCAAATCTAGTTAACCTTGGTTTTCCCAAGGAAATACTGCTTCTGCCTTCTTTTTCTGTATATTCAATATATTGTTGAACTGCACAGTGTTATATAGATTGTGTTGTATTCCAGCCTTCCAACGTCACCCTATAATTCTAGAGGTTAATCCTCTGCCTTAAGTAAACATACAGCTATACTCTTTAAAAGCTTGTTAAATAGATGTTAGAGGTCCGGTCAAGAACTGAAAAGCCAATGGACTGTTCTTCATACTGTTCTTCAGCTGTGAACCTTCCTATTTTGTTTTCATCTACGAGGAATTTTAAGTATTGATATGGTAGCTTTAAATGCAGATTATATTAAATTCATCTTCTTCAATTGCTGGTTGCTAAATTATATTTTATGTATGTTATGTAATTACTCTGTGGAATTTGGTACTTCAAAATATCTTTAAAGCCCCAAATAAATGTATTAAAAAAAAAAATAGACTAATGGAAAACAGGTCAATTGGTTATGATTGCACACAAAATTGAGATCAAGAAGTTCTTGAACAATAAATTACAAAAAAGGCAGCAGAGAATAACAGAGAAAGAATGCTATTTATTTAAGCACTGTTTGAATGCTAACCCTTATATATATATATATATATATATATATATATATATATATTACCTTATTGCACAGATCTTTCCAGGCTATTGGTTTACAGTTACAACTCATCTCATGTCCCAGGGCAATCAGACCTACTGTTATTGGATCATAGTTATAACTATTCTCATGTCCCAAGACATTTAACAACAACAACAAATAAAAATTAATCATGATTTTTTTTTTGTTTATTTTAGAATTAATGCTTGCTGAAGTTGTCTTCAACTTCTTCTTCTTATAGTCCTTGACTATATTTTCCATTCAAAAACATGGCCTGTCTAGAAGCTTTTGCAATACACCAAAACTCAGACTTAATCAAAATATTACACATACTATTGTGAAGCATTCAGGACAACCATGATGATTGACCATTCCTGCCTAAGCACAGCAAGGTTTTGTGCAAGAATGGTTTCTGTAGTTATAATGACTCAGATATTCACAACTCAAATCACGTAATCACAGAATGGCTGTTTAGTCACAAAATTATTTTTTTTCCTGCATATAATAGATAATAAGAGCCTGTGATTACCTGTAACTGTTAATTCCGTAGTTCTTCTGACAACAAAGATTCCATATTTTACCTCACAAGTGTAATTTCCAATGTCATCCTCTCTAACTTCACGAATGACAAGTGTGTCCTTTTTAAACACAATACTTGATCTCCATGTCTTTGACTTGCATTCCTGTTTAAAGATAACATAACACTTCAGTGACTATATTCTTACACTTAAATTGAACCACAATTGACAGTGCTACTCAAAGCCAAGAAAGCTAGACAAGAACTAGGGACAGTTTTGAACTTTAGGTACATTAAAAATCTCAAAATCCAGTTAAGTGTTGGTTAAAAAGAAAAATAGACCATATAATTTTATAAACTGAGGTAATATTTTCTATCTGTTAAGAAATAAATAAATAAATAAATAAATAAATAAATAAATAAATAAATATTAATTTGGTGTTTTTAATTTATTTTTTTATTTTTTGGTTTGGTTTTGACATTAGTTTGTTGAGGGATTTCTATTTCATTTAATTACTTCTCATTACACTCATGTCTTTGATACATGACTGTTGTATTACAAGTAGATAGAGGTTGCATGGGATAATATGTTTATTTATTTTAAACAAAATTACAATTTAAAAAGTAGGGAAATAGAAGAAGTTGGGAATAAGGAGAAATGATGTTAGATAACTTTTTCTGTATGTATCCTAGAAACAAAATTCTCTGAACTCTTAATAATAAGTAAGTTACATAACTGAAAAAAAAAATCAGAATTTCAATCAGAATTTCAAATATTTCAAAATATTATCATTTGTGTATTAACAGAGGCATTTTCTGCATGCATGTTTTTTTGACTCCTTGACATGATAATTTTCACCTGAGTAACTTTGATGATACTTGAAATAACTTCTTTGTTGTTTTTTGTTTGTTTGTTCATTTCTTTGTTTGTTTTCCCCTAGGTCTTTGCATGTCTGAGCAGTATATTTGTAAGTTATTAGAAGAAAAGGGTTGATGTTTTTCATAAGACATTATCTTTTAATGTACTGTCAGGGAGTATTTTGCTTGATTTTCCTAGTATAATCATTGTCTATACATTATGGGCTTGGTTTTTAATGTTAAAATATTAGAGGTTGTTTGAGCTTTTTCAGATAACTGCTGTCAATGAATCCTTAAAAGCTAATATTTTGAGATTTTTTTTAGTAGCCAGACATAATTATTTTATCAAATTTTAAATTTGATAAATCTTCTGGTATGTTTTTTATACACACAAAATAAGAGATGAATGTAAGCAAATAATTGGTGACATACCTCTCATCTTAGATATGTTAAGCCAGTTACTTCAGCCAGATTCCTTCTAGACCATATATATATATATATGTATATATATATATAAAGATACCATAGTCTGGTATTATATATATACCAGATGGTATCTCTTTTAATACCAGACTATGGTATTATATTAAAAGTTATAAGTTATCAGGTAAATTACTGGACTTTAAAAAGAATAGAATTATACATAGTTATACTAGGATGTTCCTCTATACACAGATATTTTACAATACTCAGAATTTAATTTTCAGATTTATTGAACTGTTTGGGGGGGGGGGGTGTTAAAATTTTATGTACTATATTACTGAGGTATTAAGTACTTCTTGCAAATGGTAAGAAACCCAGAAATCAAGCTTCTGTTCAGAGCGGTTCTTATGAGATGCCCACAGGCAGCACTGTTTCCTGGTATTTCACCCTTAACTAAAGATACAGTAATCAGTACACAGTATTGAAATAAAGCTATTGATAAAAACTATTAAATCATCTATAGTTGCAAGTAAAACCAAAATATATCAAGACTAACTGTTTAAAAGGGATTTATTGTTATTGTTGTTGTTGAATTTTATGCTGCAATTTTAAGCCGTTCATTCAGATAATTGTATGTGTAGTTATTCTAGTAATATTTTTCCAAGTATTTTTTATGTCTGAGTTTCCAGAGACACAATCTTCAGTCTGATATGGCACGAGCAGTTGTTGTATATGTAGCTCTCGTGGCTTTATCTTAACATATTAAATAAATCTGGACTGGTAGCAGTTTTCTTTTTTATCTCATTTGTTAGCAGAAAGCTGTTATTTGTGACATCTATAAATGGATATTAAGAAAACACCAGCTCTAAAATTTACCCAAGGAAGCAATTGAATTGCTCTCAGTCAGTTAATTCATTCTCTTCTATCTTCAAACCTGTTGTCTGTTCTTAACAGATTTTAAAACAATCCAAGCTTCATATCATATTCTGATCATGAAAAAAATCAGAACATTGTGTAATAACTTGTTGAAGGTGTAATCTTATTGGGTTGCTTACCTTATACCATAGAATCTCTGGCTCCCTAAATGGAAATAAAAAATCCTCTACTTCAGGGCATGAGATTTCCTTGCTTTTGCTAAGTTCAGCTTTTTCAAAATATTTCATCTTTGAATTGTAGCAGAGTCCAGTGTCATTTTCACCCACCGTCAGAGAAATCGACACTTTCATACAGTAAGTTGAGTTTCTGTAACGCAATAAAAATAGAAATAAAAGTCTAAAATGAAAAAAAAAATAATCAATGTGCATGCTATATCTTAAGTAATAATTTTCATCCCAAGCAAGAGATAGAAAATCAAACATTTTATTTGTATGTATTCTGCAGTGGTTCATGATAATTTTACTGCTTTCTCAGCCACTAACTACAATATTTAGAATGTGTTAACCTTGTTCTGTTACTGAAGGATTCTCTCTCCATTTTATCAAACTCCTTCTAACTTTACTGTCCTTACTGTATATTTGAGAACAAAATGGACAATAAAATCTACAAGTATTTCCCAGTGATTCTAGATAACCAACCAGCTGACAGAAACCATTACAACAGTTTCCAAGAGTGAACAGATCATGCCATAGACACCACACCATGAGATGTGTGCTCAATCAGACTTGAGCATGCTTTGAAGTGGAAGTGGTAACTTTTTGTCAACTTTTAATTAAGATGAGTCTTATGAACCATCCAGTTACAGAATCACAGAATCACAGAACTGGAAGGGACCTTGAAAGATCATTGGGTCCAACCCCCCTGCCAAAACAGGTTCCTCAGATCAGGCTGCCCAGGTAGGCATCCAGACAGGCCTTGAATATCTCCAGAGAAGGAGACTCCACAACCTCCCTGGGCAGCCTGTTCCAATGCTCCGTCACCCTCACCGTGAAGAAGTTCTTTCACATGTCAGTGTGGAACTTCCTGTGCTCTATCTTGCAGCCATTGCCCCTTGTCCTGTCCCCACAAACCACTGAGAAGAGGTAGGCTACATCCTTCTGTCCCCCCACCCCTCAGATATTTATATACATTGACGGAATAACAGAATAAAGGGTGTTTTAAGCTTACATACTGCTGACTTGTTTAACCTTAGCCTCCATTCCCCATACTACCAGGCCAAAACATTACTTCTGCATTACCTACAACCTTCATTAGTTTGGGCTCTTTCCTGAAACTTGTTACTTCCTCTGTTTCTGATATGCCAGACAGCTGGAGACTAGGAAACATTGTCTTGCTTCCCACATTTCACTATCCACTATAATTAGTGTCAAAGACAAAATTACTTGAAAGGATTTTTATTTTATTTTATTTTATTTTATTTTATTTTATTTTATTTTATTTTATTTTATTTTATTTTATTTTATTTTATTTATTTATTTTTTGCATTTTAGATTCCAGGTGGGCTGCAAGAGCATGTATAAAGTTGAACACTCTCTAGGAACACACTGTGACAATACAAGATTTCTCTCCTACTGTTTTGTAAATGCGTTTGACCCCTGATCTGCTGAAAGAGGAACCTGCAGAGAGCACTGAGAAAACATTCCTTTTCTCATTTCCATTCTCAGACTCTATGAGCTGATTGCTGATTTAGAACAGTCTTGTTTGCATCAAAAATGTCAAGATGTCAAAGATGGCTAAATTTTCTCATTGTCTTTAGATTTCTTAATATCTGTTTCTTAATATCCTATTTCTTAATGTCTGTTTCTTTTCAAGGCAAAGTGACAGAAATGCTTAACAGGGAATAAGTAAATTCATTCAAAACAAGCAAACAGACAAAACTTCTACAGTCCAATTTTATGGAGAAAACATAAACATAAAAAGAAAGATAGAAGTAACTAACAAATTGGAGAATATTATTAGAAATATAAACTCTGGAACTGAATAACCCTTAGCTTTCTAACTAATTCATAGACATATAAGGAAAACAGTCACAAAATTACTTCCTTATAATGAATTTATAACTACAATTTACTACTCCATTCAAGAAACCATCTCTATAAATCAAATAACACTTGAGCTTTATGCAAAATAAAAAATGCATCCATTGATTATGGATCACTTTTGCTGCTTTTAACCTGCTCAGTCTCCAGTCTTACCTCTCCATGCAATTCAAAATCATTTGACATTTCAATGAACACATGTTCAGTACTGTACATTAGATTATTCCTCCAGAAAGCTACTCCATGGAGTATTTATTTGTGGCTTGAGAACATCATAGAAAATCACCTAAGTAATTTTTTTTCTTTCCCAAATTGGTAATATTCTCTTTCTGTGTCCTTGAAAGACTTGGAAATCTGGAGAAGGTCTAAACAATCCATCTGTCTCTAAGGGTCAATAGAGGAGTATACTATTGGATAACAGAAAGTAAATACTGGGGCGTATTGGCTATTTAATTTTCACATTTAAATATTGTTATAAATATTATCACAAATAAATATTATCTCATTATTTTAAAATTCCTAGAAGGAGTTTGGAAAAGCAACCAAGCAGGGAAATTTTTAACTGTAATCCCATTTCTCTGAAGAACCAAGCTAAGGATTTTATTTGTTTATTTATTTTTCTTTCCTTCAGTATTCAGAGGAAAATGGCCAAAATTTTTCGTTTCTGGTTTGGTCTACTAACAATTCTTTTCTGCAGTAATGGTGATAAGAAATGCCAGAGCAAGCATTCCTTCTGAGGCACATTCAAGTTTCCATTGCAACCGATTATCCTTTACCAGATGCAAATTAGGCTTCTGGGTCTGAAAGAATCCAAAAAGCCTAATTTGTATTCTAGAGATGTCTCAGATTGTTTAAAATCATTGTTTGAAGAGGATCCTCCAAACCCTTGCTAGGTAGTCAACATGCTAGGATGCCACTCTAACATGCTTGTGTAGTAGTGCCCACAGTATTGGAAATAAACATAGTGAGTTAGCAATCTGTGTGCAGTTGCAGGGCTACAGTCTTGATGGGATCACAGAGATGTGGTGGGATGACACCACATGACTGGAGTATTGCAATGGAGAGATAAAGATCTTTAGGAATGACAGGCTGGGAAGAGAGGGAGTTTCCCTCTATGTGAGTGAGCAGCTGGAGAGCACTGAGTTTATGGGTTAGGATTAAAGAGAAGACAGAAGGTAAGGGTGGCATTATAGCAGTTATTAGCTTACAGGTCACCTGACCTACAGACTGACAGGAGCAGCCTCACATTTGCAGGCCTAGATCTTCATGAAGGACTTCAACTGATTTGATATCTGGTGATGGGACAACACAGCAGCACAGAAGTAGTCCAGGTGGTTCATTGACAATAATCTCCTCCCCCAAGGGATGGAAAAGCCAAAGAAGAGTGTTGCTCTGATGAACATTGGGATTGGACCAGACAACCTCCAGAGGTCCTTTCTAACTCCAACTATTCTTTGATTTTGTGATTCTGTGAAGATATTATTTAATGACCAAAAAATGTATGTGTCTGTGATTTGAGTCATAGATGTATTAGAATGAGTCCAGAGGAGGGCCATGAAGATTATAAAAGAGATAGAGCACCTCTCCTATGAAGACAGGTAACTCCAACTGAGGGAGTTGCAATTATTCAGCCTGGAGAAGGCTTTGGGAGACCTTACAGCAGCCTTCCAATATCTAAAGTGGGTCTTTGAGAAAGCAGGAGAGGGACATTTTATCAGGATGTGAAATGATAGAACAAGGAGTAAACTAAACTCCTTGGTTTTAAACTATAAAAAAAAAAAAAAGGAGGGAGCTGGGATTGTTCAGTCTGGAAAAGAGAAGGCTCAGGGGTGACCTTATCACACTCTAAAGGTACCTTAAAGGAGGCTGTCAAGAGGTGGGGGTTGGTCTATTCTCCCATGTGCCTGGTGACAGGACAAAGGGGAACAAGCTAAAGTTGCACCAGGGGTGTTTTAGGTTGGATATTCAGAAGAACTTCTTTACTGAAAGGGTTGTCAGGCATGGACAACCATTGGAATGGGCTGCCCATGGAATTGGTGGAGTCACCATCCCTGGAGGTCTTTAAAAGATGTTTAGATGTAGAGCTTAGGGATATGATTTAGTGGAGGACTTGTTAGTGTTAGGTCAGAGGTTGGACTCAATGATCTTGGAGATCTCTTCCAACATAGATGATTCTGTGATACATTAGATATAAGGAAGAAATTCTTTACACCGATTGTGGTGAGGCACTGGAACAGGTTGCCCAAGAGAACTTATGGATGCCTCATTCTTGGAAGCATTTAAGGCTAGGCTGAATGGAGTTTTGAGTTACCTGGTCTAGTGGGAAGTTTCTCTGCCCATGGCGGGGGTTTAGAATTAGATAATCTTTAAGGTCCCTTCCAACCCAAACCATTTTATGATCCTATGATCCTATTATTCTATCTGCATCCTACAGACAGAAGCACACATTGAGTGGACTTTTAAGGTAATTATGTAGTGAACTGTTGGTATAAGATACTGAAATGTTTTGGGTGGATACTTTTTCAACTAAGTTTCCTAACAGAGTTTTCTCTAAAGAGCCTGAAGTATCATCAAAGGAATCACACACTCCGGATGCCCCTAGGTGACACAAACTTTCTTACTGAGGCTTTAAATGCTAACTGCACTGTCAGTCTGACTCATCTGGTACTCTGTCAGAAACCAAGACTACTGGGATGAAACAAAACTCAAAAATAGTGATATAAAAGGCAGAGCAACACAAAAAATGTGAACAAAGGAAAACAAGTTAATGTTTTCATAGCACAGAAAAAGTGAGAGAAAAAATTTGAACAGTCCCCAGGCAGGAATTAAGACAGGGAACAAGAAGTTGAGTTTGCTGATTATATCTGGATCATCATGGATACAGTGGATATGGAGCCTTTCAGCTATCAGAAACTGCAGCACACAGCAAAACCCTCTGGCAAACATGCATACTGCAGAGGGTTAAAAATGTTAGTGTGTTAGAGCTAAGGAAATTTTCCATATGTCTGTTACTGGAGGAACCGTATCAAACTAGCAAGCAAACAAGAAATCTTACATCATGAGATTAAGGAAATTTTATAACCCAATGGAAGCTTTTTTTTACATTCACTGTTAAGAACAAATGCAACTTTCTTTCAGTCTCAAGTGTGGTCCAAAATCTACAACTTTTGCATTACACAAGTAGACTTCAAAACAGTACCAGTCTAAAAACTCTAAGTTTTTACTTTTTTACCTAGGTAAAATTCAGTCTGTAAAAATTAAACAAGTTATGAATACATCACAAATGGCTTACTAGAACTGTATATATTTCCTCCTCATGAAGTCATTTTCACCCTAAGTTGTCATTTATATATTATTGGTCTACAAACATTAAAGTAAAAACTATATATTAAAAACTATAATAATATACTATTAAATCAGTAGTAAATATAATGATTATATTACAGGTCTTTTGTTTTTGTAGCCATTCAACATCCTAATAATTGTACAGCTCAGTAGCAGCAACGCTGTGATTGAACCTTGTAATAACAATAGGACACTTAAGTTTATAAAAGGCCTAATTCTCCATGACTTCTATTATATTCCAGAAGTAGTTGCTCTAATGCCTAGCTTCCACAGTTTCTCTGAATCAGTGATTTACCCTTTTATTATCTGTGAATATGTGAAAGCATATGGAGTGCTGAATAACAAGGATCAGTTTAAACAAGAGCAGAAGCCCTCTGCTTTTCACTCATTTGTCTGCTTGAAATGGCATTTACTTCACCAGTTCATTTCACCCTAATGTTAGTTGTTTTGAAACTGTTGTAGGTGTGCATTTATATAGGATATCTATCATAAGGGATACCTCAGAATTCAGACCTGTAACAGAGGGAGTGTGAGAGAGTGGAAAATGGGAAATCTCTACACAGAACATATTCTAAAAGAATATGGTTAAATTTATGCAAGAGGAGAGAATGACATAAATATCTTGTAAAAATAATAATAAAAAAAAATGTACAGATGAGAAAAGAGGAGGTCTTCATGGAAAGACAAATGTAGACATGAGATCTGTTAAGTAGTTACAAATGCAGTCACATAACAAAATCTCTTCCTTCTCCAGACAGTGACAAAGCAGTCCTAGCAACACCCTGATAACCTTGCTTAATTCCTGATCCAAATTGCTATTTTCTAAAATAAGATCAATGGTAATTTATATCCCTCTTAGATTCCCAATTACTGTATATTAAACTATATCCTCTTTAATTAAGTAGAACTACGACAAATTGTAACAGATGAATCTATGCAATACTTTTACTGTTAAATTCATTAGGTAAACTTTTTTTTTTCCTGAAAAACTAATTAGCAAATAACTATTTCTATAAAACAAAACTTGAAATAATTACCAACAACTGAAATTGTTATATGACTGTTGCTAATTCATCATCTCAAGAAATTACAGTGATTTTTATCTATAATTTTTTCTTAATTAAATTGATAATAAAAGTTAGCCACTTGAGTAAAACTTGTCATTTACCTATGCAACCCATGTTTTAGCATTCATATTCACCAACAATAACAATACTAAAAGGTTTTCTTCAAGTCAACATTCATACTAAAGAACCTCCTAGCATTTAGATATCCTTTCCTTTCTCTGTTCCTTTTATCTACTTTAATTGACATCCACTGTCTTGAATTGACAGCATCTTTTAGATGAGTGCTGGGAAGTATACACATGCATTTCCACTTTATTTCTTAATATTTCTTATTTCTTAATAGAAGAGAAGCTAGTGAAAGCAATACACACACACACACAAAACAAAACAAAACAACAACAACAACAAAAAACACAAATTAACTTCTAAGATATAGAAAAACATTACTGATTATTATTTTGATAATTTTCCAGGAAGATAACCAACTAAATAATAGAAGTAAGTCTCACATAGATTATATCTAAGGTCATTGTATTAAACTATTTTCAAATAATAGAAAAACAAAATTATCAAATAGAAAAAATAATGCATTCAGGTTTAATTAAATGTAGTATATAAAGTATATAAGTTTTTTGTTGTTGTTGTTGTTTTATTTTTTGTATGATTGGCTTTTTCCCCCTTTGGCTTTGTCTCCTCCCAGCTTTGTGTCATCGGCGCACTTGCTGAGGGCAGACATTATTCCCTCATCAAGGTCGTCGATGAAGATGTTGAACAAGACTCGACCCAGCATCGACGCCTGGGGAACACCGCTAGTCACAGGCCTCCAGCCAGACTCTGCTCCTCCGATCCCTCTGAGATCAGCCAGCCAGCCAGTTCTCAACCCACCTTGCCATCCACTCATCTATCCCACACTTTCTCAGCTTTGCTAATAGGATGTCATGGGAGACAGTATCGAAAGCCTTGCTAAAGTCAAGGTAGATGACATCCACCGCTCTCCCCCCCATCTACCTCCCATGGTGATGCCATCATAGAAGGCAATGAGGTTGGTCGAATACGACTTCCCCTTGATGAATCCATGCTGACTACTCCTCATAACCTTCTTCTCTTCCAATTGCTTGGAGACGGCATCCAGAACAAGCTGCTCCAATACCTTTCCAGGGACAGAGGTGAGACTGACTGGCCTGTAGTTTCCCGGATCCTCCTTCCTGCCCTTCTTGAAGACTGGAGTGACATTGGCTATCCTCCAGTCTTCAGGCACCTCACCTGTTCTCCAGGACCTTTCAAAGATAATAGAGAGTGGTTTGGCGATCACATCTGCCAGCTCCCTTAGCACACACAGATCCATCCCATTGGGACCCATGCATTTGTGTGTGTTGAGCCCACTCAGACACTCCTGAACCACTCCAATGTCCACCAGGGGGGAGCCTTCCATTTCCCAGACCCTTTGTCCTATTGCCAGGGTTGAGGAGTCCCAGGGGAGTGTCCTTGAAGCAAAGAAAGCGTTCAGTAACTCTGCCCTCTCAGTGTCTCCTGTGACCAGGACACCCCCCTCATTCTGCAAGGGACCCACATTATCCCTAGTCTTCCTCTTGCTGTTTACATACTTGAAAAAAACCCTTCTTATTATCCCTTATCTCTTTTGCAAGCCTCATCTCTAGGTGGGTTTTAGCCTTCCTCGTCGCATCCCTGCAGGCCCTGACAACGCACCTATACTCCTCCCAAGAGGACAGGCACTTTTTCCACATTTCATAGGCCATCCTCTTCCTTTTGATCTTATTGATGAGCTCCTTGCTCATCCATGTGGGTTTCCTGCCCCCCTTCCCCAATTTCCTATTCCTTGGGATGCACCGATCCTGAGCATGGAAGAAGTGCTTCCATGTAGCCCAGCTCTCACAAGCACCCTTGTCTTATATCAACCTATCCCATGAGATACTCCCAAGCAGGTCCCGGAAGAGATTGAAGTTGGCTCTTCAGAAGTCCAGGGTAGCAATCTTGCTTTTAGCCGTATTTCCTTTGCCTAGTTCCAGCTGGAACTCCACCATCTCATGGTTGCTGCATCCTAAGCTGCCCCCAACTTTCACATCCCTAACAAGTCCATCCCTGTTGGTAGGAATGAGGTCCAAGAGCACCCCCCGCGTCGTCAGCTCCTCCACCACCTGCATCAGAAATTGTCCTCAATGCATTGTAGGAACTGTTTGGACTGCTCGTGCCTGGCCAAGTTGCTTACCCAGCAGATGTCTGGGTAATTGAAGTCCCCCATGAGGACCAGCACTCGTGATTGTGAGGCTACTAGCTGCTGCTCGTAGAAGGCCTCATTGACTTCCTCCTCCTGATCTGGAGACCTGGAGTAGACCCCTACCACCATGTCTCCCATACCAGCCCACCCCTTAATCCTTACCCACAAGCTCTCCACTTGTCCTTCACCCTCCCCCATCTGGAGCTGGGTACACGCTAATTGCTCCCTCACATAAAAGGGCAACCCCACCCCCTCGTTTCCCCAGCCTGTCTTTCCTAAAGAGGACATAGCCCTCCATGACTGCGTTCCAGTCATGTGAGCTGTCCCACCACGTCTCAGTGATCGCAACGAGATCATGGCCCCGTGACCAAACACAGATCTTGAGCTCATCCTGTTTATTTCCCATTCTCCCTGCATTGGTGTACAGGCACTTTAGGGAAGTAGCGGATGCAGTTACCCCTGGGGGTAAGTCCTGCAGTCATGCAGAAAACTTTCTGTTTTTCCCATCATTACAATAAGCAAGCTATTTGAAGAAAAAAAAAAAAAAAGAAAGAAAAGAAAAAGGAGCAAAAACTAAAAACAAACAAACAATAAAGAGAATTAAACACTATGAGAAATTCTTTAGTAGTATAGTAGTATTGTCAAAAAGTTCAGTTGTTTCAATAAAATATATTAATTCCATATATATATTTATACATATATATGTATGTTCCTGCACTTAGTCCAATGTGATATCAGTTAATCCAATAGAGAAGTGTAACGTATGCACAACATGAAAATATAATGGATGATTACACTAGGGAAGAAAAAGGAAGAAAATTCCTACTGTTTTATTCAATTTTGTGCATAGCTTTGTTATAACATGTTATAAGATAACATAGCAAATTAAAAGCCAATATAACTTCTATATAAAAACAAACTAAAGAAAAGGTGAAGGTGACAAAAATGCTATAAGGCTATAAGTCTCCCAGTCACAATCAATTTCAATATTTTATCACAGTTAATTCTCTAGAGACTCAACCAAGTCGCTAACTTTTGAGTCTAGAAGAGAAGAAAGAGCAATTAATTTGAATGAACCTTATTTCATTAGTGATACAGAAAGATAATGAAGAGCATCATTACAGAATACTAGCAATTGCTAGCAACACATCACTAATAAGCTTTGTTCCAACAATTAGCATTAACTAGACCAAACACATTACCAAATGTGGCTATATTTACAGCAGTAACAGCTGTATTTCATCTGAAATCAGTTAAATTCAAATGCTACAATATTAATAATACATTTTCCATACACACAGATGTATACTGTCTCTAATTCTGTTTTATTTATTACATTTGTGTAGAATGTGTACTTTCAGTTTAAAAGAGCCTAAAACAACAATGCAAACCATCTTTACAGATTTCTGTTGTAACAATCAAGATCCTGTGGGATAGGAAGAGTCAGAAACTGAGAATCTTATTATTCAGAAAGATATGTTTTTCTATCATGTCTAATGTCAGATTTTAACTATTCTCAATCAGTCTGGTTGGTTCACACAATTTATTTTATTTTTTTATTTTTTTTTTTAGTGGGGTAATAAAAAGGGCTGATGAGCTAGTTACAACAGTTCAGAAGTGTAAAAGATACTACAGTCCATTTCTACATATAAGTGAAGTTGTTCATTTACCTATTTCATTCAATACATTTTCAAACACTGAAAACCCAAAATGTTAAATATACAAATTATAACTACAGAAACCAAGAAGATGGATTTTTCTTTACAACACCAAATCAATTTAAATCCAGTTTATCCAAACAAAAATTAAATTATCGGGCAACTTTTCAGAGAGAAAAGAACAGAAGAAGGAGGAAGAGGAGACACAAGGAAAAAAAAAAAACAAAAACAAACAAACAACAACAAAACAACCAGAGGAAAGCACACAGAAGAATAATTTTTCTAAATCTTAACTCTTAAAATACTTTACATTTGAATTAATTGCCTAAATAATTAGATACTTAATTCCTTTATAAAGTAGATGTCTAAATTGGGACACATGGGACACATTACTCTTATCAAACTGCTCTTTTTTCTTGGATTCAATATTAGTATAAACAGATAATTATCATTCTTCCCTTCAGCCTCACCAAACAGAGCTCTGCTCTGAACCTATACAGTATGCTCACCCAGAGCAGCATCCATCTTTATCCCTCTTACTTACAGAAACAGGGAAAATGGGACTCAGTTCATTGTCCACTCTGGTGCTTTACCATGCCTAACCTTCAACAGGAGGACAGAGCAGACAGCTTCTCTCAATGTACATCATATCAGAAAATTCATTTTTTACCTTTTCAATATCTTTATTAGAAAATTTTCAAGCCTTGCATTAATAGAGATTAGGTTCTTATACTGAGTTAAATTACAGTATTACCCTACTTACCAGGGTACACAAACTGAAGAGAACAAACAGCAAACAAGATGAAAAAAAAAATTAAAAAAATATATTAAAAAAAAAATTTATTTCTTATAAGTTTCCCTTCATCATACAAGCTGTGTTGGGAACATTACCTTATTTCCAACTCCTCCTAAAATTTGCATAATTTCATTTTGTAAACTTGGCCACTGATGTCAATACCCACTTTCTACAAATGATCCATCCCTTTTTGATGGAAAACTTTTGTAAACTCTATTTAATAGGTACTACATGCTTTTGTAGACACAATTCAAACCATTTTCATGACTTCTCTTAGAGTTATTCTGATATCTGAAAACTGGAAAGAAATTAATTAATTCAAGAGAAAACCAAAAGTCAATTCTGATTAGCTAATTCTTGTGTTCTGGCCAGTGGGTCCAAAAGCTCTCTGTGAGCTTTAAGTTTCTCACAAACAATTTTACCACCTTTAGATAAATGTGGGGTTGTTCGGAAACATCACTGAAGTCTTGGGCCACATGGTGAAGGAGTCAGGACAGGGTACTGTACTGCAGCCAGAATTGCAACCACTCGGTAAGGTCCCCTAGGTGGCAGAGTCTGATGCCCTGGATAGCCTGTGACTTCCGAAACATTGTTCAAGATAGCACTTTTCAAACTTCTTACACAACTTTAAGATTATCGTTTTTCTGTCTTATTTGTTTTTCCCAAAACTTTGGAATTCTGGCTCTCACTATCCCTGATTCTGTTAGCTGAAATCACAAATTGCCTTTTACATAAACCTTCCAGAGCCAAGAGATCTGTAAGTGCTGGGGTAGTGGTTCAGGAACAGACAAAGAGAGAAGAAAAGTGGAGGGAGACAGGCAGAGGACGGCTGACATTTTCCTCTGTGCCTTAGAAATTATCTCCTAATTCCACATCCCTGGGGGCCAACCCAGTTTAAAAATTGTTGTTGACCTCAATTGAATTATATAAGCTCTGATTTCTTTGCTCAAGGGTCACCTCATTATACACATGATATTATGAAATAAGCCTCCAGGACTATTTGAATAACAACACTCTGCAAGATGTTTGTTTTAATATGTTCAAATCAGTCATACCAGGAAATATTGATCTGCTTTAGTGCCTGCTTCCCTCCTCAGAAGACAAAACTTTCACATTTTGTCCTCATCTAACATGATTGGTATTTGCCGTCATC
The DNA here is from genome assembly GCF_963932015.1 of Anas acuta. Lineage (NCBI taxonomy): Eukaryota > Metazoa > Chordata > Aves > Anseriformes > Anatidae > Anas > Anas acuta. The sequence goes on from NC_088979.1 coordinate 88,117,025, forward strand.
CCAAGGTTCTTTCTCTCCAACCGCATCAAATGAGAACATGAAAGTGTAAAGTCTGTATTAGAATAAACATTTATTTGTATTAGGAAGAGCTATTGAATGAACTGAAAAGCCTTTTATTGATGTAGTGGATAAAAAAAAAAAAAGAAATACAAATTAGTCTTTAGAAGGGGAATTGAACTTTAGCATTTTTATATCTTAAACATTATTTTGTGAGTAAGGTAGAAAAAAAAAAACAACAACATGCATATTAACTTTTATATTATTGACTTTTCTATACTGTCTCTGTCTGTTTTAAAGTCTAAGTGAAACTTATGCCTTTTATGGAACTGTAATAAACTTGAAATTGATTGCCACATGTTAATAAAACCTCATTTTCTTAATAAAACATGCTTGAGCAAAATTATGGCAATATTAAGAACTTTTGCTGATCATGAAATTGAAGGAACAATCGGATAAAATAATCCAATTTCTTCCCAAAATGTTTTGTTTAAAATTAAAGATTTCTTTCAGATAAAATTAAAAGAAAATTCTCATACTCTTACAATTCAGGGATATTTCGATATATACTCCTATACTATGGGAATCTATGCATATATCAGTCATACAGGAGTAGTAGGGATTCAGCAAATGTAAAACTAATCAGGGATGGTATGTGAACTTAAGAGAACTTAAGAAAATTATCATATATATTGTTGTTTAAATCGAATAATGCTATACCTACATGTTATACGCTGTGGGGAAATCATTTTAAAAACAGCTATAAAAATATATGGCATGTGAATTCCTTCAGGTAATAGGATGTAAAACATTAGAGTTAGTTAAAAACTCCAAGATTTATCAAAAAGACATTGTAATGTACAGAGTATATCTGGATAATACAATAGGTCACCACTAGTCTGAATTTAATAGTATATTTATTAATTTAATATTATTTACAAATCTAGTGCTAAGTTAGCTACTCATTTCAGTGAGGCTTGCTGGGATCATTAGTGAAGAAATTTGGGGCGAGTAAGTCAAAAAGTGCTAAAGTAGAGGCATATGCTCTGGTTTTGGCTAGAATAGAGTTAATTTTATTCATAGTGACTAGCATGTGCCATATTTTGGATTTAGGAGAAAAATAATGATGATACCAAGCTGATTGTTTAGTTGTTTCAGTGCAGTACTTGCAATGAACCAAGGAGTTTTTAGCTTCTCATACTGCTCTGCCAGTGAGGAGGCTAGGGATACACAAGAAGTTGAGAGGGGACACAGTCGGAACTGCTGACCCAAACTGGTCAAAGGGATATTTCATACCATATGGTGTCATGTAGGACAATAAAAACTGGAAAGGTTGGCTGTGGGGGGACCACTGCTTAGGGATTGGCTGGGCGTTGGTCAGCAGGTGGTGAGCAATTGCATTGTGCATCACTTGATTTACATATGCATATATGTATAATTATTATTCTTATCATTATTATTTTCCCTTCCATTTCCACCTCATTCCACTCAAGGGAGGAAAAGAATGAATGAATGCCTGTGTTGTGCTTAGCTGCCTGCCGGGTTATACCACAACAGCATGTCAGAATGACACTGAATGTTTTCTCTACAGTAGATCAATATATATTCCCAAAGGAGATCGAATTATGAAGAGATGTGTGAGTATCCCCTTAGCTTTCCACACATCAGTAAGAAAATATCACCTTAGAAAATAACCCCTCTAGGTAGACTACCTCCTTATAATTCAGGAGATTCAGCACTTGACTATTTTTTGTCAATTATGTGATCACAAAGGCTAGTAAATTTAAAACCTTACTTAGAAACATTTGCCAGAATAATAGAAATGTAGTACTCTAACTTCCTTGGAAAATGATGAGTTCATGGAGTTTTATTATTCCCGTTTGTTCCTTTTGCAGTACCACAGAGTCACAGAATGGTTGAGGTTGGAAGGAACCACTGGAAGTCATCTGGTCCAATCCCACTGCTCAAGCAGAAATACTTAAAACGACTTATAACCACTTGCCCAGAAGCATGTCTGGACACCTTTCAAAAATTGCCAAGGGGAGCAAATCCACCATCTTTCTGAGCAACTGTGTCACTGCTCTTTCATTCTCAGAATAAAGTGTTTCCTGATGCTCAGATGGATCATCTTGTGTTTCAGTTTGTACTTATTGCCTCTTGTTCTGGCACTGAGCACTACTGAAAAGAGCCTGTTTCTGTCCTGTTTGTACACTCATTTCAGGTGATTAGAATCCTCCAAGCTTTCTCTTCTCCTGATTGTTCTCCTTCTGGCTGAACAGTCCTAGTGCTTGAACAGTTCCATCTCTCCTTATAGGAGAAATGCTCTAGTCCCTTAGTCATCTTTGTGGCCCTTCACTGTACACCCCATGTCTCTCTTGTACTGGGGAACTCAGCACTGGTTACAATATTCCAGGCATGGATTTACCAGTGGTGAAGAGAGGAGAAAGATCACCTTCCTCCACATAATGACAATGCTTTGCCTAATGCAGACAAGAATATTGTTAGGCCTCTACGTGGAAGGGCACATTGCAGGCTTAAGTTCAATGTGTGGTCCACCATGAACCACAGATCCTTTTTGCAAATCTCCATGTCTTGTTGTTCATGAAAAGTCTGTTTCCTAGTTGTTTATTTTTATTGTTGCTGTTGTTTTTCAATGGCAGGAGGGGGAGGGCGAACAGTTAAAGCAAAATGCTGTTTCTAAACTAAAAAAAAAAAAAAAAAAAAAAAAAAAAGTTTAGTCACTGAAGCTAGAGGCTCTTAAAAAGATGCCTACCATTTGGTACATGAACTAGCAGCTGTGCCTACGCAATGTTCTGCTGTCAGGAACAACTGTGTGTTACTCCATCCTAATGACTCAGAAGGTCATCAAATAATGAAATATTTGTACCACAAAATCATTTCTTTTGTGAATGCAATCTACCTTCTTTTATACTTCTAAAACCTAAAGCTTTATTGGAAACAAGATGCTGAATGGCTTCTCTCTTGTTCCCTCTCTTTGCTTGATGAATACAAGTACAGCCTACAATTTTCAGCTGAAACTAGAGGAAGACATATCATTTAGTTTAGTCTCAAATGCTGTTAGATTCTTCTGTTCACCTGCTAAGCAGCTACATGAAGTATATCCCATGACAGTTTTTGTATTTTTCTTTCTGAATGATTAGATATTTTTCTTTTGCTAAGTGTGTTTATTTTTAAATGGAGATCTCTCATGTTCCATTTTCAGTTACTCATTAAAGATAGATATGGGCAGATATAACCAGTAATATTCATTACAGATATTAGAAGAATGACACTTGCACATGAATAAGATTCTTATGAAATTCTCTCCATAAATGTTTCCCTTATCTACCAAGTTCCTCCGAGAGAAAACCTGTTGCCTTCATATTTTCTGGAATGCTTCCTGAAAATGTGATACATATATCTGAACGTTGTTGGTGGTCTTCAAGACTGTAAGGTTAGATGAGGCCCTGAGCAACCTGATCTAGTGGGTGGTGTCCCTGCCTATGGCATGGGGGTTGGAACTAGATGACCTTTGAGGTTCCTTCCAACCCAAGCCATTCTATGATTTTATGATTCTGTGATTCTATGAAGTATAACAATAAACAACTTCAAAGAGAAGAAAAAGTGTTTTTTAGGTAAACATAATTTATAATTGATGTATTCCCTCATCACTCATTTATTGAAGTGGCTAGGACAACCGGAGGGGCATTAATTTTGTTGTAAGACTCTCAAAGCATAAGTGATTTGACACTGTTAAAGAATGAGTAATTTCCTTCTTCTGCAGCATCCCCAGATAAATTTATACTTGTTTTCATGATACTCTTGATATAATTTAAACAAACAAACAAGCAAGCAGTAAGCAAACAAACAAACAAAAACAGCTGTGCACCTTTATTGCCCTCAGAAACCATTTTTCCATTGTCAGTGGCAGGCCCCAATCAGAACATGACACATTTCAGAATTCAGCACTGCCTTGAGTTTCAAATTCATGAAACTATCTTATTTTGTCTCATAATATTATCAGCCAGCAAGGTAAATAACTCTAAGGTGAAAAATAAAAAGGCTACAGTCTTCAGCTGCACCAATGAACAGAGAGGTATGAGAATAAGGCACAGACAGGTGCCAGAAACCATAACTATATATTTTCATTTCTTGGTTTCGTTTTCAAGCTTTCTGCTATCTCTCATCCTCAGAAACATGAATCATCCAGACATTAAATTCCAAAGCCATGTAAATAGTGCCAATATGAATGTATGAAAGCATTTCTGCTGAGACAGTTTTGAATAATTTTACCTAATTCAAATTATATGTAGCATACATAAGTTATTTTAGTTTGACAAAATAAGTTTGCTTTGCAGATTTTAATTCATGTCTCAAATGGGAAAGATAAATGGAACAAGTCTAAATTAGTTTGAGACAATTGAAATCCACTGGCTCTTCTGTTTCACTTGGACCCTGGCCCAACCTGTATGTGTTAGTGTCTTGATATAGTTCAACACAGATATATGAGGGACAGGTAGTAGTAAGATCACTCCTTGTGTTTCTTGGTGGTCGCACAGAGAAGTCATCTTCATTTGTCATAAACACAGAATCTCTACATTGGGTTGTATGGATACTTCCTTCTGCAGTAGGACACAGTTTCCACCTGGGCTTGTGCCACCTTAATCATTTGCTGTTCTTTGTGACCTAACTTCACCCCCAAACTCTCCACTGTCTAAATATAGGAATAGACGTATATCACAGCCTAGTTCACTTTATAAATTCTCCGTGGCTCAAAACACTGCCATCAGTTTATATAATTTGTAGAGAATTGACTGATTATATAAACTACTCCTGAATTGAAAAAATTTAACCTTTATTGTCATTATGTGCCACTGTTGCAGTTTTATAGTTTTATTTCTGCAATCTATTTCAATCACAACTTTTTTATTCAAACTGGGAAAGAACAATGAGAACCTAGAAATGCCTGTATCAATTAAACATTTTGTCACATTTCTCATAGAGGAATTCCTATCTATTTACAAGTATTTTAATATTCAAACAATTTGAGTTAAATAGCTATTTTTTTGCTGATTGTTCAAAAACATGGTTTCTGCTTCCATTCTTGATGTCTTTGCTAGAGGCAGCTAAACCTGGTATCTTGGCAGAAGACAGGCTGCTGCAGCACCATGGTGCAGGTTTCAGCCAGCAAGTCAGGATGAGTATGTGTGCACAAAAGGTGAGCATAAATGCATACGTTGCACACACACTGTTTGCTGGGTTAAAAACTAGCCAGATGGCTGGGCCCGGAAAGTAGTGGTGAATAGAGTGAAATCCATCTGGTGACTGGTCACCAGCAATGTTCCACAGGGTTTTGCATTGGGGCCCATCCTCTTTAATATCTTTATTGATGGTTTGGATGAGGAAATTGAGTGCACCCTCAGTAAGTTTGTAGACGACGCCAAGTTGGAGGGAAGTGTTGATCTACTGGAGGGTAGGAAGGCCCTGCAGAGGGACCTGGACAGGATGGGTCAACGGGCAGAGGCCAAAGAGATGAGGTTCAACATGGCTAGGTGCCGGGTCCTGCACTTTGGCTACAACCCCATGCAACAATATAAGCCTGGGGGAGAGTGGCTTAAAAGTTGTGCAGAGGAAAAAGATCTGGGGCTGCTGATTGATACTCACCTGAACTTGAGCTGGCAGTGTGCCCAGGTGTCCAAGAAGGCCAACGGCATCCTGGCTTGTATCAGGAGTAGTGTAGCCAGCAGGACCAGGGAGGTGATCGTCCCCTTGTATTCTGCTCTGGTGAGGCTGCACCTCAAGTACTGTCTTCAGTTTTGGGCCCCTCACTACAAGACATTGAGGCCCTGGAGCATGTCCAGAGAAGGGCTACAAAGCTGCTGAAGGGCCTGGAACACAAGTCCTTTGAGGAGCAGCTGAGGGAACTGGTTTTTTTTTTTTTTAGTCTGGAGAAGAGGAGGCTCAGGGGAGACCTTATTGCCCTCTACAACTACCAGACAGGAAGTTGTGGGGAGCTGAGGATTGGCCTCTTCTTGAAGATAACTAGTGATAGGACTAGAGGGAATGGCCTCAAGTTGTCCCAGGGGAGGTTCAGGTTAGAAATTAAGAGAGAATGTCCTCTCAGAAGGAGTAGTCAGACATTGGAATGGGCTGTCAAGCGAGGTAGGGGTGTCACTGTCCCTGGGGGTGTTTAAGGAAGGCTTGGACTTGATGCTTAGGGGCATGGTTTAGTGACATTGGTAGTAAAAGGTTTGTTGGACCAGATGATCTTGGAGGTCTTTTCCAACCTTCATGATTCTATGATTCTATGATTCTATGATTCTATGATTCTATGATTCTATGATTCTATGATTCTATGATTCTATGATTCTATGATTCTATTCTATGTCTGGCCACACGTTCAAGACACCCATACAGACACACAATATTGGTAGCAACATGAAATACAGTGCCGGCCTGATGCAGTTCCTCTGCAACAGCTGATCAACCCTGAAGTCCACCAGTGGAATAGCTGCATATATATTCATACAGCCTTTGGGAGTATCCCATATATGTATACGGAAGCCTCCAGCCCAGGTGCTGGTCCTAGGTGCCTCACTCTTCCCAGCTGCTGGCACCTGGGCTTACAAGGTTTGCAGCCCCTCCAGCTGCTGGTGCTCAGACATCTTATCCTGCTTGCCAGCCTGCATAATGTAGAGAACACAACTACATGGAAGATAGAAATAATGAGAAGATGAGGCATACTACATGGATTAGACAAAAGTACTCATCATCAACCTGTTTATACTGGACAATCTTTTATCTCATTTTCCATCTAATCTTTTTCCTTATATCCTCTGTTCCCTCTATTCTCTCAAACTTGTTCTCAATACAACTTGATCTATTTCCCATGTTTGTCCTTCCCCTATTCATCCCCTGAAAAGTTTCACACATCTCCGTAACACCTTCAAAATACTATTTAACTCTCTTTCTCTCTATATATATAATTTATTATTATTATTATTAATCCAAAAATGCTTCCCTTCCCCCACCCCTATCCCATAGTGCCATACAACCTTCAGCCTGAAAGTACTTTCAGGGATGGAGAAGTACTCTCCAGATGTTGGAGAGTACTCTGGGTGGTTTTACACCCATAGGTCATGGCAGTTTCTCACCAATGACTGCTCCCATGACTCTCAATGATCCTTTCATGATCAGCTTTAGATGCTAAGTAGTCTAACTGTGATACTACACATAGAGGAGTAGACAATGTACTGGTAGACAATATTAAAACTGAAGACCATCAACAAGTTCTTAATAATGGGATAGGGTAATACTTTTAATAGTCCCCAGATACAGGATTCCCCCAGGACACCTTTGTTTTCTTAGCTGGATCTTTCCCTGTCTTTGTTTCTAACTTGTCTCTTCTGCTTCCTCATTCTCTCTCCTGAACAATATACTCAATTTCAAATTCAGTTCGAAATGTGAAAAATTAAGGTATTTGTTGATTACTGCTTGTGAGTATGATCATTACTACTTCTGAATACATACCATTCTGGAAATGCCATTGTCTGCTGATTTTCTGAAATCTAAAAATTTCATACAAATATACACAAAATGTCTAATGAGTTTCTGCATATTCCTAGACAGGATAAAATACATGCTTTAGTGTATATTTCTTAACGTTCAGTTTTGCAGTAGTATTTATTCTTTTTGATTTTCTCTCGAATTTATTTTCTTTGTACACACATTTTTGTTTACAACCATTGTAATGTATTTCAAATGGTATTTGTTAACATGATGGAATTCATTATAAATATTTGTACAACTTCCTTATATTTCCAAAATTTTCAAAATGTTTATTTTTATAGTGGCCATGGAAGCAATAGAAATATTTATCTCCTAAGCTAACCAGTTTTGGAGCTATTACAGAGAAAATAAATATGGCATTTTGGGATACCATACTTATAAAGGCCCCCCCCCCCCCCAAAAAAAAAAAAAAAAAGTACTGTGAGGAGAGAAAGAGAGAGCATAGTGAGTCTGTGATATTTTTATATGTATACAGAAATGTAAATTGCCTCAGAAATGAAGTGCATGTTACCCAAAATGGAACAATAATTGAAAATTGTCTATGTTTTATTTACATTTGAATCTAGAAATGAATATGGTTAAACTCATTCCTCTTAACATAGTCAAAACATCTGAAATGTGGTAGCTTTACATAAGAACTCAAAAATATAGTCAAATATATTTTGATGTAAACAGAAGCATCAATTATAACATATGATAATGCCGATAAACATCAGTATTACCCCAAGAGTGCTTTAAGATGTCAGCAATCCAGTTTATTATTACAAAGAGAAAATGTAGGAAAAAAAAAAAAAAAAAAAAAGCACTCTTGGGAAAACACTATAAAAACAGCTTTCCTGGCTCTATACATATATACATACATATATATACATGTATACATACATGTGTATAATATGTGTATATATATATTTTTATATATATACTTTTTATAGATGTTTTGCAATAATTGTTAATGATATTACTATTTCACAATTAACATGAGAAACTAAAAACAAACAAACCCAACCAAACCAAACCATAAACATAACTGTACCTACAGTTGCTATTAGTATATGAGTATTAGCTGTTGCAACCACACAGAGGCTCAGTAGAAACAGAATATTTATTCCTTATTCCTATAACTTCTTATTTAAGACTACCAAGCTAAACTGAACTGTTAGTCTGACTTCATTCCACAAATTACTGCTTTTGGAATGTGTTTCTTCAGAGCATAATCATGCAAAATTATTCAAACAAGATATATGTTTGGAGGAAAGGCCAGATACTATGATTATACTTTACATACAAATACGAGATTATCTTGGATGTTAGTATTTATAACCTACACCCAGAAAGGTCTTGAATTCGAGGGGACTGGCCTTCCTTTTAAAATTCATTGTAAGTTATCAGTTCCAGAGCAGCAAGACTAAATAAAATATAAAATAATAAATAAAATAATAATAATAATAATTAAAAAAAAAAAGTGAGACTTTTTTTTTGGTAGATTTTACTTATTTGAGTAGTTTTTCTCAATTTTGTAGCAAGCTAGCACAGTTTCGTTTTGGGAGTTATGGATCTCTCCCCAGAGAACAGAATTGAAATTACATTTTTGTGCGAAAAGCCATGTAAAAGAGTTCTGTTTCCTGTATCAGTTCATTGGCAGCTCATCATTTCTTTGTGACTGAAGTTTGCACTGGATAAATGGGAGAACTGTGTTTATTTTGTTGACAAAGCACAATTTTGCTGAAATTTACTGAAATATTAACTAGATGGACCACTTTTTCTAGCATACAGGTAAGGTAAATTCCTGATGTAGTTTCCCTGTATAGCTAGCCTTGTAGATTAAATAAAAATATTATCTCTGTTGACTTCAGACTGTGTGACAGTATGTGAGATTCAGGAGCAGATGAAGGGAGTCCCTACAGTGACATGCAGCATATGTACATTTATATTAGATAGATACTTAATGTTTTAAAACTAGTGAATTTTAAAAGGTATTTTTTTTTTAAAAAAAAGCATTGCCTTGGTTATGATGCCTTTAATGCAAAATAAATAAATAAAGTTATTCCTGTATACCTTTATCTCTACCTCTCTGTGTACATATAGTATGAAGCAGTTATTGGTTATATGGTTATACATTACTTTTTCACTGTGAATTTAGCTCACCCACAAATTCAATGCAGATCAGTGTTTCCTAACTTTCAAATACTTAACAATTCAAACTATGAATGTTACATTTTAACACTTTCTGTAAAAGATAACACATAGTTTACAAATAGTAAATCTCATTGGGTATGTTGGATTCAGAGATGTGGCTATGAGCCATGCCATGGCGATGCACAGGAACTTCTGTGTATATCTTTGCTTATTCTAGGGGAAGAAAGATAAACTAATTTAAAAATAAATAAAAGGGCAGAAGAGAAAGGGGAAAAACAAACAGACAAACAAACAAAAAAAAGACAATAAGAATCTTGTTCAGGGTAGCGAAAAAGTCAAGTTATACTCCAGAAGGTTCCTGGGACTACTGAGGCCCCCTGTCCCAGAGGAGAAAGAACAGGAATGGAGAGATCCTGTATATCAAGTGTAGCTTGAAAGATATGAAAGTAGTTGCATAAAAACTATATCCCGTTTCTTGGTAAAATAAATAAATAAATAAATATTGGTTTTGTTTGTAGGATAACAGATCTACTGCAGCACCACTAAAATATCATTCTTTTATCACTTGCCCTCATTTGAGTTTTAATAAGCTCTCATCTTTTTATGTTCACTCCACAGCAATTAAGTAGGAATTCAAATGTCATACCCATTTTTATAACAGTGCCTCTTACAAAACTGTAATAAAGTCAGCAAATAATATATTTGTTGAATGATCTGTCATCTTTTTATCAACAGAATCTGCTCAATATTAATATAATGTTTGCATATGTAGCATATGTATGTGTTTGCATGTTGTATAAACATAAGATTTGTAGTTACAATTCTAGCACAACTCCGAAAAAGCATTAGATTTGAAAGCTCAAATAAGGCAGGAAGAGAGTTCAGTTTAGATTTCAAAACAGCTGTTCTATTTGACCACTTATATAAATATATATATCTTTTTATTTATTTAATTTTTGCTATACACAAACATACAGGAAAGTGGAATTATGGTTGCACAAATATCTGGTTACTACTATAATTCAGATACATTTTCAAATAACATTCTTTCCCCTTTAAAAGAAAATCTCATCATAGAACAAGTAAGATAACTGAGATTTATTTTTTTCTGTTCTTCTCTGAAGACATTCTAGTAATCCAATCAAGAAATAAGAAACTGAGAATATAGCATACAAAATAATTTACTAATAATCTGTTTTGAATAACAATTATGAGAGCATCTTATGATTAACAATTATGAGCATCTTATGATTAACAATTATGAGAGCATCTTGTTTTGAACAAGATGCTCTCATAATGAGCAGTTGATCATTACCACCAGTAGAAAAGACCTTCCCCAATGTATGAGGGGTGTGCTTTGCTACTAGACATGTTTAGGCACAAAACCCCATCCATCTTCAGCTTAGGCATTTGATCATGACCTAAACCAAAAGTGGAGGTGTTTCCCACTTAGTATGTCTGCCTCATCCTCCATGAAGTGCAAAGCTATTATTTTGCAGAGAAGGAACAGACATGGAAAGACTATGTCCCAACTCCTCCCGGACAGTAATATGATTAAATTTTACAAAAATAGTTTAAATCAAATTCTGAATACTTACCTTTGGTAATCAACTAAATTTCTGAATTAGCATATTACTGGATGAAAAAGCAAGAGAAATAAAGAATAAAGAATAAAGAATAAAGAATAAAGAATAAAGAATAAAGAATAAAGAATAAAGAATAAAGAATAAAGAATAAAGAATAAAGAATAAAGAATAAAGAATAAAGAATAAAGAAAAGAAAAAGCTACATTCTTATTTGTATCATATGAGATCAATTAGTCCTGTGACTATAATTTTTCCCACGCTTGTCTGGCCTTTACAAAAAATATATATATAATAGCAGGGTGGTAACACCAGGAAAATGGAAGAAGTAAAATCAAGACCAAGGTAGTACTGACTGAACCTTTGTCAAACTGCAATGTATCTGGGTACAGATTAGAAGAACCAGGCAAAAGAAAGGGCTACAATGGGTTTAAATGACAAGGCTTTGATAAGGAGGGGATATTGCAGGGGTGGCCTCTGTGAGATGAGGCCAAGGCTAACTCATGTCAGACACAATAGTTTCACCTTGCTTCAGTGGACCCACTGCTGGCTGAAGCTGAACCAAAAAGCAATATGTATGGTGCTCCTTATGGAAGGCAAAATAAAATAAAATAAAATAAAATAAAATAAAATAAAATAAAATAAACCACTGAAAAGCAGCTGTGACAAAGAGGACTGAGAAAATGTGAGAGAAATAGCCCTACAAACACTAAGGTTAATGAAAAAGTGGGAGAGGAAGTGCTCCAGGTGCCAGAGAAGAAGCTTTCCTGCCACTTGTGGAGAAGACCATGGTGGAGTAAGTTGTTCCCCTGCAACCCATGGTGTAAGGTGTTGAGTCAGATATCCATGCTGCAGCCTGTGGATGACCTCACACCTGATCAGGTGGATGTACAAAGAAGGAGGCTGCAGGCCACAGTGAGTCCTACAGGAACAGGCTCCTGGCAGAATCTATGACCTATGAGGATCCACACTGGAGCAATCCTGAAGGACTGCATCTTCTGAAAATGACCTTTATCATGTGCTTTTATCATGACTGCTTTTTTCTTCATTTCGTAAAGAACTACATTCTGTGGGAAGGACTTTATGCAGGAGAAAAGTGTGAGAGCCAAAACCAGCAGAGAACTGTTATGGACTGGCCAGGACCCCCATCCCCATGTGCTGCTTGGAATGCAGGCATAAGGAGTCAGAAGAATCAGGAATGAGGCAGTGAAGGTGAACCTGGGAAGGAGGGGTGATGGGGGGTGGAAAAGTGTTTTTAGTTCTATCTTTGTTTCTTGCTATCCTACTCTATTTAGTTATTTGCAATAAATTAAATTAATCTTCTCCCAGTTAAATCTGTTTTGCCAGTGAAGGTAATTGGTGAGTTGTCTCCTTGTCCTTATCCTTATCCTTGTCCTTATCCTTATCCTTGTCCTTATCTCCACCTATGAGCTTATTCATCTTACTTGTTCCCCTGTCCTGCTGAGGAGGAGGAGTAGTAAGAAAACAGCACGGTGGATGTTTAGCAACCAGCCAAGGTTAACCCAGCACAGGGGTAAATCATTAAATCACTAAAAGTAATTTTGAATCTCAAAGGTATGAGATACAAAAATATACATATATATATAATAATAATAAAACAACAACAACAAAGCTTGGTTTTAATTTTTACTGCTGTTTGGTTTCTAAAGGTATTTTATTAGTCTTCCTATTGCTCTTCAGTGATACGCTCACACCTTAAAAAATGGATTTGTTTTATATAGGCTATTATGTACTGTCATCTTCAAAAAGTGTACTCAATTAGGCATGTCTTGCATGATTTTCTGCACAGCTAAAGAAAAACAGAGGAAACAGAACCAGCACTAAGGTAAAATGGTAGGCAGCTTGGTAACTGCTGGGTCAAACATCACTTTTGGAGACTAGGCAGGAACCTTGTTTTGATGTACCATGCCAAGTGTTCTACTATTATTCTGAATATTAAAAGGCAGAAAAAAAATCCATAATATAAAAAAATACTGGCTTTAAAAAAGAAGACCAACATAACACTGCAATGCAAAATAAATGCCTATGAATCAAATGTTGGGGACATCATGAAAAATACTATAAAATAAATCATTACCTACAGCTTGCCCAAGCCAGAGTTCTTTTCTCAGTTTGAAGTAATTCATATTGTCTATTAAGTCTTAAAAATGTGTTTGCCATTTTCTCTTCATCTTTACTATGATTCAACATTTTCGTTACAGAGCTAGTGTTTTTATTTTCCTCTCACATTTTTTTTTAAATCTACATTACATCGACAGCAAAAACATCTTGAATGTAAACCTGATCTCTCATGTAATACAATGAACAGAAAAATAAATGCAGAATGACAAAACTTTTTAATTGTATCTTTCATATGATTTCTAAAATGCTGGTAGCACAAGCACAAAGATGCTGGTCAGGAAGCAGCAGTAGGTAAAAACGCAAGAACTCTAGTCAATGCCTCATCCAAAATAAATCACTTGTAAAAATGGAGCTATGGAGCAACAAGAACAATTATTATAGGCAGAACTAGTATAGAACTGTTACTACTTTAGGTCCTGGGAGGTAGCGGTGTTACACTGAATGCAAACAATCTGGCCAGCTCCCTAGGTAGGAAAGCTTAATGGGACATATGGATAAGCACTGAAACAAACAGTAAAATTTCCAAGAGGCTGAACTAGGTTTTGGATGCTTTCAGTGTCTAGACAATTGAAACAACTTGAATAGGGTTTCTATTTACTAAGCAGGCTGGCCTTTATGGTCTATTTAAGAGGTCACAGTTAGATTCTCCACAGTAGATGCATACATGTATAAATTTTTAGAAATTTTAGAAATTTAGAGTTTAGAAATTTTTCTCTCTCAATATATCAGTTTTATCTCCTCCTCTCACAAGTGTCTATATACTGAGAAAAAAATGAAATTTCACATTTTCCTTATAGTCCAAGTCTTATAATTGTAACATATTATTTTTATTCTAGTAGTGTCAAAATGCTTCAGTCAAAATGAATGTCTCCCTCTTTAAGACACTGTGTATAAACATGAAAGAAGAAAGCCCATGACTGAAAATCTTACATTAAAAAAGAACTGATTTTTCAAAGAGAGGAGAAAGTGTTGAAGATACAGACACATGTTTTTTTACTTCTGGTGTCTAAAATGTTGTTTTTTTTTCAAAAATTGCAAAATAAGTATGGAATGGTGTGCTTATGCTTAGACTGCAAGTGGGACAGGCAGATCCCCCCAAAAACACACACACACACACACACACACACAAAAAAAAACAAAACAAAACAAACAAAAAAAAAAACTGATTGAAATTGTTCATATCTTGAAAAGGAACAGGAGGTAGGCAGGGGAGGCAGAAGGCAGAAAGGCTGGCAGGGCAGGAAGGGAGGGCTGGAGGAAGTCAGACACTGAAATGAGTGGTCTCTTAATCATCACAGAGAAAGGTCACTTTGCTCCTGATCTAAAGTTGACTGCAGTGAACAGGAACTTAGTTTTTCAGACTTGGATCATTTTTTATTTATTTTTTTTAAGTTTCTTTCCTAGTTTCTTTCCTGTCGAAGGTGGAAGAAAAAATTGAATAAATACTTTAAGAAATTTGTCATCTCACAGCACACACATATTATAAGGGCCTTCATAAGGGCTTAATTAGACCTCCAGTGTCCTCAGCTCACATTGCAAGAGCCAACATCAGAAACAAGAGCATAAAGTCTCCTCAGTCATCTCTGTTCAGCTTCCCCTTCCTGTGCCAGTGTAGGTGAGGCCCTGCCAGCACTACTCTGAGACGAGGCTTATTTCATATACACCACAGAAGGACCAGCACTGTGGCATGGGAACCTACCCTACAACTGCTTTTGGGTGCAGTTTCTCAGATTGCTCTTCTGATGCTTCCAACATCCTGAAGTGAGATAAATCTTTTTACATTTGCTGCAGTGGATGGCAATCTGGTTCTTAAGAAAACTGTTTCTTCAACCCAAGAATTTAGGAGAAGCCAATTCATAATATCCCCATTTCTAGAATCCTTTTTGTCTGTAGAGCTGAGAACAGAAGAAAATGTAAATCTTTAAAATTATATTAAATTGATTCTCAGAACAAATTGAAGAAAAGACGCTACAGAACATAAAGACCTCTATGACACTTACATATTTTAAGCAGACAGGAATGTGATAAACTGCAACATGTAGCAGACAATGTGTTACAGAAAAGAGAAGGAAAATGCGTGTTTGTCTACGTGTTTAAGTTGTAATTAAATCAGCATCTCTTAAGACACAGGTTAAAGAGAGATTTTATACTCTTAAATAACATATTTATGAAATTGAAAGAGAAAGGAATATACAGAGAATATATGGCAAAGACATCCTAGGAAGATAGCCCAGTTATGTGAAATACATTTTTAAATACCTTTCAGTATCACATTAGTAAAAATCCTGTGACTATACAATTTCTTGTTTTCAGAGAAATGAAACAAAACAGCTTTGAAAGCAGAGAGAAAAAAATCACTTTGAGAATTATTGCCTGTGTCAGCAGCTGTTACTCAAATTTCTTACATAAGGTGCCAGGAAAAAATATGCTTCTTCAGACATATTATAGTACATAGCATCATTATGTAATTTTGACAGTCTCAGAGACATTTATTTCTTTGACTGTGTTTAGGAGAGTATATATATCAAAGATGAGGAGAGTATAAAATTATTTGTAATAGTCAAAGCTAACAGAATGGAGACCCATATGTCAAGGTACAATCCCTCACCAGCTCCACTCCAAAAAGCAGTTGTGCGTACAGACAGAATTGTGCAGGAAAAATTATATATATAAAAAAAAGAAACAGTCTTGAATGACTGCAAGCAGACTCTCTTCCAAGGAAAATCAAGAAAGGAGAAAAAAGAAAAAGAAAAAAAAAATTAGTAGCCCACTCACATATGCTTCTATTTAAAGCTACTTTCTATGGGAAAGGTAGAAGCCTTTCTCAGTAACCTGGACTTAGACTGGGACCATGAAGCTCAGCAATGTAACTACTCAGAAATCGATAAAGACCATGGAACAAAAATTTAAATTGCAACTAAGTGCAGAAAGCAAGATGGCTTCAGGGGATAAAGTACAGACTTGGAGATCTGGATGTTGTCCTATTTTTTTGTTTGTTTGTTTGTTTTTTTGTCCATTGTTTTTTTTTTTTTTAGTTTTCCCAATGATAGATGTTTAATTTTAATGATTACAGAAGCATAATAAGATTATAGTGAGATATAAACAATAGTTGCATTCAGTCTTAATCTTCCAAAGATGTTCTCACAGAATGCTGAAAGAAAAGCAATTTACAGTCTTGCCAAATGCAGAAGAAAAAATAAACTTTTTAGCTTACTAATTATTTGATCAAATAGGAACACAATGATAATAATGATATATTAAAAAAAAAAAAAGTAACAACGTTTTTTGTTTTTTCAGAACTTAAATATCCTTATTTGAAAAATGAAATAGGCTCCTAGGCTCTTCTGGGTCTTAAGTTCAGTAGTCAAAAATGAAGAACATTACAAAGAAAAATGATGACAGGTTATTAGAAGTGTATTTTTCTTTGACATAGCTATGTAAAAAATTTACAGTAATTTGAATACAACATAAATCATTAGTTAGAAGTGCTTTAGTAGTGTTCACGTACATAAAACCCAAACTCTTTGTGAATTCCTGTGCCTAACGTTTCTTAAAGACAATTAATAGGTAGTTTTCAAAGATATGAAGTTATAGGAAATATAGTCCCATAGACCTTTTTGGAAATTCTAGAATTTGATTACAGTTCTAGAATATGTTAGCCAGAAATGTGAAAAAATGATTAGTTATAGTTGATTTCAATAGGTGAGTTTGTAATGTGTGCCTTAAGTTTATTGTTAAATTTATTTTAACATTTTAAGTACCTTTGACATTCTCAAGCTGTAAACTGAGTGTATTGTAAGATTGTAATGATACAAAATATGAATCTTAAGTAACACTTCATTTATTTTCCTTTCAAATAAAACAAAAAATGCTTGACATGAAAATAACAGTTAATATTATTGTGCCAATGCATCTTATTCCTTTCATAATCAATTTTTTCAACAAACGTATAAGAGTACAGCGGAAAAGCATCACAATGCATATTTAAAATAGCACTAGTGTGATGTAATAAACAATAATGGATGGGAGAATAAAACATTAACTTTAAAAAGGGGGTATGGATACATAATTTACGTGATGTAGTTTATGGCATCACTGTATTTCATAGCATAAATAATAAAACATGAAGTTTAATTATTATCTTAATTAAGTTAATTATTAACTGATCAGAAAACAGTAAGAATAACTGCCACAGCATAGGGACTATTAAAAAGAAATAAAACTCACATTCTCACCAAGACTATCATAACCTAACTGTGAGACCTTTCAAAATTGAATTTGCGTAAAGAAAGAAACTGACATTTTATAAGCATCAAAATGAAATTGAAGTCTATAGCTAACTATATATATATAATATATACATTTGTTAAAATCAGTGAAATGTTGACTGAGCATTTGAAACTCGAATAATGACTAACCCAAGAGCAGATAATGATATTGCTTTGTTGACCTTTCCTGAATATTTCTGTCTTTTCCACGTTAAAATTACAACTATGAATTTTTAACCATAAATTATTACTCCCCTCCCAAAAATAAAACACAGAAAAAAGAGTGCCTACAAAGCAAAATGTTTTAGTATAGTTTTAGTATTGTTTAATTTAAGTTACTAAGATAGATCAATGAAGTCTTATGGATGAATAGTTAAGCAGAGCTACGTGAATAAAGGAACTCAATTTTTCTGAAGTAATAGTGCACTAGAAACCCTCAAAGGCAGTTGAAACATTATTATTTTTTTTATCTATAAGTTTTCCTCACTGATATCTGAACCCTTTGCAGAGCAAATTAGATATACGCATAATGTTACACAGTACTTCACATAGTAGTAGTTTCCATAGCTTCCACAGTAGTTTGTCAAATATTGCACCTGTGGAATAATGGTTACTTTTGGTTTAGGTGTCTAGTCCTTACTGAGATTTATGACCCACATTCAGAATTATAGTTACGAACTTCATACAGCCATTCAAAAATATTTTTAGTGTTTTATTTAACTCCAGTGACATACAGTGAGAAAACATTATAGTTGAAACCCATAAGTAGACTAAAAAATAATAATAAAAAGGAAAAGGTTAAAGAGAAGGCCAAGAGGCCATCAACACATTCACAAAATGTAGAATACAATGAATGAGAGTACTATTTCAAGTACTATTTCTTTGCAATTTAAAGAAGACAAGAATAATCAGAATAGATAATTTGAATGTTTATAAAATTGGAATCATACATCCACTATTTTCAGTTTTGTCAAATATTATTACTTGGAATTCCTATGTTTTGTAAAACAAACTGATTAAATATTATTGTATTGATTGAAAAACTGAATACAATTCTAATTCTAATTCTAATAAACTTTGTTCACATAATTATATTTTTTAAAGAAAAATGCCTCACTTCATAGCTTTTTGATGTTGTTTTGTTTTAACTATTAAGAAGAATCAGAAAAAGTTCTGAAAAAAGACTTAAATGTTACCAAATTTCTGCTACTTCTCCAGCTCAATTTGTATCAGGCATTGTAGTTTGAAAGTCTGATGGCATTTAGAAATGGAAACTGGCATCTAGTCTCACTTTTCAAAATATTTTCTGTAGGAAAATACAGACAAACAGGGTTAAGCATATGATAATCTTCCTCATGCACAAGGGAAGTTTGTCTGTGAAAGGCTTGCAGATCCTTATCTGAAAGGTGCTATTTAGCACAAATTAGTATTGCAGATAAGAAAAGGCGGCTCTAGAGAGACCTCATTGCAGCCTTTCAATAATTAAAGGTGTCTTATAAAAAAGATGGAGGACTCTTTACTCAGGCAGATAGTTTGACAAGGGGTAATGGTCTTAAACTGTAAGAGTTCCAAATTCCAAGATTTAGATTAGACATTAGGAGGAAATTCTTCACTGTAAGGGTAGTGAGGCACTGGAACAGGTTGCCCAGAGAAGCTGTGGATACCCCATCCCCTGGAGGTTTTCAAGGCCAGGCTGGATGGGGCCTTGGCCAACCTGTGGCCAATCTAGTGGGTGGCATCCCTGCCTATGGAAGTTTGTCTGTGAAAGGCTTGCAGATCCTTATCTGAAAGGTGCTATTTAGCACAAATTAGTATTGCAGATAAGAAAAGGCGGCTCTAGAGAGACCTCATTGCAGCCTTTCAATAATTAAAGGTGTCTTATAAAAAAGATGGAGGACTCTTTACTCAGGCAGATAGTTTGACAAGGGGTAATGGTCTTAAACTGTAAGAGTTCCAAATTCCAAGATTTAGATTAGACATTAGGAGGAAATTCTTCACTGTAAGGGTAGTGAGGCACTGGAACAGGTTGCCCAGAGAAGCTGTGGATACCCCATCCCCTGGAGGTTTTCAAGGCCAGGCTGGATGGGGCCTTGGCCAACCTGTGGCCAATCTAGTGGGTGGCATCCCTGCCTATGGCAGAAGGCTTGGAGTTAGATGATCTTTAAGGTCCCTTCCAACTCAAGCCATTTTACATGTATGATAGTTGGTGCTGACATTATTTATACTGCCATAATAAACAAAACTGTTGATAAAGTTCTGCTGTAGTGTTTTCAGAAGACATTAACAAGTTGGGATTCTTCAGCTGCTAAATAAGTAAACAAACAAACAAACAAATAAATAAGGTGGATGGTTTTCAGCATTGTGTTCACACTTTTTTTTTTTTTTCTTTTGAACTAAAAATGGTTTAAATGGAGAGAAGATAGTCATTATTAGCATTCATTTTTGAAAATTAAAACTTGGGGAATACACCACCCAGAAAACTGCCTAGAAAACCAAGCAACAAAGACACTAGTACATGGATAACTTTTGTCCAGTACAGATTTCTGCCAGTTTCTTCCTTCTTCAATAAAAATAATAAAAACATCTTAGGAGCTACATGCTGGTCCTTCTCATTAGGACAGGCGAGAGTAATTGATAGACAATGAAAACTGTCAAAACACATCCTGCAAAGCAACAGAATGTCACCATCATTAGAAAGAGCTTTGACTAGACTGTCAGAGACTTCGCTGGTCTCTGCTCCCCATATACATAAAACTGTGTGCTTGAGTACTGAGCTCTATGAAAACAGCTTATTTAATTATTCTTCTCTGAGCGTATACTTGTGACTGAAGCTCCTATAGATTTTCCCTGTTAGGGACAGGATTCAGGCTGTACACTGAAATACTAATCTTCCTTTATTCCTCAAACAGGGAAAGGGAAAGGGAAAGGGAAAGGGAAAGGGAAAGGGAAAGGGAAAGGGAAAGGGACAGGGAAAGGGAAAGGGAAAGGGAAAGGGAAAGGGAAAGGGAAAGGGAAAGGGAAAGGGAAAGGGAAAGGGAAAGGGAAAGGGAAAGGGAAAGGGAAAGGGAAAGGGAAAGGGAAAGGGAAAGGGAAAGGGAAAGGGAAAGGGAAAGGGAAAGGGAAAGGGAAAGCAGCTTGGAGAAATCAAGTCCCTGTGGGAGGGACAATAAGGGTGAGGGTCAATAAAGAAAAAGATAAGGATGCCTACAGATGTGACATGAGAACAGAAGTTGTATCTAGGGACCATAGGATCTCACCCACTGCTGGAGGAGACACAAGAGATTCTATGAGATGGTGGGCTTGGCTTTCAGAGGGAAATAAATAAATAAATAAATAAAAGGAGGAAAAAAAAAAAGAAAAAAGAAAAAACAAACAAACAACACAGCCAGCAATTTAAGAAGAGGTCCCAGAGAAGTCAGCAAGGAAATGTGAAGCAGGGTACTCAACACATATCTGCACAGGGTCTTCCTCTTGCTGCAGGAGGAGCAACAGTCAGGAGACCCTGTGAGTGACACTGTGAGCTAACACCCACTGTTCCAAAGGGATTTTCTATTTTACACTCCTGAGCTAATTAGGCCATTCCCTGAGCCACGGACTTGGCAGGCAGCAGAAGCTTGCCAACTAATGAGCTTCTCTTTGGATGTGGAGGGACCAAGGAGTGAGAAAATGGAGCCTGACAAACACACAAACAGAGGAATTTCCAAAGAGCCATTTGGGAGCTGACCAGTTGACTGTCAAACCACTAGATAAAGTAGTTTGGGGGCTTTAAGTGCCTCAAACAGGTGCCTCGGGGGTGGGTGGGATATATTATGCATTGGGAAAACCCAGATACAGGGGGTCTGAAAGTTGAGGAGACCCCCACATCCTAGTGCAAAAGTTGGGGGACTTGGCAGAGTCTTCAGTACCCACAGACTTAATATGGAGTGAGAAAAACTGGAAAAAAGGGTGTAGCTTCTGGCCAGCTTGAAAAAAGAGGGAGATAACTGTGGTCTTGAGTTCTTATGGGAAATAAAGCAGCTCTACACTTTTCTTGTAATACATTCTTAATTGTCTGATCCCAGTTATGGATAGGGAGGAGGAGAAAGGATAGGTTGTTACAACAATCTGTACATGATCATCTTGAAGATCTGGACTTGATGATCTTGAAGATCTTTTCCAACATAAATGTTGTTGTTTTAAGGCATCATCATTTTAACTGCAAGTCACCAACTCAATGTTTAAACTGCTTGGAAATGAACCAAGTTTTCTGTTCCATGCTTGATACACCCATCTGCTAAAAATCATTCATCTTCACCCTCGCACACACATTTCAGTGCAGGACAATTCTGGGTCATTCTGTAAATATTACAGAATGCTAAATAAATAAATACATACATACATACATACATACATACATACATAAATTATTACAGAAGCTCATTAAATAATTTCCAACAGAGAGTGGGGAAAAGTAATCAAAAGCAAAAGTGTCAATACAGAGCTTGGATTCATGACTGAACTTATTTCTATATCATACATCCCCTTGGAATTGTATGTTTTTAGGTCTAGGAAAATTGCTTCATATAAGAAATTGACTCAGGACAAATTAAGACTCAGCTTTTTGACTCTTTGTAACCAAATATTCCTAGTTTATCAGATAACCTAAAGCATTAAATCTGTACTGATAGACACAGGACAGAATACTCCTGAACTTTGTGTTGCCAGAGGGCCATATTGTTCTTCTGTACTATTCATAATACACGGTGATTGATAATTGATTCAGAATTTACTAATTATTAATATTTTTTATATTACTAAATAAAAGGTTTTATTTTACTTATTTATTTATTTTACGATTCCTGTACTACAGTTTCAGGAATCTTTTCTTTCCGTTTAACCATTATGTTAAGTGTACTAAATTTTTAACTTTCTTGACAGGTAACAAAGGAAGCTGCTTGGGAAGTCCTATCAAGGCTATATTTTTGTTTTTGCTAATGTTGCATGGCTATGACTACCATAGTGACTGATAAATGTAGTAGAGCAGTAAATAACATAGGTGCAAGCAAGCTGTCCTTTTGATTTCTGAAACCAGAAATTTTATTTAACTTTTAGAATATAAAAGGTATATGAACTCTCTGCTGTTATATAGGCAAACAGATCATTAATAGTAAACAAGGATAAAATTGTTTTTTCACTCATGGGCAGTTCCTCACTATAAGGTTAGTTCTTGCTGAAACAAACATCACATTTCTGTCATGTGATTGCTTTCATAAAATACATTGTCTGATAATAATTAACTAATAACCTCAGAATTTCTAAGCACTATGAAGAAAAAAAATATATATTATTTTTTGATTATATGAATTATTTTTCATTTCACAAGGAGTGTGGTCATAATTAAAAGACCATACGGAGTCAGGAAAAGAGCCACCTATAGTATTAAATGTGCATTGCCTGTACACCTACTGCTGTATTGTTCAGCATTTGAGTGTGTGCATTGCATATGGATTAAACATAACAAATGTATTAATTATAATGAATTTATAATGAATGATTCAGAATAAAAGATAATCAGGAGGCAAAAAGCAATGCCTACACAACTGTATACAGATAATAAAAAAGGGGGCTTATACCCAGGTTGTTGGGTAGTTTAACTTCACTGAGAAGTACTTATTTCATCATGAAAAGAAAAGTGGAATGCATGTTTCCTATTAGCCATAGTGTCTGAACAAGTTGCCCCGTGTGACAAATATAGATTTAAACCTGTCTTTAACTAAGGATTTCTTTTAAGTTGCTGGGAAGAATACTGGAGTCATTATTAGTAATAGTGATTATTTTTCAAATGGCTGATCCAAAGTTGCATAGGACCTCAGTATGCTGAGGGAAGTAACAGCCCAAATCCTAAATTATGACAGAAGAGAACATGTATTTTTTAAATAAATAATTCAGAATTTAAATTTCAAAATGATGAAAAAAAAAATCACTAACATGTTAACTGTTTCACAGGTCCTGTGAAAAGATTACTGCATGTGCCAGGAAAGAAATCCAAGGCCATCTGTGACTTCATAAGCATGGGCTCCACCACTTTGGCAAAAAAGGTACTTAACTACAGACTTTTCTTATAAGCTTCACGTACACAGTTTAAGTGAAAAACACCTCACCTTGGCTAAAAAAAAATACTTGAAGGAACAGATATTGCAAACTGAAAAAGAGACATTCAAATCAGGAAAAAAAAAAGCAGTATCTGTCATAAAATCATAAAATATTCCCAGGACTGAGCCATTTATTTTTCAAAAAACTCATAAAACTTGAAATCTTCATGTTTTCTGTGTTGCCCTCAAGACCAATCAAGTTCTTAAGTTTGTTTGATGAATTAAAGATGAAATACATGTAGATGCTATCTGATCAGAAATTGTATAAATGCACACCCCTTGCAAGTAAGTATACATGTAAATGATTATGACAAAATTTGAAAAAAATAAGGTGAATTTATCATAGTTACATTATAGATTTGCCTTAAATGCCTTCATTAGCTATACAGGCAATGTCATTGCAGAACTATGTTATCTGCATGATTTTTAGAGCCTTTCTCATATAGCATTATGATGCAAAACAATTAAATTTCAGGTCTTCAGAGACCCAATAACAATACTGTCACAATGCAATTTTAGACAATTCAATTTAGATGCAGCAGCTGCTTTTCAATGAGATTTTGATGTTTACCCAATTTTACTGCTGGGTTAATTGAGTCATACTGAGGTCAAGTGGCTTGTCTGCAATCACCCAGATGTAGACTCAGTGAGAATAACAACACAGGACTATCACAGCTAGAAACCTCTGTTTTTTTTGTTGTTTGTTTATTTGTTGTTGTTTGTTTGTTTTGTTTTGTTTGTTTGTTTGTTTGTTTTTCCTAAAAAGGCAAAAATACAATCAGAAATAAAATAATCATTGACATGCTGTCAGTAGAAAACTCAGCCAGTTGCCACAGCAGATGATTATTTGGGTCACTTGTATTCTTAAAGAATAACCATTAAGTAAAATGGAAGAAAATGCATTCATACAAAATTGAGAAATATATATTAAAAAAAAAAAAAAAGAGCTAAATACTTCAGAAATTATCTCATCTTAACAAACTGACTTTGAAACATTCCAGCAAGCTAAACTTGAGTGATAACCAAAGCAGAAAAGTTTAAATAAAATCTTTTAATTCTGCCACAGGACAAAACAAAATATTCTGGGAAAAATGTGTCACATAAAAATGTCCTGTGTGGATCTGCAATCACAGCTATAATAAATACTTTAATTTAGAAATCTTGCAGTATCACACAGATAATTAAAAACATACAAACATATTTTTCCTCTGAATATTATATTCTTTTCACAAAACCATACTTTAAAGTGTTAAGTAATCCTAGCTTGGCACTTATCTGGAGAGAAAGGAAACCATCCAGAAGGACCTCAACAGGCTTGACAGGTGGGCCCATGAACCTCATGTTCAGTGAGGCCAAGTGTAAGGTCCTGCATTTGGGCCGGGGCAATCCCAAGCACAAATACAGGCTGGGAAGAGAATGTATTGAGAGCAGCCCTGACGAGAAGATCCTGGGGGTGTCAATGGATTAGAAGCTTGACATGAAATGGCAATGTGTGCTTCTAGCCCAGAAAGCCAACTGTATCCTGGGCTGCATCAAAAGAAGCATGGCCAGCACATCAAGGGAGATTATTGTTCTCTCTGTATTGTATCGCTCTGTTCTAGTCTTGTGAGATGCCACCTGGAGTACTGTGTTCAGCTCTGGGGCCCCCAGCATAGGAAGGACACAGACCTATTAGAATTACTCCAGAGGAGGGCCACAAAGATGATTCAAGGAGTTGGAGCACCTGTTCTATGAAGACGTGTTGAGGGAGTTGGGGTCATTCAGCATGGAGAAGATAAGGCTCTGGGGAGACCTCACTGTAGCCTTGAAGTACCTAAAGGGAGCCTACAAGAAAGATGAGAAGTATAGTGATAGGACAAAGAATAATGGTTTTAAGCCAGAATAAATTTAGAGTAGATATTTAGAAGAAATTATTTACTCAGAGGGTGGTAAGGCACTGGAACAGATTGCCCAGAGAAGTTGTGGATGCCTCATCCATGGTGTTTAAGTCCAGGTTGGATGGGGTTTTTAGCAACCTGATCTAGTAGAAGGTATCCCTGCACATGGCAGGGGTGGGGTAGGGTGGGGGTGGAATTAAATGATCTTTAAAGTCCTTTACAATCCAAACCATTCTTTGATTCTAGCTGTGATTAAGCTGAAAGTTACAATATGCTGTACTAGACAATATGCTTTGACAAGGTTTTGGAGAGAGGGTAGGAACTGTGGGTCTTTCAAGTAAGGGTGCACAAATACAGGCAAACAGGTACACCAGAGCAGAAATGATGGCTCAATTACTAGCAAATCTGACAGATAAAAATATGGCAAAAAAAGTGCAAGGGAAGAGAAGCAGAAATAGTGCATTGTTTAGAGGAAGAAAAGAGAGTGGTAGTGTAATTGGGACAGCAAACTAGCAGTGGTGGTATGTCAAAAGGACTTATGGAGGTAAGAGAGATAATATCAAAATAGGAAAAGGAGTGACAAAGATGAGAGAAGAGCTAATCTACATTAGCATTTTAATTTGGATCAAGAGAACAGTTTCAAAGATAATTTCTTGATCATCTGTGTTGCAGTATAAGATTATAGAGACCACTCTTTCAGAGAAAGCTAAACTGAAATATTGCTCCAGGGTCACGCATTGCACACTGACCATCAAGGTTCTACATCTAGGCTAAAATAAAACACCAGTAATATTTGTAATGTAAATGTCAGATACACTGCATTTGTTGCTTTGCTTTTCAGATCAACCATTCAGATCAACATCAACAGCGCTGCATTATTTGTAGTTGGACACAAACCTTCTCTAAGAGCATTTAGAAATACCCAAGAAACTGAAAATTCTTTCATATTTGAGAAACCTGAGAAAAAACAAGGCAAAATTCTTTGCAACTTGGGGCAAGCATCTTTGTTTTAAAATAAATAAATAATTAGAAAAGGAGATATATTCACTATAGCTGTCAATAGATTCATATAATCATTTAAGTTGAAAGGGACCTTCAGAGATCATCAATGCAATCCCTGCTCAAAATAAAAGTTAATAACAGACAGCAAGTATGTGACCATGTAATTTACTTCTGAGTGCAACAAAAGCCCTTTTTAGTCTACTCATACAATCTGTTTTTTGTGAGTATAGAGTAACATTTATATTATTTATATTATCAGCTTATCATACATATACATGTACATTCTTCAGGACACATTAAAGCAATGGATTTTATTTCCTTTTTAAGAACATGAAAAATCCAACTTTGTGTGAACAACTCATCACAAAACCCTTAAACTTGCACATTTACGTAAATTATGACTTAAAATGTACAAGAAAAGTTTATTTCAAAAATTTGTTTAAAGTCTTCCATAATAAAGCAAACAGGTATCATCATTTTGGAATTTCCTACTTTTGTTGCAACAGACCTTAGAAATAATAAGTGCTGAATAATTAAATAATACTATTCTTCAGAGGCCTATTAATAACAGTTATAATAGCAATTTTATCTCAACATAACAAAAATTATTTTCCACTTGTTATAAAGTCAAGTTAATACACTGATGAAGAAAAATCCATGCTCAAATGGCAAGGAACAAAGTAATAAAGATGCAGAAATTAAAATCAGCTACTACCTAAATTATTTTCTTACAAACACACATATATCTACCTATTAGCATACATATGCGAACACTCTCCAACATATACATATATGCATATATGCATACATACATACATCAAGAGAGAGAAGAGAACTTTTAGCAATAGACTATGGTGGGTATTTCATATCAATATTTATTTATTTTTTTCATATGGTTAAAATTTTTTCATAAAGGTAAAAATGTAGAATATGCTAATATATTTCCTTTTGTGCTGAGACACATAAAGAAATACTGATTTAGGTGAAGTGCTCCTTATACACTCACTCATAGTCTGGAATCTCATTACTTGAAACTTGTATCAATGGCAGAATCCTTTAATGATTATTGATAAAGTATGATAAACTCATATTTTCATGAAACAACCTAACAGATCAACAGATCATTCACACTATTTTTAATTATCAATTTTTGACAAATTGCTAGAAGTTGGCTAACTCAAAAATATTTTAACATATATAGCATAACTCTTCTCTTACAGTCACTTGACAACACTAACTTAAAAGTGATGTAAGACTGCATAGAACCAGGTAAGGATCAAAACTTAATTCTCTAGAGTTATTTTGAGTCAGAGACATCATGCAAAAAAAGCCTCAGCACTCTCTGATTTCCAAATACAATTTTAAAAGTGATATTTTATATTTGCATTGAATGATTATGTATAAATTGTATAAATGCAGTAAATGTAATTCTGGTGAAAATCCAGAAATAATCTATTTAAAACAACCTGCTGTTTGCCATTTAGATTTTTTGGCATGAAAAATGGATTGGAAGATGGGAGATAAATAACAGGAAAGTGATTTATCTAAAGGCCAAAGAAGGAATATAAGTCTTAAAACTCAGGAATCAGGCTTGAAATATATATATATTAATATAATTGTGTTTTTCTTTTCATTTCCTGGTTTATATTATTTTGCAATTGCAATACTCTTAATTGCAGACTTACGCATTTACTTGTAAGCATGAATAATGAAGACCAAAAAAAAAATCATTATATTTTCCTGTCTTTTCTACTTTTTTTTTTTTTTTTTAAATACTTTAAGTATTATTATAATTAATTCGCTGGGTGAAATTAGTGCACATGAGAACAAAACTGACAAGCCAATAATTATTATAAATTGTCTAAAACAAACAAACATAAATGTAAAGAATAATTTACAAATTGTTAGTTAAATGTTTTTAGCTAACTTACACTGTTAAACAGCTTCTAGACTTTTAGAAACTGTAACTGGGCTATTAAAATTCTCAGATGTCTCCACCACAGAAATAGACATTCTAATATCACAAAAAATGAGGAATTATCACTTTGTTTCATGGTATCATAACTGTATATACCAGAGATTAAAAGTTCCAAAAACACTTTCTCTTCCCTATCTGGTCTCTGGTTAGTTCTAGTTGTTTAGTTATTATTTGAGTGGTTAGTTTTCTTAAATCACCCAAACATAGTCCAAACTAATCCTGAAATTTCTTGGTGTTCCTCTGAACACATTTATCTTCTTTATGTTTTCTACTTTTGAAATATCTTCCAAAAAGCTTCACTGTAAGGTGATAAAAATCCTTATTGAAAAATACAGCCCAAAGATCAGAGAAACAAGATCAGAAACAAGATGCTAGAGTCTTGAGATCAGATCTGCAAAACAGAATCAGTGGATGATTATTATTTTACTAAAATTACGATTGCAAAGCAAATAATCAATCTTTTAAAAATATGTCCCTGTCTCATTTTTCAAAAATGATCATCTATATTACTTTAGTGTTTTCTAGTTACTGACAGAGAAGAGTTTGAAATTATGTTACTACAGAAAAGTAGGAAAAAATCGAAGTACTTGCACATGAAGACCTCACTTTGTTCTTTGACAGGGAGTCAAGCTTTTATGACAGAAAGAAAGAATAGGAATCAAAAGAATGGAGCCTCTTTCTTTAACAACTGAGTGGAGAAAATATCAGGAAACTGAACACTAAAATAGCAGGCAGGTGTGAGGAGAAGGACAATACACTTTTTAGTCATTTCGTTTAACAAATGGGTTATTTGCAGAATAGCTTCATCCTGTTACAATGCAAACATGCAAAAACCCCTGTTTAAATATGTAGTTTACATATTAACACTTCACTTGATAGAAGAGGGAAGAGAGACAACTTCAAATTTGTTAAAATAAATAAATAAATAAATAAAAACAGAAACAAAAACGAATATCAACCATACCACATCATAATCTTATTCATATCAGCTCTACATTTTCTAATCCCGGCAAATGTCTGATCAGATGTAGGAAAAGCACAGTAACATTAAAGTCTGCGTTGCTAGCCCTTCTCTTAGGACTCTTCAGAACATTTATCCTACAATCATAGAACTCACTCTTTTTTATATGTTGGATATAAACCTGCACTGGAACTCAGGAAACATGGCTTCTATTAACCCTCCTCCACCTGCTCTCTGATCATGTGTAAGTCAGTTTACTTTTGCTCTTATTGCTAACCTTTATCTATCTCATGTTTTAAGTCCTGTGCTCTCGAGATCAAAGCTGTCATTATGAATCAGGTCCCCATCTGGTGTAACACAACAGCTGCCACAGGGTTTAGTTTTAGTGGATTAGGATCTTTTTCTTGTAAACAGCTCAGTGGCAGCAGTTTGTAAGTTTAAGTGTAACTGCAAGAGAAATAAAGCCTAACATTTACTGCTTGTTCTTAGCACATCACATACATTAATTTCCATGATACATACTTTATGTCTTTTTGTGAGAACTTTGGAATGGTTGAAGAAGTTCAGCTATTCTGGATGCGAGAGGATAAGCTGTTATTTAATTTTGATTTTTGTCCTTGTATCTCACATTGCTGATGCCTCAAGACTTGGATGGGTGCCTCATCTTGTCATCAAAATTAATTCATTAATTCCTGTGTCAGAAGAACCAGTTTCAACCAGAAGAAGCAACTGATCACAAAAATGTTAAATGTAATAAGAAATAGGATGGAAAGCTTACAATTTTGACCTTGTAAGTGAATCATTCAAATAATGTTCAGAAGGATCTTCAAGTTCAGTATTACACAGCACTCACTGGGATTTTTAAAATGATTTTGAATTTAAATTTCCACCTACAAACTTTCCTATTAAGACATGATAACAATAGTAGAGAACTACTCATAAAATGAGTAATTTTATTTTCTTTATTAATGCATCATGATAGTACAATCTTATCTCTACTTTTATGTACACAGAGAAATGTATATATATACATTTATATATATGTAATATTATATAATATTTTATTATATATAATATACAAAATATATTATTTATAATATATTATAATAATTTATATTTATAATGATATATTATATAAATAATATATAATAAATAATATATTTATAATAATATATTTATAACTATATATATTGTATATTATATATTGTATGTTGTATATTATATTGTATATTATATATTTTATAATATATATTCAGACAAATAATATATGTTCTATAACACCTGAGTTTTTTAGCTTGCTAAATCCAGAAAGTCTGACATTTGTTTTGCTTATACTAGGAAGATGAACAGATAGTTGTTCGGGTATGCTAGGCAATAAATTGTTCTGGCAGTTGATTAAACAGCAGACCAAAGCCAAGACAATCAATGCATAAAGCCCTTTGTTGCCTGCACGTTCAACAATCATGAATATTACTGCTACTCTAACAAAAATAAAATACTTAGGGACAACATGTCTTGTAAGCCCTGTCTCTTATTTTCAAAGCTTTAAACATGATGTCATAGTGACACAATTCATAATGCTTAATGTTTTCTACAATGCAAATTCAAAAGAAGAATCTATCTGCAAACATGAGATTTCTTTATTGATTTCACATTCTTTTTATCCCTCACACATCATTTGTAGCTTAGCTTAGTCTCACATGCAGAAAAGAAAGGAAGATTCATCTTCAGATAAAATCACAATTAATAAATCTCATTCTATCCATCCATATTGTTTCATTTCAGAAATCCACAGGACACCTCGGCATCCTGTCATTAAAGTCACTTAAGAATCTTGTTCAAATAACCTATTTAGTTTTGTCTTTTCCTGTGTAATACAGATCACTAACAACAGGCAACATGAGACACTTATATAAATTCAGCATATGGCAAATATTTGCAACGAACTGCTTTAGAATTTCTGAAGTTGAAAAACTTCATGAATGATGTATGAATTTATGTTCTGACATGTTCTGCAGCTTTTTCTTTTGCTGTTTGTAACATCCTTTTTCATCTTTTATGATGGGACATTTACTTGTTATACATACAACATGCCCTCCTTCTCTACACCATACATAAAAAGAAATTAATTAATTACTTAATTATTTAAAGGATGAATGAGAAAGAATGGATAATAATACTGTTGGTCACACATGAACACAGATTTAACACAAGAATGAAAAAGAACAACTATTTCACAGTGGTATGCTCTTCACTTTCTTCATGTCTATCAAAACTCCTTGTTAAGTTTCCTGGGTGTAACTATTTTAAGCTCCGTCTTATAGAAGGATCTGTTTAATAATAAAGTACGTTTTGGGGAACCAAAGCTTTTGTTCACATATTAAAGATAGTGTTATTTTGTTGTGTCATGCTTGAGCATTATTTACAACTCCACAGAACTTTTCAGTCACTGAGCTTCTAGGCAGAGTTCCTTCTCCTGTATGTGTGACTCATGCTGTGTTCTAGAAGCTTTAATTCATTTATGAGGGGATTAAATATTCACAATGTTGAAGTGACTCTGTGTTATGAGAGTTAAAATCAGTGTCTACAGCTGACTAATTTATCATTTGTCCAATGTATCACTTGTGTAAATCTTCCAGGGTCAACTGTATTTTCTCTAAAAAATTGAAATCTGTAATGGCCAATGAAAGGACCATTTAAATGTTTAAATTACATGCTACAAATATATAGTAAAGTAGGTCTGTCTCTGAAAGCTGTCAGTCTGGGAAGGTTCTCATCCTCTCTCATTGTGCTTTCCTGAAAACAGTTTACTTATGAATTGCCTCTGCTGAAGACTATATAGACACTTTATTAGTACTTTTTTTTTTTTTTAATGAACTCCTAAATATATCATTATCACAACATATTATTATTATTTATAATCTTGACTACATATTTATAGTCTTGACTAGACAATCAAACATTTTTAAATCCAAAATTTTCAACTTAGTTGCAAGATCCCTGTCAGACAATTTTTCCATTTTATAACAATGGTAGCTATACTAGTGTCAGCACAACAGAGGAAGGCAGAAAAATGTGGATTGTAGAAAGGATTTAAAAACAAACAAAAAACAACAACAAAAAAAAAAACAGTGTTTTTCACACTATTTTGAACTAGATACATCGTATTCTTGATTTCACTTGGACTTGAAACACAGCAGTGTATGAATGATTAGATATTTTTTTTTCAACATTATAGTATTAAATGTTTACCCAGTTATTTTTCTTCTGCTTTCTCTATTCAAAATAAAATTATTGTGAAGGCATGATTATGATAGAGTTACAATGTGTTTATAGGTTCCCTAAAGCTCATTCAAAAGCATTACAGTTATAAAAAACAATGGTCTCTAAACTACTTAAGTCACTTAATTCACTGCTTAAATTACCTTCTATGTGACTAATACATGCTGGAAACATTAATGGGCTGTGAAGTAGAAGGAATGCTGCAGCTGTAAGTATTTTAGTGTACATTTAGAATTCTCTCTAGCATGCATATATTCTTAACATGTATATCCTCACAGAATCACAGAATCACAGAATTTCTAGGTTGGAAGAGACCTCAAGATCATTGAGTCCAACCTCTGACCTAACACTAACAGTCCCCACTAAACCATATCCCTAAGCTCTACATCTAAACATCTTTTAAAGACTTCCAGGGATGGTGACTCCACCACTTCCCTGGGCAGCCCGTTCCAAAGTCTTACAACCCTTTTGGTAAAGAAGTTCTTCCTAACATCCAACCTAAAACTCCCCTGGCGCAACTTTAGCCCATTCCCCCTCGTCCTGTCACCAGGCACGTGGGAGAACAGGCCAACCCCCACCTCACTACAGCATCCTTTAAGGTACCTATAGAGAGCAATAAGGTCACCCCTGAGCCTCCTTTTCTCCAGGCTGAACAACCCCAGCTCCCTCAGCCACTCCTCGTAGGACTTCTTCTCCAGACCCCCTCACCAGCTTTGTCGCCCTTCTCTGGTCTCGCTCAAGCACCTCGATGTCCTTCTTGTAGCGAGGGGCCCAAAACTGAACACAGTACTCGAGGTGCGGCCTCACCAGAGCCGAGTACAGGGGGACGATCACCTCCCTAGACCTGCTGGTCACACTGCTTCTTAAGCGAGGATGCTATTGGCCTTCTTGGCCACCTGAGCACACTGCTGGCTCATATTCAGCCGACTATCCACCAATACTCCCAGGTCCTTCTCTGCCAGGCAGCTTTCCAACCACTCATCTCCCAACCTGTAGCTCTGCTTCAGGTTATTGCGCCCCAGGTGCAGGACCCGGCACTTGGCCTTGTTGAACTTCATACAGTTGACCTCAGCCCATCAGTCCAGCCTATCCAGATCCTCCTGCAGAGCCTTCCTGCCCTCGAGCAGATCGACACATGGACCTTACTTGGTGTTGTCTGCGAACTTACTGAGGGTGCACTCAATGCCCTTGTCCAGATCATTGATGAAGAAATTAAAGAGGATCGGCCCCAGCACTGAGCCCTGGGGAACGCCACTAGTGACCGGCCTCCAACTGGATTTGACTCCATTCACCACAACTCTCTGGGCCCGGCTATCCAGCCAGTTTTCAACCTAACGAAGCGTACGCCAGTCCAAGCCAAGAGCAGCCAGTTTCTTGAGGAGAATGCTGTGGGAAACAGTGTCAAAAGCCTTGCTGAAGTCAAGGTGGACCACATCCACAGCCTTTCCCTCATCCACCAAGCGTGTCACTTTGTCATAGAAGGAGATCAGGTTTGTCAAGCAGGACCTGCCTTCCATAAACCCATGCTGACTGGGCCTGATCGCCTGCTTGCCCTGCACGTGCCGTGTGATGACACTCAAGATAATCTGCTCCATGAGCTTCCCTGGCACTGCAGTCAAACTGACAGGCCTGTAGTTCCCCGGGTCTACCCTCCGGCCCTTCTTGTAGATGGGCATCATGTTTGCTAGCTGCCAGTCAACTGGGACCTCCCCAGTTGAAAAAAAACAGGACAGTTGTAAAAAACAGGACTCCTCAGTTGGAAAACACAGGACACCTGACGAACACTGGACACCAGACAAATATCCCAAATATGACAC
Source organism: Anas acuta (assembly GCF_963932015.1). NCBI lineage: Eukaryota > Metazoa > Chordata > Aves > Anseriformes > Anatidae > Anas > Anas acuta. The sequence continues at coordinate 88,151,768 of NC_088979.1, forward strand.
TCGCTGTCTCATATAAAGCACTTTAAATCAACTCTTATGTGCAAGACACAGCGGGGACTGCCTGTCCAGTGTGCTTGACGCTGCTCTCATATTATTTTGTCCATGCAGATGCATCTTTCAGTTTGTACTCACAGCATATAACCATCATGAAATCTGGTGCAAGTCACATTTTCAGAGCATTTCAAATCCACATAAATACCATTTACTGATTCATCTGGTTGGCATTGTCATTTTGAATATAAGCACGTTAGAAAATTGGAGAAAAAAAAAAACATCCTCTGAACTCTTCTATTTTTGCTTATTTTGTTTCATTTGACCTTTGCCAATTTTCATCATGCAGTGAACAAGATTTGAAGATGCATGGGAGGTTTTTTCTCATAAAGAATGGGAAAGTACAGCTTAACAGTACCACTCTACACAGACTATACATTATTACATACAATATTGGCTTATTGCTCTGATGAATGACTAGGCATTTCTCTCTGGTGAATGATATGAGAGGTTAACACAGTCCCTTCATTGCCTGCTGAAGACTCCATGTGACCAAAAAGCTGGGACCTGTACAGTTTTAGAATTATTCCCTAAGGTTAAATAAACTTTCCCAGAAGAAAACAAACAAACAAACAAACAAACAAAAAGATTTTTTAAGGAAAACTGTTCATAGTGGAAAAACTCAACATTTTTTTCAAAAGCAAAGGGCAATGTTTCAGACCAGGCAACTGTTCTGATATAACACTCCTTGAATAGTGAACAGACATTAAATTGAACAGGTGTTTCTTGTGTCTATATACAAACCTGCTCTTTATTTTGGCTTCAGCACTTGACAGTCAAACAGAGAAATTAGCAATTGCAATGAGCACAAATGGAGTATTTACTCAGTCAGTGTACTGTAACAATCTAGTAGACCTCACACTTACATGAGGCAATTCTTTTTTTCATTTCAAGTGACAAGTCAATGCAACATTGCTGTCAGTAGGGAAAGATGCTGTCTTTTTCCAAAGCTGAGATTCATGGTACTGTAAAGGAAATCTTTCTGCTAGAGGTTATTTCACCATGCAGCAGACAGCATTCTGTCACGGGGAGAATGTGACACACCCTCAGTATCACCATGGGCCTCAACTGTGCCTGCCTGGGGACATTGGTTCCACTGAGTACTACTTGGTATCCTAAGAGAATGATACAACCTGGAAATGGGAAAGCTGTTAAATCACTGTCCTAAAGAAGATTTTAAGAGCGACAAGGATTCAATATAATTTCATATAAACTGTAACCTGTACAATTTGTTAATGATCTTTCTACTTTACACACTATATAGCATAGGGTAAACTATAAAAGAGTCACTGATAGCATATTAATTGTAACATCATGTACATGCCCCATTAACATTAAAATCAAACAATTCTATAAACATGCAATTTGTAGATTTAAAATACATGAAAAAGAAAAAAAGTGAAGCAAATACACTTAGATGCAAAGGAATAGAGTAATTAAAATTTCCTTAATCCTGCCACCTTGTATGACTATATTACAATGTTATCTTTAAGTAGCATAAGCACATCTTTTTCTCCCTAATCTTTGCTTCACTTAGTCAGCTCTTCTTATTTAGAACTGTCCAAGTGCAATCACTACAACTGATGTACAATTCCCAGTAAACGTGCTCTGATATCTTCTTACTTTCTGTACTCCGTATGCAGGTCCTGATTTTCCTTCTGCATATCCTGACCAAATACAAAGGATTTCATTTCCTTATAAGCTTGCATGTAGTTTTATCACTATACTGTCCTTTTTTTTTTTCACTAACCTTTAAGATTTCAAACTAGAACATTTGACTGCAGTCTCCCAGAGACATGTTTAATTTTTTTCTGTCCCTGTACTGAAAACCTGAGCTAAACAATTTATGAAGAACTGGTTGTTTTTTACTGAAGTGGTAACTGAAATTTTCTGTTTTCAGATTAACCCCTCTCAAATTTACCTTGACTAAATGAAAGTGTCCATTAAATGATATGCACATGGAATTAGCAGCTGACAATCTTAGCTCACTTCATGTGTAACTTACATAAACTTAATTTTTGCATTCCAGCTGCTTGAATGTAGTTAGTATGTAGTAGCCCTACATTCAAGTTAAGTCTTTAACAAGAACATTACCAGAAACACTCAAATTATACTTTAAACACTTCAGTGATGATAGAAGGGAAGAATATATTCATATTGTTGAACTGTCCATCAGCTTAAAACACAAGAATTTGCAACTGCAAATTCAGGTCTTATTGGAGTTATGAGCCAATTTGCAGTGACCAAGAAGTCAGAATCTCAGTCAAAACTCAGACATTTTGGTGGGGACCAGTTCTCTATTGAAAAGTACTATTTTCCTCACTTTATTGATAGCATTACCCTTTGTTTACTGGGGTAACATTGTGAGATTCAGGTGCCTTGAAGTATTAAAGGTACAGAACAATGACTACAGTAATTAAAGCCTTTGGTAGGGGGAGCAGTATGAGCTTAAATGAACATTTTCATGATAGTGGTACTGAAAAAACTAATGCCAGCCAGTCCTAGAGTAACTGTGAAGCCAGGCCTTGAAGTTAGTAAACCTATTATCACCTGTGTATATATGTATATATATGTATGTATATATATGTATGTATCTTCAAATAATATACATATATATATATATATATATGCATACATAAATCTATGCATGAAGAGAATGGTTCGAGTCATTTAGGTAGCAAAAATGCAGAAGCACCTTTGACAGTCTGTTCCCCTCCCCAACCTCCCTGCTTGAGCAAAGCATCTGTCCTAAGCAGATAACCATCAGTGGCAGTCATGATGGATGCATCCTGGACTCTTCAGAGATAGAAAACAAATAGCTAATTTGAGCAGACAAGAAAAAGACTTTTTTTTTTTTTTTTTCCTTTTCTGGAGTTATAGTCATGCTTGGGCATTGTATGTATAATATCGGCATATTACATATTAATTCTACTAATTTCATACCTAAAACCCCAAGCTGACTGGTCTTGGCCTGAGGCTAGATGTCACACGTTGGAAGGAAGTCCTTTCAATCGTCATAAAACTTCACAAAACATGTTAGTGTTTAACTGAATACCGAGGAAGAACTACATCTAGGCCCAAACACTGAACTGAGCTGTTCACAATTATCTGCACTAAATATAACGTCCAGACCATGTAGATAGAAATTTCAGAAAAACAAACAAACAAATAATAAAACAGCAAACAACCCTCCCCCAACAAAAGCATGTCATGAAAATGACCTTGAAGACTGAGAAGCTCCCTGACATTGAAGACAGGGAAGGAAGGACGGAAAGATGGAAGGAAGGAAGGAAGGAAGGAAGGAAGGAAGGAAGGAAGGAAGGAAGGAAGGAAGGAAGGAAGGAAGGAAGGAAGGAAGGAAGGAAAGAAGGAAGGAAGGAAGGAAGGAAGGAAGGAAGGAAGGAAGAAAGGAAGGAAGAAAGGAAGGAAGGAAAGATTCTCATACAAGTTTTTTTTTTTTGTCTAGGAGCTAGACAAAAAAGTAAAATCATTTACTGGACTTTCAGGAAAAAAAAAAAAAAAAGAAAAAAGAAAGAAAAAAAAGCGTTAGGAACACTGGAAAACAAATGAAAAGCTAATTTTTATTTCTCTACTGTCTACGCTGACTATGAAAAAAATTCCAAATGTGCATCTGGTCTGCATCTAAATTTACTGGAAATATTTCTCTTCAGATAAGAAATTAAAAAAAAAAAAAAAAAGAACTTTTTATTTTTTATCACCATCTACATTACTTATCAAATTTCCATAAACACAACAAGAACTCCTTGATAAAAAATAAAGCCCCAGAATGAAGACTTGCAACAAAGATGCATTTTCCTTTACTTCCTGTACCAGAAAAAGAGGAATCACTGGATTTGTTGTGATTTTAACAAGACAGAGAAGAAGAACAAAGAGAAGAGAAAGGGAAATAGGGTCAGAGATCTCCACCTTTCTGATCTTGTGTATGCTGGGTTCCACACCACACCTTCTTCATTCCTCACATCATTGGGTGCCCTATCTCTGAATATCTCTGAAGGTAGAGAGAAGCAAGGATCAGAATAATGACCATGAAAGAACTTCTGAATGCTTCTAGGATGGGTTTTGGTTTTGGGGGAATAGTCTAATTCTAATTGTAGGAAACAATTAGACTAGGTCAGATGAATAGAGGTTCTTCAGTACCTCTACTTTATTTGTAGCCTTCTGGGTTATGGCACTGCCCTAGTCAGTGGCCTAGTTGGTGCCCTTTTCACATTCACCATTTCTGAAATAAGTCTTGCATGTCCTCACCATAAATAACTATTTGACTTTTCCTGGAGTCTGACTAAAGAATCTCAATTATTTTCTAGAGGAACATTTGTAACATTTACTTGTGCAGAAATCTTGGAAATGATAACATAATTACTTAAGAAAAGTCTTGTTTGTTGAACTCATGTCTTTTAAGTCAGTTTGATGAATTTTAGGAGCTTCAACAACTATTTCAGATTTTCATTTCAGAATGATTAAGTTTATAAATTCATTCAATCACTTTGCATTCTTACATTATAAAGTCTAATATTTTTAAATGTCATCCTGATGACATAGCACTAAACAGAAAGATATATCCTTTAACTTTCACAGTATATGAATATATAAAGTCAATTTAATTACAAATTCAGTTTAAGACATTTCAGTTTTGTGATTCACTTCATATAATGGCATGCTATGTTTAAACTACAGTAACTGTCAGTCTAGCTGATGGAATCCAGCAAATGATTCATCTGAAAAGCGACAACAAAACAATAACAACAACAAAATGCAAAACAACAAATACAAACAAACTAAACAATACCCAAACCAATTCATTTACTTAACAGTGGGCATTTGAGACACCCAAACATACCCCATCTAGCCTCCTCAAGCTCCAGGGCCATTTATATCATATTTTTGCAAATGTCTTGGAGATGTTCTTAGTGCCTCGAAAATAGTATTAGACACTTATTCCTGTGTAACTAAATCAAGTCTTAGCTACCTATTTTAAGGTGATCTAAACCGAGCAGAATAGGAATGACAGCAGATAGAATGTAGATATTTAGCATATAGATTTTTAAACTTTGATATCTACAGGCTGTTTATAGACACAGAGGTAAATACTTGCATGACAGATCAAAATACATTCTGAAATCAGATATTAAGAGTAAATTTAAATGATCAATTAAAAGGTAAGAGGGTGATATTATTACTAACTATATAAGTTGGTTGCTCTGAATTCTGTTATAGGAAGCAAGAAAAAAAATCTATAAACAATCTTTGGAAACAAAATAGTTTTGAAAATATTTACAACTCATTTTAGTTATTTGTATTCCATTTTCTCTAGTGCCTGGAGAAACATAATTTACTACTGACTTAAGTACCTAGTAAATTGAATTAATTGTATCTGTATTTTCTTTCCTCCACTTTTGCTAAAACAGCCACTTCCTCCATGATGTTATATATCTTTCAGTCCTTTTCCAAGATGGATAAAATTTGTTACTAGCAAAGTGTAAAATGGACTAGATGGTGTCTACAGTCTGAGAAAGAATAATGCATATTAATGCATCCTTATTACATGTAAGGATTTTTTCATCTTAAATTGCAGGTGCAAAAACAAACCTTAGTTAGATTTTATTATTATACTGACATGAGCTTTGAAGGTTTTTTGTTTGTTTGTTTGTTTGTTTGTTTGTTTTGATTGGAAGTATTGTGACAAGAAGACCCATAGCAATCAAAGGCAAGTTGATTGTTTCTAACAAGCATCAACTCCAAGAAAAACTCCTATCTTGTTCATTTCTAGGAACTAGCAACTGTCTTTTCCATTTGTACAGGACATTTGATGTAAGCTCCAACAATACATCCTCTATATATTCCTACAGTTGGACTGAAAGCTATTTCTGCTCACCAAGGTATCCTTATAGTTTTAGTGAAAAATGTCATGGGTGGCTGGCTAATCTACTAAGCATACACTGGAAAAGGATCACACCTTGATCACCATAAATTACAGATTCCTTGTCATGGTTACTGAACACTTTTGTGGAAGGAAAGCACTTTGAAAATAGTTCAGACAAGCTTATAAATTGAGTGTAATAATGAATCACAGAACCACAGAATTGTAGGGATTGGAAGGGACCTCAAGAGACCATCGGGTCCAACCCCCCTGCCAAAGCAGGTTCCTTAGAGCACATTGCCCAGGTAGGCATCCAGATGGGCCTTGAATATCTCCAGAGAAGGAGACCCCACAGCCTCCCTGGACAGCCTGTGCCAGTGCTCCGTCACCCTCACCGTGACAAAGTTCTTTCTCATGTTGGTGCAGAAGACAGTCAATTTCCCTGTTCTACACAAACCCAATAAAAGCAAAGGAGGAGACCTAGGAAAGCGCATCTCCCTTGAGCAATAGATGTTCTGAACTTACACACCACTCTGAGTTCTTGACTTTTTAACGAAGACCTGTTATGATTGTTCAAACATTAAAATAACTCACACAATTGTAGATATCTCCTTTTTTTTTTTTTTTTTTTTTTTTTTCCCTGTTATTCCTTTTTCATTGCCCCAAGTTTCTTGCTATATTGCTGTGAGTGTTTATTTGCTAAAACAAAACTACTTTTGTGTGTATGTGAGTACTAGTGCTCTAAACCTCTAAACCAGTACCTCTGGGCTTCACTCAAAAGCATTACAATACATTTAAATCATGAAAACATGCAAATCTGCATTACAAACTACTTTGGAGTAATTTTTAATCTGTTTGTAGTATTCTTTTTCCATTAATTACTTTACCACTGTGATACTTACTTAAAGGAATTAAGAGAATAGTAGGCACTTCTGAGTTACTTCTGTGCTAGTATATTTGGTCTTCATAGAAGAAAGCTTATTTCTCACATCCATTGTCAGTTTTCCTTGTTACTGACACAATTAATGTAACCAGGGAACCCATGCAGAATATTTGTTTTAGAAAAAATCATGGTTTTGAACTTTTAAGAGGAATTGTAATTATGTTAATATCTTAATTTCATATATTTACTCTTTTCTGTTCTTAATTTTTACTCAGATTTAACATCCGATTGTTATCTGAACATTTATTGTTTCCTGAAGGAAAGTCAGTTTATATTTTACGGCCAGTGTCTATCTTAAGATAATCATTGGTTTAAAGAAAAATGTCTAAAGGAAAAAATATATATATATATTTATAAGCACATATAGGCAGGGAAAACACCCTTCCTACAATGTCAGATTTTATAAATGGTTGATAAAATGAAATTATAAATTCTTATCCATAAACATGTTTTACATTTCTCAAGATGATGAAGAATAGTAGTTGCAAAAAGCTTGAGTTCTACTCAATGATCCTTGTGGGTCCCTTCCACCTATGACCACCCTTCTATGATATCAGAAAATACAACTGATATGAAGAGATATTTAACATACAGCTAAACAGCAAAGATTAAGGTTCATCCTAAAAATTGAGTTAGAAACACTGTTATGTTTGAAGCCTCTACATTTACATATGAAAGACCATAGCAATGGTAATGAAGCTAAATACAAATTTTGCCAATAATCTGATTTTGTTTTAGCATTGTCTTTTCTTTCTCTTATTCAGAAGTAAAACTAGAAAAATCTATATGCTTTACTGTATTTCAATCTTTCCTTCTTCCTCTAAAATGATAGATTGTACAGGAATAATAGATATAGTTAAAGATTCTCAGGCAGATGCTTTTTTTTTTTTTTAATTATTATTATTATTTTTTATTCCCATAGTTGTGGTTATTCCCAGTTTGAACCCAGCAGTCAGATATTAATTTTAAACTTCAAAAATCAATAACATTGAATGAACTGCAGACAGTGTTTTTTATGGCTGATAAATAGATAATACATATATCTTAAGTTTGTTAAAAGATGTAGAAGTTATTTCAGAAAAATTAACAGACATCTGTAATGCAATTTATAATACGTTAGTTTAACTTCTCTTGCTACTTATTTTTGTCTGGATCTTAAGCTTGGTTTCTAGCCCCTCTCGTGTGTCTGAACAGGATTTGTTTATGTGTATGTGTTCTTCACTAATTATCTCAGCTGACCAAACTAATTAATGTCTGTAAACATCCAAACACATAAGCTGTTACACATATTCAACTGCAGAAAAGTAAATAGAATACTACAGCCATCATTATTAAGGACAAATAGAAGACAAAGATGTTTATCTCTATGCCTAAAGTGAGCATTTCTTCTGCAATTGCAAAAGCAACCTTACTCTACAATGTGATTTTTAAAGCAACAAAGTCACTACTAAGATCATATTTAATTTGAAAAGATATCTGAATTCCTACATATACTGTACAAGGTGATAAATATGATTTCTAAGCACTATTTAACTGACATAGTAATACAAAACTCCGGTTGAATAAATCATGAAAAAATATTTCATCTTTTGCAATCAAACCCATTGTAGCACCTTAATAAATCCCAATCCAGCCTTCTTCTTGGGCCCCATTGACCTGAGGTATTACGTCTAGGCTATGATTGGAGATACTATAATAAAAGTTTCCAGGAAGGGAGAAAAAAGATTAAAATGGTAGGAAAATACCAGTTTGACAGGAATTACAATATTTTGCAACTATTTTGCAACACTAAAGGAGGTAAAGTTTGACAGAAATTGGTACATACTGACTGCAATACCAATTATGTATACGTGTATATACATATGTAAATAATTTCTCAGAGTTTGTGTTGAATATATACATTAACTCTTTGTGTGGCTCATCTAATTTAAGTTACTTCCCGTATAAAGTAAACAACAAGCAACTGTGCGATGTCACAACCACAATATTTTGTAAATCCCACTTCCTTAAAAGTACAGAACATACAAGTTACAGCACAACAGTAAAGTACTGTACCTGAAACAAAACATGCTATTTTATTTCTTTGAAGCACCATATAAGCCCATATATTTTCTATCAGTTAGCCTTGTCCTTGTATCGATAGCTGAAATCTGAAAGCTATTTCTGTTTGTCTTCACTTCTCCAGCTATGGTTGTGCAGGAGTTCCTTGATAATAAGACTTCATGTTCTGAATTTCCTTATGGCAGCCAGCTTCCCGTAGGAAGAAAAGCAGGGATAAGTAAATAAAAGTGAGAGTATTGCGAACAGTGGTTAATAAGGATGAAGGTTCTTTCTTTGCTTCTGAAGTAAAAAGAGACAGCCTTCACTACTCTCCTTTGGCTAATTTTACTAGAAATGTGAACTCTTCTACTCAATGAAACCCCATGTTTCAACTGCAATATATTCATTGTAGAAACTTGTTTGGTCCACAAGCTAGCCTTTTAATATTGTTCATTTATACATATGTATACATAAATGTGTATATATATATATATATATTATATATATATATATATATATATAGTATGCCAGCATTTTAATTTCTACCCTTCCTGTGCAATGGATACATTTCCCTTCCTTACTGTTGTCACAGGTATCAAAGGCACAGAACTGTGAAGAAAGGAGTTTGTGAACAACAAAATATCTAGTACAGTATTGTCCCACCCCTTCAAGAAAGTCTGAAATGTTCAGGAGAACAGTTCTCCTTTTACCCATTTGCCCTTTACTGTCTGCCATTAAATGTACATGTACATCTCTTGTCCCTGCTCTCCTACGCAAGCTGTTGCAAGCACCACACTGAACATTGGTTTGTTACTGGGTACATACCTTAACTGAGCTTCTCAATTGAGTCTTAAAAACTAGAATACATCATAACATCATTCTGAAGGTGTTTAAAGCCCTCTTCATGAAAATTATATAAATCTTCCGATCTGTAAGAAAAATCATTTAATTTCATATCTGCAATCTTCATCATGATCCCTGAAAGAAGTATAGTTCGTGTTCACTAATCCTTCTCCAATTTTTTTAATATGTTTTATGAGTATTAAAGTATAAAGTGGAAGCAGAGTTTAGTATTCTGCTTTCAGTGATGAGAGCAGAAGGCAGGTATTGATGTGAGAGTTTTTGCTATATTTCTATATATTTCTATATTTCTATATGTATTTCTATATATATATTTCTATATATATTTCTATATTTCTATAGCAATAACTTTGGAAGTATAGATAAAGTGCATATTTTTTTACTAGATGGCATCAACCCAGCCTCTTAAGGTAAGAGGAAGGGAAAAAAAAATGGAAGAAAAAGAAACCGCTATACTACTGAGGAATTCAGTTTGTTTATTCCCAACTAAAATATTAAATACATAGTTATCACAGGAACATAAAGTATTCAGTTTTAAAGTTGATTCTAAACTAGCATTCCAAACTGGCATTCCAAACTATTTGAAGGTAACCTTTAACTGTAAGCATAAAAAACAAAGGAATACATTTCTTTCATTCTGAGATAAGGATTGTATTTTCTACCAATAACCACCTTGATCAAAAAATTGAAAGGCTCTGTTAAACAAATCTATATCTGAAACATTAATATATAACAACAAACACAGACTTCTGGGTACCACTGTTCAACAAGCACCTGCTTATTCTAGTGGATCTCAAGCTGAGAAGCTTTGTAACTTTTCATAATATGCAAGATCACAAGCTAATTATTATTATTATTTTTAATCCAAACTCACTCTACACATATGAGCACAGACAGCTGGAAATTACGTACATGTATGTGCTACAAAAGCAGTATGTATCTTAAAGAAGATTAGAAAAAGCCCTTACATACCCCCAGACTGAAAAGAAGTATGTTTACAAAAAGCATGAATACAAGTTGGCATGATAAACAAATGTTAAACAATGACTGATTATCATAATGAACCATCTATCTGTAATTGCTAGAAAGCCCTACATGAGATATTACGATTTTATTGTCTAAATGAGTATTAATTATGGTATGTCAAATTGCACGATGGAATAACTGAATCATAAAATATACTGAGTTGGAAGGGAGCCACAAAGATCATCAAGTTCAACTCCTGGGTCCCCAAAGGACCACTCAAAAATCAAACTATGTCTGGGAACATTGTCCAAGAAATTCTTGAGCTCAGGCAGGCTCAGTGCCATGACCACTTCCCCAGGGAGCCTGTTCCAGTGCCCAGCCTCCCTCTCAGAGAAGAATATTTTCCTAACATCCAGACTGAACATGATGCATCTTTATGCTGCTCCTTTGAGTCCTGTTGCTGTCACCAGAGAGAAGGAATCAGCGTCTGCCCCTCCTCTTCCCTCATGAGGAAGCTGTAGGCTGCCATGAGGTCTCCCAGCAGCCTCTCCTCCAGGCTGAACAAATCAAGTGACTTCAGCCACTCCTCATAAATCTTTCCCTCTAGATCTATCTCCATCTTTGTAGCCCTCCTTTGGATGCTCTCTAATGGTTTTCTCCTTTTTGTATTGTGGTGCCCCAAACAGCACACAGTACTTAAGATGAGGCAGAACCAGTACAGGGCAGTGCAGGACAATCACTTCCCTTGACTGCCTAGCAATGCCGTGCTTGATTCACCTAAGGATGCAGTTGGCCTTCCTGGCTGCCAAGGCACACCATTGACTCATATTCAACCTGCTGTTGACCAAAAACCCCAGGTCCCTTTCTGCAGGGCTGCTTTCCAGCTTCTGGTCTCCCAGTCTGTACATATTGCCAGGGTTGCCCTGTCCCAGGTGCAGAATCTGCCACTTGCTCTTGTTAAACTTCATATCGTTCGTGATTGCCTGGCTCTCTAATTTGTCAAGATCCCTCTGCAAGGCTTCTCTATCCTTTACAGAGTCAATAGTCCTCCCAGTTTAGTGTCATCTGCACTGAAACAGCTAAACACTAAAACATTCTAAACACTTTCTCGTACTATATCCAAGTAATTTATGAAAATGTTGGAGAGAACTGGCCCTAATACGGAGCCATGAGAAACCCTACTAGTGACTAGCCACCAGACTGATGTAACCCCATTTACTATATACCTTTGAGTCCAAACCGTCAACAATTGTTCACCCATTGTACTTTTTTTTTTTTTTTTTAATCTAGCTGAACGTTTTGTCCCAAAGGATACTGTGAAAACCAGTATCAAAAGCTTTACTGAAATTCAAGAACATCATTTCATTATTTCATCAATTCATTACATCAGTTGGCTTCCCTCGGTCAACTAGTCAGAAGAGGAAATTACATTTTTTAAGCAGGACCTTCCCCTTCTGAACCTGTGTTCTCTGTGATCAATGACCACATTGTCCTTCATTTTTTTTTCAATAACTCCCATAATAATCTTCTCCATAATTTTACCAGGCATTGAAGTGAGACTGACAGGCCTGTAATTACCAATAGAGTGTTGCCATTTTCATGGCTACTGTTACACACTCATCTGAAAACATATTAATCTAAACACATATAAATGTTCTCCTTTAAGTAAGTAACATAGTGTGTAATATTTTGTGATTTTCTTATAAAGAAAGCCATCACCTTCAGAAGAAAAAACATGAAGAAGAAACATTCTGAAAATACTATTGAATAAATGATGTGATCCAAAATGTCTCACAGGCTATATAAGGGGCTCAAAGAACAAATGTTAAAAAAAAAAAAATCTAGTAAAAACAAATCCTTCACCACACACAACCCTGACAGCATTCCTTCCCTGCATCCCTTCAAATATAAAACTGTAGTAGACACTAAATTTCGCAGGACTCTTCAGGTTCTGCTAAGATATTTTCTTATTTTCCTTGCAACATCAGAATAGTTTCATCATGCATTCTCTTGTCTAGTATCTCAGCTGCCTTACTCTTTTTCTTGTGTGTGAGTAACAACATCATTTTTACAGATATGTGCAGAGAAAAGAACAGTGCTTCATCTGTTTGCCTACGAACAATAACCAAATGTTTCAAACCTTTGAACAATTAGCAGTGATTCTTCCCTGTACCTCTTAGGTACAAATTCTAATTTGCATAATTCCACATCAAATGAAAATCTAGCATAAATCCGTGAGACAAAAACAAATTGCCTAGATGATTTTTTGAATGCAAAGACCTGGAAACAATACCTTACAGCAAAGTATTTTGAAAATTCAAAAAGTAACACAACACTTGCTGGAGCAGGAATATGAATCTCGCCCCAGTTATGGTCATAAGACTTGATGCATCAGAAGGTTAAATACCTTTGAAAGATATCTGACATGGAGCTTATATTATCAGGTTAAATAAACTGTGATTATAAAGGATATGCGCCCATAAAACTTCTGAAACTTCACCATAATGATACTCTGTTTTCCTTGATGCAACTACTTTATATCAAATGACAACGACTTTTTACAGGAAAAAATGTACAAAAATCATTTAAAAAGAAATTCAAACGTGAAAAGGGAACATTTAACTCTAGGAGAGTGATTGTTGGAGTTAAACCAGAATCAAACCCAACAACACAGGACCCAACATCCAGTCCCACCCACCTTATAAATTTTGATGCTGCCATATATAACCTAAAGTTAAAAAATACACATATTCAAGACATTCAGCAACAATTTCTAATTAACACAAAACAAAACTTCAGGGAAAGGAATAGGAAGAAGAGAAGAAAAAGGAACAAACAAAAAATATTTTTCTTTGCATAGAAGTCTCACTATTACAAGCCATGCTTGGTATCTGTGTCATTAAAATGCAGTATATTAAAATCCAGTACCTTATCACACATGCATAGAGTCCGCTGTCTTGTACCACTGTTGGTCGGAACCAAATGGAGTCTTCTTCTTTGCTCATTCTAGTTCCATCAAAAGCTATAGGTTCCTCAAAATCTCCTGGTCCAGAGCTTTTGTACCACATCAAACTGAGTCCAGCACTTTGTGCTAGGGAGTAATTAGCTCTAATATATCCATAAAAAAGTGCACATTTTATACGAACAGGTTCTCCCACTAGAACTTGATATTTCTTGTAATCCACAGACCAGTCAGTGCATCCATCAACTAAAAGAGAGAAGAAAATTAAAAGATATTACCAGAGAGCTCAGTTTATATTGCAAGCTTTATTAGAGCGTACTGCATTTATGCAGAGCATACTGCATTTGAGACAAAGTCCATTGAGTGAATAGCAGTAATCTTCTGATCCCTGAAAAATTAACTGTATTTTCACACCATTTATTTCTTGGACTTTTCTATGCAGAACAAAGTTAATAAGACAATTTGCATTAAATGCTGATAATTTCTGATAACTGAGCCATTGTTCTTTTTGTTTTGTGGAACTCCAGCATGAGCAGTTAGAAAATACTGAAATTAAACTGATGCAACACGGAAGCCATGTGGGACACAGGGTGTCATAATCACTGAATTGCATTAATCAAATAATTTCAGGATAACAATGCAAAATAAATAAGCATTACTCAAGAGATGTTAGGACAAGGAACTGCGGACTGAATCAAAAACTATGAAAGTTGGATTTGAAGGAGTAAAAGCTGTCTTAAAAACAGAAACAAGAGAAAATGTGCAAAAAGAGCGTGCCAGGCTCTTAATTCAATTTTCTGATTTTCTAGAAGTTCACTGCAGATTTCTTAAAATGATTCATGTTTTTATTTTTTCCTGTCCTGATTAGAAATAGTTTTATAATAATTTTCATATTATTCACCTGTTGAATAATGTCAGACAATATCAATACTGTTCCAAAACAACTGTTCCTCAGAAGGCAATATCAGAATCCTTTTGCTTTCAAAAGAACAATCCCTCCCCCCCCCCCAAAAAAAAAGCAAAAAAAAAGCCCCACAAGATTTTTAATAAAAAATACCAAAACAACTAAAGGAGAATATAAACTTAATTACTACAATGCTTTCCTTAATGACAGTTTATGGATTTCATTTGGTTTGTTGGTTGGTTACTTGGTTTTGATTTGTTTCTTTGTCTTTTAAGGTGTTAAGTGAGGAAAGTGTGCTGCTGCCTGGCTGCAGGGGCCTGCCTGGTGCACACTGACTCTACCCAGACTGGGGGATGTGGCAGCTGTTTCCAATTGGAAGGTCCAACTTGTACCAAAGCTAAGGACATAGCTAAGGACATGGCCTAGAGACGCACTGACACAGATAGAGACGCACAGACACACTGACACAACTGGTCACACAGGCTGCCTCAGCCAAGGCCTGCTTCCTGCAGAACTTACGCACAGGACACAGCTAGCTGAGACTCCTCTCCAGCTGGTAGAGGTCAAAGTCTACTAGCGAAGGCACATACCCGGGACTCGCTCTAGGTACACAAGCACACACACATTCACACAGATTCTTACAGTACTGGCACAGCCACCTAGCACCCCTCTCCAGATCCGGAGCCCCATACCCACTTCAAGGTCGCCTACTCACTGGCTGGTCCAGCTTGAAGTTTGCTGCACAAACACAGCACTTGCACCCTTGCGCACACCACATTCACAGGTCTCCCTAAGCATACTAGCATGGACTCCCTGCCCACCTGATACCCTAGTCCAGACCCAAGGCCCTCACTACTCCCCATCTGGTCCAGCTTAAAGTTTGCTAGTGAATACCTTCCCCCCTTCCCTTCCCGCCCCTCCCCCCCACCTCCTCCTCCCACAGAGCAGATTGGCAAGATACAGGCATGTGCCCCCTCCAACAGTGGCACAAGGCTGTGACCCCCAGCCCTGTTGTCCAGCTGACAACATGGGGCTCACACTTGCCTCACCCATTCTGATCCACACAAGTAGCTGGTTTGGGGAAAGACATTGTTCCCACCCAATGTCTGGGAGCAGAAGACTCTAATTGCTCTAGCAGCTGATGCTGGGACCCCCCTCTCTCCAGTAGCTGGCATCACAGGCCAGGGGCGTCCAAATCCCTGGTGTCTGACTCTAGTAGTTGGCAGCAATTCCACTTACATACAGAGAGGCCTCAACAGCAGCTGGCACTTAATCATTGCAATGCTCATGTGCATGGGAGAGAGACTGTGAATATGCAGAGAGAGTTAAGAAAACATTTAATGAGATAAATAAGATAGGACAGACTGGTGATCGGGCACAAAGCTTGGCCATACAACAGCACGTACTGGCCCCAGTTTACACATTGGTCTTTTTCTAGCCATCCCTGCTCTTTGTTCTTCCTGTTCCTATTTCCCCTTGCACACTACCAATGGATTTGAAGAGCTCTGCAGTTTCTACACCTTCCCAGTCTGGATGCTGGAGTTGACAATCTTACCAGATGCAAGGTTCATCCTTCCTGGAGGTAGTGCCTGTAGCATTTTAGCCCACCAATTAGTGTGACTGGGCGGTTTGTTTCTTGTGATTGTCTCCCCATTTAGAAATCCTGTCAGTCCAGCTTCAATAAACATTCCTACATTCTCACATGCCCTTATCAATTAGTTTGACTGACCAGACTTGGTTTCCATCACTTCTTCCTTTTCTTATTATCCCTTGTTGCATTGGATAAACATCCTTGCCAAATACTGTTAAAGGAGCAGACACTCTACTTCCATATACCCTCACAGAAAGAATTTCAACAATGAAAATTCACAATTAGGTTCATTCATTTAAAACTTTGTTGTTAAGCACTGCCTAGCTAACTAGGCCCTCACACCAGACACTATACAGCAATCAGTACATACAAAGGTCAATTTATTTCACCTTAAAATGCATACCTATGACTCATGTAAGTATTTGGCCTTTGCATTTGCCACTTCACAGTGCTAAGAGCTTGCAGAGCAAACATAGAAAATCGAAAAAAAAAAAAAAAAAGTCAGTCTGTGCAGTGAACAGAATTCTCATAGTGAAATATATGCCTTTGGACTGTCTCCTCCTATGTTTACTTTTAAGGACAGGAAAAGACATTATGTCCCTGTTTTCATATTCCTACTCAACAGTCCCTAAAAATTAGTAAACTTGACAAGGCTCTAAAAAGATGGAGATGAATGTTTACAGCAAGTGAAGTGAATGGATACAAAACTGCAGTATGGCTTTCCATAGGACTTAAGAATCTAACTTCCATTTATTTCCAAATTCATTTACGTCCTTGATCATTTCATATTTTACCTTTCTAAAAGAGCATTCTCTCTCTGATCTGATTCTATTTCTCTCTGCTTCTAAATCACAATGCCAAAAATGAATTAATATACACCTCTAAGCAGCATTAATTCCATTATGCAAGTTAACAGCTAATAGCTTCTTCATCATACTTGATTATCAAATTGTAATATTGCCTTTCACTGTCTAATTAAGTTACTACACTTTCATTTATATTAGTCTTTTTTTTTTCTTTTTTTTTTTTTCCTCCCCTCTCAGGATGTTTGGCTCTTTAATGGCTCTCTATTCTTTGAACTTGAGGAATCCATGAATCCTACAATAATACACCAACTCGGTTTCCAGACTTTCTATTTAATGAAGAATAAACTACGCAGAGCAGATTTTCAACAATTTTAAACTTTTTTTTCAGCACGCTATTCCCGTACCAAGGATCACATGAAGTCCATTTTATTAGGCTCAGGCATAGGGCCTAGAAGGCATTCTATAGTCATGAACAAACAGACAAAATATCCAAAGTTTTGCTTGAACTAACATTTTCAAAGTTTCATTCTTGAGTTTTAAGGAGAATATTAAAAATAAACTAAGTATGTAGGAATTGCACTTACATTAATTCTCTGTGACATATCTATATGATATATATATTTGGATGACATTTCTGTGGAAAGAAAATGTAAATCAAAATCTCCTAAACGTATAGAATTGTCTAATTTTTAACCTTAATATTTCA
Source organism: Anas acuta (assembly GCF_963932015.1). Lineage (NCBI taxonomy): Eukaryota > Metazoa > Chordata > Aves > Anseriformes > Anatidae > Anas > Anas acuta. Next base: position 88,169,476 of record NC_088979.1, read on the forward strand.
TATCACAAAGTAAAACAAACATTAGATTTTAATGTAACTATCTACCAAACTACTTAGTAGTTTGTTGGCAATAACCATATCAGTATGTCTCACCAGATGGATTAAGAGATCAGCAAGTTACACAAATATGAATATTAGTGTGCTCATAAGATTATGGATTTGTATTTTATATATATATATATATATATTTTAACTTGAGCTTTAGTAAAAGTTCTAATTTGGTTTGCTTGCTTGCTTGTTTTGTAAAATTTAAATATCTGTGACGTCATTTTTAGATACACAAAAACAGACAAGTAGCAGGTCATGATGTGACATTGGGCTTATGTGGTGAACTTTTGGTAGCAGGGGGCAGGGGCTACAGGGGTGGCCTCTGGAAGGATAACCCAGGAGCTTCCCCACTTCAAACAGAATCAGTTCCATCCAGCTTCAAAAGGCACCTGCTGCTGGCCAAAGCTAAGCCCTTCAGTAATGCTGGCAGTGTCTCTGTGAGAACATACTTTAAAAATGGTGAAAAACACTGCACAATATCTGTGAGAGAGAAAATTTGAGAGGAACAATGATGCAGCCCTCCAGGTCAGTGCAGAAGGAGGACAGGAGGTGCTCTAGGCATAGAGCAGCAGCTCCCCTGAAGGCCATGGAGAGGCCCCTGGTGGAGCAGGCTGTCCCCCTGCAGCCCACGGGTCCCACATGGAGCAGATCTCCATGCTGCAGCCCGTGGAGGAGCCCCAGTGGAGCAGATGGATGTGGCCTGGAGGAGGCTGCAGCCCATGGAGCAGGCCCCAGGCTAGAGCTGCAGCCTGTGGAGAGGATCCCATGCAGGAGCAGTTTTTGAATAACCACAGTCCACAAGAAGGAACTAAGAAGGAACTAAGCTGGACCTGTTCTTGAAAAACTGTAGCCCAATTGCAGCAGGCCATGGGAGGGACCCCACACTGGAGCAAGGGAAGAAAATGAGGAATTAGGGGCATAAATGAAAAGTTATGAACCCCTATTACCTACTATGCCACTTGGGGAGGGGTAGGATGAGGAGGTAGTGGAAGAGTTGGGAAAAAAAGAATGTAGTTAAGCCTTAGAAGAAGGGAGAGGTGTTTTTGTCTTTTTTTTTTTTTTTTTTTTTTTCTTACTATCCTACTTAATTTTTTAATTGGCAATAAATTAAATTAATCTTCCCCTAGTTGAGTCTGCTTTGTCTATGACAATAACTGGTGAGTGATCTTCTTGCTTTTATCTCAACCAATGCATTGTTTTCATCCTATTTTCTAACCCTGTCTTGTTAAGGAGAAATAAGGGAGCAGTACAGTAGGCACCTGGCAGCCAGCCAAGGTTAACTGACCACAAACAACTACAAAAGAGAAACCCATAATTTAAAACATTAAAAAATGTCTGAGATTTTTAATTATCCAAGATAAAATGAGGCAATCCATGTCCTTTTCAGAAAAATGGCTTTGATCACATTCAGAGATCTTAACAAAATATTTGTACTCTTTTCAGCATGGTCTTTCAAATGGAGTGAACATGACAGCACTTCGCTTCATACTTACATAAATATCATACCATGTTAAACTCTGCTTACACTGATGTTCAAATCACAACTGTATTAATCTTATCACAGCTGGAAGCTTTAATACCTTAAAATTCTTAGAGGAAATACCTCACGCTACTTCACAGACAATGTAACTTCATCTATTCTCCTAGGTGTTAATGCAATTTGGAAAGCTATAAGAGAAGCTCATAATTCTCATCATAAGACATAGACACCATTCTGTGATAATGGTGATGTTTTAGGAGGTAAATGTCTATCTGTGCTTGAAATGTTCCTATCCCACTGCAACAGAGGAGTATAAAGAGTCTTAAAAACACATAGTCTAGTCATAGTCTTCAAAATGAGATTACTGTGAATACTACAACAGATGATAGCATGCATGCACTGTAACTGGCACTTCCTACGTACACTCTGCATGTGGTGCATAGAGTACATATGCATTTTTCAGTCTAGGAAAACTTGGATGTATGAGGAACCTGAAATCCTAAAATCCTGAAATCCTGATATCCTGATTTCCAACTCCTTGAAGCATGCAATTTTGAAAGATTAATTATATTCAAGATGCCTTTTACGTTCAGAGAAATCTTTAGATTTTTCTATTGACATTGGTACCTTAAAAATGTCACATATATACGCAGTTAGGTGTTCAATACCTGTGTTACTACCTTCATAAGCAGGGACATAAAAGAGCTAAGGTTTAAAGTTTAATATTAAATATTAATATTAAATGTTAATATTAAATAGATCGAGGTATTTCTATTCAATTTTGTATTCTAATTGTGGTTTATTTCTATTTTGACAGGATTTTCTTTATTTTCTTCACATGTAGGCAAGTATTTACTGAAGAAAAAAATTAATGCTTCCCTTTTTAGTTATTGCTGCTAGAGGCACACAATCAACATCTACATTTATGCTGGTGAAAAACAACTGCGGAAAAGAAATTCCCTCAAGACTTACCAGATGTTTTTATTTCTATTGTCACATCATAAAGCAGTCAATCATCTTTTTATATTATTATTATTATTTTATGAATTGGAAAATTCATCAGCTTTGAAATTTCAGAACTGCATTGAAATGAATGGTTTCAGTCCCTGATCTCTATTTTAATATGCTGCCAGCTATTGCTGCACATAACAACATAATAGAGAGAGGAGGGTGAATATCATTCACTCAGTTATTTCTTTGAGTGATTTCAAGGTAAGAAGTAAACCACACTACACCGCTGTCCTAATAATGAGATTGTTTTGATGGATAAACAAGCTCCTCATGGGCTGTAATTTTTTATAGGACCCAGGACACAAAATAATTTAACATTTCAAAGAGGTTTTCCCTTTCATTTTTCAGGATCATATTCATGATTTTCAAGAGAAAATTCAGTGCTGAAAAGGCGAAAATAGAGCTACTGCCTCCTGGGTTCACTGCTACAACCTGGCTTCATTCAAAAGCTTTGATTCAGCTTATAGGTTTCAGAGTTCATGTAAGTCTTCAAGTTTCCAATACATTGATCAAAATCCACATTCCTGAAATCTAAAAATCTAAACAATTTAGGTCTGAAATTAATTGGAAACAATTACCCTAAAATATTCACAACTCTAAGTCAATAACAGTAAATTCTTCCAAATCTATTTCATTTAATATATGTATATATAAATATATATATTACTTTTTTTTTTTTTTTTCTGTTTATCTGTGTTTGTTGTTCCATTCTTAACCTGATGACCTATATACAGAGTTATGCAATGTCACCATGCACTTTTTATCTATTTGCCAATTGCCAGCCACATCAGGGCTTTTGAACACATCAGCCATTTGCAACCAAATAGGACAGGGAAGAGATTTCATAAATTGTAAAAGATGGGAAAAAATTGTGAAATAAGGGAAAAGGCACCTGGTCTTGGACCTAGAGCTTGGAAAAGAAGGCATTAGTGGAAGAAAAAATTAGATGACAATAGTTAGGGAGAGAAAATGTGATGGGCAGAAAAAGTGAGCAAAGGTATTGTAGCTGTGCAGCTAAGATTTTTTGTGGAAATTGGAAGTGAGGGGAAATCTGTCAGGAAAACCGGCTCCTGTTCATAGGCTGTTCATAGAAAAACTTGTTGAAAGATTATCAAGAGATGCACAAGACTTAAAATGAAATGACTTTCCATATAAAGTTGTTCTACAGCAACAATTTTCACAATATTTAACCTTCAAAATCACAAAATTAAAACCATCAATCTGCTCTGGATTATCTCATTTTACCTACCAGGATTGTTTCTTTTTGCTTAAACTAGCCAGCATTAAAAATAAAAATAAATAAATAATAATAATAGTAATTTCAGATGAGCACTAATCATTATAACACACTCATTAGTACTTGTGCCTATTAGCTCTATGTAACATAACACGTGGTATTCTATTGCGTGTTCTTTTTATGAAGAAATGCAAAAATATCTATTTTTGGTTTGCATATCCTTTCATTTGCTATAAAATGAATTATAACAAGAACAAAGAAACAGAGTTAAAAATGTAACATGCATGGGAAGATGAGACAGAAAATGAGTTCACTTCTATTCTTAGACCACTTAGATTTTGTACTTTCAAAAAAGTACCAGTATAAAATTGGAAACATGAAAAAATACAGATTTATCATTGGTAGTAATGTTTTTAAATGAATTCATCAAGTGTATTTTATACATTTTTACATTACCTTTTTTAACTAAAGCTGCTATTACAGCTCTGCATGCTACTATGCAGCCCTTATGTCTGAGACAGTATTTTCCTTCTGAAATCACATTTTATATTCTTTATAAAATTCTGTCAAAAATTACCTTGTAGGCTACTAGAATTGTGTGGTGGCTGTTATGAGAGGATGCCAATAAAGGAAAAGGAAGAACATTTGAGGGATACAGAAAAGTTATTTTGATTCATATCATTTATTAAATGTTAACTCCTAAAAATTATAATTTTTTCCAGCCTCACTTGAGAGAAGCATTAAAAGTGGCAGATTCATTAGTTGGGAAACCATGGAAAATGCACTCATCCAGAGTAATGGAGAGCGCGCCCTATAGTTTGCCTTGAAATAATTTTAAATGCTTTATTTCTTGGCTTCAGAATACTACATTAAGATGAAACAAAGTACATATACCTAAGTATTGGATTATTTAGGTTTAAGATAAGAGTGAAAATATTTTTATGTCTATCTAGTCAAAATTCCTTATGTCATTCTTTCTTTTTCCTACAACAAGGCAATAGTATTTTTGCCTGAATTAATAGAAATCCATTAATTATCACCATTACATATATATATATATATAAAGAATATCAAAGCTGTTTAAGAGAGAATAGAATAAATATATTTTGCAACACAGAACTACCTTGAATGAGACACTCCCCTCTTCCTACCCCCCGCTCCCCCCTCCCCCCTTTTTTTTTTTCTTTTTTTCTTTTTTTTTTTTTTTTTTATCACTTAGCATGATGTTAGTTGTTGTGGAATATTCCTTTGTCCAACTTGGATTGGCTGACCAGGCTGTGTCCACTCCCAATCTCTTGCCCAATCCTTCCCCCAAGTCTTGTCTGCTGAGATGAGTGAGAGAAAGAGAAAGCCTTGGTGCTGTGCAAGAGTTGCTCAGCAATAGTCAAAATGCTGATATGTTATCAACACTGATTTGGCCTCAAATTCAAAACACAGCACCATATGGCCGACTAAGAAGAAAATTAACTCCATCCCAAACAGACCTAGTACAGAGGTACCTAATCTTTTGTGTGCTTCTGTATGCTACCTTCTTTCAGTAATGTATCTTCAAGGCAGACAGGATCTAAGACATCTATACATGTATATTTACAGTTACATCATAAAGACAGAAGCATAATGTAATCAACAGCCACAAAACATAGCAGTTGATTTACTAGTATAATTTCTGTTGACCTGATATAATTTTGATCATTAATTATCTGAAATGTTTGGGTTTTGTGTGTGTGTGTGTGTTTGTTTTATTTACTATACATCTTTATTTGAGGACAGTTCCGCAGCCTTTCTTTCTTTCCTGACTACTCTGGAGTATCAGCAGTTCATTTTAAGACATTAAGAATACAAGCCTCTTCCCTCCTTAGTCTCCAAACATTTTATGATTTATTTTGAAAGTTAGCTTCTCATTGGTGCAACTGCCTACAATCTGTATTGTTCACTATACGATTTAGGTACCTGAATTGTGATATATAATCTTAGATTTCCCAATTGAATTGTGATATATTAGATTTCCCAATTGAATTGTGATATATAGTCTTAGATTTCCCTCTGGAATTACAAATGACTGAAACAGTAACTCAACCTTAAGAGAAACTACAATGGCAAGTGGTTATTCTAATTTCTGAAAATTAAACAAACACATATTAGGATCACTTTTAGAAAGATTTCCAAGAAAAGAGAATCCCTGAACCACATTTACTCTCACATTTACTTTAAAACATCATTGTCATTTGTAAATGTTGTGTTACATAACGGTACATACTTTACATAGCAGTAGTAAAAAACACACATCTTGGTTGATATTGCTACATTATGGGTGTACTACTTAATGTGTAAGCATACAAGTATCCAGGGCTCAGAAAGAGACACATTTGTCTTCTCTTTTGCATTTATTTTCAATCCCAAGAATCATTGAAAAGTTTCTGTGTGAACACCTCAATGGCCAAAGGAATATTTTGTATTACTCTGAAGCTTACTATACAGCTCTCGGTACCATAACAATTAGAAAACACATCTTAGCCAAAATAAGGAACTTGGTCATTGTCATTTGGGATTTTTTTAATTAACAGAAATCTCTTTTTATAGCAAAAGTACTTTTATCTATTAAATAACAGGGTTGCAAGAAAAAAAAAAAAGCATAACTGCTCCACACAACTACAATGAGAGCTTACATCTCTGTGCAATCCAGGGACCATTTAGCTTTGAATTGCTAAAAAATAAAATAAAATTAAAAAAAAAAATAAGAACACATTTGCTTATGAAACAGAAATAAAATTTTTATTAAAGACATTTTTATGGTGTAAATTATTTTCCTGCAGATGCTACCAAGTCCAAAACATGGTAGCTTAAAGCCAACAGGAAATTCATTAAAGACTTAGTAAGGAACAACAATATTAACTGAACTTTAAAGAGAAAATATACAGTAAATCTCACTTCACAGATTACAAAAAGTCATTATAAATCTGTTTGTACACTTTTACTTTCATTTAAGAAGAACTTAGAAGGGCTCATATTATTATAGCATCTGGCCTTTTCCTTTTTTTTTTTTTTTTTTTTTTTTTTCCCTATATTAAGTCTAGAAGCTAAAGCTTACAAAAGTTATTAGGTTTTGTAAACCTTTGCTCCACAGTTTGACATTTCCTCTGTTCCCACATGCTACATACTTGCCACACTTAAGCCAGCTTACCAAAGAGAAAGAGGCCACTAGAGTAATACAGTAGTTCAGTACTTTAATCTCATTAGGTAACAGAAATGAAAATCATTACTATTTGAGTTTGAGAAGAAAACTTTGCTTCTTTCACCAACACTTATTTTAAAGCTCAGCATGAAGGTTTGGGATGAAGTGAATCTAAAGAAATAGAAAGGATTTAATTGAGTTAGGAAGCCAAATCCCATGGGACTCAGATAAAAAGCTTCTTCAGGTATAATTATGGATCACGTAAGCATGCTGATATGCATAGCTGCATTGAATTTCAAAAGCAAATTCACAACATCAGAGCATTTCCATTTCTCTGCTTATGCTATTCCCCAGAATACATCCAAAACAAAATTAAGACCTGTTAGAAAAGGCAAACAAAATACTTTTTAATATTCTAATATGTTTTTGCATCTTAACTTTATAAAAGCAATAGAGGTTTTTTTTGTTGTTTTGTTTTGTTTTGTTTTTTTAAAGGCAAAGGCTGCACATAAGCACAGAGAGAGAAAAGCAGTTACTCTCTACTTCCCATCAACAAGCAATGTTTGGCCACATCGCTGGGAAGCAGGGTCTCAATACACGTAGCAGTTGTTCAGCAGGGCAGGCAGTTCCACAATGAGAGCCCACTCCTCTCCTTCCCCTTTCCCACCTTTTATTGCTGAGTGTGACATCGTGTGATATGGAATATCCCTTTAGTTGGTTTAGGTCATCTGCCCTAGTGATGTCTCCTCCCCATCACTTGCCCACCCCCATTCTGCTGGCTCTTGGGGAGGGAGTCCTGATGCGGTGCCAGTATTATGCAGCAATAGACACAACACTGGTGTGATGCCAGTGCTATTCTACCTATACATGCAGAGGACAGCACTGTATGGGCTGCTTCAGGAAAAGTTAACTCCATCCCAGCCAGACCCAGCACAACCATAATTGATGCAAATCAAATTACAGGATCTGGACTTTAGACACTTCAATTGCAACTGGATCATTGAATTCCAAGGTAGAAAAATATATATATATATATAATGAAGTTTTATGTTGATTTATTTTAAGAATTCTTTTAACTTACATCTTACACGAAATGCTACAAATTGGGTCAAACTGACTTCAAAATATGTTTCTACTTCTCTTCAGTCTAAGGCTTTATAATGTAGCAAAAACACATTGAAAACATAAACTTTATAAATTACTTTGAACATTAGATAAATAAGTCTTACACTGTCTTTATAAGTGTGCATATAAGATAGGCAAAGTGCATATTGAATACTTATTGACATTTCTCAAGTCAGGAAGTGAGGAAGTCAGCCCAATGGCATTCTCCAACTTTAGGGTTTTACATGCATGTCTACACAACCTAAATTGTACTATATTTATGTGGTATTTATCACATTATTTACATTACACTTTTATTATTTGTTGCTAATCTTCAAGAGAACAAAGAGTAGCTGTGTTTTTTGTTTGTTTTTCCTTTTTCATACAACAATTATTCTGGGAAAAAAGATAGTATCAGCTAGGAAAACAGTGGTTAGTAACTGAAGATGGAAAGAAATTGAGCAAGAAGAGCAGATATCTCTTGAAGTAGTAAAATTCTTCGGGTACAAAATTTATGTGCCAAAACTGAACTCATAAATGAAGCTCGCATTGAGACATACATTTCAAATAAGTGTTTTTTTTTTTTTGTTTTGTTTTTTTTTTATTTTATTGTTGTTGGTTTTTTTTTGTGTGTGTGTGTGTTTGTGTGTATTTGTCACCATTGTGACTACACAGCACACTTAACTTCATCATCAGACAGCAACAACTAAATGCTTCTATTTTAGTAATTTTATTTGTCCTGAATCTTCAAATTGCTTTCAAGAAGAAAAGTTACAATGAATTTTGAGAATGCTACTGTTTTGATTCAAATAAATTGAATTATTTGGTTCTTTGTCTTCCATTGGCTAGGCAGATTCTTTAGCTTGTAAATATTTTTTTAACCTGTAAATATTTTCTAGGAAAGGTTAGCATTATATCATTTAGTCATTACATGGATCCTTACAGGATATATTATCCGAAGGACTGTAGTACACAAAACCAACAGGACTAGGAATTACAACATCAGACAGCACGGTCTGGAAGGGAGGCTTCCCCCTTGACTTTACCCCCCTTCCTTCCCCCCCCCCCCCCCTTTTTTAAAAAAAAATTTAAGTCTTTCTTTAAAGGATTTTTTGTTTGTTTGTTTGTTGTTTTTTTTTTTGTTTGTTTGTTTTTGTATTTATTTTCTTTTAACTCTGAAATTCAAAATACCCTAAAATAGGCAAGACTAAGTATAATAAACTGTACTTTCAGTCAAGTCTAGTACTCACATGCCTGCCTGAAGATGAAGTTGTTGGTTAACTCCAGAGAATTCACTAAGTATGACAGCACTGGATAAATGCCATAAGTCTCTTAGTCTCAGTGCTTTTAATTGTATATCATATGGTCACACCTGAGTTACTTGAAAAATGGTGCCACTTTTAATAACTGAGCAATTACTAACATGGTCAAAAATCCACCAATGCAAAAATGTAAATGGAAATGTCTGTGCTTTTAACTAAAGAAGCTGGCACACAGGCTCATATTATACCATTCCAGTCAACCAAGGAATGAACATTTTTATAAAGGAATCCAATGAAATTAGAAATAGTTGTAATAGTGCCTTATAACCCAAATATTCCATTGAGGGTTACTTTTATTGAGTGATGCTTCACTCTGTTTGATCTCTGCACAGCCTTTTTGCTACCTCAAATGCACCGAAGTAAAGAAAAAGCTAGTATATTTTTCAAGATAAGGTCACAGAGCTGAAATAGATTTTGATCTGTGGTTATTTAAAATTTCTTCTGGGATTATTCAATCTAGTAACTAACTAACGTTCTTTTCATCTTCTGTGTTCCCCTATGCACATATATACACACTTACATACACACTTAAAATATTAATGGCAAATTTTGCTGCAAGATGTAAGTAATACTGGTGAGACTGAAACATGAGTGCAGACTGGAGCTGTGCAACCTGAGAGTCAGTGGTGTCACAGCCTGCTACTAATACCATAGACAACATGTGAAACATCAAAATGAAGGCTCAGATTTATGCCAGAGGAGAGGAGTCATGTTAAAGTAGACAAATAAGCCCCATAATCTGTACAGGCAAAGATGAATGTGCGTTTGTATATCCAGATTGAGAGGAAAAAAATGAGTTGGGGCCTTTTCTTTTAGAAAAAGGAAACCGCTTCCCTCTTTATTCTCCCAGAGTAAAGGGAACAAAACTGAGGGGAAAGAAGTGCAGGAAACAGTAGGAAAAAAAAAGGGCTTATTTCAGGCATTATGAAGAAACAATAGTGCACAATCTTAAAAGTCAGAGAAGAAGGCGGCTAAAAAAAAAAAAAAAGTTAACATTCACTTCTGAATTTCCTTCATTACAAATATGGGGAGGAAATTTCCCCTCAATGTAAGATTTTTAGTGATAATCATAGAATCATGGAATGATTTGGGTTGAAAGGGACCTTAAAGATCATCTAATTCCAACACCCCTGCCATTGGCAGGGACACTTCCCACTAGACCAGATTGCTCAAAGCCCCATCCAGCCAGGCCTTAAACACTTCCAGGGATAGGGCATCCACAACTTCTCTTGGCAATCTGTTCCAGTGCCTCACCACCCTCTAAGTATTATTTTTTTTTTTCTGAATATCTTTTTTATTTTAAAAACATTATTCCTTGTCCTATCACTAAGTGTCCCTGACAAAGTGTCCTTCCCCAGCTTTTTTTGTAGGCCCCCTTTAGGTACTGGAAGGCTGCAATGAGGTCTCCCTGGAGCCTTCTCTTCTCCAAGCTGAACAACCCCAACTACCTCAACCCGTCTTCATAGGAGAGGTGCTCCAGCCCCTTGAATCATCTTCGTGGCCCTCCTCTGGACTCATTCTAATAGGTCCTTCCTACCTTCCTATGCTGGGTGCCCCTGAGCAGAACACAGTACTCCATGTGGGGTCTCACAAGAGCAGAGCAGAGGGGGAGAATCACCTCCCTTGACTTGCAGGCCACACTTCTTTTGATGCAGCCCAGGATATGGTTGGCTTTCTGGGCTGCAAGGGCACATTGCTGGCTCATGTTGGGCTTCTCATCCGCTGACACCCCAGGTCCCTCTCATCAGGGCTGCTCTCAATCCGTTCTCTTCCCAGCCTGTATTTGTGCTTGGGATTGCCCCAGTATTTATGTTGTCTGGACTTCTCTCAGTTTCTATGCCTTTTAGTGAAAATAGCCGGGACATTCCAGTTGCTTCAATGAGTGTTTAACAACCAGGTTAACTGTTTGAAATAGGGATACAGTAGGAAAACAGTACTCTGCCAGAACTCCACCTCTCTAAGGTGCTAGAAAAAGCAAACAAATATATGTAAATATACATATACATATTTTTTCTAATTGATTTTTTTTTCCCTGTGTAAATATTTACACCCATTCTGAGTGAAGAAACATCATGTATATATTTATATAGCAAGCTAAGGTTGCCTCACTTTAGTCTGTCCTGAACTGACTGAACATAAATCAGTCCCATATTAGCACTATGAAGGGCACAGACTGTTTTCTTCTTCAGGTGGGGAAAACCTGCAAATGAGACTATACAGCTTCAAGTCTGGAGAGCTGCAAGACTCACAACTGTCAGTGTAGTCATCTTAAAGTGAAGTACGATTTCTGCTTATCTTTTTGAGAGTAATGCAGTCTATGAAAGCACTTAAAGATGTTACATCAACCCCTCGTTTTTATTTTATTTTTTATTTATTTTTTTTTTTCACACACATACTTCAGGGTTTTGTGAATAGTTCCATTAATTGTGTCACAGAATCACAGAATCACAGAATCTCTAGGTTGGAAGAGACCTCAAGATCATCGAGTCCAACCTCTAACCTAACACTAACAGTACCCACTAAACCATATCCCTAAGCTCTACATCTAAACGTCTTTTGAAGACTTCCAGGGATGGTGACTCCACCACCTCCCTGGGCAGCCCGTTCCACTGCCTAACAACCCTTTCAGTAAAGAAATTCTTCCTAACATCTAACCTAAAACTCCCCTGGCATAACTTTAGCCCATTCTCCCTCGTCCTGTCACCAGGCACATGGGAGAACAGGCCAACCCCCACCTCGCTACAGCCTCCTTTAATGTACTTATACAGAGCAATAAGGTCACCCCTGAGCCTCCTCTTCTCTAGGCTGAACAAGCCCAGCTCCTTCAGCCGCTCCTCATAGGACTTGCTCTCCAGGCCCCTCACCAGCTTTGTCGCCCTTCTCTGGTCTCGCTCAAGCACCTCGATGTCCTTCTTGTAGCGAGGGGCCCAAAACTGAACACAGTACTCGAGGTGCGGCCTCACCAGAGCCGAGTACAGGGGGACGATCACCTCCCTAGCCCTGCTGGTCACACTGTTTCTGACACAAGCCAGGATGCCGTTGGCCTTCTTGGCCACCTGAGCACACTGCTGGCTCATATTCAGCCGACTGTCCACCATCACTCCCAGGTCCTTCTCTGCCTGGCAGCTCTCCAACCACTCATCTCCCAGCCTGTAGCTCTGCTTGGGGTTATTGCGCCCCAGGTGCAGGACCCGGCACTTGGCCTTGTTGAACTTCATACAGTTGACCTCAGCCCATCGGTGCAGCCTATCCAGATCCTCTTGCAGAGCCTTCCTACCCTCGAGCAGATCGACACACGCACCTAGCTTGGTGTCATCTGCAAACTTACTGAGGGTGCACTCAATGCCATCATCCAGATCATTGATGAAGATGTTAAAGAGGACCGGCCCCAGCACCGAGCCCTGGGGGACGCCACTAGTGACTGGCCTCCAACTGGACTTGGCTCCATTTACCACAACTCTTTGGGCCCGGCTATCCAGCCAGTTTCTAACCCAACAAAGCGTGCGCCAGTCCAAGCCAAGAGCAGCCAGTTTCTTGAGGAGAATGCTGTGGGAGACGGTGTCAAAAGCCTTGCTGAAGTCAAGGTAGACCACATCCACAGCCTTTCCCTCGTCCACCCAGCGCGTCACTTTGTCATAGAAGGAGATCAGGTTCGTCAAGCAGGACCTGCCTTCCATAAACCCATGCTGACTGGGCCTGATCGCCTGCTTGCCCTTCAAGTGCCGCATGATGACTCCCAAGAGGATCTGCTCCATGAGCTTCCCTGGTACTGAGGTCAAACTGACCGGCCTGTAGTTCTCCGGGTCTGCCCTCCGGCCCTTCTTGTAGATGGGCGTCAGGTTTGCTAGCCGCCAGTCAGCTGGGACCTCCCCCGATAGCCAGGACTGCTGATAAATGATGGATAGGGGCTTGGCCAGCTCCTCTGCCAGTTCTCTCAGTACCCTTGGGTGGATCCCATCCGGCCCCATCGATTTGTGCACATCCAAGTGCCGTAGCAGGTCACCAACCAGTTCTTCGTGGATGGTGAGGGCCACATCCTGCTCCCCGTCCCCTTCCACCAGTTCTGGGTACTGGGTATCCAGAGAGCAACCGGTTTTGCCGCTAAAGACTGAGGCAAAGAAGGCATTAAGCACCTCCGCCTTTTCCTCATCTCTTGTAACTAAGTTTCCTCCTGCATCCAGTAAAGGATGGAGATTCTCCTTAGTCCTCCTTTTTGTGTTGATGTATTTATAAAAGCGTTTTTTGTTATCTTTAACAGCAGTAGCCAGATTGAGCTCCAGATGAGCTTTGGCCTTCCTAATCTTGTCCCTGCACAGCCTCGCTACATCCTTATAGTCCTCCTTAGTGGCCTGCCCACTTTTCCAAAGATTATAAACCCTCTTTTTTCTCCTAAGCTCAAGCCACAATTCTCTGTTGAGCCAGGCTGGTCTTCTTCCCCGCTGGTTCATCTTTGGGCGCATGGGAATAGACCGCTCCTGTGCCATTAGGATTTGCCTCTTAAAGAGCGCCCAGCCTTTCTGGACCCCTCTGCCCTTCAGAACCGCCTTCCATGGGACTCCACCAACTAGTGTCCTGAGCAGCCCAAAGTCAGCCCTCCGAAAGTCCAATACAGTGGTTTTACTGGTTCCCTTCCTGGCCCCGCCAAGAATAGTGAACTCCACCATTTCGTGGTCACTCTGCCCAAGACTGTTCCCGACAATCACATCCTCCACCAGTCCTTCTCTGTTTGTGAAGAGAAGGTCTAGCAGGGCACCACCCCTGGTAGGTTCACTAATCAGCTGCGTCAGGAAGCTATCTTCCACTTTCTCCAGAAACCTCCTAGACTGCTTCCTCTGGGCTGTGTTGTGCTTCCAGGATATGTCAGGGAAGTTGAAGTCCCGCACGAGTACAAGCGCTGAAGATTTTGCAGCTTCTGTCAGCTGCCTGTAGAACTCCTCATCCGTCTCCTCATCCTGGTTCGGCGGTCTATAGCAGACCCCGACCAGGACACTAGCCTTGTTGTCCCTGCCGATCCTAACCCAAAGGGACTCGATCTTTTCATTCCTAGCCTCGAGTTCTACAACATCGAAAGACTCTCTAATATAGAGAGCCACACCGCCACCCCTTCTGTGCTGCCTGTCCCTTCTGAAGAGCCTATAGCCAGGCATCGCAGCACTCCAAAATGTCATTTTAGAATAATTTGTTCCAGTAGCTCATCATGGCTGTTCACATGGAATTTTTTGGCAATGCCAAACGGTAAGAGTAGTCATGTCTCCAATCTGAAACTTGAATCTTATTGTATATTTGGATTTGTAAACAGAGTAAGAAATAATATTAATTGTGGTTCTTCTCAATACAGTCTTCTTAATATCAAGGGAAACTTGTCTTTGGTAGTAAAATCATCTCCAGCTGAGCAATGTTTTCTACACTACTGCTTTGCAGTCTATAAGTAAACTTAGCTCTTATATGGGTCATCAACAGTTGAATTACCACTTTCTCTAGGCCTTGAGCTTTAATGGCAATAGACATACCTAAGTAAAACCTTTTGTTTGTGTCTGAACCATCACAAACAAACTCATACTCACACACACAAAAGCAATAGAATCCAATACAGCAATTTGAAAGAATGAAGAGATGCACTCATTAAAGAGAGAAAACAACATGTTGTAAGCAGTATATTTCCTTTGTTTTCCAATTCCTCTTAAGAATAACTCAGTTCGTATATTATAAAGCATATGGAAAATGAATGCTATCAGGACTACTCAGACTGTCTACTTTAGGTATTTAGTTTGTGTACCTAACAGAAACTTATTTCTTATCTACTTAATGGAGAAAGAGAATCAATTAAAGGTGCAACCTGGAGAATGAAAATTAAGCACTTCAGATTAAGTGGTGATGAAATTATCCATGTATGCATGTGGATGTGTGCAGTGCTCAGCCTGTGAGCACTGAATCCTGGGAGAAGAGACCTCACCTCAGGATGCTGATAGAAGCACCTGCCCTTGCTACCTTGTGTAACTTGACTGCAAAACAGCTAATGAACACAGACAAATTGCAGCACAACAGACTAAGAAAAAACAAGCTCATTGACAATTTATCCAGTGATGCCAGACTATGAATTGTGATGGTTCCCACTACAAGGGTAGGAAAATGCAAAGGAAAGTTTTGCTGCACAGCTACAAATAAGAACCACTACAGTTTCTAAGAGGAGCATCAGCACTTGTATATCAGAACACATAAACATGTTTTTCTCTTCTTGGTGGAAAATCCACAGCTTTCATGTTACACCATGTGAGATTCTGCATTGTTATTTGTTTTAAATGAAATGTATTGAGATTGAATTGCAAAATTCAAGTGTTTCATAAACGTAATTTATTTGCAAGCTGTTGATACGTCCAGCTTACTAGATGGAAGGAAAAGTGATTTGCACACATGCAGCTCCCTTGAGAAATTTTGTTCTTTGCATTAGATTTGCATCTATTGCCCATTTCTCTTTTCCCGTTCCCTTATTCTAATGTGTTTCTTTAAGCCCTGTGGTTGTTTTTTTTTGTTTGTTTGTTTGTTTTGTTTGTTTACTTTCTGTTGTTTTGTTTGTTTAAGAACACAACAAAAGAAAATGTAAACAAGTTCCATTTTACAAATGTGAAAAGTGTTGCATCTGGAGCTTCCAGCCTGAACTTCTCAATGATCCTGACCTCCATCATGCCCACATGCTGCACTCCCAGTTCATGGAATTTAGCATGGGTGTCTTCTAGGCATCTCTCCCTTTCTTTTGTATTTAAATCTGTACACAAACCAGCTTAAGCTGAGTGCAAAAGGTACGTTTTCCTTAAATACGTCTAGTATTTGCTCTTGCTACTCTGCCTGTCCGTTAACACCTCTCTAATGGAATTATTTTGAAATTTGTGGAAGTAAATTCACAGTGTTTCCCAATATGATGTATCCTATATCATAGGGGGTATTTTTGCTTATTTGTTTGTTTGTTTGTTTTTTTTAATTTTGTGGCCAAGGTCACTAACCATATACTTCGTCATCCTACACTGCTTCCCAGAGGATGATTGAATAGGGACAGCCAAAAAAAAAAATAAAAATAAATAAAAAAAATATTAGTGGCATTGCTTCTGAGAACATTGTTTCCTCTCTTTTCACAAAAAAAAAAATAAAAATAAAAAATTCTCTTTTGTGATTATGATTCTCTAAAAATCATCTCTCAGCAGTTGTCAAGCAAGAGTCAAGTTAGCCAGCCAGCCAGCCTGTGTGAAGAAATCAGGCAACTGAACCAACCCCAGGCACTAGAGTAAACTTTCAGTGCTCCATAGATATTCTGCTCAAAAACATTTCAAAATTCACACACAGATATGTAACAGCAGATCTGTTTCACCCAGTAAGAAACAAATTAACATCTGTCCAGAAAATGATGCTTTGCTGTAGACTTTGTCCTTCTCTTCAACTCCCACTCCAGTTTTCATTCAATTTTAATTCCTGCTCAGTTCTGTTTTTTGCTGAAGAGTGAACAACTCAGGGATTGCAACTCTGAACTTCATGTTTCCTAGCTTGTGAAAAATAGATGTGTTCTAGCAGGTGTACTTGCCAAGACAAATACAGTGTGACAAAATAGTGGTTTTCATTATTAAGTCTGCTTTGTCAAATACGGGATTTTCAGAATCCCTGAATTCAGTAATAATATTATCTTCTATAAGAGATTAGGGAAACAAGTGCTAATTAAACTGCTGGACCACAGCCAAGCTATCACTGCTAAACAGTGTTACCTGAATAGATGAATTCAAGCAAAGGCAAGAGATGCTGCTTTAAATACATCTGTTATTTCACTTTACTAAGCCTTTCAGATAATGATACAGTCATGAAGCTTGCAAAGATAATGGATGTTTTATTTTATTTTTGGAAACAATTAATGAAAGAGTTGAATTTATTAAAAATATAAATAAAAAAACAATAGACTGCAAACACTGCAACACAACAAATGTGTGATTTCTATAAACCCTGTAAGTTTTTGAAATACAGCCTGAATGTTTTGCCTCTTTCAGCTGTAGGAAAAGTTTATGCTTCACAGCCTGTATATAGATCAATGTAATATGACTAGCGTCATAGTTTTGGCTGAGATAGAGGTATTTTCTTCATAGAGGCCCACACAACACTGTGTTTTGTATTTTTGATTAAAATAGTGGTGATAACAGACCTATGTTTTAGTTGTTGCAGAGCAGTGTTTGCAGAATTTTTCAGCTTCTTGTGCTGCTCTGCCAGCAAGGACACTGGAGGTGCACAAAAAGCTGGGAAGGGACACAGACAGGACAGCTGACCCAAACTGGCCAAAGGGATATCCCGTACCATATGGCATCATGGTCAGCAAAAAAAAATCTGGTGGAAATAAGGAGAAATGGGGAAAGGAATATATTCATAGTGATGATGTTTGTCTTCCCAAGAAACCACTGTGCATGATGAGCCTTGCTTTTGTGGAAGTGGCTGAATACCTGCTTGCTGATGGGAAACAACAAATGAATTTCTTGTTTTACTTTGCTTGCATACATGACTTTTGCTTTACCTAGTAAACTGTCTTTCAACCCATGAGTTCTTTTACCTTTACATTTCTCTCCTCTATCCTACCTGAGGAGAGTGGGCTATGTGATACTTAGTTGCCTGCCAAGGTTAAATCACAACAATTAGTTAATGAAATGGGCTGTTACCTACTAATTCTAGTATCCATAAATAAGAAAAAATATTATAGAAATACAGTAAATTAGAAGAAAAACTGAAGGCTGATGAAAGCAACAAATCACATACAACATACAAGCTACCTTACAATCTTACAAGGGCCATTAGGTCACATGAATTCAGAATCCATACAATTCCATTTCTCCAGTGAAGACAGTATAATCTGGAGGTTGAATGACGCCTTTAGCTCCAAAGTTATCTGTGAGCAAACTGGTACAGACGGTTACCTGCTACCCATTGTGAAAATCAGAAATGGGATTTGAGCACTAGGAAAACTTCCAGTCTTTTAAAGATCTATACTGTTTTGAACTGGATCTTCACTTTGATATCTATATCTGTTCATAATTTCTTACATATTCAGTATAAGTATAATGCAGTGCTAGTATTGATGAAAAAGGGTAAAGATAAATTATTGAAAAGGACTGACTGTTACACTCGTTACACTGACTGTGTAACATGTCAGCGTATAATGCCATTTTCCATCTCCTGGGTATCAGATCAAGTACTGTTCAAATTCTTAGAGCGAATTAAGACAGTATTTATAGAAAACAGATGAATTAATGTTTAAAAGCCATAAGACTTGATCTATAAATGCAATGAAGCAAATTACTAAAACATCTATTTCTTGAAAAAGTTCTGATCTTCACTTCTTTCCAACATTTCCTAAAAAAGTATTTTAGATATCAAATCATGCACTGTGCAATGTTGATAGTCATATACGAAAAAAATCTACTCCCACTATAACTTTACTATAATGGTAGTTATTGTTCAGGAGACGTATACAAATCCATAGTGTTCATTTCTAGTTTCCTCTCCAAATGTTTAGTTCACTAGAATATGTATTTTCCCTTAATGTGTTCTTTTCTGAGTTTTTTATGTTTTTATTAATACTTGAAGCATGCCTTTACCTCTTCTTTAAGAGCTTTTTGAGGCTCCCAGTAGGACATGAACCTGACTAGGAAAAAGAAGAGGAAGAAGAGATGGATGCTTCAGTGATGGTCAGTCAGTGCCACATTAAGCTAAAGTCTTGACAGGTCTTCTCTAGGTATTAGAACTTTGTTCTCAAAATATTTACAAAAAAGCTTATTTTGAACAGCTAAAGTTACAAAGACCTTCCATTTGCTCAGTGTTATTCAGATGTCAAATATCTTCAAAACCATCACCCAGCAGATTCTCTCAGCTTCTTTATCTTTCCTGATTTTCCACCCTCCTTTTTTTAACCATTTCAAGCAGGTGAGAAGCTGGGAAGCAGATTTGATGCTGTTAGCTTAGGAACATGGAGAATATATTCACGAATCATCTCTGCAATTTAAATTTGGTTGGGCATAAGGTGGTCTTTCTCTAATGTGTTTTTGGGTTGCTGAAACTCATAGATCAATTCAGGATGCCTTCTCTTCTGTTGATGAGGAATCCATTCTTTGAAGCTCTTGCCAGAATTGGCATGACTTAGCCAGCATTATGCAGCAGTATTTCAATGCCTTAAATATCAATACTATTTTAGTCAGAAAACACAGAGGAATTACTCCCTACCTTAGAACCATTTTCTGTTCTGGCAGTAAAACCTGTTATATCAGAATGAGTCGCCTATACTTTCATAATAGAGCTCTTCTTCCCCCTCTAAGTTTAATGTAATGAAATATTCAGAAAAATTTAGACTAGAGATTTACTCAAAAATTTCTTACAGTTATAATTAGGAAGAAAATAAATTCTCTGAAAAACAAAAAACTAATACACTTTAAAATTTCAAACACATTAAATTTGCAGGTGGGTGTCAGAATTTTTTATCATTAAATTTTCTGTTATATATATTTATTGTGTTTATATAACTGTAAGTGCAAATATAAATGTAAATGCAAGTATATATACGTATGTCAGAGCTTAAAGAGTATCAAGAGTATCTATCACAAGAAAAAAGTTGTGCCAGAAAAATGAGAAAAACAAAACCAAAAACAAGCAAACAACAAAAAACAGGTCCAAAAATCAGAAATTAAAATAATAATAGTAATAATAATAAAATATCAAAGATCATGAAATGGGAAACAGAAGCTTTCATTGCGTGTATATAAGCTTTTCACCTGCTTGTATATAAGCTCTTTTTTTTTTTTTTCTTTTCTTTCTTTTCCTCATGCTCTTTCACACACCTAGATTGGTTTTATGTCCTAGATTATAATGGTATAAGTACCTGCTTTACAGGCAACTACATTCTTGCCTTTCAGTATTTTTCTTCCTCCTCGTATATTTACACTGTGACTCAGTTTTTCATATTAGTTTTAATCATTAAAATTGCACAGGATTTTCATAAAGTCTAAGCAAACATGGTCAAAAAAAAAAAAAAAAAAGAGGAAAAAAATATTCAATTTCAAATTTATCCAATTCATCCAGCATCTTTAGTCAGCTATATCACAGAAGCAGCAGTAGCACCACTAAAGTTAGTGCTATACTGAGATGTGCACTTAAAGCAGGATTGAAATTCTCTCATTTCATCCTTTGGTGATTAAAATTAGATTCTCAATGATGTAGCTACTCTTCAAAAGATAAGTACATATTAATCAATTTACAGATGAAAATTTGAAAATAATTCCTCATTAAATGTTTTCCTTAGGAGCCTTAATGTACTGGCATCACCTTAATACCACAAATGTATTCATTTTTCATGAGTATACCATAGTGTTTAAACCTCATTATTGACTTTGTTTCTCTCTTTCTCTCTCTCTCTCTCTCTCTCTCTTTTTTTTTTAAAGTCAAAAAAGGCCACATGCTGAATCTTTCAGCTTCAAGCCATGTAAATACCTCCTGACAATACCTCCTTAATTTGCACCAGGTCTTGGCCAGCCCTAACTAATGTTTTTAGTCTAGACTTGCTCTAGGTTGGTTATGAAAAGCAGAAAATAATGTCAGACCTGAGAAGTCCTTTATTAATTCCTTGAATATTCCCAAAACTTCTTTATTGTAAAACATAATTCATGAAATTCCTTAAGCTAAGGAAAAGAGGGTAAAAATAGGCAGCTTTTAATAAAATTAGTAAGACTTGTGTATTTTATTTTGCCTTCCTCAATTACCCATTACTCTCCTGGATCAGGAATGTTCTGAGGTAGCTACATGTCTGCACAGATCCCCAACAAGTTTCTCTCTGGGCACTATACAGTCATACATAATAAAGTCTTCATAATAGCAATTTACTGTTAATTTGTTAGCATGGACTGCAACAAATTTCTTCTAATTTGTAGTACCTTGTATATAAACTTTAAAGCCCAAAACCAAACAAAAACCAACCAACCAATCGAACAAACAAAAAATTACCACTGACTTTTACATTTTTATTTTGACATAAAATTAACTTTATTTATATTAGATATTCTTACAGTGTGTCAGGGTCAAAATTAATAGCAGAATGCACAATAGCCTAATCTAAATATTTGCAAGATAACAGGTATGCAGCATTTTTAAGAGAAAGATAGTGCTCAGAAGAATCATTTCAGGTTGTGAATTTTATATGCATTGTATATGAACTACAAGGCAAAGACATCAAATAAAAAGACTTCAGAAGCTGACTGGTAAGCAGTTAACTATTGTCAGATACAGCTTTGTTTTGCATGAAGAGTCAAAGATTAAGTTTTTTTTTTTTTAGTTTGTAACTAATTTTTTACTTGTAGAAGTAGTTGGATCATCCCTTTCTCTGAGAGATTATCTGTGTACAAATGATGTGGAAATCGTGCCATGCCACTGCTTCCAAGGGGTTTTAACTTTAGCTCCTTGCTCTTAGTCCTGCCTAAGCTTTGCATTATCCCAAGGAAACTATGAAGCCTAGTTTTAAGCAACCTGACATCAAGTCAAATAAGGATGTACTTGACTTGATCAGTACCCTAAAGTACACCAAACCACTTCGGCTGTAGCTATTGCCAACAGTGATGCTAGTTAGCTCTCCAATGAACCTCTAGTGAAAATTTTCAATATCTCAATTTGTCTTCCAATATTCAAATACCAATTTTGCATACAGCGAAAAGCTCAGCTCTGAAATATTAATTTTTGTTGTTATTGTTTATGCACTCAGTCACTCACACTGCCAAAAAAACAAATGACTCTGCTGGAAATCGTGTAATATTTCATAGAGATGGCAGGCTTTTTATTATCTTATTTTATTTAGAGAGAATTGATTGGAGAGGATGCTCTGCTTTGCAAAAATAGATACCTATTACACAAATTAGTTTTACATTTAGATTTTATAGCCACTTCACAGTGAAGAATTTTCCCTCAAATATACATTCAAGAATACATTCAATACATTCAAGAAATGTAACATATTATTAGTCACTTTTTCAAAATCACCAAACGTGCAATATAAATTATCTAAAAGCCTCTGTTTTGTATATATAGCATCTATTTATTTAACAATATTAATTTAATCTTTTGAAATGTTTTACATGAAATACATGACTGAAATGTCACCGTATTTTGGAGTTTATGATATAAACAAAGTCAGTGCATAATTCAGAGTATAAAATTTTGTTTTCTGATGGGGAAGAAAATCAAGTCTTAGTGCCACACTATGAAGTTAATTAGACCATTGGGAAAAGATATTTCAGGTAAGTAGCTATAATAGATATTTCCTTGCTATTATGTATATATATTTGTTTCTCAATACATCTGTATTGGTTACATTTTCTCTACAAAAATCATTTAAATTATGCATAAAGCATATACATGTATGTATATGCTTTAACTGTAACGTTCAATGTCAGAAATGCTAATTTGGGCTGAGGACACATTAGGGAAGCTTCATAGTTCCCTTAGCTCTACCTATGATCTGATATTAACCTTAGCTGGCTTGCTTAACTTGTCAGCCTCCAGACATAAATAAATTCCTGAAGAATGAAGAGAAACATAAACTTTATGTGTTCTACTGGGAAGCAGAATATAGAAATGAGGATAAGAGACCTTAGACAACCTGTAAGGGAGTAAGATTGCTCAAAGATTTTTTAAAAGTTGAATGAAATAGGGCTTAAAGCTTTTGCCAAGATACAGCTTCAAGGAAGGTCAAAATAATGTTTTGATTATCCTTTAAGAAAGTATGCAACAATCTGTACAGAAACAAGTACATGTTCTGTATGCATCATTTCAGGTGATAATTGTTTTAACTATAATTTTCAATTACAATATTGATATAATATTATGACATACAATCTGGAATAAAATGAATGACTGCTAGAGTGAATTGTTAGTTGCATTAAAAAGTATGATCAGCTGACAAAGCTTTGTCTCATTGAAAAGTGACTCCTTGAAAATATAAATTAAAGGATAGTCTGTGTAACAGAATTTACCACTTGTGCATGGATATTCATTTAATAGAAAAAAAAATGTGGCTATGAAAGTTCTTATGTGAACGTTATTTTTAAAGAAAATTATACATCTTCACAGCCATACTTATTAAAGAGGAAACAAAACAAAACAAAACATTGTAATAATGGATAAGAAATTATTTTACATGTACATTCCATTTTCTACACATGTATGGGAAAGCCGCAAATCATTTTAAATAGGACAGTCCTTTTTGATATAAATGTACATGTAAGAATAGTCTTAACTCCTTTACAGTTCTGTTTTTTTTTTTTCTTTGTTTTTTTTTTTTTTTTTATTTCCCCTTTTCACTGAAATTACACTTTTCAGTGTTAAGGCTGAATTATTAGGCAGTGAAGGTCCAGCTGTATTGCTTGAAGTGTTGTATATGAAGCCCACAGATGGGCTTCAAACACCTGCTGGTGTCCTGTTTTTTGGCTGGGATTTTCTTCATTGTATCTCATACGCTGTGTTTTAGTTTTGTGATGAAAACAGTGTTGATAACACACCAATGTTTTAATATTTCCTAAGCAGTCCTTTCACAAAGTCAAGGATTTTCTGGTCTCCTTGTGTTGCCCTGCCAGTGAGGAGGCTAGTGTGCACAAGAATCTGGGAGTGAACACAGCCAGGACAACTGACCCAAACTGGCCAGAGGGATATCCTGTACCGTATGATGTCATGATGAACAATAAAAGCTGGGGAAAAGAAGGGCAAAGGGAGAGGGAAATACATTCATAGTGATGACATTTGTCTTCCCAAGAAACTGTAATTCATGATAAGCCCCGTTGTCATGGAATTGGCTGAGCACCTGCCTGCTAATGGGAATAAGTGAATGAATTCCTTATTTTGCTTTGCTTGAGCATGCAGTTTTGCTTTATCTATTAAATGGTCTTTATCTCGACTCCCAAGTTTTCTCACTGCTACAGTTCTCATTCTCTCTCCCATGCCTCTGTGAGGGAATGAGCAAACATCTGTGTGGTGTTGAGCTGCCAGCCAGGGTTAAACCACCACAGCTAGATAAATAATGATTGTCACGTACCTTTGAACTTCTCATTTGTGTTATAATAAATAATATATCTGTCCCTTTCTTTATTTTGGTAATACCAATTTCTCTGTATCTGTTACAAAGCTTTCTATCACCAATCTATTTTGCTTTTTCCTTTGAAAATGTTGATTTTTTCCCAAGTCAATTTACAGTATTGCAAGATCTAGGTCAGGCATCACTCAGTCCAAAGACTGAAGAAAAGCAGAGGATCTCTTGATCCTGCTGAGTCAGAAAAGGCTTCTTCATACCACAGGAAGGAAGTAGCTGAAAGCTTTATAATAGCATTCACAGCAGGAGGTAAACACAAAGACAAGAGGTCAGTTAATGGTAGGTACATTAGTTTGCTGATTTTGATTACATAAAGTTACTTGCATATAAAAAGAAAAAAAAGAAAAAAAAGAAAAGAAAAGAAAAGAAAAGAAAAGAAAAGAAAAGAAAAGAAAAGAAAAGAAAAGAAAAGAAAAGAAAAGAAAAGAAAAGAAAAGAAAAGAAAAGAAAAGAAAAGAAAAGAAAAGAGAAAATAAAAAAATAAAAAAGAAAATCAAAGGTGAAACAAAACCTTTCAAGACTATTGCAGAATATATTTGTGTAATGAATTCTGTGATTACTAAACTACTTCTGTATAAGGAAAATTCTCCATTAATCCCTTGCTGTGAGACTATATAAAATAATGCAACATCAAGCACCTCAAGATTCAGTTAGAGACAAAAAATTTAACATTTGAAGTTAGGTGGTAAGCAAGATGAATATCAAAGGTATTTTTGGCCTTATTATCTTAAGGACGATATTTAGTAGAGTCCAACTACTACAAGTTTACATTGCATTCTCTAACAAATTCTGCCCTTCATCATTTTTTATTTATTTATATATTTTTTAATGTTGACAATCATTTTCTCATAGCCTTGTTTTGTTTTGTTCTATGTGATTTGAAAGCTATCTAAGCCTGTGACCTGCAACAGTGTCTTTATGAGCAAGTGCACTGTGCAGACCATGGCCAGATTCTGGGCTTTATCAGACATTGCAGTAATACTATGACCATAACTTATCATACTTTTTTCATCTTTGAACAGTGTTACAAGATTACTTAAAACTTTATTTCGTTTCAACTCACTGTTTTTTTTTTTTTTTTTTTTTGTTATGACAAATAATACAGGAAGACACTTGTAACTTGCTAGCAGCCTCCTGAGACTTTTTTTTTTTTTAAAAAAAAAAAGACCTGAAAACAAAAATGAAATGTTGTTTAGTGATAAGAACACAAGTAACAAATTATCAGGAATAAAGCTTTCCTATTAAATCCCCTTACATAAGACCTGAGATTTATTTATTTATTTGTTTATTTAATGTAAACAGATGAAAACTATTACTCTAGTAAGGATGGAATGAATATAAAATCGCATTTCTGTGGAAAGGAAGCCCAGCTATAAAGAATAATACTGAAAGAAAAGGTGTGGAACAAACTCAGCAGGGCTGGTAAATTTGACCTAGAACTAGTTTCCAACTGTATTTTAAAGTTGGATAAGAGACTCCTTATTACTCTCTTCTTACTCACAGAGATGGTCTATTTCTGAATGCAAAGCTTTCAGAAATCTGTTTTCTAAAAAACATGCATTCATCCGCTCAGATAGTGCCACATAAGCCCATAAAAGCAGTAATAACAACAATAAATCAGGATACCCACACTCATTACTATTTCAGCTTCTCTCTGCATTTGCCTCACAGAAAGGGGAAAAACCTGCATCAGTTATTACCTATTACTGTGATCGTAATGCAAATGCAAAAGGCAATGATTCCTCAGACATAAGAACTGGTATTTAAAATTTTCTGAGTAGATGCAACTGCTTGAAAATATATTTATTTTTAAAAGCATCTCTTTCCCTTCTGGAAGAAAAAACAGCCTAAAAATGATAGGGATTATTCCATTCAGATGTCAGCCTTCACAAGTTTTTGTTACAAAGGCCTCCATTAAGTTCTCTTTGCAAAACTGTTTAGTTTCTTACACAAATGTAGTAACTCATGACAGAATCACAATAAAATCACTGTTTGTTGAGCTTTTGCTTCTCTTGTTAGCTCTTATGCCCGGGTTAGACTCTAACTGTATTTGTTAACATTTTTGATGCTTTAGTTCTGATACAGATATTTTCTTGTTCTATCACAATAATAGAGGGCTACGTCCTTCTGCGCTATATGTCAGTTCTGAGTGAAATGACATGTGAAGAGATCTGATCATAACAGAGCTTTTATTTACTGTTTTAACAACTGTTTGTTAACAACTGAGTCCTCAGGTGGAAGAAATTATGAATGGAAAAGTATTAACATTGTACTAGTTTATCCCCACATAAATATGCTAGGTCTGGTTGGGATGGAGTTAACTTTTCCGGCAGCAGCCCATACAGTACTGTGCTCTGCACGTGTAGCTAGAACTGTACTGGTATCACAACAGTGTTTTGTCTATTGCTGCATAATACTGACACAGCATCAGGACTCCCTCCAACCTCCCTAGAACTGGCAGGCTGGAGATACAAGAAACGAGGAGGGGACATTACCAGGGCAGCTGACCTAAACCAACCAAAGGAATATTCCATACCATACAGTGTCACTCAGCAATAAAAGGTGGGAAATGGGAAGGGGAAGGCTTCCTGAGACATAGTTGAACATTGCTCGTTGATGGGAAGTAGAAAGTACTTTCTCTTTTCTCTCTCTGTGCTTCCACATGACCCTTGCTTGCTATTTTTCTCTTCCCTCTTCCTTTTCTCTTTAATTAAATTATTGTTATCTCAACCCATATGTTTTGTTGTTCTTTGTTTGTTTCTTCACTTTCCAGCATACTTCTTTCTTCCCCTCTTCTTCTAAGAAGGGGAAATGAGAGAGCAGTTGTGGTGGAGTTCAGCTGCCCACCCAAGTAAAACCACCACAATAAGATATGGGGATCATTCTGAACCATTTAAAAAAAATAAGGCTATCACAAGAAATAAACATACAGGTTCAGCATCACTTTACTTCACAAGTAGATTTTACTGCTATATTAAAAAGAACATCAGTCTTCCCTTCCCTTCCCTTCCCTTCCCTTCCCTTCCCTTCCCTTCCCTTCCCTTCCCTTCCCTTCCCTTCCCTTCCCTTCCCTTCCCTTCCCTTCCCTTCCCTTCCCTTCCCTTCCCTTCCCTTCCCTTCCCTTCCCTTCCCTTCCCTTCCCTTCCCTTCCCTTCCCTTCCCTTCCCTTCCCTTCCCTTCCCTTCCCTTCCCTTCCCTTCCCTTCCCTTCCCTTCCCTTCCCTTCCCTTCCCTTCCCTTCCCTTCCCTTCCCTTCCCTTCCCTTCCCTTCCCTTCCCTTCCCTTCCCTTCCCTTCCCTTCCCTTCCCTTCCCTTCCCTTCCCCTCCCCTCCCCCTCCCCCTCCCCCTCCCCCTTCCCTTTCCTGTTGCTCACAAGATTACAGAAAAGCACTGATAAAATAATAATACTTCAATATAAGTAATCTTCTAGAAAATCGATCTTAATTTCCTAGAAAAAAAAAAAAAAAGTTAATCTCCCCACCCTCACCCCTCATATTTCTCCAAGAATTCTCTCACCTTCAAGATAAGAAAATACCCCCACTAAATCTTTCTTCTATGGTTTGAAAGATGCATCGACTTAAAGGGAAATTTGATTGGTTATTTTCAAAAAGGCTTGGAGGTGCCTCATCAGTGCACTTGTAACAGAATTGCTGATGCAAATCTGAACACTCAAATCTCATTTCAAAGGCAAAGCATTTTTCAGCCTCAAATTCATCTTATCGGCACAAAAAAAAAAAAAAAAAAAAAAAAAAAAAAGGTCAAAAGTAAACTGCCTTCTCTTTTTAAGTCTCAGACTTCCAGAAAACATAATGCCTATAGTGCTGTCTCCACTTCAGCTAAGTACAAAGCCTCCCATTATAAATCCAATATTTTTGCCAGAATGCTAGCACTGCAAACCATGAAGTCAATGCTCAGTAAATATCTATACTACAATACAGTGATGTACTACAATTCCCAAGGTTCCAAGTTTTTCTTGTTACCCAGAGCTGAGAGGTAATGTTACAGTATTCTTTTTATTTAACTTTTATAAGACCCACTGGATTCAATGATCATTTCTCTTTTTATATAAGAATAATATGTAGTAGGCAGAGAAAAATGTCATATTTAAGATTTTAAGATGTACCCTAGATATACTTTGTTACCTACCTGTAAATAATCCTTTCCAAATAAATAAGTTTGATGACTTTATTCAGTTAATGTATTTTGCTTTCTTTTCCTGATCATTTGTTCTTTCTTAGCTGGTTTACTTTGCAATTTATCTACCACCATTATTTTTGTCTGTATACAATT
Source organism: Anas acuta (assembly GCF_963932015.1). Taxonomy (NCBI): domain Eukaryota; kingdom Metazoa; phylum Chordata; class Aves; order Anseriformes; family Anatidae; genus Anas; species Anas acuta. The sequence goes on from NC_088979.1 coordinate 88,198,275, forward strand.
CCTCCATTCCCTAAGTTCCTTTCTAAAGGCACTAAAAACTTCTAATATGACTTAACATGCTGCCATATCTTTTCTCAGCATCCTGGTTATGACTTTCAAATTAACATGCAGGAAAAGAAGAGATTGGTGACACAAAATATATTTTTACAATTAAATATATTCACATACAGGACCTGTATAGTCCACTCTAAACCTATCTGTCACTTCATCAAAAATCATAGAGACAAAATTCTCACCTGTCAGCTTCCTTTGTAAATCTTCATATTCTGCTTTTCTGTTTAAAAGTCACAAAAATCTCACGCTCAGGATGTAGAATGATTGAATTTTCCATACTATAGCCATAAACTAAATATTTATATATAGGTGATCCTGCCTGGCAGAGGGGTTGGATAGATGATCTTCAGAAGTCTCTTTCTACCTTGGCCATTCTGTGATTTTGTGATTTTACCATTTAAAATCAATCAAGCAAAGAACATTTTTAGTGTTTAGAACAAGGCTTTCTATTCCACAAGAATTGGGATCATAAGATACATACCTAGAAATTATCTAGAATAACCAGTATTAGAAAATGTTTTTAAACAGTAGTGTAAATATGTTATAGGAAAGAATAAATAGATAAATAAATATGAATAAATATTATTTGCATACTGGGCACATCTGAAAATAGATTTCTTTGTTTCAAGCCCAGTTTGAAAATGGAAGTACAACTTGTTTTGTTCAAAGACAAATCTTCTCATACACGGGTCTAAAAAACAGCTACCTAGCTGTTGAGACATCAGCTATAGTATTCAAAAGGTTTCTTCATTGCAAATAGCAGTGGATGAAGTGTTAAATTATGTAAAGAGTGCTAAGACAATAATATACTTTCACCATATAAGAGAAAATATCTACTGCAGATTTAGGGGCTTATTTTTTCCTTTTCTCTAGGGAACATAATGACTAGGAAAAGCTGTCCCATTCTGTGCACATAAAAGTAGCCAATAGGAAGCTTAGAAAATAACTCACAGAATCACTCACAGAATCACAGAATTTCTAGGTTGAAAGAGACCTCAAGATCATCGAGTCCAACCTCTGACCTAACACTAACAAGTCCACCACTAAACCATATCGCTAAGCTCAACATCTAAACGTCTTTCAAAGACCTCCAAGGATGGTGACTCCACCACTTCCCTGGGCAGCCCATTCCAATGCCTAACAACCCTCTCAGTAAAGAAGTTCTTACTAATATCCAACCTAAAACACCCCTTCTTTATCATGCAACCCCTTCTTCAACACGCAGCTTTAGCCCGTTCCCTCTTGTCCTGTCACCAGGCACATGGGAGAATAGACCAAACCCCACCTCACTACAGCATCCTTTAATGTACTTATAAAGAGTAATAAGGTCGCCCCTGAGCCTCCTTTTCTCCAGGCTGAACAAGCCAAGCTCCCTCAGCTGCTCCTCGTAGGACTTCTTCTCCAGACCCCCTCACCAGCTTTGTCGCTCTTCTCTGGACTTGCTCAAGCACCTTGATGTCCTTGAAGTGAGGGGCCCAAAACTGAACACAGTACTTGAGGTGCAGCCTCACCAGAGCCAAGTACAGGGGGATGATCACTTCCCTAGCCCTGCTGGCCACACTGCTTCTTATACAAGCCAGGATGCTGTTGGCCTTCTTGGCCACGTGAGCACACTGCTGGCTCATACTCAGCTGACTATCAACCAATAGTCCCAGGTCCTTCTCTGCCAGGCAGCTTTCCAACCACTCATCTCCCAGCCTGTAGCTCTGCTTGGAGTTATTGCGCCCCAGGTGCAGGACCTGGCACTTGGCCTTGATGAACTTCATACAGTTGACCTCAGCCCATCGGTCCAGCCTATCCAGATCCTCCTGCAGAGCCTTCCTAAACTGTTAGAGAACAGCTTGTCCTACACAGATAAATAAAAGAGCATAAATAGGATCTCATTCATGGCCATCAAATGTAAATAAATATTTTATTAGTTCATAAATAAAATACCTATAATAAATTAGTGATTGATTACAAGAATTGGTTATCATTAATTAATTATCATTTGATAAAATTTTCTTCTGATTTTTCAGATCATATCCAAATGAACACAACTGCCTCCCTCTACCCACATGAGCCTAGAAACTGGCAGACTTGACCTGGTGTTTTCAATACACTTGCAGAAAACCTTCCAGTCTGTATGCACCTGTGTACACTTAACCTGACTGCTTTGGCCAGTACTAATATTTTTAAAGAATATATGTACATTATTCATATTTATATTAATAAACTCACAAAATCATATAATATTCTGAGTTAGAAGGGACGTACAAGGATTATCAATTCCAGCTCCTGGTTCCACACAGGACCACCCCAAAATCAAGCCACATATCTGAGAGTGTTTTCCAAATGCTTCTTGAATTCTGGCAGGCTCTGTGACATGACCACATTCCTGGGGAGCTAGTTCCAGTGTGCAACCACCCTCTCAGTGAAGGAGCTCTTCTGAACATGCAACCTGAACCTCCTTTGACACAACTTCATGCCGCTCCCTTGGGTCCTATCACTGGTCACCAGAGATCAGCAGAGATCAGCGCCTGCCCCTCTGCTCCCCCACATGAGGAAGCTGTACGCTGCCATGAGATCTCCCCTAAGTCTCCCTTTCTCTAGGCTGATCAGTCCAAATGAACTCAGCAACTCCTTGTATGTCTTGCCCTCTAGATCCTTCACCATCTCTGTAGCCTTCCTTTATTATTATCTACTATCTATTTATTATTATTATCTATTAGTTTTATGTTTTTCTTGTTCATTTAGCTATATCACAGAGTGAATATTAGCGTTTCAAAATTATTCTTCTTCAGATAGGCAGAACTACCTTCAGGTAGTTAGGCAAATACAGGATTACATTATTATCTATTTGAGAGAAAACATCTCACAGGCAGACCTATTTTATTTTATTTTATTTTATTTTATTTTATTTTATTTTATTTTATTTTATTTATTGTATTGTATTATTTTTGTTTGTTTGTTTGTTTGCTTTGTTTATTTTATTACATTTTATTTTATTATTTTATTTTTTAAGTAAAATACTTAAGGCTTGATGGATAATTTTATATCCATGAGAACCCACTTAAGGAGGGCAAGCAGAATGTTCTCAACTAAGATACAAGACATAATTTCTTAAGTTAAAGCATCTTTTTATAGCTCAAGTTTGTAAACACTAGAATGGGGGTCAACTTTCCTTTTCTTCTTCTACTCAAGAAAAAGACTTCAGTGCTTTTGATGGCACCATAAGTATCTAAAACTGCTTTTGTTGACTGAAATAAAGAAGAAAGCCTGGTGCCAATGTAACAGTGTTGAGACACCACAACTATGTTTCACATCATTTTATCCAGCTATTGGTTTGTCTTTAATATTCTTAAACAGTGTTGAATGTTTCTTTCTAGTCAAGAAGAAAAGTGGGATCTTGTTCATGCTTTTTTTGTTCTTTAACCAAATGAGTGACAAGCAACATTTTTTTTCCCTTTTCAAAGATCAGTAATCTAAATTCAGTAGTTAATCTGATTATTTTTTTTATTATTGTTTTTAAATAGCTGTTATTAATCATAATATCACCAATGAACAAGGCTTAATAGCTTATGGCTATTTTTTGTATTTAAATTACATGTAGTGACTTTTGGTATTTTAAGATAAGGAGGTTGCTAAAATATTAATTTTTCCTCAAACCACTGAAGCTGTAAACTGACAAATAACTCTGTAATTATTTCAAGCAATATGAAAGAACACAACAATCAGGAAAACTTGTTATTTTCTGTTTGTTAGAATACTTCCAACAGCAAATTTTACTGTACCTAAATAATCCCACACTGGAAGAGACTCCTCAGGGAAGTGGTCAAAGCACTGAGTCTGCTGTAGTTCAAGAAGTGTTTAGATATTGTTCTCAGACACACTGTCTGATTTTTTGGGTGGTCTTTTGGGGACATGTGAGTTGGACTTAATGGTCCTTGTGGGTCCCTTCCAACTTGGGATATTCTATGATTCTATGATTCTGTGATTTTGTAAGTTCAAGTAGTCAGATCTTACAAAAATATTTCTTGAAAATTTAGGAATTCAAACTTAGGAAAAACAGAGAGGAGATTTTCAAACCAACCTGAACTTCCTCTGATCCAGTTTAATGACACTCCTATTGCTGGTCACCAGAGAGAAGAGATCAGCACCAGTCCCTCCTCTCCCCCTCATGAGGAAGCTCTGGGTTGCCATGAGATCTCATCAGTCTCCACACCTCTAGGCTGACCAATCCAAGTGAAATTAAGCACTTCTCATACATATTTCCCCCTTGACTTTTCACCATTTTTGTTCCCATCCTTTGAACACCCTTGAATAGTTTTTGTCCTTCTTATCTTGTGGCATGCAAAACTGTTCACAGAACTGTAGTGAGGTTACACCAGTGCCTAGCAGAGTGGGACAATCCCTTTCCTTGACCAGCTAGCAATGATGTGCCTGATGCACCCCAAGATGCAGTTGGCCTTTTGGCTGCCAGAGCACACTGTTGACTCCTATTCAATTTCTCCCAAACAAAACCCCCAGATCCCTTTCCATAGGCTCTTCTCCAGCCTCTGGTCCCCCAGCCAGTACAGACAACCAGGGTTGCTCCACCCCAGGTACAGAATTTGGCACTTGCTCTTGTTAAATTTTATACGGTTGGTGATTACCTAGCATATTCTAGTCTATCAACATCTCTCTACAAGACCTGTTCTCTCCACCTTTAATGAAGTCAGCAGCTTCTCCTAATTTAGCATCATTCACAACTTTAGTATGCATTTGACTCCTGCATCCACCTATCAAAATATTAAAGAGAACTCAAATAGGCTCCCCTAATATGGGGCCGTGGGGAACCCCACTAGTTACTGGCCACCAGCCTGATGTAATCTCCTTTACTATGACCCTTTGATTCCAACCCATCAGCCAATCATTCACCCATCACATTAGGTACTTGTCGAGCTCTATGATGGGCATTTTGTCTGTGAGAGAAAGTATTGAAAGCTTTGCTGAAATCCAAAAAGATTACAACTACTGGCTTCTCTTGGTCAACTAGATTGCTGACCATGTCATAAAAGGAAATAAAGTTCATTAAACAGGACTTTCCCCTTGTGAACCCTTGTTGGCTCTGACCAGTGACTGCATTATCTTTCAAGAATTTTTTTCAATAGATATGAAAAAATCTTCTTCATAATTTTACCAGTCACCGAAATGAGACTGACAGGCCTTTAATCACCGGAGTCTTCTTTCTTGGGACAACATTTGCCAACTTCTAGTCAACAGAGACCTTTCCAGATTTCAAAGACAGTTGAAAAATAACTGTGGGAAGACGGTAACTTTCATTAAAGTTACTCAGACACTTCTACTCCCTTCCTCCTCCCAAATACAGTCCACCTTCCATATGTCTTAGAGAGGTAAAAAGCAATTATTTTTTTTTTAAGAGGACTTCAGAAAAACTTCATCAAAGGCTTAAAGAATATACTTCCTACTGTAACAGTGGTTGTCTGTATCAGAAATATAAAACATATAATTTACTTTAATAAAATTAGAAAACAGTTTGAAAAATACTAGTTTTCTGTTTTAATCCAATGAGAGAGAAGTGAACCTTCTGATGCCCTGTTATCTTGGGATCCAGAATGAGCATTTGGTGTATACTTTTTCTTTTCCCTTCCTGGGACTGTGTGAAATTCTTTGTTAGGAAGACTAGTTTTATTTTTACCATCACAAGATTTTTAAAAAAATGAAGAGAATTTCCAAGAAGTTGCACAAAATGTTTATCATACAGTCCCTCAAGTTTATGTGAGCTCCAAAATCAAACTGCTCTGTCCACATCTACCAAGGTTCAGAGCACAACCACTGACCTTTAAATTTCAAATCTATATTAGCTCTATTTTTTTGTTAAATTATTTGTACTATAAAAACATGCCACAGAAGGAAGTACATTATAGTATTTATCATCACTGATGACCATATCAGAACTAAGAGAAAAGTTCTGTGTATACCTAGCTTGTTTCTAAAAACAGACCCTCAGTTGTTTCCATCAGAGAAGAACTGTTGGAGGATGGTGATGTGGTTAAATAAAATACCATTTTTCTCCTCATATTTGACATAACTCAGTGTCCTGTCAATATAGTCTACAAACATGATTCACTAGAATTTCCACTCTGAAAAATATTATACAGTTATGTAACTCTTGAGACAGTCTACAGCCACAATTAAAACAAGATCTGACATTTACAGTTTCAAAGAACTAGTTAGCTCCCTGATCCCCACCACAACAAGCACTAGTTCTGCTTTTGCTAACAAGCTGTACACCTTCTCCTACTGAGAGCCATGTGTGAAAGCAGGAAAAACTTTCATACTGTTCAAAGAAGTTATTAAATTGTTTTAACCCCCTCTAGGGTGTCTTCAAGGCAGAGTGTTTAAATGCCTGAAGAGACTGGGAATAGGAGAGAAAAAATCAAAATCAAAATAAGATATTCATTAACTCTTTGAGTATATCTACATTACCATTTTATATATAAATATATTATATATATATATAAATTATATTTACATTTGAAGGCATGTAAAGTATAGCTCTTTATCTCAATATATAAGGGAAAATCACAATATATCAGTGCAGAAAGCATAGTAATAAACAAACAAATATTCAAATAAATGTCAGTAAAACCTGGTGCAGTTTATTTAAAATTCACAGGCAATTTGGAACATGAGTTTAAAATAGACTCCTTCAAATACAGTTGCTCTTGTGTGACATTTTACTTTTGCTAATGGAACAAGGTTAAAATGACATGATGATAAGATTCAACTTTTAAATTATATATCTCCTCTCATTTTAAGCCTGCAGTCTAGTATTATTTCTTTCCACTGACATATACTATACTCTCTGGCTGGAGTAATGAAAGCAGACTCCATCTGCCAGTATACATCAGCTGCACATTCACTGAGTGTACCTGAGCATAGCAAGGTTTGTGCCTCAGGAATTAAGAGCGTGTTTCAGTGTTGGAAAACTAACCTTGCTCTAGTCAAGCTAGATCTCCTCTGAGGACATGGTGGTTCTCCTACTCATCCTCATTGGACCTGAAACAAGTGGATTTAACATCATGCCTTCAGAAGAAACATCACACTATCTTCCTTGTTAGAAGGTATATATGGGGATTTTTGCATTTAAAAATAGAGTAGAATAGAAAGTGCAACTTTCCCATAAAACACAGTCATTTAATCACTACATACAGAGCTAGGACAACCCTGATTTCATACTTAAGTAAACTAGCATAGTTCCTAACACATTTTGTTAAAGTTTTTTTTTTTTTTTTTTTTTTTTTTTTTAGGTTTCCTTACTTATTATTAACACATTCTGAAATATGTCTGTACTAAGTAGCAAAAGACATACTTAGGTTGAAGAAAAGGTTATTTAAAAGGTTATTTCACAGACATTTCTGTCCTCCACAAGAAGTTGAAGTAGTCAGGGAGAACAGGATGTCATTACTTTGTATGTTTTTCCTCTAACATCTGGATTGCATTGGTTCCCCAATAGTGAGAAAACAGTTTCTTAAGTCCTTCTTAGAGAAACTCCTAAGTGTGGGAATGTAAAAATTCTGGTAAGGTAATGGGTATTAAGTGCTGTATTTTCCAGAGGCCTGGGTTGCCCAAGGGTAGTTAATTTGAACACAGGCAGCCCTCCTCAGAAGCTGAACTCTGAGACAAGTGAAGGTACATGGAAGTCTTGGCTTCCCCCCTTCCATGCCCTACAGGGCTTGTGCAGACCTTGAGAGGATAGGCTGTAGAGCTTCTTGCCAAGTCAGCCTATCAAAGTGTCTTCTAGGATGCTGTTTTACCTCCCATAGTGGGAATACTCCATGACCTAGATATAGCAAAACTGACTGCCATCACCTCATCAAAGACAACTGCACTATTGCAACATACTATGAACATATTAGCTGCTAGTATTGCTAGTATATGTGTAACAATTTAAGTAATATCAGCGGACTCACATTTCAGTCCTCTGTTGCAAATCCATTCAGAATGGGTCCCATAGAAATAGATCTGAGAAATACTTAAGACAGTATAAACACAATGATTAAAAGACCTATTTCCTTTTTCTTTTTTTAAAACTTCATAGTGAAATTAATTAATTCAAAGGACCGTTCCATTTCCTTTTCAGTTACTCAATAGCAAGTTTTCTTTTTGATAAATAAAAGGGAAATCAGACCAATTACTTTTTGACATTATTGTGAGTCTAGAGGAGGTCCACAAGGATGAATGCTGGAGCACCTCTCCTATGAAGACAGGCTGAGGGAGTTGGGGTTTTTCAGTCTGGATAAAAGGATCTAGGGAAACCATATAGCAGCCTTTCAGTAATTAAAGGGGGCTTACAAGAAAGACAGGGAAAGACTCTTTATAGGGGAGTGTAGTGATAGGGCAAGGGGTAATGATTTTAAAATAAAAGAGGTTTAGATTAGATATAAGGAAGAAATTCTACACTGAGAGGGTGTTCAGGCACTGGAACAGGTTGTCCAGAACTGTGGATGCCTCATCCCTGGAAGTGTTTAAGTTCAGATTGGATAGGGCTTTGAGCAACCTGGTCTAGCAGAAGGTGTCCCTGCTCACAGCAGCAGGGTTGGAACTAGGTGATCTTTAAGGTCCCTTCCAACCCAAACCATTCTATGATTCTATGGCACCTTGGTGTTACACTTGAGAAAATAGTCATACTTGACGGAGGACTGTTGTTTTCTAGATGGGCATCTCTTGATTTACAATGAGTTGTGTTGTTCAGAAGTGTTGTTTGCCCATCCTATTGTGTAGTTGTCTAACAGGTTCTAAATATAGCAAGATTTCAGCCTAATGATGCATTTAAAAAGATTTATGTGGTACAGTTTCTCCTCAGAATGTGGTACCAGGAAACAAACTCTGTCATTGAAAGGTGCACTCAAGAGTAATTACAGTGAATTAGAAGCATAACGCTCTCTAGTACCATAACATCTGTTTTGTATTACCTTTTTTTTTTTTTTTTTTTTTTTTTTTTTTTTGTGGCATTCATAATAAAGTGAACATTAACAATTAATGCTTAAACATTACTGTTTTGTATTCTAACTCATGCTCAACTATAAGACTTTTTCAATCCAGAAATTATTATTATTTTATTTTTATATGTCAGTTACAGCTAGCTTTTACCAAGAGAATATATTTAAATAGACAAATTCATATATAATTTGTACCTTATGCTATAGTTGCAGCTGTAAGGACAGCAATAAACATTAAATGTTCAACCCTTTGTCTTTTGCTAACATGAGGTGGGAATAAGCTGCAATATTTAGTCACATGAATTAGAGCAGAAAAAATGTTTAATAAATCTTAATATTATGGACTAATGTTGATTGCCAGATGGGGCTACATTGATTAACATTTTAGAGCCATTTCTAAGCTGTATGCAATTTACATCTTTTGTTTAAATTGAAAATGACCACCAGGTTTGCTTAAGTATGAACACCTTATGAAAAAGAAATGCATGGCTCTTTGTAGAATGTTCTATATTTTAAGACTACACTGGGCATTCATCCATATAACTTAAATACAATATTTCACACAAAAATTTAAAAACTAATCAAATGTAAAGGTGATTTAGGGGACAATGTGTTGTTTCTGCTTAAGGAGTCACAGTTCAGGTTTCAAAACAGAAAATATTTAAGGAAGAGAAAGGCAGGAAAAGGAAAATGAAGTCATCATTTTGACATGCTTTAGTTAAAATGTTATTTTACATTCATTAAACTTCACAGCAAACTCCCACTGGCGTCAGTTTTGCTAGATTAGACATTAAATGACACCTCTACATTCTGCAGTTAGACTGGTTTACTACACTGCTTTTAATCTTTATTTCATTACTTCTGACCAATTCTTATTGCCATTCCCAAACCATCATTTTTCGTTTCCCAATTTGCAAATTGCTGATGTCATAGGGGATTAGTTTTAAATAGTATTACTCTGCATCAGTTACCAGCTCTTCTGATAAACTCAGTGCATGAAGCATTGCTCATCATCACACATTTCAGGGAGTTTCATGCAACCATTTACTTATTTATTTAAGTGATTTAATCTTTATTTTAAACTTGAAATTTGTGTTTGGATCTAATTTCACAATGATAAATGAAACTAAAGCTTTTTTTTTCTTCCTTTCTAAAATAAGAAATGTATATATATCTAGTGTGGCAATGAGTATTTTCCTCACAGATTGCCTTGGAGAGACATACAATACTAAGAGTAAAATGGAAAAGGGAATTTAGGTTCAGAAGATTCTCTTAAATTCAGCACTTCTTCTGTAACATTTAGATAAATACCTTCATTAGTAACTTATACAAAAGCAAAATAACAAAAAGATATGATTACTACATTTTGTAAGTACCTTACATTTCAGCTGGAACTTTCATATAGCTTTCAACCTAACTTTTGCAACTTCAGTCCATTCATCTTCCTTTCTTTTGCTCCCTCAGAAACAGACTAGAAGTGACCAAGAAAAAAAAAAAAAAAAAAAAAACCAACAAAACACGAAGATGTTTAATAAACATCTTGTGATCTTGTGAAACATGTTGTGAAAAATATCTGAAATCAATCTGGAAATGTCTTCAGAATCTCACCTGGATCTAGAACCTGTCATGTTTTCAGATAAAACTGCCTAAGCATCTGATTTAGCTGTCATGTACAATGCTAGAGAATGCATATAAATGCTGCTTGAAAAGCACATATCAATTTCATTAGTAAAAACATAGTCTTAGATAAGTGACCAAGTTCTTCTCTAAATTACTCTAAATATGTGGAAAAGATTTCAAATATGTTAAGCATTTCTTTTTTGGATAGTATCTACTGCAGTATGTGGATATCTATCTAACTTAGTAAACAGGTGTACCTAATTTGGAGGAAAAAGATAATCTGAAGAGACAATGATTTGCAGAGAACATGCAGTAAGAAAAGTGTTGCAAAAGGTTTTTGGTTATTTATCACCCCTACTTAAGGCTTTTAGTCAATTAGTCAATAAAGCAGCTGAGCAAGTCAGCAGTTGGTGCTGACAAAGTACATTGGTGTGAAAAGCTAAGAAAACAGTTACTAAACACCTAGATTTCATCTTTTTATGAGGAAAAAAAAAAAAAAAAGGAATGGAAAATGGGAAGGGAAGGGAAGGGAAGGGAAGGGAAGGGAAGGGAAGGGAAGGGAAGGGAAGGGAAGGGAAGGGAAGGGAAGGGAAGGGAAGGGAAGGGAAGGGAAGGGAAGGGAAGGGAAGGGAAGGGAAGGGAAGGGAAGGGAAGGGAAGGGAAGGGAAGGGAAGGGAAGGGAAGGGAAGGGAAGGGAAGGGAAGGGAGACATATATATGCATACACACTGAGGACCAGAGGATCAAAAATGCAGAAAGCACTAAAAATTTCTTTAGCTGAGCAGGAGAGTATTAATATGTGATAATAAATCACAAGGATATGTAATTATTGTTACTACAGCAGATTCTCTGGAAAACTAAAAGAGGACCACCAAAAATATTGTTGGACTAGATTTATGAAAATTATTATTTCAATACAGAATACAATATTATTTAAAAAAAAAATAATGGATTTAGAAAGTTGATTGTGGAAGAGACCATGGTAATTATATGTCTTTTAATAAATAATATAACCTCTAATTCATATCACTCAGTGTTTAAAAATCCCAAACCAAAGACATCAAAAATATTCCAGGGATCTCTCAACATTTTTCACTTGTATGTAAATAAGATGATTTACTGTACTGATTACTAGATCATAGAAATCCAAAAGTCTTATATGTCTTGCAAGTCAAGCCTCCTTGCATTGCTAAATCTCAGAAAAAAATAAATTGTATTTCTTATCAATACTTAGAAGAAAAGCCTGTAATACAAAATACTTCCTCTCCTCAATCCATTCACCAGTCTAAAAAGTTTACTTAAGTAAATAAGATAAACCATATTCTTTCTGGTCTCAAATAAACAGTCCTTCCAAACTTTGCATATATATTGTACAAGGAAATACAAAATCTTAATATGTTGTGGTTTTATTACACAAGTCTTCAAAAATATAGAAAGCTTTCTGCATGTAATATTTGTACAGAAGAGCTTCATTTAATGGCCAGATACAGTTCTTTAAGTTCTGAGGGGTTTTGCATTTTGTTTTTTAAATTTTCAGCAAAATCCCTGCTCAGTGCACAGCAATTGAACAGACATAAAGTCATGTGTAAATATACTTTATTCTAGAAGTTGAAACATATACACATATATTACAGTGAGGAACATTGTCTGTCTGTCTTCTATAACATTAGAGATTTGTAAATGAGTAATGTAGGAGTGAGTCAAAATTAATACGTTTGATGTAGGTCACAGAGTTCACAGAATCACTGAACAGTTGAGGTCAGAAGGCACCTCTAGATGTTATCTGTTCCAACTGCTCTGCTCAAGCAGGGACACCTAGAACCAGTTGCCCAGGACTATGGCCAGATCAAATCTGACTATCCCCAAGGAGAGAAATTCAACTTCTCTAGGCATCCTATGACAGACAGTGCACAGTCAAGTTCAGGTTTACCTGCACAGTAAAGTTCTCCTGATATTCAATGGGAATCTGTCTTCCAGTTTGTGCCAATGGCCTCTTGTCTTGTGACTAAGCACAACTGAGCCTGGATGCATCCCCTTTGCACCCTCCTTTCAGGTATTTATAAACATTGATAAGGTTCCCTCCTGAGCCTTCTCCTCTCCAGGCTGAAAATTCCCAGATCTTTCAGTCTTTCCTCATAGAAGAGGTGCTTGAGTCCCATCATCATCTTCATGGACCTACACTGGACTCTCCTTAGTATGTCAAGGTCTCTCTTGTACTGGGGAGCCCATGACTGGCTCCAGGCTTGACCACATCAGTGCTGAGCTGTATTGGGTTTACGTAGCAACGTTAGGGTAGTGGGGGCCATAGGGGTGGCTTGTGTGAGAAGAATCCAAAACCTGCCCCATGTTAGATAAGGGGACCACTGCTGGCCAGAGCCAAACCAATAAGCAATGTTTATGCCTGTGTGACAGCAGATTTAAGAAAGGGGAAAAACAAAACAAAACAAAAAACTGCTACACAACAGCAGCTGGGAGAGTGAGGAGCAAGAAACAGTCTTGCAGACACCAAGGTAAGTGAAGAAGGAGGGGAAAGATGTCCTTCAGGTGCCAGAGAAGAACAAAGAATCATAGAATATTAGGGATTGGAAGGGATCTTGACAGATCATCTAGTCCAATTCCCCTGCCTGAGCAGAAACACCTAAATCACGTCACACAGGAACATGTCCAGGTGAGTTTTGAAAGTCTCCAGAGAAGGCGATCTGCTGGCCTAGTGCAGACCTAGTGCAGACCAGGATACCATTAGCCTTCTTTGTGTGAAGGGCACAAGAGTTGGTATGGCTTTGAAGGAAGTTTTTAAAATGAGCAAGGAATACAAATAACAACCTTCTACTGATGTAGACCACCAGAAATTAGCTAGTGTGGTTACATTTGATTCTCTGTTGTAACTCATCAGGGGAAAAAAAAATTCTCTGCATACAGGATGGACATCAGAAGTACTTATTTCTCTCACCAAAAGAGAGGCACCCCTTTCCTGTCTCCCGTCTCCCACTACCAAATGGGAGCTTACTTGTTTACACATGCTTTTTTCTACCATACATTTATTTCCATGAGAACTTCACAGGTACTCATAATCTCACTATTTTCCCTCTAATTTAATTTGTACTCTTTTCATATTATATTCCTTAGTACATTCCACTGCAAACTTCTGCAGCTAGAAAGATTCTAATCATTATTACTGTTATTGTGTAAACATCTTTTCCTGTTTTTATCCACCCCAAGTTTCTTTACAAGAAAAAAATATAATTAAAAAACATTAAAACATGCTAATATGGAGTTGAAAATAACCAAAGAGAATCAGAGGAAAAACATCCCACAGAATGCGATGATACCTAGGGCACCTGAGTGTTTATGCAGAAGCCTTGACTTCTATCTGTTCTGCTGAATTCTGTCAGTGAATTTTAAAACAGGAAATTTCTTTCATGCTTGTCATCATAAGCACCAACAGTAATAACACCCACCCTAATTCATCAAACGTTTATTAGAGCTTTCTTGACTCTCAGAAACGCTCAGCATGGATACAGTATTTTATACATTCTCAGTTAACTACAAGTCCGGAGTTTTGCCAGTACAATTCTTCAAAGTTGTCAAGAAAAATCTTGTCTTATTTAAAGTACTGGCAGAAATCCCATCAATTTAGCTTGAAACAGTATTTCACCCAAAACATGGCAGTTAGCAGGTTAAAGGGCAATGGTTTAAGTTTCAGTCAGCTCTGTGGTGGTAACATGCTTGCCCAAAACAGTTGCCCATACACTGAAGTGAAATGCTTTTGCTTTCAGATACCAAAACATAATGTTAGCACAATGACTTCCAAAGTCTCAGCCTGACTTGGTCTTAAACCACTCTTACTTTTTAGGGGAAAGTAATCAAATAGACATACTAAAATTATAGTGCCACAGTATTCATTTTATCCACCGTAGTATCTTTATACCTAAATGCTGGTAATGATGGTGTTATAGAAACATCACTGTACTTACTTTCTCTGAAAAACTAAGTTTCAGACTTGCTATGATCAGTCTTCAGCACAGTCACTAATGACAGCATAAGAGTTCTTAGGATGAACTCATTTTGATTACACTTTCATCCCTTTCTGAGGGAAAAGAGAATACTGTGTTTTTTTTGTGGACAAATGGTGTACCATAGATGCAGTGTTCAGCGTAGAAAGAGCAACATTTCTTTAAATTCAAACATGGAGAAAAAACAAACAAACAAACAAAAAACCACCATGATTCAACAATCAGTAAGTTTGTTGTAAATCAAACTTGATTTAATCTTAAAAAAAAAAAAAAAAAAAGAAGAATATATGTTATTAATTTTAAAGTTACAATTATCTTGATATTTTTTTTCTTGAACACAAATATCTGTAATTTTAAAAGGAAAAATGAAACACTTCTATAAAGCAGAATGACCAAACTCCAAACCCTGTTGTTAAAAGAAAAAGAATGAAAATGAAAATGGAAGTAAAAGTTTTCCTGCTTTCATTGTTTTGCTTAAAGGCAAGGCAAGTGGATATGAGAAACTTCTTAGATCCATGCATGTATAAAAGTTCCTTTCAGTATAATTCTATAAAGTAAATTAAAGAGAATAACACAATACTTGAGTGATACCTACTTATATATTCAATATTTCTCTCTAATTTGTATTTTAAACTGTAGAATAAATGAGTAACTTAAGAAATGCTACAAAAAATGACCAAAGCTATACAAATACTCAAACGTGGTTGATGCATGTGTGCTAATGGATGATAGTATTTTCCTTTACATCACAGAACATCTAAACTCAGTACGAGGATAGACACTGTTTTGAGAAAAGCATGAGAAAAGCATAATGTTTTTCAAACCAAACACATGCTTAATTTCTGAGGGTATGAAATATAACCTATCAACATTTTATAGAGTAAAAAACAATATGTATCCCCAAAGCACCAGAGAATACAGCCACTGCTACAGAAATTACAGAACTCTGCCTTAGAATATATGATAGTCAGAAGAGTAACAAATGTGTGAGGGGAATATCTAATATTTTGAAAGAGAGCAGAGGAATTATTGAAGGCTAAAGCCAATGAGTAAAAAAAAAAGCAACCCCCAACTCCTTTAAAAAAAAAAAAAAGGCACATAGCAATGCAACTGTTTATGATTTTTTTTTAAGCTTTCTAATTTCTACAATACTTCTGAAATGTGCTATTAGTTCTTTTATAAGCACCAACAATGAAGATGTATGCTTACCAGCAGCTCGTTAGTTATATTTTTTTGACTTTGCAAGGGCTCTGAACTTTTCTCCAGATGATACCAGAAACATGACAGACCAATGCTTCTGATAACAACTTTGATATGACAGAGAAAAAAAAATCTAAAATTTTATTCCTATTCTAACAAGTTGTTCTTTTCATCATTGCCAATATAGCAAAATGTAGACTTCCTTGATTTTCTTCTGATTATCCTTTAAAAATGATATAAATAAAAATATTGATCAACAATAAATACACACACAATAATAAAATAAAAAATAAATTTAAAACAAAATAATAATAGTAGTAGTAGTAGTAGAAATGTGGAGGAAAGAAGACTTGAGGGCTTTATTTTCCCAATGACTTTTCAAGAACACTGGAGAAGACACTACAAGCCCAAACCCTATCTACTCACATATTTATGTTAATCTCATTAGGATGGGAAGTTCAAAAACCAACATTGGGTTTGATTTCTTAGTTCTTGATAATCAAGGTCTCAGCTTATTACTAAATCATTTTTGTCTATTGAAAGTATTGTGGTTTTTATATAGAATATATTCTTGTCACACATTCTTTAGTAGAACTTTTCCGCATGTTGAAAATTCTTTCCGAAATTTTAGTTTTCAAGTAACATTTGAAGCATGGGGATTTTAGATATGCAAACATGAAAACACAGCAATCCAAGAGTTAAGTGTTCCCAAGGCCAATCAAAAACTACTAGCCAAAAACAAAACTATGATGCTTAATAAAAGAAACCTTATGGAAACAGTATATAATAGATTCAAACAATAGTCCATGTCATCAGATTAAAATATTAAACCAACACCTCTTACACTGTGACTAACAGTGGGGTGGAGGGGCGGGAGGGAGGTTTGTTTTTTTTTAAATGTCAGTGTCTATATACATACAACTACCTTAATACACATTAGTAAAGAGTATGTGAAAGTTGTTAATTAAAATAGGTTGGTATTCAGAATATAATTATGTACCAAATCCCTAAAAGTAATTTTGCAAGTATCATTAAAAAGGAATCTCTAACTATCCAAAAACAGAAAAGTTAGGTATATTTGCAAAGTTTCAAATTAATATATTCTGGTAATTCTGTATTATTCTCACTGGGAATAAAAAGTTGCGTGTATTAAAATAAATAAATATATAAAGTATTAGAATTAAAGTATTAAGAATTAAAGTATTCGGATATGTTATATTATTTTCTTTTCCATACTAGATCTTGCTTCTTGTGAGATTCTAGGTTATGCTCCAAGACATGTGCAATTATAAAGTGTCAGCTGACAGTTATCTGAGAGAAACAGGTAATCCTGGTTCATTTCTACAAGAGCCTGAAGTCTGTTTTATCTTTGCCTTTTTTCAATCAGATGTTCTGTGTCATCTAAAGAAAGTTATTTGATCATGTCGGAATGATACTAGCTATCAAATGTAAGGCATGGCAAATGAAATAGACAATTTACTCATTTATGAACATTTTAAAACTTGGATGACTACCCAAGCAATGTCTTTCATTATTTTAGTAGCACTGGGTGTCTGTTGATGAGTTACTTTTGTGAGACAACATTTGCATACACCAAATAAGAGAACTCCCATAATAAATCATGCTCTGAAATGTCATCTGTGTAAGTCAAATATCAATTACTTAGATACTGTCCAAATCCAGACATTTTATGGAAGATGCCTAAAGAAAAAACATGCAGGTTATGAAACCAGTCATATTTGTCCTCCTAATGTTAGCATAGACACATTGTTATTTAATGCTATAGAATAGGTTAAAGATGATGATTAAATCTTAATTCTACTGAAGATGCAATAGCATTTCCAATGTTAAACATCCTCATACACCTAATTATTAAAAATGCCAGAATAATTCTGGTGTTACAAGGCAAGCATATCCTTACACAACAGAAGAGAAATAAGAAGAGAAGTACATTCTGTTTCTTCTGTAAAATTTTGGCACATTATTCCTTATTTTTAGAGAAAAATTTTCTTTGTTAATTTATAAAAATTTTGAAGCCTTTTTCTAGAAAATTGAAAGGTACTTTACACATTGCACATTAAGTGATGTAAAGTTGCAAGTACATTCCAAACCACAACATAATAGTTTGTATTGAAAATCAAGAGATTGATAACAACAACAACAACAAAATATGCAAAAAAAGCATAGAGTGGCTTGGATTGGAAGTGACCTTAAAGATCATCAAAACATTTCTGGAAAAGTACTTAGTTTTAACTTCAGATTTCCCAACAATGAAGACAATTTTGGAAACAACATGAAAATTACTTACTACTAATTTATATTAACCCTTTTAGATCAGTTGATCTCTATAATTTGCAATGTGCAAAGGTGTCATGTAAAGAAACAAACAGAAATAATATGGAGTTCCTTACTGGCTACTGGCTTATTTGCCATATTACTTGAGGACAGTTTTCAGATAAATTGGGGAGCCTGCTAAAGTGGTATGCACTAAACTCGGTATAATCATGGTATCATATATTTTGTTGTAAACTAATATTTATGTGATAGATCCAAGAATCTCACATAATGAAAACTTCACTGTGCTTAAAATGTGCTTCACTGTTCTTAAAATCCACAAATTTTAAGAACTACGGTAATATCTTCTGTCAGAGTATTCAATATCATGAAAACTGGGATTTAGTAATATATATCCATGTGCAATTCTGAAAAATAATATATTTACTAAGTTTCTTAAATGTTAAGAGATGGATATGGCACAGAGGATTTGCTTACTTATCTCCAGGCAGCTTAAAGGAATCTACTGCCATCAAGCCTCTCATAATAGAAGACACAGATTTTTCCCTTCCTCACCATCAAAGCTGAGGAAATGTTGATGTCTAGGAGTATAAATTTAATGGTACAATCTAAATATTTTTCAGTTACTTTTTCCTACTGCCAAAATGTATTGATATGACATTTATCTAGAGGACGGCTATAAATGTAGGTTGAAAACCATGTTACAGAAGAAAAGATGAAGTTTGATACGGCATAATACAATACAAAAAGGACATCTGAAGCAGAAAGAATAACCCAAAATATATCATGTAGTCTTTCATAGGAAAATGAAAAGCAGTGGCAACAAATGGCTGTGTGTTTGGAGCAAAATCATAACATTTGTTTTTCACTTTTATATTGTTTTATAGCTGATAGCCTTTGTTTTGAGCCAGCTATGTGACACAGTTGTGATTCTTACTGATGAATAGGTTTGATGGAATAAAAGCTGAAGATTAAGTAGAAGCTTCAAAGAGAGAGAGATTATATAAATATTTCAAGTTTGATTTTAAATGCAACTACAGTTTTGCACTACCGTTCTTCTCAGAAGACTGTTCCAAAACTTTTAATGTTCAGAAATTTTGTCATTTTTTTTGCTATTGTTTGTCATAACACATTTATGATCAATTTATAACCACTAGATCCTCTATCGGCATTGTCTTTTAAAATTATTTCTTTCTTCACTGATGTTTACCTTTGGACAGCAGATCATATCAATACTTTAAGAAGGCTAACAACTTGACAGTTTCTTCTCATATGAAGAACTCTGATCAGTCCCCTTAACCTATTCAGTTTAAGTTAAGTTAGTATTTTAAGTATTTAAGTTAGTATTTTTTATTCTATAAATCTGTAACTGTACACAATAATCCAGATATGACTTTGAAAAAATAAAAATAAAGAACATATTATATCTAGTCTTTCACAGTATCCCTCCTTCTATCATGGCAAAATATAGCAATGTCTACAATATAGAGGACACCCATGCAGACTAACATGTATTTTCAAATATCTTTATATCTTATCTTCAAAGAATAGTTAAAGTTAAAAAAACAAAATAACAACAACAACAAAAAAAAAGTCAAAGTTAAAAAAAATAAAAAACAAAACAAAAAAACATTTTAAGAAACAAGTTTCTCATTGGATAGCATCTTCCCTCGACAGTTTATGGACAGCTAAAGGTTTAATTTCTCTCTCTTTTTTTTTTTTTTTTTTTTTTTGTGTGTGTGTGTGTGTGTGTGTGTGTTTTTTTGTTTGTTTTTGTTTGTTTGTTTGTTTGTTTCATCACAAAAATTAATAGATCTAACCCGGTCTTGCAGACTAACTACTATTCTACAGACATTATATATATCTAATAATGTTTAGTTACACAGTTAGGGCAAAGCAGGTAGTATAAGTTATAAACTTAACATATATGGGGAAGGCCTTATTTAAAGGAATTTTTAAAATGAAATACCAATTTATTTAATTTTGAAATAAAACACGTGATAAGCACAGAAAAGCAAAACACACAATACAAATTAAATAATGTAATAGCAATGTGAATATCATATACAATAATGAAACAAGTGTAGAAAGTTTGTAATTTCCTTGTATTTATATTTAACATTAGAATGATCTATTTTGAAATGTATCCTTGAGGATTAGACTGATTGAGTAAAAACATTATTTTTTAACTTGATTAAATAAAATATAAATATAATAGGAAGGACTAGAGAAAATAAAATTTACTTTTAATATAACAACTATTCAATGTATAAGTAATTCTTTTTTCCAATTTGTGTTCACAGGAATGTCTTAATTTTGACCTATTAAATTTAATTATGCCATGAAAATAATAATTATTATCCCTTGTAAGTCTTTTTATTGATGTGTCTTCAGGAAAGACATTTAACTTTTTCTTTTTTATTCATATATTTGGAAATAAATTTTTATACCTAGAAGTAAACTTCAGTCTAATCTCATCAAAACTTCACAGTCTTAGGGAACATTTTTATTATTATTATTATTAAATTATTATTAATGTAATAGTTATATTATATTATTAATATTATAATCATTATATTATTAGTAAGATTATTTTTTAAGCCCTGTAAACATGAAACCATAACTGCCACTGATTTTCTATGCTGTCAGCTTTCCAGAGTAAGACACTTTGAAACAAGACGGCACCTACATTTATAGCATCTAGAACAGAAATTTTATTCTTAGAATTATCCAACTCATTATTTATGAAAATATTCCTAAAGCCACCTCCAGAAGGAGAAGAATGTAGAGGAAATGATTCAAAAATATGCATATATCATCCACTGTACAGTAATTTTGTTAAAGCCTTGCAAAATGAGTAGGCCTAGCTCTGTCCAGCCACAGCTCAAAAAGTCAAATACTTTCTTCAATATATCATTCACCAAATTTGCATCCAAATACACAACTCCATAAAATTAAACACATTTTACTTAATGTGTTACTACACTGAGTCTTGTTAATGCTGGGCTTCCATGAGTATCTACCATCTCAAAATACTAGTTAAGAAACAACTTCTCTGACAGTTGAGAAACGCTTTATTCCTAACTGTGGAATAACAGTTTATAATGTAAAGGAGTAGTCGGTCACGTTCACCATCCCTGCAAGGGGACTACTCATGCATGCTGTAATTTTACATCACTATTAAAAACAAAATAAAAGTCACAAATATTTATTTTATTTTAGCTCACAGTTCTTACTTAACACATCTCTGTTTTTTTATGATTTCTGATTTCTTAGGTCAGTCTTTTTAAAATAAGGAAACATTCAACTTCTTTTAATAATAGCTATGACATCTTGTGCTCATATATAACAATACATTTTCTTGTGAAAATAAGTGGATAATAATAGTATTTTAAGACAAATGAAAAAAAATATCAAAATGATACAAAACATCAAGTTGGTCCGTGGGACTTAAAATATTTTGTTGATACTTCCTAGTTTAAAAATTATTGTTTATAATTCTGTCCTCTACATTCTTGCACAGAACACAGATTTACCTGTGGACACTGGAGGTTTGTGACAAAGTAATGAGTATAAATAGACCAGGATAAACCATGATGGGAAGGCATTTTATTTACTTCAGTTTTTGTCAAGATCTGCAAACCAAAGGGAGATGCAGTTCATGCATTTTATGCCAGAAGATTTATAACATAATTAATTAAATTGTTTCTGCAATCACTTCAAATTATTTTGTCAAAGTTTTAAACTTAAAAAAAAAGAAAAAAGAAAAAAAAAAAAAAAAGGCAAGCTCTAGCTGTCTGTGAGAAAATTTGTATCTTAACTCTTACCTGGAACCCAAACCCCAAGATCAACTCTTGTCATAGGTTATTTAATTATAACCACCTAAAAATCACTAACACCCAAATTTTGTCATAATAGTCTTTTCCAGAGCCAGAAAAAAAAAATAAGTCCTAATAATATGTGATTAAATTAAATATTTACTCTTACATGCAAGTGAAAGCATACTGGCATTTTTGACAAGAAATGTAAATGGGAAGTGAGCCAAACAATAACAGAAGCCAACTATTCTATGTCTTCATATGCATGTGATTATTTCACATGTGAGTTTGGACAACAAAGAGTTTGCATTTTTTATAGCTTGAATTTTAGTTCAGCTGTTCCAATGTCTCTGGGTTCTTGTCAGTTTCTGTTTTCATTGCCTAGACTATTCCGCTGTTTCTTGTTTCTTCATTATTTTTATTATCTAAATTCATTAGAGTAAACCTGGTAGGGAAGATTCCTTGCAGCCACCTTTCCAGCTACAAGACCCATGAGAGTGAGCTCTGGGAGCTACTGGTAATGAGGAAGAGTTCGGAACAGGAGATAATACTCATGGCAAATTTCTGTAGATGCAAAGACTAGATTAACTTACCCATGCAATTAAGGTGGCCTATGTTTTTAAGGTGGTGAACATAGTAAGGTGTATACTTGTTAATTTACTTTGGCTGAAAAAAAATGGCATGATGATGTACAAAAATTACAGTTATCAACTATCCTTTCATTGTATTAGTACATTTTGACTGAGTAAGATTAATCCCATTCATTAACTGAAACACCTGACTATGACCTATCACACATTTAGTTATTCAGATCTTTTAGACTGTGAAAAGCATAAAAATCATATTTTATCATATCATATTTTAAAAATCATATTATGGTAAGAGGCAGAGATGACTATAGAGAAAGATGACTATAAATTCATTAAAAATTAATAACTCAGAAATTATTAAAGACCGATTCATATGCAAGTGAATTCAGTGGAAATTTTGTAATTAATTTCAATTTGGAGTAGGTTTTAAAGACAGGTATTTAAAGACTGTCATGCATCCAGTTTGGGGATATGAACAGTAATGGAAGTATTCAATATTTAGATTTTGTAATAATGTCTACCAAAAAGTCGCAGCTGCCAGCATTCAAGAAAATTAGACCATTAATTTATATGCCAAAATAGGAGCATTTAGATTTATCATCTCTCAGTAGTTACCTCTAAATGACTATTTGCAAAATCAAGTACATATTTTTAGTTGTGTAATATTATATTATTTTATTATATTATTTTTTCCAGACACTTTTCTGAAGTGTCTCTAAGGTACTTTAGCACTGAGCTTATGTTTAACTAAAACATTACTGATTAATTCAACTATTTAAACATGCTCAAATAGTTCAGAATGCTTTAGGAGCTTAACACCTAGAATATCATAGAATCATAGAATATCCTGAGTTGGAAGGGACCCTTAAGGATCATCAAGTCCAACTCTTGACACCGCACAGGTCTACCCAAAAGTTCAGACCATGTGACTAAGTGCACAGTCCAATCTCTTCTTAAATTCAGACAGGCTCGGTGCAGTGACCACTTCCCTGGGGAGCCTGTTCCAGTGTGCAACCACCCTCTCTGTGAAGAACTTCCTCCTGATGTCAAGCCTAAATTTCCCCTGCCTCATCTTAACCCCGTTCCCGCGGGTCCTGTCACTGGTGTTAATGGAGAAAAGGTCTCCTGCCTGCCTCTCGACACCCCCTTATGAGGAAGTTGTAGACGGCGATGAGGTCTCCCCTCAGCCTCCTCTTCTCCAGGCTGAACAGGCCCAGTGCCCTCAGCCGTTCCTCGTACGTCTTCCCCTCCAGGCCTTTCACCATCTTCGTAGCCCTCCTCTGGACACTCTCCAACAGTTTCATGTCCTTTTTATACTGTGGTGCCCAGAACTGCACACAGTACTCGAGGTGAGGCCTCACCAACGCAGAGTAGAGCGGGACAATCACCTCCCTCGACCTACTAGCGATGCCGTGCTTGATGCACCCCAGGACACGGTTGGCCCTCCTGGCTGCCAGGGCACACTGCTGGCTCATATTCAACTTGCTGTCTACCACGACCCCCAGATCCCTCTCTTCTAGGCTGCTCTCCAGCGTCTCATCGCCCAGTCTGTACGTGCAGCCAGGGTTTCCCTGTCCCAGGTGCAGGACCCGGCACTTGCTCTTATTGAACTTCATGTGGTTGGTGATCGCCCATCTCTCCAACCTATCCAGATCCCTCTGCAAGGCCTTTCCACCCTCATTCGAGTCCACAACTCCTCCAAGTTTGGTGTCATCAGCAAACTTGCTCAAAATACCTTCTATTCCTACATCCAGATCGTTTATAAAAATATTGAAAAGTACCGGCCCTAAAATGGAGCCTTGAGGGACCCCACTGGTGACCGCCCGCCAGCCTGACGCAGCCCCATTTACCATAACCCTTTGGGCCCTGCCCGTTAGCCAATTGCTCACCCATCGTATGATGTTTTTATTTAGCTGTATGGTGGACATTTTGTCCAGTAGGATCCTATGGGAAACCGTGTCAAAAGCCTTGCTGAAGTCCAAAAAAATCACATCAGCTGGTTTCCCTTGGTCCACCATATGGGTGATCTTATCATAAAAGGAAATCAGGTTAGTTAGGCAGGACCTACCCTTCACAAACCCATGCTGGCTGGGACCAATGACTGCTTTGTCCCCCAGGTGCGCCTCAATAAGTTCGAGAACCATCTTCTCCATGATTTTACCAGGCACTGACGTGAGACTGACAGGCCTGTAATTGCTAGGGTCTTCTTTCTGACCCTTCTTGAAAATCGGCACAACATTTGCCAGCTTCCAGTCTACCGGGACCTCTCCAGATTCCCAGGATCATTGAAAAACAATTGAGAGAGGTTCCGCGATGACGTCCGCCAGCTCTTTCAGCACCCGGGGATGAATCCCATCCGGACCCATGGACTTGTAGGGATCCAGGTGGAGTAGCAAATCCCGTACACGTTCAGGGTCGGTTGGGAGTTTGTCATCCCCACCGTCCCGGTCCTCCAGCTCAGGGCACCCTGGATCCCGAAGCCCATCATCAGCATTGAAGACAGAGGCAAAGAAGGCGTTAAGCGTCTCTGCTTTGCCTATGTCATTGTCTGTGAGGAGACCTAGGCATAGCGTAGTTAATTTTCATGCAGTTAATCTTTTTATGAAAGCCCTTTAGCTAAAATTGTTTCAGTTTAAGACTTTAAGGATTCTGTTTTGATTTAAATTAAATGATTTCTTGAGCATTCAAATTAGTTTATCTGTTGTTTTTGAGAATTCCAAATTTGTGTCTTTTCTAGCAATCTTCATAAATTCCAGGAAAAAAAAAAAAAAAAAAAAGCTCTATATGTATAGCTCAAAAGTTTTATATCTCAAGTTTCATCAACACTGAAGTTAAGCGAAAGAAAAATAAATTTTCTCTGCCTCATGGGGGCATGATTAAACCAGATCTTCACCCACAAATGCAAGACTTATTGATGTTGAATGATACCCTCTACACCTGTGGAACAATACCTTCAGCAGCACTGCACAGGAACAACTCGCAAATGCAGAACTATCTTAACTATGTTAACACGAATTTGATGATTCACGAGCTAAAAGAAAATTCTTGCCATCCCTAAGCTGAGCTAGATCTAGATCTACTGAGTTGATTAAACAAGTAATACTATTTTATTTCTTTGTCAAAGAAAGGAGATGCAGTAGATAACATACAAAGGTTAAATCTGATATAATATACAAAGGGTAAATCTGAATCTGTTTATATAGAACTTTCTTAATTAGGTCCATGACTATGCGTCATCTTAATTTAACACTATGAAGTTCAAATTTATTTATTTTTTAAACTCCACCAAACCCTTGAACCAGTTTAAGTACTTAAAATGGTGAATAATTTGCTCTAAAAGTTTAATGAGTTGTAAGGTAATGAATCAACTCTTAAAATGTGTCTATTGACATTTGATATTTTTCTTTCATATAAGTATAATAAATATAGTATCATCATTTATCTATTCATGTAATTGACTAAAATAGTTTTACTTTTTTTTTTTTTTTTTTTTTTTTTTCCTATTTATGTCCTTGTACAGCTACTTTGCTGATGGGAAAGCCAGCTGGAACCTCTTATGTTTTATGAATGATAAGGCAAAACTCTGACCTCAGTTTCAACTTTGCAAGTTCACCATTATTGACAGGAGCATAATTTAAAGACAAGTGTTCTGCAGTTGAAAAAGCAGAAATTGTTTGGTTTGGAAATCTATTTCTGCCAGAGCATCTTGTAGTTTTCCATGTAAAACAAGCAACCTCACATTTTGTCTTGAGTTATGCTAAACAAAACAAAACAAAATAATTAAAAAAAAAAAATGAAGCTCCACTCGGAGAAGACCACGAAATAATTTGAATGTAAAATTGCTGTCTGTATCTATCTATCTGTATTAGGTAGTCAGTAAATATGATAACAACAGTTTTAGGTTTGTACAATGAAAAAAAAAAAAGTGTCAACACAGAAGATTTTTTGTCTTGGTTTCTCTGCAAGGAAAACAGATAACTTTATAATATCAAGAACTTTATAATATCAAGTGTGAATTTAAACAGTTTTGAGCTGAAAGTCAATGACATACGGCAAATATGCAATTTCAAAATTGCTGTTTTAGGAAACCTTTTTAGACAAGAGACTCTTGTGAGCAAGAAATGCTGTTATATTAGCCAAAAAAGTACAGTATACAATCAAAATCATTAACATTTCCAGATGACCTGTTAAAAGTTGAGACCACAAGACTGAAAGATATAATTCAAAATGCCTGTGTATTAAAAGACTAAAAATAATTTCTTTGGTCTTCATTTTTTTCTCCGTTGAAAGCTGAAAAGCAAAGTTTCTGATAGTGTTTTGTTTGTTTGTTTGTTTGTTTGTTTTGTTTTCCTCAATTTTTTCTTATAAATCTCAGGAGCACCTTATCTACAGTATGTCTGTCAATGCCTGGAGAATAGTACTAAGCTTATGCTCATTAAAGAATTATTTGAGCTGTCTCTTTGTTCTTCTCCACTGCTCTGTTCTTACTCAACTGAGAATCTTCCACCCTGTGATGGAAGAAGGAATTTAAGAAATTTCAGTGAAAGCCACAGATTGCATCAGCTCCATCTGTAGCTGAAATATAAGATATTCATATAAGATAAGGTTAAGATACCTCTAACAATGCTGTTTCACTGAAACTGCAGCACTGAGGAGACCTGGTCACCTCTACTACCTGCCAAATTTGTCAGTCTAATGAAGCCATTAGGTTGCCTACAAACATCGCACTTATAGAGCTCTTCAGTGAATAGTACGAAGGATTCTTACACATTTCCTTCTGTTACATCCTTTTCTGTTACATGTCAATGGCTAGCAGCAGACTTGTCTAATCAGAGCCAAGGCTAAGAATAATCAAAGATATGCTGGGGCATTTTTTTAAAGACCAAATGCTGCCAGAGTGGCCAAGCCCAGTTCATATCGTCTTTACTTTTCCCCTGACTACCCTTTGGTATGTACCCTGTAGTACCCTGCCATGTGGGTTTTTTATTGCTGTTGCTGGAAGTCTTGAATAGCCTTACCCAAAAGCCCACTTTGTTGAGTTTTATCAAATATTGTTCATGTTTCAAATTCTCATTTATATGTATCTCAGAAATATGTTGGCAGAATATTCTGGTCTGTGTTTCAGACCATATAAACACATGTTTGGAAAAAAAAATATAATCCTAGTATATTAAAAGGAATGTGGAAAACTTTCTGAAAATATTTTAAATAAATAATTCTGAACACCTTTCTTTTCATGGAGATGTATATTCTCTTTCCAAGTAATAACACAACTGAGAAACTGAGGTAACACTGACCAAATCGTAGGTCAGACTAGCAAATCAATAAGGTGCAGAGATATTAATAAAAAGTGTACTATGAAGTATTAATTGTAAGAAATATAAAATACTCACTTTCTCAAATTCACTTCTTTTGCTCAGTTATTCACTTTCACCGTCTTGCTCACTTCTTCTCTTCATGTCATTTGCGAGCCCTCCCCCAAAACAGAAACATTTTATCTAGAGTCATAAACTGTTTTTATTCAGTTTTATAGGCAAAGTAGCTACTAGGCCTCTGCAATTGAGAAGGTTTGGAACAATTTTCTCCTCATTCATTCCTGAGTTTTAAGCTTTAATTTAATAAAATTCTTAACTGACATAGTCTTACTTTGCAAACAAAAAGGCATCACACAAACAAACAACCAAATAAATAAATAAATAAGGTTATGTATTACCTGATACTAACAATGTCTATTTACAGGTTAACTAACTTCAGAAAACCAGCTAGTAAAAAAATGTACAGATTTTTCTTTTATTTTCCCAGTCCATTAAAATTATCTTCTTATGATTTTGTGTATGATAAATAAGAAGTTTTATTTTAGACAGTTGTCAGGAAGATGTTTACTGTTACTGCATTTATCAAACAATAGATACTTAAAGGATAATACATGTTTCCCATAATTAATTACTTGAGAATTTGTTTATGCACTTCTTGAGGGACAAAAGATGTAAGCTTACATTTTAAGGTGGGAAATGAATGACTACTCTGTTGTAAACCATGGTTCCAATACATTTTCCACTTAACCCATGCTATAACTTTTTCCTCGTTTGAAAGTTACAGGATTTTCTGCACGTTTGAGTATTATTTCTTCACACGTTGTCTGTACACTGTATGATTTGGAAGAGAGAAAAGTGAATTTGTTCTCAGTTCTGCCTGCACAAGCATGTGAGGCAGAGGAATTAACACATTTATTTTTGTATTTATAGATGGACACCACAATACATCTTTTTGGCGAGTTTTCAACACACTAGTAGTAATAGTAATAGCAATAGCAATAGCTATAGCAATAATAAATTTTATCTCTACAACAGACAGGACAGTTAAGCAGTTTACTTCACTAGGTTTCTTTCATTGGCACTGCAGGCATCCTTGATCCTCAATGTTCTTCCTCCAGGAAGCTCCAAGAATTTCATATTATTCCAGTCCCAACTTAGTCACACCTTATAAGCTAAATGGAAAGCTCAGTGCTTAAGGGAATTGGCAATTTCTTTAGGGTTTTTGCTTGCCTTTGGCATAGGAAGTGCATGTATTCAATTCAGCCACATAAATTAGCATTCAATTTTCTTAAGCAAAAGAAATAAATCAATTTCTGCCTAATGAGAAGATCAAATCCTTTTATTAGGTTAAGTCATAAAAGGTTAATTTCCACACAAATGAAGGATAACAGAGGCACACAGGCAGCTGAGGGAACTCTGTCCTGGCCTTTCCAAGGTATATCACAGGAGGCAGCCAACCCCACTACCAGGGAAACACCTTTCACCATGGGGCCAAGTAAAGGCTCTTGGACACCTTTGGAACCAAGGGTTGTTTGGGGAGGAACCAGTGCAGAAAAGGTAAGCAGGGCCTGATCACCACACCTGTCTGGTCGTGCTCTGTGGTCAGCAGTCTGTCCTTCCTTTTCATTAGACTGCATTTTCTCTGCATTTAAAATGTGTTTCCTATTATAGACTTAAAAGATTATCTTTGTTTTTAAATCTTAAAAAAGAAAGGTTCTACTTGGCAAACAAATAATTAAAATCATTAATTAACCTCTTGACCTCAGTCAACACAAAATTATTACTACTTCCTACCTAATGTCACTTTTCTAACCTTCAAATATTTCACTAGATCTTGTCTTCTAAAGAGGAATAAGCTCAGTAAAACACACAGTTCTGCACTAACACATCTTAAAATAAAGGACAGATGGTCTTCCAGAGCACAGGACATGCAATTTTCTCTCACAGTTTTATTTGTGAAAAAAACTCGACATTCATGAACAAGTACAGAAAATTCTCTTTTCAAGACACACAGGTAAAATTAAAAATCTATATTTCCTTCAAAACCACTATGGCTCAGCATAGAAGAAGTACTAATAAATATATAAGAGGTACCTAAATTTACAGGATAGTATTTTTTACTGCTGTCCTGCTAGTTCTATAGTTCAACTTTATCAGTTGTGACACAGTCATCCAAAACACAAATGAAACGTCATCCCTTGATTTTAAGAAGCCATAGTATAGCAAAAAAAAACCATTCTCCTAGCAAGTAAGATATTTTATCTTTTGTGGCATCTCTTCTATAGCTCCTCTACTGTGCTTTACCTATAAAATGATTCAGAATGGAGGAAAGTGTAAGATTAAAAACTTTTATGGGAAGGATGTGTGCTCATTATAGTCACAGCTGGAGCCAGTATATGCAGCAGTGGCCCTGACTGTGACCATTCTATAACAACTTTGAAGAACACTGTGATCATTAGAGTTCTTCAAGCAGTTGTAAAAGGATAAGTACAGATAAATACATCTTATTTATCCATATATATATATATATACACACCAAATAAAATTGCAGGTAATCTATAGAATATATGGGAGAACTCCTTAAAATCCTTTTTAAGTCCTTTTTTTTTTTTTTTTTTTTTTTGATATTGAGAGGGTTGACAATGATCTGAAGAGTGTATGAACCTCCAAGGGACCTGAACAAAGACTTCAGTTAAGAAGAAATTAATGATACCTTCAGCTACTCTCTCTATTGTTGGTGAAGAGGTGAAAAAAAATGTGAGGATCCATTACAGATCAAGGAAGGAGAATATATGGTCTCCTTCCCTTCATCAGGTGCTCTCCAGTATTTCCAGATTTCCAAATTTACTAGACCAAATCAGCTGGGAACAGAAGTCTCTTCCTCCTCTGGACACCTCTCTCGTTCATTTTTAGTAATGGCACAAATTTATTTTCCCTCTTTTTTTACCACCACCCCTTGTCTCTGAAGGCTTTCACATGATGACTAGGTATTTTCCAGTATTTATTCCTCTCTTCATCATAAGATAGCAATGGGATTACATAAAAATGGAACAGACAAATTTCTTAAAATATGAACTTAGTTCTAACAAAACAGGAGTGCCTGCATATGTAACATAAAGATTTTAAACAGTGAAGCTATTTTTACTGTGAATTCATTAAGAAGGGCAAAGGAGATAATAAAATGAGTTGAATATTGAGTACATTTCAGAAATCTCCAACTACTAAAACAATTGCATATACTATAATGGTAGTGCTCATATCACAAATTCCTTTTAAATAAAATTACATACTACCATAGGAATTTAAAGCAGCCAGTTGTTTTGTTTATCTCTTTAGATTTCTAATGTTGTAACTGTGTTTGCCTTGAGTAGATACTATGTATTCCTGTTTTTGAACTTTTTCTGTTTTATGTATGCCATGTTACTAGAAAGCTAATCTAGTAACCTTTTATTTTTACTTGAAAAATAGGCTCTTCAGACAGTATTTAAGATTAATACAATTCTACAAGCTTAGAAAAAATAATCAAATAATCTTGTTTATAAAATATTTGTGAAGTATATTTGCAGATCTTTCCAGAGATGTATGTTCTTAGCCTTCACAAAAGGATTATCTAGTAGTCAAAAAGAGATATTTTTATACGAAAGCCAAAAAGAAATCTCAACTGCTCTAAAGAGAAAAAAAAAAAAAAAAAAAAAAAGGAAAGTACTGAACAGAAATGTGTGGGTTTTTTGTTTTATCACACCAGAGCCAATTCTCAGTGTGAAGTCTACAACAGCAATGGTTGTTGAACAACTGCCTAGATGTAGAGGTTCAGCCCAAGTTAACTCCAGGAAAGCAGAAATGATTATCTGTCTGCTGTGAGAGATTCTGTCTGAATCCTCTGTTGTTGTTGATGCTGTTGCTTTTGCTTGTTCGTTTTGTTTTGTTTTGTTTTGTTTTAATCTAGAAGAAAAACACGTGAGTAGTATAATTAAGAGCAGTCACGCTGCCTTATCAGTTCTAGGAGGCACAAGATACTGAGCTTTTCACTTAAGTCATCCTTGTAAGGATTTTTTCTTAACCTTTTCTATGTACAAAATGACACACACTTTAATTTCTAGCATTTAATCAGAAATGCTCAACTATATGCGCATTTTCAGCCAGAATGTGTCTTTCCCTATAGTTCTGTGCATTTGTGTGTGTGTGCATGTATATTTTACTTTGCACCTTTAACAGTCTCATGTATGGACCACTACTATGTGTGGTGTCATCTTCAAGACCTACAGTAATTTGGAAGGTCTCATCATAGCCTTTTTAACAGAAGAGTGAA
The DNA here is from genome assembly GCF_963932015.1 of Anas acuta. Lineage (NCBI taxonomy): Eukaryota > Metazoa > Chordata > Aves > Anseriformes > Anatidae > Anas > Anas acuta. Next base: position 88,230,475 of record NC_088979.1, read on the forward strand.
CACGACTGCAGCAAAGGAAGATAGTATATGCCAGTCATCCTTCTGTTGGCTATGACCTCATAAAAGGATGAGTAGCAGGAACAATTTTCTGAAAATTATTTAAAATTTCTGTTGCTATTCCTAACATTCTTTTATCATATCACACTAACTGTTTCTCCATGAACAGAATGAATAACCTACTTCTTCCATTGTTAATCTAGTGTCCTTTATCTACAGAGATATTCTCAAGGGTCACAGCCTTTAATATTATTAAAATCCATGATAATATACTGTGAGAGTAAAAAAAAGTTGCATTTTTAACTGGGTAGGCACTGCATGCAACTCATGCACTTTTTAAAAGAGGTGTTCTAGCTGTTTCTCATTTTGTACATCTAGGCTTTACTGCTGTCCCACATGACCTGTTAGCATTTCCTATAGTCATTATTTATAAGCAAAAGGGAAAATTATTGTATGCTAAATTCTCAAAAGCAACCTACAAATTGAGTTTTATGGACACCAAATATATTCTTACAAATATACATGTGATGATTATTTACAATTGATGTTTTTAACATCATATACATGCTTAATGATTTGATTTATATGCACCAATAACTTTCCTGAGAGGACTCAATTATGAATCATGAGGACTGCTATGAAGCGTCTTTTACTAAATACAGCTTTTTTTTTTTTTTTAATCTTTTCAGTGTTTTCAACTTTTTGACAGCAGACAATTCTTAAAATACCATGATTTTATTCTCAAGTAGCTCTACTAGTCTATCTTTTTGCAAAGCACTTTCACTCAGGCATTGTATAATTCAGGAAAATGTTATTCTGTCTTTTGATAGTTAACAACATTCCTTCCCTTCAGTAAAACTTTCTATCAAAAATAAAGCAAAATGCAATAAAATAAACTCCATTATTAATGTTTAAATTTCTTTGTGTCTTTCTATTCTGGCAATATTTGGCAGCATTTTCTTATTAATAGGTATCTGTACAGTCATTACATCTGTGAACAGTAATTTCCTAATCATATCTCTGTCTATATGCATGCATGGAAATGGTGAAAGATTAAAAATAAAATCTGACAAATTAAAATGGACAAATAATATTAGAGAAGCAAAAGTCTGTCTCTTCTACCATTCCAGTAGTCTTGTTGTATACCTACAATGCAGGTGGAGTGCAAGATGTGTACGGTGACACCAATGACAAATTAGACCTGACAATAGCTACAAAGAGAGGAAAATGGAGGAGTTTCACTACATTAAAAAAATAACAGACCTTCTTCTCAGAACTGAAATTACATAAAAATCTTGTGTATGGTTTGAAACAAACATGTAAATAGAATGCTTTATAGAAAACATTAATCAGAGAGAAAACCTTAATAACATTAATATGAATAGTGAATAGAAAACTGTGATAGTCATTGGTACAAAAAGCTATCGCTCTTTCTTTTCCTCCTGATCCAGCAAAGTAGAATAATATCTCAATGCCTGTACAGTCTTCCCATTCCAGACTAGGAAAAAACCATATACTACCTGACAGAGCACCAGATTCTCTGGTGCCAACCTTCAATGTAATTATACAAATAGAAAGGAATCTGAAAAAAATGTGTCAGTAGGTATTAAGATCATTAAATTCAATCCCTATGAAAAAAATGTTGAGTCATTTTCAGAAGGCTGAAATTGAATGTCTCTAGGCCTTTATCAAAGTAATTTTAAATCAGTGTCCAATCCAACTCTAGTTATTATGTACAGAATATTCTTTTTATAAAAAAATAGAGCTGAAGAAAAGGGTTTGAGCTCTTAGTGAAGAAAAGACTCTGGAGATGCAGTCTGCAAGCTGGTGAATTACTCACCATGTTCACTCTACTTGCATTCTACACTTAGATGAGATCATTTGGTACCAGAGCTCCCATGTGTGCGTGACTTTGATTTCTGGATCCTGTGATGAACCCATATGCATCTTCTAAAATAAATTAAAGTCCGATTCTGTTTCCTGACTAACATTTCCAAAACTAATACAAATTTATTATTGATAAAGTTAAAGTCACTAAAAAGTTTTAGCACCTGATTCTATTTTCACTCTGGTATAACTTCAGTATATAGACTTTAAGACCATTAGAGTCATTCTTGATATATATAATATATTATACAAGCATACATAAAAGGATTTCTGACGCTGTTTCAAAAGTGGATTGTATTGGACAGAGAGTATTGGACAAAATAATTCCCAAGTAGTGGAGATTTATAATATTAAATAATTTCCAGTAGTGGAAAAGTATTCTCATGCACAAAATTTAATTGAGGGTATCTGAGAACATATTGGCACTTAATCATTGGTCCAATTATATATATCAACAAATCTGAGAATATGTAGATTGTATTTAATTGAAAAACTGTTTACTTCTGAATATCAGAGGTATCACAGGTTTCAGTAGACCACATATATTTCAAAGTTTTAAAAAGTTTTAACTATAGATAGCAACAGAGAAGATAGTGTAAGGCAGAACATAGGCTTACATTTCTTACAGCTTCTCATATTGTGTTGTTGCAGTTTCCTTTCACAGGCTATAAGCATAATGACCCTGAATATATCTGAATGCATGTCTTCCTGTAACAATTAACCTAAACAAGATTTCACAGTTCTCAGCTTGCAATCTCTAGAATTAAATGAGGTGTGTGCCTAACTTAAAACGAAAATCTCTCCAGAAAGCCTGTAGAAGAATCAGAGAGCTGAATCGGTATAATATGAGCAATATAAGCAGATTTTCTTCAAGGCCACAAACTGATTTATTCATCTCTCTTCTAAGAGGTGAAGACAACAAAAGAAAGAAAATTATCAGATCATGTCCAATTTTCCTCTTGTTAAACAAAATAAAACAAAGCAAAACAAAATAAAAAATCCCACCTAATTTCAGTAACAAATATACAATTTACATGAACTAAAACAGAAGCTACATTGCCTTTCTTTCCTGTGATATCCTTACACTTCATATAGGAAACAGATTCTAATAGAACAAGACAAGTTCTTTGAACAGTAATCTACCCATGAAGATAGTGAAAGAAGTAATTATAAGGGAAATAAAGTTTACTGAATGCATCTCACCAATCTTTCTAATATGTTTGTGTCCAAAGCTAAAGATCTATTTATCCTTGCCATGAAATCATGAGATGAATTTCCTAATTTATGAGGTAAGAACCATAAAGATTACATTTGAGCTACAGATTTTAGGAGATGTATTTTGATCCCCTGGGCACACAAGATCCTCTACTTCTCATCTGGATGATGGTTTTAATGGAAAGGAAGTACAAGTGTGTGCCTCACTAGAAATCTCAGAGGGTACATACAGATTCATTTAAAGATACTAAACAGCCTCCCAGAAATGTCTGGTAGCTGACAAAAGAAGTTGGTTATGTGCAGTAACCAATTGTAATTTCAAAGTACATGTACATAATTTTGTACGAATGAAGAGCAACTTGAAGCAAGTGGGATTTCTCTGGAATTAAAATTATGCAAGAGCAGAATTGGACTTTGTTCTCTGTAGTGAGTTACCAAAATAAATACTGTAAATATAACTTTTATTATAAATTACTTCAGTTTACAACAGGGCAATATTTTTCCCCATATAAACCATACATTAATGGAAATCAAGTGAAGAAAGAACTTTGGTTATCTGGTCAAATCTCTTACATTACATTTCAACAATCTTGTAAATCTAACAACTTGTAGGCAGTTTTCTCCAACAGGTAAATGTCCTCAGTATTAAAAGAACGGTCCTTATTTGTTGTGGATTTTTTTTTTCTGCCAGTTTGTAGATGCTGACTCTTTTTGTACATTTCTCCCCTATATTGTCTCTGCATTTTTTCTTCTCTGTGAAAGGCTATCCATATGATGAAATAAAATGACTACTTCATTCTTTTATTATATTTTTAGGAAAATAAAACAAAACAAGCAAGCAAACAAACAAAGAAAAAGAAAAGTGGCATTTTTAACATTTTTTTTTACCTTTTACATGGTTTTGTTTCTGTTCTGGTTTTCTAAACCTTTCAAACAACTTTGTAGTCATAAATGTGGAAACATGAACCACACTGGTGCTCTGCAGAGACTGTCAACTGAAAGTTCATTCAAAAGTTTTATTTCTATTAAAAGTTTGTCTTCAGCCTAAACTTGAAAATAATTTTAAACTTTGTTCACCAATGTATTTAGATACATTACTTATCATTGTTGGTTTTATATTATTCCAGTAATCACGGATATTTCAAAAGACCATCATGTTATGTTTCTATTGTATGACATAATTTAATCGTGAAAATATTATTTTACTTAAAAATGTAAAGCAACTTCTAGAGATTATCCACTTATTTTGTAGTTCAAATTATTTATATTTTTAAATTAATGAAATATTATCTCACTTATCTTTCAATAATATATAAATGTTCTTAGCAGACTAGGAAATGAAAAAGTAGTTTTCAACAGTCAAGAAAATAATTCAGGTTAACATAGTTTTTTTGACAACATCTGTTCTCCTAATTAATATATTTAGACAGTCTCCCCCTCCACTGGATAAAGGGTCAAGATGTCAGAACAATTTCACAGCCAGCTCAAGCAACTAAATGCCTGGTATTTCAAGTCTATCTCTTCACTCTTCCATGAACTGCTTCCAAATGCTTCTTGGTCTTCACCTCTCCCCATAATAAGCTCTTATGAATAAATCCTATTTTCATTTCTTAACAGACTTTCCAAAATAAAGGGGAATTCCTTTCCTTGAATTCACTGTGGAAAGGAAGATCTTTAATGCAGAATTTGAGTTCTACTTTCTGCTTACTTCCTTTCCTTCTCTGGTTTTCTGAATGAAGATGATTCTTCAGAAGATGTCATTGAAACTGAAATATTATGCCCTGGTCCTAACTCCATGTTTAAAGCAGAACTTCAGGATTAAATAAACTATTAATATGACAGAAGGCATCAATGTATATTTACTTTGAAATTAAAAAAAATAAAAAATAAAATAAACATTACCAAGCAGTTAAATCAGTTAAGCTAAAATAAGATTAAAAGCAGAAGGTAAAATTCTGACAATGTCATAGAAGAAAGACTGCTCTGGATATTGTTATCTCTTGAAAATAATAAATAAATAAAATTCATTAATGAGAAATCTCAACTACCCCTTTTTCCACCTGGTGTTCATATCGCAGCACTGTCATTACTATGCAGTAAATGTGTTGTGTATGAAAGAGATCTATCAGAAATGAATCACTGTATGAATCAGAAAATAAGCCCTAACCATGAGATTATTTTTTTAACATTCTCTGCTATTTGTTAATTATGTTCTACTTTGTAAAGCTGACCACCTTAAAATAATTAAAAAAAAAAATGCAAGCAAGTTTGCTGTTGCATTAATTTATTTCAGTATACCCAGAGTATTGTAAAAGTACCAAATAAATTATCTTAAGCAATCACTTGTATTGATCGCTCAAGGGGCCTATTCTTGTCCAGCTTTGAAGACTTCATAACATGCATTATGTTGACTTTTGAAAAAGGAAGGTTCACTTATTGTTCAACCTTCTTTATTATTTTCTTCTTAATCTAGTGAACTTTTTTGTTTATTTTTTTGTTTGTTTTAAGTTGAAATATTAGCATAAAAATTTCAAGATTTTTTCCTTAATAACACCAAAATCTAAAAAAAAAAAAAAAGGAAAAAGAAAAAAAAAAAGCTTAAGTTATTTCCATGTTCCTAAGAGATGGAGAATTATGTTTTTACAGAGAAGAGAATACAGCAAACTCTTGAAAAATGTAATAAAAACAGGTGTACTTCCTTTTCCCCTCTGACACAGGGAAGAACCCATGGTATAGATTTTGTAATCTATGTAACTCAATTTCTGGAAAAAAAAAAAAAAAAAAGAGAGAATCTAAATTATGAACACTATAGTCTGAGTCTTCATCTTGTTATGTTCTCTTTCTCCAAAGTTCTCTAATACTGCCACATGCTCTTTAAAGACCTTTGAATAATCTTGGGTAACATAAATGTTACAGCTTCCTATACAAGACAAAACTTCTAATGATATCGTGGTGCTGCTGACTTTTTCTTTTTGTGCAGTAAGGTTTTCAGCTCAACTATGGATGTATTTGAACTCCCAAATACCTTCTTTTCCCAGACATGGATAAGGTAAAATCATGTCTATTTTTGTGTCTCTTATGTTTCAAGCAAAAGTAACATTATTTAAGCTGTATTATTATACCTGTGAAAACAGTATGTCCAGAGCATATATCTTGACAATGACATCTCTAGTTTGGAGATCACCACGTAATTTTAAAACACATTAGTCTTTTATTTGTAAGTATTTCATATGAGTTTCTTAGCTGTTCCAGCATTTTTTATTTTTTTTTAACACTGCTCTTTGATGAAGAAAGTTTTTATTATAGGATATATATATATATATACACAAAAAGTTTTTAATCAAATATGACTGCTCAATACTATCACTATGTTAAGAAGAATCTATCCTGGAAGAATCTTCATTTTAAGATGTCTTGACTATTGCACATTCCCAGCTGAAATTCTGAAATGAAATATGCTACAGATAAATTCAGGTTTTAGCCAACTCAGGCAGTAAGTGTTCCATTTTGTATTTTCCCACAAATTAATTTCCTGCTCTATTTGTTTTTCCCCTTTCTCATAAATGAAAACATTTTTTCTAAATTCATCCTAATCCTTTCTGAGAGCCTTTAATATTCACAGCATTGACATAATCTTACTACATCATCTTACTTTCAGACAAACTTCAAAACAGGAGTATTTTTTAAAGAAATAACCTGCTATCCTAATGACATAGGATTGCAGAAAAGCTAATATTACTTAAAATACTTAATTTATTAAGTATTATTAAACATTATGTTTTCATCCTGATGTATTTGTTTCTATCAAAGCTTTTCATATATCATTTTTTTTTAGTTGACATGTTTTCTTTTTCCTTCTTTTTTTTTTTTTCAACTTTTTCTTAAAAGTTACTTATTAGATAGAAGGGGTCAATTTCCAATGACAAATGGACACAGCACTAATTTGAGGGCAGAGTTCTGCTCACCCTCATTATTTCATAAAAAAGTGCTTTGCTTTCCTTCATTCTTTTATTCTCCTCTCATTGCCCCTTAATGTCAAAAGGAGGATGTCCTCTTATCTCTCTCATTAATCACCTCTGACACAGCTAGAAGCCTTATCTTTGACAATCTTTCTCATCTTATCGGAGAAGAGGACATGGAGTCTTTGACACTGTGCTCCTCCATACAGGTACACTTCTTGGCTCTTTCACTGTTTTTTTTTTTTTTTTTTTTTTTTTTTTTTTTTTTATGTAGAGTTCTCATCATACAGCGTCTTGTCAACTTACATAGTCTAAACTTGACAAAATTAAATAACATCAATTTTGAACATGATCGACAGGAAAAGCCTTCCCACATATGGGAATGTATGATAACAATGATTGATACAACTTCTATAGTGAAAATTATTACACTTTCCTCAAAATAATTAAAAAAATATATATATCTTATTGCAACTTTAAGTGCTTTTGCATATTTTTTTCCTTCTTACAGAAAGGCAAATGAGACATACTAAGAATGTTGTTGGATATTATGTACACAGCTGTTCATGCATATTTCAATCTATATATGAATGCATGTATATATCGAAGAATAGAAATATATAAATATATGTATTACATATATATATATATACACTTATTTATATTCACATGTAAATGTGTACAAATGTCACCTAGCAAGCTTCTAATAATGCAAACAGGTTCATACATTTAAAATGATTTTTTATTTTTTTTTAATCATATGTGGGATGAAATATTACACTATCTCTAGCCATTAAAACAACATGAATAATAGAAGTTTGGTAAAAAATACGGTTTGGATTGTCAAAAGAACACAGACTTTCTATGAAATCTTTGACAGACAATCTATGAAAGTTGGGGACATAAACTAATTTGTAGCAAAGGATAATATTTTTGTGTTAATATGACTCACTGTACTAAAGAAAGTATTTCATATTTGATTTTCTTTAACAATTTACTTTGTTCATGTTGCAGGAGACTACTATTCAATTGGTTAATTAGTTTAAATATTTGAAGCTACAAAAGCACAATGTCCTTGGGTGGCATAAAATATTCATTAGAAAGCAATATACGATGCTTAGTACTTAACAATGTTTCAGGGTTACTTCTACTAGATTTGAAAAAGAAGCACATCATCTAGACGTCTTTTATATATACATATATATATAAATATATGATTTTTTTCTAGTATCACTATATGACTATTATATGATTCTTAGGAAAAAAAAATAGTTCATTTTCAGACAATGTTGAAATAGTAACTTTTTCAGAATCATTATATATTTTCAGAATATTTATTATATATTTCAGAATATTTATATATTCCCATTTATTGTGTCCTCAAAGATGTTTGAGAGGACTTGTGATCAGTAACCCTGAGAATTTTTCACTATGTTAATCAAATCTTAGAAAGATTAATCAGCAAAGATATAATATTTATATTTAAACATTTAAATAAAATAAACTTGGAACACTCATATGTCATATTTCAACCCTAAGAAACAATCACACTAAGAAACAATCACATGAACTCACAAAATTTTTATGATCTTTATCAGAGCTGTTGCTCCATTGTGTATTTTACTCTTGCCAGAGTTGAGACATAAAGTCATGAAATGAGTCTATGAAATGAAAAACTCAAAACTCAAAAAAATGCCTGCAAAGCAAGCATTCTGAGACCATTGAGGTCTTGAAAGGAACTCCACTATAAATCAGTGACATTTAAGCTCTTAGTGATTGAAGGTAATCTACACCAAGTGTGTACATGAGCTAACACTGTGTGAGATATTCATAAAAGCTGGAACTGAGATGCAGATCCTTAAAGCTAGCTCTTCTTGAACTGTTCTGAACCTGGAAATGGGTTCTGAACACACACAATATTGAAAAAGACCCCCCAGAATTCATTACTTCTGGACAGATATTTCCATTTCTACACAATACCAGCTCAGATTGCTCCTAGCTAAAGATTGGCAGCTATTTAAATGAATCTCTTGCATATGCACAGGAAAGAAGCAAAAATTCTTACTCAATTCATTAATTAGAGTCCCTGGTGGGACTGGTAATGGACTGTAATGGAAAATAACTTCTGAAAACACAGCATTGCACTTTTGCACGGTTAGTGGAAAAATTCGTAGTTAGCCCCAGGTGGCAAAGGACATGTAGGGAAACCTATCTTTGTCAGTCTTGAGTAAATATATCTCCTGGACAACTAGAAAACTAATATTGTTCATATCTGCATAACTGGCTTATAATGGATATAATAATAATAATAGTAATAATAATTGCTGCATCAACTAACATATTAATATGCGCTGAAATAGAATGCATACTCTTTTTATACAGACCTAAATGCAAAGGTACAATATTGACAGTGTTCCTAAAAGTATAAATCAGCAAAGTTGAGAGAATTTTTCATAAGCACATTTTTCCAGGAATATCTTTAGATGAATTAATAACCGGCTTTTTAGTCTTTCAAGATATGTAAGACAGGTGAAAATTAATATCAAAAAGCTATTCATGATGACATTTACACTGGACTAGACAGGGACTAGAAGGGCACTAGACAGCAGAGGGTTTGAACTAGATGATCTTTCAAGGTCCCTTTCAAACCTTAATATTCCATGATTCTGTGATTCTTTTCTGCATGCATGTGTGTAGAAAATAAATAAATACATAAATAAAATCTTATGTTAAACCTTTTCTGTCAGGAACATGCCTTCATTCATGTAGAATTCTGAAAAAATATAACCCCAACCAAACAAATGGGAAAAGAAAGAGCACTAGATATGAGACTTTCCATAATAACACATTATAATCTTTCCAAAAACAATAGTCTAAATAGGCCTAAAAGGATTTACAACGAAGCCTTGAACCACCAGACTAGTATGACTAGCCATACTGAAAAAAATGCAAGAAAGAAAACAAAGAAGCAACAACAACAAAACACTTTGTGATATTTTGTGTTGGTTAAAGACGGGAACGGACAAGACTGTAACTCATGCTGGTATTATGATTTTTGATTTCTAAGATATATCACACTAGAACAAACAGACAACTATATTTGGAAGGAAAAAAGATGTAATGCATAAAAATAAATAAATCTGATTCATTATGGAGCTATCAAAATGTCATTAAGAACTGCAAAGTAAGTAAAAAAAATATGGCCACAAAAGTTGCAGAATTCCTTATGGACCATATTAAATGTAAAAATAATGTTGAACAGTGATACAAAATCTGAAAATCCAGTTTCCCATCACAGCAAAAGAAATATATTGTGCCTAAATCCTATAAATCATGAGTCAAAGCATTTGTGAAGTCTTTGTGTTTTCCCAAGCTAAATAAGTGTTGTCAGTTTCTAAAATATATTTCAGAACTAGCATCATTTTTGAAAGATGCAGTCATTTCAACATGTAGAGACCTATGACATTCTGAATCATGAACATTTTGACCTTTGGTCCACTAAAAAATAAGTCCTTCATGTAATGCTTCTGAACATTGCCTCCAAAAACTCTAATACATAAAACTCCAAAAACGAAAGTGTAAGATTAAGTTTAGTTTAAGCCTAGATTAAGTTTAAGCTTTGGAAAAAAAAATAAATAAATAAAAAGTTGTTATTTGGGGCCTATCAAATAACTAAGAAAAGGAAAGGGAAAATCATCATATAATATGGAAAATTCTTTACAGGCTTTATTGCCTGCAATATAAACATATTCTAATATGTGATAATACATTTACCAAACTGAAGTATGAATGTGATGAATTCATAATAATAATAATAAGTGACAGGAATGTAGGATTCAGCTTTAACTTTCCAATTATTGCAGTATGTGCCTGAACTACAGAAACAGAATTCAAGTCTCAAGTTTTAGACAAAATTTTCTGCAGAATTAATATTTTTGACAGTTTTTCTCTGAATCATTTTTAGTGGTGACAAAATCCCACATAATATTAGTAACAGGTATTTAACAGTGTTAATTCATATTAATTCATACTTTCTAGTCTTTCTCAGGAGTAACAGGCATTCAGTTGACATTAATGGGTCAAAATAAAAAGGTACAGCTGGAAGGAGATGTCCTCAGAACTATTTTTCCTCCATCGGCCTGATTCTTCTGAGTGTCACCTACAGGCTGTACTACAGGGCTATTCCCAAATGCTTCAGTCTCACTGAAAAATGCTCTTGAATCTGACAGAACCTTAAAATATTTATCTCATCAAAACCAGATATTATGTATTGCCCAGCAATTTTTTTTCTATCAGGCATATCTCAGACGATCCCCTCTGGTGCCTGTGAGCATCCTGGTTCATGTACAGCCACTCTGCCTGTGGTGTCTTCTCTCAGAAATTCTCTTAACAGCAGGGTTCTCACACACTTACTTCTAGTCTGAACCCAGGCTTTATCCATTTCAGTTTCCTTAATTTCTCATGTGAAGTAGCTGTTTGGAAAAATCAATATAAAGTCCAAAGATAAGACAATAGGATAAAGGAATTTTTTCTGTCTTTGCTTAAAAATAACACATGCAATATTTCTTCTGTATAGTTGTGCAAATAGAATCCCAATGTGGCCTAGTACATACAAAGGATTCATAAATAATTGAAATATGTTTCTGTACCTTGTTTCCTCCAGCATTTAACTGATTTTGTTTCTTGAAATATTTAATTTTGATGTTTAAGATCAGTGTAAAGTGTTTACATTGCTATATCTTAATTTTTCAAATGTGTTTCCTCATAAAGGCAATGAAAAGAATAACATAGTGAGAATTATGTTGCATGCATCAGTAAGATTCCAGTGTAGTATCAGAACTTTTTAAACAAGAGTTATATTTCCCAGGAAATGGAAGAGGGAGAAAAATTCAGTGAATTTGGTTTTAATGCATGAGTCGTATAATCAAATTAACTATTTCTGCTGTATATAAAACTTTACTCACACTAAGCCATAAATATCGCATTAGAAATATAACTGAGAGTCTAGAAGCAGAAATACAAACACACACAGATAACTCTGAAACCTTTTTGTCATCATTTCAGCAAACCACTTCTCAAGATGTATCTGTTTAGTGTAATATAATTACTGTATGGAAATCTATTTTAAGTTTTATGTGACAGTAACTAATCATTAATGTGACCAATTCTATTCATTTGGGAGAAACCAAAGAAATCTCAAAAAACACCTGGGCTTCAGTATGAAAATGTATATCTGTAACAATAAAAGTAAGCTTGTGTTATATTCACTGAATTGTGAAACCACAGAAAGGTTTTAGGAAAACCAAGCTTTTCACATGAATGGGCCATGTAACAAATGACACAGGATATGGGTCTCTCTGTCAATGGTGGGTTTTCAAAATTGAATTATCCTGAGACAGTATCTCATGCAATCATGGGGCACGACAATTCTCCAGGCAAACAATTCAACTCAGATTGCAAAATGGGACATAGGGGCACAGAGTATACAAACAGCTATGTTTCTAAGTCCCACAGTCTTCATACTGTTCCCTGTTTTCAAGCACACTATTATGAGGGTAGAGAAGGACAGTCACAATCATGCTCTGTTGTGCCTTCTCTTCCTCAGTTAGCAAAGGTGCCAGATGTGCCACCAAGCAACACTGAAGCATGCTAAAAGATAAATGATGTTCCATGTATACCCTGAAAAAGAAACTGAAGTGACATATTTTTGTTTATTTGACAACCAGAAACAGGACCTTTCAACTAGCAGCTTTCAGGCCAGGAAAATTGATTAAATGGGGAGAGTTCAGAGGAGTATCAGAAAAGCAAAGAAGAGTAAGTTGTTGTTAGGAAGTCCATAAAATGCTGATATCCAGAAAGATAGTGAGGCAGATAAAATGGGATGTTTCTGTACTTTGAGGTCCTTGAAGCAATGCCTTAGATTTCAAGCATATAATTAGCAATAACTGGTGTCCCTCATCTGTCTGTGTGCCAACTGTAGTCAGCCTTAGCCAACACATTCAGGCAACAAGGTAAATTTTCCTTGAAGCAGTTGGAAAAATTAATAGCTCCAGAAATTGTGTCCAGTTGCCACATACAGTAGTTCTGAAAGTAATGAAAATCTTCTTTATTTTATTTTTTTTATTTTTATTTTTATTTTTTTTTTTTGTTTATTTTTATTTTTATTTTTTATTTTTTTTTCAATGTACATGGTCATCTTATGCCAAGTTAGTTATATAGCTAAGTATTAAGACTATAATTAAAATGATAACGTACATTTTGGTATATCAAAGATAATGACTGTAAGATAATGACAGAAAATGATAGGTGATTAATATTTTTTTTTCAAAAGTTGACAAGATGTCAAAGTTACATAAAGCCTTAAATCCACTTTTTCATCGGATTTATTTAAAATTTCCATTACTTTAATTAAAAAAAAAACAACAACAACATTTATTTAATGTATTAATATAATTAAAATGTATTAATTTGTTTTATTGTTGTTACTGAATGTTATTTATACATAATTAAAATTGGATGAACTTTCCATCTACTATACAAAAATAAATGAGAGCAGGTTCAGCTCTCATTTCAACATAATACATTAGGGCTAGCAGGTTAGAATTTTAATTTTTTAAACATTTAAATTTTAATTTCCCACAATTACGAGTTTAAAGCAGGTCTACAGAAAAATATTTAAACTAAATTTTTAGTTAGTTTAGTTAGTTTTGATTAGGTCAGTGGGTAAAGAACTAAACCTTTCTATTTTTGGTATACAGAAAATCACAATAGTGAATGCACTGGCCCTAAAGGAAAAATTACTCAGTCAATTTCTTTTCTGCTCTTTATTTCTTCAGTGCAAGCATGACTATTATTTAGGCGTCAAGTAAAATTATGTCAGACAGGTTTTCCTTGTCCTTGTTTGTTCACATCACAAAATTGGCATGTTTCTTCCAGTTCATCTGGAAGGAAACAAGAAACTTGAAATAAAGGACTCAGCTTTGAAATTATGACAGTAAACAGAGGAGAAGTCTAAGCAGTATTTTTCTGCACCATACTGTAAGTATGTTGGAAAAATATCTACTATAAGGGATGTAGGGATAAGGGGTAAAGCTTCAAAGTGGACAATAACTACATACTGAATCTTTGTATGAGAGAAAAAAAAAGAAATCTAAATGCTTTGATTTGACCCCTTCACTCGTCCCTCTACTCTTGGAGTCTTCTGGAAATCCAGTTTTCTTGCTAGAAAATGTGCTTTGGTCCAAGTACGTACATTTCATTAGTCTAGACTCCAAGACCAGTGAAAAAAATCCTGTGATTTCAGTAACGCACCAGGTGAAACATGACACCCTTTTTCTTGGCTCTAAAAATACATTTCTTTTGGATCTGTAGATACAAAACGAGCTGGTTAGGTATTGACACTTTTTCTGGGAGCAGGAATATGCACTGAAAGATTTTTTCAGTGTCTTGAAGCCCTCCAGAATATTGTTGTTGCTTACTTATCACTAAAGAAACCATGCAAGTCCAGTGTGAATCTATCTTTGGCAATTTAAGAGTGAGGAATTTTAGGCTACTTATTTATTAGATTTATTTATTATTTATTATTTATAGATTAAAAAAAAATACTAATGTATATATGATAGTTAAAAAAATAATTAATTAAACCTTGATTTGAAAATAATATGTGAAAATAATGAAGCTAGAGTAATTTTTTTTAAATCTACTGTTGTCTTTCAAAAAAAAAAATGTACAAAAGTCCCTGAAACTGTTAGAAATCACGTTTTCATTACGTAACAGTAATTAATTACGAACTTTTTTTTTCCTTTTTTCTTCTTGTAAATCTGAATTTTAGCTCAATTTCTCTCTATTTGTTTACAGTATGCATTAAAGACTAAGTAGATCTTCCAAAAGCAGAAATTTACATAAAATATATAAATATATTTTATTAAGATTAAGAAGTATCTGGTGAATTGGGTAGTTATACTCCTAAAATATGCAACTAGTTGGTTAATTCTAATCTACTATTTGTTATAGTTAATGAATTATTCATAGGTTCGTGCAGCTGCTGAACTACTGCAAAAGTTTAAATTTAGCATTCAGATGGTACACAAGGCATCTTGGCAATTACTATCTTTTGGAATATGACTTTTAATTTAAATTTGTATGTGATTGATGTGATATGACATGCTGAAGGTACAACAGATAGTTTAATTAACAAATGGCCCTTATGAATAACATTGATGATAAAAGTTCCACTCAATTTCATGTCACTTTCATCATCCTAAAAATGAATTTCAGTTCTTGTTCAGTTCTTGATATTAAATGTGTAGTTTACTTTCATTATAAAACACTCAGGGAGAATGGACAGAAGTGAAAATAAGAAATAGATGATGATAATATTTAGTGCCCTCTACAATCTCTACTTTCATTTACTTATTTATCTTCACCAGTTTTGACTAGGTCCAACATTATCTATTGTCTGCAAAAAGGTTTTAGATCAGACTCCGTGAACCATTAATATATATAAGAATATGGAAAGATTCGCCCTGATTGACACACAGAATTTTATTTGTCAGAAGAGGTTCTTATAACGGTTAGTAAATTTCCCTAATTCATAATGGTTGAAATAACATGAAAACACAGTGAACTCATTTCTGTGACACTGGAGAGGAATTTGCTCTCAAGATGTTATGGCAGCAAGAACCAGATTCTTAATAAAAAAACTAGTGGAAAACTTTCACACTAGGCTGTGTAACCTCTTGTAAATACCTATTTCCTAGAAAAAAAAAAATGGAGCAAAAGTTAAAGGTAAGATTATGCTTATTAGCTTATGGTCTAGGAAAAATAGAAACCCATATATGGTCTTTACACATGAGAGTTGTTGGAGTTGAAAAATATTATTTCCAGGCTTTATTTATTTTATAGAAAGACATAAAGAAAGTAGAGAAAGACGTCAAACTCTACAGTTGTCTAAGATATGCTCTTTGGGAGGATGCATGAATGTTGTCTCTATCCCTTAGAAAAAAAAGTATCTATTCAAGACATTGAAAAAGCCATGCCATAATTTGCTACATAATCTGTGTTGTTGACAATTCACACTTGAATAGGTTGAAGAATTGTTCTGCATGAAGAGTGTCCCTGAGACACAGAGACTCCTCAAGTGTGGGAGCAGAGCACATGATCTACACTTCAATATAAGGGCTGCATTCTCCACAAAGGAAATTTAATGTGTACTTAAATTTAATGTTCAACCCCTTTTTATTGACAAAACACTTTCATGCAAAGTTAAGTATTTGCTGATAGTACAACTCAAACTCCTATTCAGATAATTTTCAGATAATTACTACTAGTCTTGTTTATGTTGATATGTTTATTACAAAAAAAAAAAACAAAAAACAAACAAACAAAAAAAGATAGAGGGAAAAATCTCAATAATAATAAAATTCTAATGGTTATACAGAAACTTCTTAGTATGCACCTTTTTCTGTGGGGTTATTCTCACCCTTCCACTGTTTCTAAAGGTCCCACTGTCTGCATTTTTTTTTTCTACCTTGCACTTTCTTTTTGGTCTGTAATTTCCAACTACATCAGAATTTACTACATGTTGAGCATCTCTGGAGAAAAGGATGTTGAGGGCAGACCTTATAGATCTCTTCTACTACCTGAAAGTACGTTGTAGTAAGGAGGGTGTTGATCTTTTTTCTCAGGTGGCAAGTGTTGGAACATGAGGAAATGCTCTCAGATTGTACTGGAAGAAGTTTAGATTGGAATTTAGGAAGAATTTATTTATGGGAAGGACAGCTAGTCATTGGAACTTCATGGACTATCATGGACTTCTCACAGAAATGATAAAGTCATTATCCCTGGATATATTTAAGGGATGTGTAGACATGGCACTTAGGGACATGGTTTAGTGGTTGATTTGGTAGTGTTAAGTTGACTGTAGGACCTGATTATCTTAAGGGTCTTTTCTAACCTTGGTCTTATGATTCTATCTTACATATGTTGGATAGTTGTTCTTTGTTGTCCCTAGTACCTCTAAAAACTTATTTTATCCAGCTCTGAAAGCTTCATTTCTTTATTTATTGATTGACCACTGTTCTTTGTTTGTTTGTTTGTTTGTTTGTTTTGTAGTTCCAAGACCTCTAACATCACTCTGGGCCACTTCTACTAGCATTCCATTCATGTACTTTCTAAACTGTACACTGTTTCCTCATTTTTAAAGACTCTGCTTTGCTCCCATGCTTTTATTCTACTACACTACTTCATTATGCTAGGGTCATAAATAGTTCATTCTACACAGAATTACTTTTTAGTACTATCCATATAAAAATTATGATTATTTTGCACTATTACACAAAGCTCAGCAAAAGTAAAACAAATTAGGAAATGGCCATCTGTTCTTTAGAATATTGCTGTTACAGCTAAACAATCTGAAACAAAGCTCTCATCTGTCCAAGAGAAGTTCCAACAAAACCTGAAAAGTCCAGAGGCTTTACAGCACTACTATGAGGCTTGAAACCTGTTATTAGTGAGGTCAATACTTCATTTAGGAGGGCTAAAGGACTTCATTTTTGAATTGTTTCATATACCCTAAGAATAGTAAGACTTGTATAGAGCATATTATTTTTGTAGATTAATATAAATACATATTAATTGACTTGAAAATGCAACAGAATAATGCACAACAATTTCTGATGGTTTACACTTTATGATATGCTACTGAAGAAAGAAGGATAAGTGAATGTCTCATCTACAGTATTAACTGAATAATTATAACTAGCAATTTCTGTATTAGAAAATTATTTTGATTAAGGGTCAAGCTTTGCCCTTAGTTATATATGCACAGCTGCTACTGATGTACTGATTGTAGTTATATGTGTCTGAGAGAAGACTGTTTCCAAATAGGGATGGAAACTGTATTATTTGCTTTCAAAAAGTAATAGCATTCTGGAACCTTATATATTTCTTATTTAACAAAAGGTATTTATTGTTCAGACTAAAAATTGATTGGAACAGATTTGGTCATCCTTGTGGAACAGTACCTACTTATCTAGTGAATAATCTTTCTGGCTCAGTACAATTACATTCCATATAAGAAGTATTCAACATGAGTATCAGAAAAAAGGATTCACTGTAGTAACTATAAATTTCCCCCAAAGTTTAAGATGTATAATTATACAGAAAAAGTAGTATACTTTAAAACAAATAGTTTCAGAATTTCTTTATAAATTATTTAAACACATGTTCAGTCAGGTTAGATTCAGGTTTCCATGAATTTAAAACATTCCAAATATGAAACAAAGCCATTTTGTCATTCTTACTCAATAAAATTATAAATGCATATTTAGTTGTATATTGACAAAACAGGTATTAGAAACTCAGATGATCAAAACGATAAACATCTCAAAATAACTTACAATAAAAAAACATTGTTTTTGTATTTTTGTCATAGTAAATAGTTCACCAAAACACTTGGTTTTGCTTTGTACAAACTTTTTTTTTTTTCTGTGCAAGAATGAAAATAAGCAAAAAGTTCATCTTCTTCACATTCCAATAATTTCAAGTCATATTTCTTTGTTAAAAATATTTTTTCACATTCTCTTCCTTAAATTTAACTGACACAGAAAAAAAAAAAAAAAAAGTATTACAATTTTTCCTCTACTCTAAAGTTTTCTGCTAGCTACTGTGAAAAGCAAACTATTTTGTACCCCTCTTTTAGGGTTTTGTGTTTTCCTCCTATGGCAGAATTCCTCCTGTATGTCAGAATTCTTAACTTTTCAAATTTCATCTGAAAAGTTCATCAAGAAACTGATCACAGAAACTGATAAAAACAGTCACATGTTAATGTACAGCCTATATTTACATTTTTTTTGTAATTTAGCTTAGGGGGTGGCAGTGGTGAGGGAGCTAAAAAGAATATGCAAGACAAGTTCTCCTTGTTATTATGGAATTGTCATCTCTATGGCAATACCTCACTGAGTTGATGCAGTGCATAGCCCAAGGATAGGGCAGTTCATTATATACTCTGTAATGGTTTGCTTTATCTCTATTTCTTCTGTGCTTTCAGACATGGTTACACACACACAAATACACTTAAATAGTTTGCAATTTGACCACTGACAGACAAATGGAAAAACAAAATGAACAAACAAACTAAAACTTATGTTTTATAGAGTCCCCCATCTACCATATCTACCAATGCTGGTACGGTCCTTCAAGGCATTGCATCCATAAAATAGCAGAGTCTAAATTTGCATATCTGATTGCTAGATTTCTATTTCCTGTTTGGGCCACCTACATCTCTTATTTGAGTACAACACATCCTGTTTATTCTTGGGAAAACAAGCAAACATACAAAAAACTAATCTGACACCGGCTGTAGACAGCTACCCAGCAAGAAAAAGGAGATACTAGACATGCATAACTTACTAGAACAGCTATTAGCACCAATATTTGGGACATGTATGTGAGCTCTGAATTTGGGAGCTATACAGCTCTCTACTGGCATGCCACTTTATAAACAAATAATTTATTCTGAGTTTCACTACTCTGACAAAAAACGGGTATTACTCCTGTATTGCCTATAGCCTACTCCACCAGGCTGGTGGGAATGTGTACTGATGTAGAGAACACTAAAAGTACATAATGATAGAGAAAAATCAATATTTTAGCAGAGCAGGAAAGCAGAATTTTGAAAAATGGAAGATAAGTTTGCAACCCAAAAGAAAATCAGTATGTTGCTTCTGAAAATCTGCTTAATATTAACTTATCCACTTATGCAGCAACAGATAACTATGAGATAGAAAAAGTAAAGCTCCATAGTCTGTTTATGTTTTGTTTTGTTTTGAACTTGCCATGCCTTTCCCTAGGTTTTAGACCATATACTTTCAAAGCCAAAATGTGATTTCTTATTTCCTTCTGACATTTTGAAGCACTGACCATAATAAACTCACAATAGTATATATTTAGACAGTATAAAAAAAAAATAAATATATATATAGATACTACTGTAGATACTACTCTCCTCCTCTCCAAAAGATTTACATATGGATTTCTAAGAATCTGAATCTCCATGATTACTATATTATATCCTCTTTTATTAAATAAATAAATAAATAAATAAATTGAACACAGATATATCAAGTTGAGTTGTTCAGTGTCAAAATGTACTTTTACTCTGATCCTGACAGGGTAAGACTGTCCCCAAAAGCAAAAGTATACATCAGAAAATATTCAAAGTAAATGACTGATTTTTTTTTTGGTATACTATTTAGAGTAAAGGATGCAAATAAAGACTTTTGTTTTGTTTTGTTTTGAAAACTTATGCTCTGAAGAGAGCTGATATTCTGTTAACAGTAGAGGATAATCAGGCTAGCATTCTACTTGGTAGCAAAACACTTAGACATGTCAACACGTATATTTATCTTGTTAGGGAAATTGCCTTGAACAGCAATGTTGAGATACAGAGAACAATGTCTAGACTAAGCTGATTTTAGAGACCCAGGTGTCATCTACATGTGAGTACATATAAGTGAAGTGTGAATGAAGATATGTCAGATAAGCTTCTTTAGTATTTTGTAGTATAGCCTTAAATGACAGGTATTGAAGGATAAAGAGAAATAACAGCTGTTGCTTTTGGAGATGGATGTTAGAAAGCTCTAGGCAGAAGGAACAGAAATACATTGTACCATGTTGTTTCTGCATTCGAGATGTGAAAACAAACTGCATATCCATAAGCTCCTGCTTTTATGGGAGCAACATAAAAATACAACATAAAAATACCTACATTTCATCACAATACCTAAACTTCCCTTCCATAAATTCATTTTCTTATGTACTATTCCAAGACAAACAAAAATTGCCAGTTGCTATTTAAAAGTGTTTTTATTTATTTTTTTTTATGTTATTATTATTCTTCAACTTCACCGAACAAGTCCTATACCATGTTTTTGCATCTAGAATACAATAAACATCTGCTTTATTCATTGATTTGTTTCAACAGGAAGATAAGCAGGTAATATTTCTCTGTTTTGCATGGAACAATCTCAATCAAAATACAAGAAAGAAGTTTCTTTGAGTAAAAAAAATCAACATCAGAAATTTACACTGAATTGCTTTGTTTAACAGATCTCACTACAAGGTTAAATAAAGGATTAGAGACAGAAAAACACATTACAAGATCCTTAGAGTTTCTGGACAACAGCATCAAAAATTTATCTGTAGTTGTTCATATACAGAACAAAACAAGAAAGACAAATCACGTTTATTATCCTCCTTCCCTCCCCCCCCCCCTTTTTTTTTTCTCATTAATTGAAAAGGAAAACAAATCTACAATTATTTAATTCTTCAACTTTTATTTTTCATACCTTTTGGCAGTATGCTTGTCAGGCAAGGGTGGAAAAAACAAAAGAGTTTATTGCTACTTGTTTTAAGAAAAAAAAAAAGTAATTTTAGGATAAAATACAAGTAATATTTAGGAAGAAATAGAAAGTAGTTTTTGTTTTAAAGGTTCTTTTTGACAAAGGAATTTTCAAAATAGCTGTATAGCAGAATGTAAATGATGATGTCAATAACAGCTAAGAATATATTTGTAAAAGATATAGAACTCTAGAATATATAAAACAAAAACAACAACAAAAATCCGAATGAAGCTGAATGCTCAGAAATGTAATAAACAAACAAATAAATAAATAAATCTTGTAGTTTTCTATTTATTTTTAGCACTTTATATATTATGTAGCAAAGCACTCTTTGCTATGTAGTCCTCCTTATTATGTCAAAAATATGTTTTATTTTTGCATTTGAAATGAAAAAGTAGTTATGTCTCTTTCTTTAAATATATTGAGCCTCCAAAGATTTTTATAACTGTATATATAAAAATTTTATATCTGAAACTCACAGAAGTGTATACACCCAAAGAGATATAGAGGTAAAAAGGTTGAATTTACAGCAAAATTATTTCAAATTAAATGATATCTGGAGGGCAATATGATAATAAAATAAACTTCTGAAGACATGAGAGGGAACCGGAAGTTCCAGGAAATTTACTTAATTCTCTTAAAATACATATTTTTTTCTCTTTAGACTTCATACAATTTCCAGTTCTGGCAGGAGTCAAAAATGCTGTATTGCTGCAAAAATGCACAGAGTTTCATACTTGACTGTAAGGAGGAAACACTTTAAATCACCTGAATTAATCCTCTTAATATTTTTAGGCTAGTCTTGAAAAGTTTAATTGTTTCATTCACCTGGTAAATTTGGACATTATTAGTTAAATATCCAAGCCATGGATCAATGAGTAGTCTGAATTGTTATACCTCTGAGTTTTGTAAAATCATTGTCTTAAAATACCATAAAAACTCTGAATTTCTTTGTGCATAATTTATCCAAAATAACATCTGTAAATCACTATATATATAGTAAGTTTTCCTGATTTTGACATCATTACATGAGCCTTATTTTGACTTGCCTGAACTCTTTTAAAAGACATCTCAGAGGTATGAAAGTTTATTCTTCCCACTGTTTTTTCCTCATCTCTAAGATGATGCTTGCCCTGGTAGTGTGAGTTTCACTTTTTACACTATATTTTTTTCCCTCAAAGGATTACAAACAGCAAACTGAAAACCTATTTAGATTATTTTTTCACAAAATAAGGATTTAAGATTTCACTTAATAATGTTCCTTTTCACTCTGTTCTTTGTTGATTCCTTTCCACTCTTTGCTTAAAAATCATAAGTGTTTTGAAGAGACTGTATTTTAGTTTGGCTGCAGAAGACTGGGAATTTTTGTTTATTTATTTGGTTGCAAGCCAGAGGAACAATATTCATTGTTGATGTACATGAAGAACTTTTCAAACTAGCTTAATCCTTTAAAAGTTCTGACTTTTTGGAGGTCTTGTGCTCATCATTAAAGTACTTAAATAACTTTATTAACTTTATTTTTCAGAGTCTAAATTTCAGATAAACAGCCAAGTGCTACAGTACTGTTTATAACGAAATAGTCAACTAACTCACTTATTTGCCACTGAAAATATTGCCTGGATGAATATGGCTAAGAGGAAGTCTCTCCTATGGAAGCACAGCAGAATTATCCACTATAATAAGTGGATATGAGAGGCTTTATATTTCTTTAAAAGAATTACCTCTGATCCCTATTACAGTTTTTCACTCAAGCTCTACATTCCTTGTACTTCATTAGCAGTGAAGATATTAGACTTCATATCACAACATAAAATAATTTATTTGGGAAAATCAACTAGTTGTCAGATTATCTGGCACAACCCTAAATCATGGCAGAGCTAATTTCATTGCAGAGCAAGTTGCTTGGGGCTTTGTCCTATTAAGCCTTGAGTAACTCCAAGAATGGAAATTTCATAAGCTCTCTGGGAATCTGTAGAAGTGTTTTACCACTCAGTGTTATTTTTAATTTATTTATTTTTTTCTTGATATCTGTCTGGAAATTCACTTCTTGCAACTTGTATCCTCTGATTCTTGTCTTCTTGTTATGCACTTGAAAGAAGAGTAGATAGTAAGACAGTAGTAAGATCTCACCTGAGCCTTCCTCCTACTGAGCAAACCTGTTTCACTCTGTGTTTCCTTGTATGTTGCATGCTCCAGCCCTTGATAGACTTTGTTCATGTTGTCAATGTCTTTGCTATACTGGGAGATCAGAACTGGACACAGCACTCCAGATGTTTCTTACCAGTGACCAACAGCAGGGAAGTGATATTTCCCTCAGGCTGCTGGCTGCATGCCAGGATGCTGTTGGCTTTCTTTGCCCTAATAACATGTTGCTGGTTCATGAACTTTTTGACCCCCAGGATTCAAAGGTAAAACTGCTTCTGAGCTGGCTGTCCCCCAGGCTCGGATGATTCCTAAGGTTATTCGTCCATGGGTACAGGAGGTGACAAAAATTCCTCTTATCAAACTTCATGAAGTTTCTCTCAACCCATTTTGCTGCTTGCTGAGCAATCCAAAAGCTCAAATATTTTTGGCTCCTTGTCTTGAACTAACCAAAATATAGGTAAAATATACTCTGATTTTTGCTATATCCACATCCATAAAAAAAATGAAGAAGTATGGAAATAATAAAATGTGAAAGGTTTTATATATATATATATATATATATATATATACACACACACACAAACAGAACCCACTAAATTTGATTAAACTTAATACTTCGTAAGGAGCTCTCATGGTAGGTTGAAGTCCTGAAAAGATTAACTGCAAAATAATTTAATTACAATAAATACTATTTTGTTGTGTAAATTCAAAGGTCATGAACTTATTAGGACTAAGTAGAAAAAAGGAAAAAGAAAAGAAAAAAAAAAAAGTATGCAGAATAAGAAAAAAAAGGCCTTTATGTTGGAATATTCCCAGATGCACACAAACACATATACAAAAGTTTAACCTCAAGAAATTTAAATGACCATTTAAAAAGAAATAAAAAAAGATTTAATTATTTTGAAAAGTCATGTAAAAGATAACAAGATTGCTTTAAATGAATATTAAGGAAAACATTCAGCTGACAGTGTGTCAGCAGTTCTACAATGGAAAATAAAGTAAATATGAAAAAAGAAAAAGTCTTATTTCAGTGGCCCATGAAAAATTGCTAATCAGATGAACTAAGCTAAAAAGCTGTTGACCAAAAAAAGTTTCTATTTCAGGCAAGATAATAAGACAACTTCACAGAATCTACACTGAAATGGAAAACTAAATGTAAAGCTCAGAGATGATTTTCCTACCTTCACTCAATTTTTGTGTCAACGTTAAAAAAGCAAAATGATTAAAATACTTCAGGAAAAAGAGTAGGCTACCCACTTTTCTCTCTAATACAGAAACAACTTCATATAAATCATGAACAAACCCTACATTTGACAAGAGTCAAGAAACAGAGATAAACTTAGAATCAGTATTTCCCTTTTTACTTGGCACCTGACCTGATGGCTGTCGATGGGTCCCACCTGTCTCAGGGGGGAAATGGACTCTAGCCTGGGAGCTGGCAGGACTCATTAAAAGGGTTTAAAATAGGTATGAAGGAGGATGGAGATTAAATGAGCTCGATAGAGATGAGCCTAGGAGAGCAGTCCCAGGGCTGAGGGTGAGGGCAATGGCATGACTCAAGTGAATCTACATCAATGCACACAGTGTGCACAACAAACAGAAGGAGCTGGAAGCCATTGTGTGGCAGGCATATTATGACCTAGTTGTCATCATACAAGCATGGGACCACTCCCATGACTGGAATGCTGCAATGGATGGCTACAAGCTCTTCAGAAGGGACAAGCAACTAAGGAGGTGGCATTGCTCTCTGTATTAGAGTATTTTGATGTTGTTGAGCTCAGGGTTGGGAATGATAAGATAGAGTCCCTGTGTAAAAGGGGGTTGGCCAACAAGGCAGACATCCTGTTGAGGGTCTGTTATGGACTGCCAAACCAGGATGAAGAGATGGATGAGGCATTCTATAAGCAGCTGGCAAAAGTTGCTCAATCGCCAGGGCTTGTTCTCATAGGAGACTTTAACTTCCAAGACATATGCTGGAAATACAATATGTCTGGAAACACAATACAGCCCTGAGGAAGAAGTCTAGGAGGTTCCTGGTGTGCATGGAAGACAGCTTCCTGACTCAGCTTGTTAGCAAGCCTACCAAAGGGGGTGTCCTGCTAGACCTGCTGTTCACAAACAGAGAGGGACTGGTGGGAGATGTGGTAATAGGGAATTGTCTTGGGCAGAGTGACCATGACATGGTAGGGTTCTCTATTCTTGGTGAAGTCAGGAGCAGGGCCATTAAAACTCCTACCCTGGAATTCCAGAGGGTGGACTTTAAATTGTTCAGGACACTGGTAGGGAGGGTCCCTTGGGAGTCAGTTATGAAGGGCAGAGGGGTCCAGAATGGCTGGACTGAATGAAGTCTTAAAGGCACAAGAGCAGACTGTCCCCGTGTGCTGTAAAATGAGCTGGTGGGGAAGAAGACCGGCATGGCTGAACAGAAAACTTTTGCTGAGTGTCTGGGAGAAAAAGAGTTTATGTCCAGTGGAAGAAGGGGCAGGCAGCTCAGGGAGAGTACAAGGAAGTTGCCAGCATATGCAGAGAAAAAATTAGGAAGGCCAAAGCCCAGAATGAGCTTAACCTCGCCACTATGGTTAAGGATAATAAAAAATGTTTTTATAAACATATTAATGGCAAGAGGAGGGCCAAGGACAATCGGACAATCTCCATACGAAGTATATGCTATATATTTACAGGTAGAAAATGATCAAGTCAAACTTTTTTTTTTTTTTTTTTTTTTTTAATATATTTTCTTCTTTCCATCTGTAATGCCTATATAATGATGATGACACTAGTATATGAGAATCATTATAGTCAAACACTACAGTTTTGTTCTATTTTCTTAATTGTTTTAATAATGGCTTTTTTTTTTTTAAAAAAAAAAAAAAAGGACTTCTGTCATCAGGAAACTTTTTTTTTTTTAAAGGAGAGTTTTAACTTTTATTTCTATGACAATTTCCACAGCATTATTTATAAAGCTGTTCAATATCAAGATGAGTATTGCTAGTCTCATAGACATGATGTAAAACGCTGTTTGTGATAAAAATCAGTAACCTTATTTCAAAACAATCTACTACACCTGAAATGTGCTGGTTGGATTTAAAAAAATAAATAAATAAACAAGCATTTTATATTTAAAAAAGAAGTGTTTTATATTTATCTACAAAAGATGTTTCACAACAGTAACAAGTATGTAGTCACATATTTGCATTGTAAGCCAAAGTAAGTAGAGATTCAATTCTGTCTCCTTATTTAATCAATTTATTTTACAAATTTCAGGAATGCAGGAATATCATTAAAAAATAATACTAAGGAAACACCCACAATATAACACCCACAATGCACATTGTCTATAACCAACATTGCAATGTACAGAGATAGATATTACAAAATAAAGTAATACATATATATATATATATTAGGAAATAATAGAGACTGCTATAATTTTTTTGTGTCTTTTTCCCCTAAAATTTTAAACAAATTTTCTCCATGTAATTTTAATACTTAATGGAATATTCTGGAAAGTCATAAATCAGTAAAGAAAATGTCCAATTAGAATTATTTTTGATCATTTCCATTAAAGGGTAGTATGAAGGAAAAAAGAAAGTTATAATGCTTTTTCATGTGTTGAGGGCTAAATGAAGTGTCATAAACATATATACCTGTGACATTTCTTTCTCTAAATTTATGATCTAAGTAGAAACACAAAACATTATTTTATTTATTTTATTTTTTTACTAAAAATGATAAACATTTCACACAGATTCCATTCTTAAAGGTGGAAAAAGAACAGCTTCATGGAAAAAGTATATCAGTTATTTGTGACCTCTAAACAAGGAGGGAGAGCAGAAATCATTGTTCATAAAGACTCTCAGTGTGTTTATAACTGGTCAGAAAAGATGCCATTTGGTAATGTAGGAATACACTTTATTATAAATTTATAAAAATAAAAAGTAAAGAATGAGCAGTGCTTGGAAAGGCATCCTCTTACATCTACCGCTGTTCAAGGGAATTGTTTCTTTTGAACCAATTTTTGGCCTGTTGAATAGAAGTGATGAGTACTGATACAACCTTTATGAATTCCTGAGCAATTATATTGCTGTCAGCATGCACAATTAGTTCCTGAGTTTCCTCATTAAAGCACTGGTACATTGTGATAGAGATGGACAAATAATTAGGAACACTCAGCTTGATTTTCACTCTTCAAAATGAAGGCCTACCTGATTTAAGTATATAAACATACACTCAGATATATGCTATGAGTGCACACTCAGTTATTTCCCATAATGTGAAATAATGCTACAAAAACTTGTAATTTCTGCTCTAAATATAGAAAAAAAAATCTTTATTTCTGTCATATTACCTCTGTTTATACTGTTTATATTCAAAAATGCATCTTATTAAATTGAAAAAAAAAAAAAGCATTTTGCTGTTCACCTTCAAAAAGGTTAAGGATGATCTAGAAATCACAACCTGAGACATATTGCTCTACACAACTATGAAGTCAGCACTCTGTAGTATTTACACACATCCTTCATAATAGATCTTTCAATTGTCATAGCTTCATGTCATAGCTGAATGTGGTTTAACACAAAATGTAGCCTTACCCAACTGGTTGGAAATATAATTATTATTAAAGCCCTAAAGGTCTTTCTCATTGCATGGAACTGTGACAGAGACCAATCTTCTGAGAGAATTAGTACGCGGAAGGTTAGGAAAGGCAGCTGGTCTAGGGATTAGATGCATGCAGGGATAAGACTGAGATTTAAAAGGAAATGGAGGCATATATTTTCCTTGACATCTTGTGAAAATTTATTTAAAACTTTACAGGCAAATGCTGAATGATCACCCCTTATTTTCCAGGGAGGGAAAAAAAAAAAAAAAAAGAAGAAAAAAAAAAAAAAGGAAAGGGGACAGGGGACAGGCAAAGAGAGGGAAGGGAAGGGAAGGGAAGGGAAGGGAAGGGAAGGGAAGGGAAGGGAAGGGAAGGGAAGGGAAGGGAAGGGAAGGGAAGGGAAGGGAAGGGAAGGGAAGGGAAGGGAAGGGAAGGGAAGGGAAGGGAAGGGAAGGGAAGGGAAGGGAAGGGAAGGGAAGGGAAGGGAAGGGAAGGGAAGGGAAGGGGAGGGGAGGGGAGGGGAGGGGAGGGGAGGGGAGGGGAGGGGAGGGGAGGGGAGGGGAGGGGAGGGGAGGGGAGGGGAGGGGAGGGGAGGGGAGGGGAGGGGAGGGGAGGGGAGGGGAGGGGAGGGGAGGGGAGGGGAGGGGAGGGGAGGGGAGGGGAGGGGAGGGGAGGGGAGGGGAGGGGAGGGGAGGGAAAATATGGTACTATATGAAAACAGAGATCTAAATGACCATGGTAAGGGTTTGCTAAATATAACAGATGTCATTCAAGTACAAGATTTTAATAATTGCACATGTCTGAGCAAAGATATTCATGACATATATAAAACAGAGTCTCTTCCTCACACCTCTTTTTTTCTGTGTAACTCATCTTCTTTTCAGATCAGAGACCTAACTGTTAGCCTACAGGTCTTGAAAGCTTTGAAATATCATTATTTGTTCCAGTGATACCAATCATTTTTATTTTATAACAGCTCAACATCAGAGATTCTGAAGTTTTACTTTCTAATTTTTATAGTTTGTTTGTTTGTTTGTTTGTTTAAGCTTTGGATAAAATTTAGAAATATAGGAAATTTGAATACTAAGAGTTCAGAAAATGTTCAACACACACACACACAAATATTACTTAATTATTTGAAAAATATTACTTTTGTAGATTAAGGTCAATGTCATGACAGCTGGTTTGAAAATTAGTAGTTTGTGATTTTTCAATACATTTTTTCCATCCACAGGGAAAAACTTTCTCAAAATAGAAGAAATGTTCAACAAAAGGTTCAACAAAAGTCATGGAAACATTTAGATCTGATAAAGAAGATGATAGGCAAACTTCTTGTAATATAATGATTTTAAGGTTTTCTTTTTTTGCGTGCTTTGTGTGTGTGTGTGGTGTTTTTTGTTTGTTTGTTTGCTTGTTTTTCCATAAGCAATGAATGTGGGTTCTACAACATCACATAGGTCTTGTCTTGGGAAAATATATTGGCACCACTACCATTCCGTATTGTCATTAAAGATCTGGATGATGGGATGAAGAATTCCCTCAGTGAGTTTGCAGATAGCCACAACTGCAAGGAGTGGCTGATGAACCAGATGTGCTGCCATTCACAGCATGCTCCTAAGCAGGATGGAGAAATGGGCCAACATGAGCTTCATGAAGTTCAACAGAGGGAAATGCCATGTCCTGACCATAAGAGGTATATACTCATGTCCGTGTATATTCTGCATCTGGAAAGCAGTTTAGCAAAGAAGGCCCTGGAGGTTCCAATGGACACCATGGTAATCATGAGTCAGCACTGTGATCTTGCAGCAAAGTAGGCCAACAGCATCCTGGGCTGCCTTGGTTAGAGCATTGCCAGAAGGCTGAGGGTTGATCAGACCTGGTCAGACATGTTTGGAATGCTGGTTCCTGTTCTGAGTTTCCAATTACAAGAGAGACATGGACACACTGGAGGAACCAGAAAGATGATTAAGCAATTAGAACAGAAGCTGAGAAATTTGGGACTGCTCAGCCTGGAAATGGCTGAGGAGGATCTTATCTGTATGTAGTAATCCCTGATAGACAGAGTAAAGATGACAGAGCTGGACTCTTCTCTGTGGCAACTAGTGACAGGATGAGAGTTAATGAACTGAAATACAGGAAATTCCTCATGAACAAAAGAAAAAACTTCTTTACTCTCAGGGTGGTCCAACAGTGGAGCAGGTTGTACAAAAAGGCTATGAAATATCCATCTTGGAGATATTCAAAGCCCAACTGGTCATGGCCCCAAGCAATCTATCCTCAGTGACCCTGCTCTGAGCAAAGAGTTGGACCAGATGATCTCCAGAGGTGTCTTTGTGCCTCAACCAGAGTCTATGATTCTGTTTTAACAAAGAAGTTGTGAAAATCTTACTCTTCTTTTCCAAGATTATCTCTATATTGCAATCTCTTCTTCCATGTTTCCCTCTGATTAAACTTGTCAGTATGACAGATGACATTATAATGCTAATAATTTTCTACCTACCTGATGTACACAGTACTATGTAAGCCAAGATAAACAATTCTACCAAACAGAGGCAGGTCCACAGCTGCTATACTGTTTCTGCTTTCCAGTGTAAAAACTAATTCTGCAGGTACATGAATTGAATATTTTAAACCTTTTTTTAATTTATACTAGGTGTTTCATTAATTCGTTGCTACATCCTGACTTGTCACTGGCAATATATTGGAATATACTAGAGAGAATGTTCTGATGAGAGGTATTAGACACATATATGGACAGGGTATCCAGTCACCCTGTTCTTCAACCGATTTAGTTGTTCATGTAGTAAGAATGCACATCGACCTTCTTATGGATCATAAGATAATTGAATACTTTGGAAAAAGAAAATCTTATTTTTTTTTTTTTTTAAAATACCCAAACAAAAAACAGATTTTTTTTTTTTTCAATAGATTATAGAGATAAGTCATATGTAGATACATAAATACAATCATGTGTAAAATATATGGCAATATGTTTTACATCATCCTCAGCATGAAATTGGGAATTTGATCACTGCAGCAGATGGAAGAGTTGATGAAATTGTTTTGTTGTTTGGTGGTTTTATTGATTGATTAATCTAACATCACATGGTCATATGCTGGGGATTTTTCATCTGAATGCAACATGATTAAGAAGCATTTTATTCAAGATTTAAGGTCATGTTGTTTCATGTCCACCTGACTGATATAGGTAGTCATGACACTAGTCTTGAGAGCCTGGCTTTTAATGCCATAGAAGCAGAATTCAGCCTGATCTGACCAGAGACATTATGCTGACTTGGACAAGGCAGGTTGTACATGTGGGCATGGTCCAAGTACCAGATATGTGAATTATCTTGTGCATGCATCTGTTACAACAAATTCATCTTGTCCAATATTTAGAAATACTCGGAGAAAGTGAACAAGTCAGGTCTGGATGCCTGTCTACTGACACAAGCTCTGAAAAAGAAAGGAAAAAGACAACCTAGCCACTGGGCATGAGGCAAACATAGAAACAGGTAGTGAGAAATCCAGGTTAGTCAGGACACGATGATTCCAACTAGTATGAAGCTGGTCATAAGTTTACCTGATTGAAGAACTGTTCACAGCTTGTCAGAACTTCAGAGCTCTGCAACAGAATTGAAATGAATATGTAGCAGCTTTCATTATACAGAAGCAAAAAATAATTGACATCGACCACCTGCTGAGAGAACATCAGCACTAATGTAATGACCTTCAAATTGCAGAAGAAAAAAATGCTTTGTCACAGTGATGAACAGATATTACTACACACTTGACATGTGAAAGTGTCATGAAAAGGTGAAGTCCTTGAAAATAGCATAGAAAGAAAACTATGCTCCATGATAGTTTTATAAAGCTAGCCACTCTGGCAGATAAGGTCTGTGTGTCCTTATATACCTAAATATGGATATTCTGTGTATCCATGATTGCTTTTTCTAAATATGTTATTATGCTTATATACACAACTGTATACATCCATACATATGCATGCGCTTATACATGTGTGTATATACACACAAACATTTGTACATTCACAAACAGACTTATGTAGTCTCAGTATATATCCATCTATGAGGGCAAGAGGGCAAGCTGGAGTCACAATGAAAGATCAAGAAAAATCATTGTAAAAGAGTTCATACTTCCAAGAAAATGCTTGGAAAAAGAAAAGAAAACAAAACAAAACAAAAAAAGTAAAACATATGAAGAACAACAACAAAAAAATCAAAATAGATGAATACAAATATGTGAAGCTTTGCAGAGTCTCCAAGTGAATTAGAAGTTCCAATGATAAATGAGAGAAATAACACCAGTCCTTGAAAAAAAAAATGGTTATGCTCTGATAAAGAAAGAAAGAATGCAAAGGAAGTGTGCATTCTGTGTAGGTCTCTCAAACCACAAAGCAAATGAAAAACTAATAAACCTACAAACCATCCTGTGAAAGCTATTCAGATAAATTTCTCCAGAACAAGTCACCAAATTCTTTAAAGAAAATAAGCCAAACCAACCAAACAACAACAAACAAAAACAATGAAACAAAAAACAAACAAACAAACAAACAAACAGCAAAGCAGTCATTCCTTAAATCATTAAATCAATGGCAATTAGAAGAGAGAAAATGTTTTGGTATTTGTTTTCACAGGTCCACTGAAAGAGTTCTTTAAAACTGTAGAAAATGCTGATTAATAAATCTATATCACAGGAGCACCACCTTCAAACCAAATAAGAATTTGAACCACAAATGTTGAAAATGCTTCACTGGGAATTAAAATGGAGAAGTATACTTGTTAAAAAATCTAATATTTTATAAAACAATGGATTACAGGTCCATGTCTTTAGTACCATATTGTCATAAGAAAGCATCCCAGAAGTTCCTACTGTAAACTCTACTATGAGAAGTGTTAAGAGCCCTGTAAGTTACAAGCCCCAAGTGACTATACTGTGAACTCAAAGCCCCGAGAGACAGAGAAACAGGAAGTCATGGGGAGGGGACTGGTGTCACTCCTCTTGATTTGCCTTAAGAGGTATGGAAAAGTACTGGCGTTTCAACCACTTACAGAGCTGGGGCACACAAGGGCAGGTACAAATCTGTAGGGAGACTCACTCTATGCCAACTACCCCAGATGGCAGGTTTGATTCAGGAATGGTGATCTCTCCCTCCCTCTCTCTTTTTCCTTTCCCTTTTCCTCAAAGCTGTCAAGTGGTGCTAGGCCTACCTTGGTCTCCCATAAAACCACATAACTTAGATAGATACATATATATAACAGTGAGAGTGCCAACGTTAACAGAGAATTTGTGCTCTCTGTTCCTAGTCAAGCTGATGTTTATGCATGGGTCTTGAGTGTTACCTCACCTTAGTCCACACCAATGGGATTTATGAATCTGAGTTACTCCCCCTCTCCCCGCAGGTGGGATGTGACAGAGCTATCAGTATTCCAGTGAGGCCTTCTAAAAAATATCTTAGGATTTAAACAGCATATTAAAGTTTTATTTTAACCAGTAGCACATCTACTAATGTCTTTTTACTTCACCTGACAGGTGTGTCTTACTTGAGCTGTGCTGCTAATTCTACTCTACACATTGAAGCAACATCACTGCAGAGAACTTTATTTTGAAAAAAAAAACAAAAACAAAAAAAAGCAACATACAGACATTCATTCTGTCCTTGTTTACATGAGAGTAGGAACAGAATTTGTGTACAAGAAGACGTATTTATTTACAGGCAAGGGAATTTATACCATTTTTGGTTTTCTGTGCACAGTATGTTGGTTAACAAGACCTAGAGTCAGTTTTTGTTAGGTAAGCTACCTTTTAGTGCAAATTTTTGAACATTTATTCAAGTTGGATATGCTTATGTCTCTGCAGTCTACATAGAAGAATTAAATCCAGTGATTTGTGTCTTTCATGGAATCACAGGTAACCTTGAAAACTAGAAAACATAGAGATAAGGCTAATTATGTTATACAAGAATGTACTCTTCAAATAAATAACACATTGTGTAATTAAAAGTAAAGACAGTCACCCCTGAGCATAAAAGATCTAGCAGAAAACAATGTCTGTTTAGAATTATATGAGCGCTAATGTTGTAAGTGACACCATACAGATGATCAAAAAAGAACTACCTTACTTATGGGAGCCCACCCTTTTCCTTCAAAAGTATACATAATTCTGTATTTCAACAACATGTAGAAATGGCATTTGATCAAAATCCCATTTTATCCAATTCTCAAGATAATTTGCAGATTATAAATCTGTGATGTGGCAAATCGGTAAAAATATATGCAAAAGAAAATGATTTCTGTGAATCCACATAGTTTTAAAAAAGGGTCAATAGTCTTACAGAATTCAACCCAGAACTGGACTACTTCACCCTACCTTAAACTCTTCTAATTTATTTTCAGTTCCCATAATTATTAATGACAACAAATTTAATTAAATGTGGATTAGTCTACAAGAACTAGAAAGGTACTTTACAGACCTCTGGAACAACATGTTTTGAAAAATACATGAAAAGAATAAACAGTTGAATATTTGAATGCATTTATTAGGAAAAATAAATCTAATTCATATACATGTTACATGAATTTTCTAATTCTTAAAGAAGGAAGTTTTCAACTTTGGAAGTTATGTATATGATAGTTTTCTTAGTAATTTGATTCAATAAACATTTCCCTGTAGTTTACCAGATGCAATCAATCAAGGCTCTTTTATCTGCATCATTCTAGATGTCCACGTTCAGAGATACTCTAAGTTCTTTTATTTATTCTGTATCAAAACTACTTTTATCCATTTTAAAAACCTCATAGACTAAGATCAATTTCTGCAGTGCAAACTGAATAACGTATATCTGAGAAAATATTAATTTAGGAAGTAGGAGAGAAGATTTTTTGCACCACAATAAGTCAGCTGTGCAGGAAAGAGGTCTTAAAGATTGAACTTCTGAAAAAACAGAGAACTATAAAAAAAAATAATAAATAATAAGAATAAAAAAAAATTCATGTTCCACATAAAGTGATGTGAAAACATGTATCTAAATACTCTATAATTTCATGCTGACCTAATTTCATGTAGACCTAAATGACATAACAGTCTTTTCTGGACTGAACTTCAGAAGAGTATGAATACAACAAAACAATTTTAGAAGTGAACAGAAGGGTCAAGATCAATATAAACATTTTGAATATGATATATAGTACACACAGACTGTCAATATATAGTTAACTTTTCTGGTTGATCAATGTCTTTCTTCTGAAGCAGCTTAAATAAAGAACAGTTGAGGATTTTGACTTAGAAAACTGATCACAGAATCACAGAATCATAGAATCAGAGAATGGTTGCAGTTGGAAGGGACCTCTGGAGGTCATCTGGTCCAGTCTCTTTGTTCAAGCAGGGCCACCCCAGGCTACTTGCCATGACTTGTAAATATCTCCAGCGATGGAAACTCTGGGCAACCTGTGCCAGTGCTTCATACACTGAATAGAAAAGAATGATCACTAATCTTAAATCTTTGATCAGATGATCACTAGTGTGTTTAGTGACTTTAGTGTATCTATCATACCACTTCTGTGAGTTAGAAAGATGTCATTATCCCCATTTTTAGTTGGCTAGTAGGTGCTAACTGATTTACTGAATGCAGAACAGTGATTTACTCAAGGCAGAACAGGAATTTGAACTGTCCCAACTAACTTGTTGAAAATATTTTGTTGATAAAGAATGTCTATCTTCAGTTATAACTGGCTCTTTTAAATTAAAGAAACACTGACAGATAGCACACACACAAATACATGATAAGAAAAGATTATGATAGAGCATTCTGCAGTCTTCTCCATTTAATACATAGGCAAGAAAAATATTTATAATAATAACTGTAAAGTTTTTCTTATATCAGTCATGTGTGAAAATAAAAGAAAAAAACAAATTTGAATTATAGGAAACAAACAAACAAATCAAACCAAACCACCCACAACAAAAAAAAAAAAAGAATACTTACAAAGCTTGCACCACACGTATGAAATCCAATATTATATAAGCATATACATCATTAAATGAATTACAAGTACAATCAATTGGCTTTTTGATAGGCACTGCTATACATTTTCAGCTGGAATTAAATTCTTATGTAGTATAGATGCTATACACACACTGAATCATCCACACTCTTATAAGAATTGCTCTACTGGAGCAGACCTGTGATTAATTCAGCACGCTGCCTTTAAGACTGGCCAGGGCCACATACTTCAGAGGAAGATGTAACATACCCATGGTGGAAAATGATGCAGTAATCTATCTCCTCAAAACATATCTTTTTGCTCCTGTCAGTTAAAGATTACTTTGTGCACTGAAGAGTGATGGCTATGACTTGAAGGATGAAGAATTGAAGCTTCTTGTTTCAAGCTGTAAAGTGTAACAAATGTGAAAAGAAATATACTCTGCAAATGGGTTGTTGTGAATATGCCTGTTACAGTACTTTTTGAAACATATTATCTTTGACAATAGCAAAGGGAAGACTAGACTAGATGGACTAGCAGTTTTCTATTTCCTTTGAAATACAGAGAATTACATACTATCCTTCAGTCACTGCACAATAGTGTTTTAAACTCATAAACGTAGCCAGTGATGAGAGGGATTCATATTTTGTAGAGAGATATCTTCAAGGAATTGGGCTAAAATATGCTTTTGATAAATATGTTTATATTTATATTGGATTTCTGAAGCACATATTCATACCCTAAATTATATATCTGTGTGTCTCTGTGTGTGTGTATATATATATACATATATATATATATATTGAGTAGTTAGAGTGTTAAAAAAATTGTCAGTGCAGTAGAGTAATATGGTAGTACTTGGTGTTTCAGTTAAGATGTTTCAATTAAGCTGAAAAGCTCTCTGAAAATATTAGCTAAACAGGAAGACAAGAAGAAAGAAAGAAGGAAAGAAGAAAGACAGGAAGAAAAGAAAGAAAAAGAAAGAAAAATAGTAAAATAAAGAAATAAGAAAGAAAAATAGTAAAAGTAAGAAACAAAAAAGAAAAAAAAAAAAAAAAGGAAAAAGAAAGAAAAAGAGAAAAAAAGAAAAATTATATTTTCAGAATGATGAGGAAAGGAAAAGAGAACAAAATAGTTCTGATCCTCATAGTACCAAAAAAATAATAACACCAGAAAAGAAACAAAGAAAGGCAGCAAGGATTCTCGAAGACGTATAAACAGTTCTGTATGACAGCTGTCTTTTAAACCTCAGGCATGTAACAGAAGTCTCTGAAATCATGGATGCCAAGAATAAGGAATGATTGTTTGTCGTAAAATGAAAATGGAATCTAAAGACTAAAATAATCAGACTGGAAGTTCAAAACAGGAGGTAAACTATCAATTTGCTCTTACTGAAATTCTATGTCTGCCAGTAAATGCAGACTCAGTTTACATAGGGCCAAAAAATATTTATCTTCATTCATGGAAGAAAAAAACAAACCAAACCAACCAACCAAACAAAAATAAATAAATAAATAAATACAAAAAGAAATATTTCAGACAATACCAAGTGGCTAATGGAGAGTATATCTATATGAGTGTGAGTATATCTATATTATATATCTATATATGCATGCCCTTGTTCTTGTGTCTTCCCTGTCTACCACAGAATGGTATCAAAATTAAGATGCTGAACAAGATATACTTTGATATACTTTAAATATATCTTTGAAGTATATATACTTTGAAGTATATCTTTGAAAACAAAGATATACTTTGTTTTCTGATACAGTGTGGCTACTCTCATATAATAGTAAATTTAAACTATTACAATACCATTTCCTAATCTCTGTTTCCAGGATTGTTTTCTGTATCTCATTCTCTACCAACATTATCATCTTAATTCTTACTTTATTTCCTTTGTATTTTCTAAAGATCCTGTATTTTATTCAATCTTTAGGGTGTTCTCATTTTCAAAGGTTCCTATACAGTAACATATATGTATGTTTTATATATACATTCACATTCATTACATAACGTATATAATGTATATAGTGCATATACACAACTGAGTGATAAATTATTTTATACATATTTGCATAAAAATTGTCATTGTTAGTAATTTTCTGCTTGGTTTCAAGGACATTTTCCTATCATTAGGAATCACACTTTAATGTTAATACATATTATAGTTTAAGAATTCATATCCATGTTATACCAGTTTACCAGTTAATGAAATCCCACATTTCAGGAAAATACCTATGAAAGGAAAAAAAAAAAAAAAAAAAAAAAAAAAAATCTAAGATTCTTTTATTTTGGATTCAGTGTTAAAATTTGGCTCTGATTTGAAGCAAAACATTTTATCTTCAGGCAAGTCGCTGCTCCAAAATAACACCCATGAATATCAAGGAGATTCTTCTTGTTTCCTTTAGGGCCTGAATTGGCCCTAAATTTCAAAAAGGCATGTAGCAGGCTTATGACTTTCTTGTTTTATGACATAGTCATGTCAACTATTGATAGTCTAGGGAAATATTTTAAAAGATGCCCTTTTTAAAAGATACATTTTTTTTTTTCTAGAACAAATATATATATATATATATGTGTATTTAATAATCTGCAGGTAGAATGAAAGAAAGAACCACACCCACCACTTTTTTTTTATTTTTTTTTGTAATCACAAACAATACACAGCTTTAATCAAGTAATAAAAACATCTTATTTTACTTGTTATTTCTCTTTTTTATGTTTGAATATGTATGTGGTACACATACATATGTTGCCTGATGCATTGCTCTGTAGACCATATTTGAAGGTAAGACGTAAATATGTCTTTTGTCCTATTTGTGGCAATCTAAGACATAGTGTTCAAATTGTTTAACAATTATAAGAAGTAGCAATACATAATGATTTAAAAAGCCATCCATACAATGATTTTATTAAATATTGTGAAATTGCAATCTTTAGATAAACTTATATTTTCTGAAAGTCTTCTCTATTTAAATGTTTATTATATATATAGGTGTAATATTGTTTCTTTTGCGTTTAAATTTTAAACAAGCACATTAATACATCTCAGTCACTGTCAGAGAATGATACCTGACAATCTGAATTCACTTAAAGTTTTATGGAAACAAACCACTTGACATTACCAAGAAGACACAAGTCTCAAATATACTAAAGTACTAGCTAGATTAGGCAAGTAAACACATGCACATTCCTAAGTGAGAAAAACAAAACAAAACAAACAAAACAAAACAAGACAAAGCAACAACAAAAAAGGCAAAAAACAAACAGTATTTTCTGTTGAGACTTTAATTACGACCCAAATGATACGGAAAATAAAATGTTGAACAAAATGAATGAAAAGTAAGACTATTACTTGAATACCTTTTTTTTTTTTTTTTTATAGTGATATGTAATGATACATGGTAACATAATCAGCTTTTGCAAAATTTATATGTGGAACTTAAACCTTGAATTTCTACATAGAACAAAACAAAATTTCAGTCCAATAATGCAGGCATGGAAGA
Source organism: Anas acuta (assembly GCF_963932015.1). Lineage (NCBI taxonomy): Eukaryota > Metazoa > Chordata > Aves > Anseriformes > Anatidae > Anas > Anas acuta. Next base: position 88,270,192 of record NC_088979.1, read on the forward strand.
GATTTATTACATGTTTAGGTAACTATTCTAAGCTCATTTCCATCATACCACCCTTACTATATTGGTAACAAAGTAAAAAAGCTGATAAAAACCTTACCAATCTGTGTCTACACTTCCATGTAAGAATTCCTCCCTTATCATCACCTTTCTATCTCTCTCATTTACATCCTCAGAGTACACTAATTAATTCCAATAAAAAACTTTTTAGAAATTCTTAAGCTTAAATGAGCAGCACCAAGTCAACAAGTTTTAACTTTATTGTCTGGGACTTGGAGAAACATGGAGAGAATCCCAGTTTTCCTTTGCTCTCTTTTCCTCCAGAGTGCTTATTCTATTACTCTAAACAAACATTTGTTAACATGTAGGGATTCCTCCATTTTTATGTATTTCTTACAGCTGGGTAGTTGCCATAGGGGTTGCATTCCCATTGAAAAGCAAGCTGTCACTCCAAAAGCCTTGGTCAACAGAAAAGCAGCTGACACTATGGCAGTGGGCTACTGCATGGTGGTCTAATTGCTTGCATGCCACTGACATTGAGTGACATAAGATTTTCTGATTGCAAGCTCTATTTCTAGAACTGTCATGAAAACAGAATATGTTTTTAATCATCACAAAGGCTACACCATGAAAAAAAAAAAAAAAAAAGACTGTTAAACTGAGAAATGTACTAATGAAATGTGAATTTGAAGTTCAGTTCTGTCAGCACTACAATTTCAAGTATAGGAAAGTTTGGTATTTAATACTTGTAAGCTTCTGCTGTTAAATGTCTAAGGAAAGTCACTGATCAGCACATTGTGAGGAAAAGTATTGAACACCATTTCCTTGATTCCTTGCTTCTCAAATAACTTCAACATTCAGATTACTATTTTCCTCTCTAAAATTCAACTTGTTGATCAGAATGAGAACTGTGATGAATGCATGTCTATCTGCTGTCTCTTTGACAGGAATTGGTAGCCTGCCATGCTGTAATTTAGCATTTTAAACCTCAATATGCACTAAAGTATTTCTTTATCTTTATTATTATTATTAGTGGCAGCGGAAGGGGTGCACAGAGGTAGGTAGTTTGCCAATAGCAAGTAATGGTAAATTTTTTGTGGGTAGTTAGGGTCTGGCGGCCGGAAGATGTGGCGCTGTACGGAAAGGTGGAGCCCCTCCCTTGATGGACAGTGGCGTGTGGCCTGTGATGTAAGGAAGCGGAAGTGACGCTATGGGCCTCAGGTATATAACCCCATGTGACTCGACAACAAACGCCATTTGCCATCCACCACATTGGTGTCTGTGAGCCGATGGACCGAGCGGCCTGGGGTTGGCCGCTGTGCCGTTCCTGAACCAGGTCGCCACTGCCCCCTGAAGGCAACAATTTTTGAAACAGCTGGGAAGATGATGTATCCAAAAAATCCCACATATATATAATTACTTAAATATGTACTTATGGCAAATGACTTCTGGGAAATTAGTATAAACTCACATCAAAGAGTTATAATCCTTATTTTCATAACTTAATCTGCAAATGTTGCCATTGGAAACAAAAACACCCAAAGAGCAAGATAGGATTTCCACAATGAAAGTTGCCCACTATTGTTTGCAGTCTGGTTCTTGAGGTGTTATTTAATATATTAAAAAAACATATCCAACAAACAGAAATGCATGCATTAAAAATACAAACTCCTGCTTCTTTATCACAGCAATGCCTGTTGCCCCCCCTCCCCGCCAACCCTCAAAAGAAAAGGACTGTTATATTTTGTCCTTCAGTTCATGTACCTCTGACAGCCCTTTGGGAATGGGCATCCATAATCATGGATTACTTAACCTTCTAGAAGTATCTATAGGATTTTAAAGAATGATATTAAAAGGGTTGTATGAAAGCAGAAATGCATTATTTGTATACATTAACAAACCATTGAAATTCTATTGAATATCTTAAGAGGAAGATAAACTTTTTTTTTTTTTTCAAATAAATTGGTCATATTACCCTATAAACAATAAAGCTTTATCTGAAAATACTTTTCTTTCACTACTAATGGCTTAATCATAGAATCATAGAATCATAGAATATTCTGAGTTGGAAGGGACCCTTAAGTATCATCAAGTCCAACTCTTGACACTGCACAGGTCTACCCAAAAGTTCAGACCATGTGACTAAGTGCACAGTCCAATCTCTTCTTAAATTCAGACAGGCTCGGTGCAGTGACCACTTCCCTGGGGAGCCTGTTCCAGTGTGCAACAACTCTCTCTGTGAAGAACCCCCTCCTGATGTCAAGCCTAAACTTCCCCTGCCTCAGCTTAACCCCGTTCCCGCGTGTCCTGTCACTGGTGTTAATGGAGAAAAGGTCTCCTGCCTCTCGACACCCCCTTACGAGGAAGTTGTAGACTGTGATGAGGTCTCCCCTCAGCCTCCTCTTCTCCAGGCTGAACAGGCCCAGTGCCCTCAGCCGTTCCTCGTACGTCTTCCCCTCCAGGCCTTTCACCATCTTCCTAGCCCTCCTCTGGACACTCTCCAACAGTTTCATGTCCTTTTTATACTGTGGTGCCCAGAACTGCACACAGTACTCGAGGTGAGGCCGCACCAGTGCAGAGTAGAGCGGGACAATCACCTCCCTCGACCTACTAGCGATGCCGTGCTTGATGCACCCCAGGACACGGTTGGCCCTCCTGGCTGCCAGGGCACACTGCTGGCTCATATTCAACTTGCTGTCTACCACGACCCCCAGATCCCTCTCTTCTAGGCTGCTCTCCAGTGTCTCATCGCCCAGTCTGTATGTGCAGCCAGGGTTTCCCCGTCCCAGGTGCAGGACCCGGCACTTGCTCTTATTGAACTTCATTCGGTTGGTGATCGCCCAGCTCTCCAACCTATCCAGATCCCTCTGCAAGGCCTTTCCACCCTCATTCGAGTCCACAACTCCTCCATGACTCATGGGAAAATATTGCCATATCTACTTGTATTGATTAACTTCAGTTATATTACAGAGAGCACAAGCAATGCAACCTTTGAGGGAGAGAAAGGTCACAGTATATTTAAGAATTAACGTATTATTAAAAAAAAATAAATCTGTAATTCTTCCTAGGTTTTAAAGATTTTAGAGGATGTTCATTTCAGTAACAAGTGTATCACACTTCTTCAGTGACTTGTGATAGTCAAGCAGTTACAGATAAATTTCATAGACTTAAGTTTATGATATTTTGGTGTAAAACAGGCATTATTTATACCAAATTTACTATTGTGAAAGGATAGACTTTTTTTTTTTAAATTAACATTTTTCTTGTGTGCATTTTTTTTTTTCTATAAAGTCTTTGTCTGTCCTTACAGTTGAAAAAGACTTGTTTACTTCTTTAGCTTCATATTTTTATCACTGTAGCAAAGACAGGAAATGCATTCACCTTAGATTATCCTAACTCTTCTTTCCAGAACTTCCGAGCTGCATATTCTTGTTTCCCTTCAGAGCTGAGGACAGTACCAGGGTTTTCTTCTTTTCTCACTTTCTTCTACCTGCTGCCAATATGGTGGCATTGTGGAGGCAAAACTGCCACAGTCCTCTGAGGGACACCATGTTGCAGCTGGAGCCATGCTCGAAGGAACCAAGAGAGGAGAAAAGATTCCCCTTTTGCTTTCTTACTTTTCAGCATTTTGTATCAACCGCACAAGAATTACTTCCTTCATAAAAGATTCCCTGATGATTCCCCAACTCCAGGGATACAGCATTTCTGCGCAATGCCATTCTCCAAGAATAGTGTTGCACATACAACAGCCATATTTTTACTGCATTGCATAGTATCACATACACCTAAAAATGCATTATATTTTCTCTCAGAAGTCCATCTTCTGAGACCTACACCAGCATCCCAGCTTAACTTGCTTTCTTGCTTTCTTTTAAACAACATACTGATGAAGTGTTATGATTTTTTTTTCTTTTTTTTTTTTTTGTTTTTTCTTTTTTGAAGGGCTATTACTATTACACTTCTGTTGACTTGAGAGCTCAGCAATTTCAGAGTTAGAGGACATAAGGAAAAAAGGCTATGCAGAAAAAGCGTAGTCTTTGAAGAGAGTACCAAGAGAGTCTTGTTCAAAGACTCTCTTGGTACTTTGACAAGTAGCTGTTTTGTTACATATTTCTATGTCTATCTGTTGGATAGAATATAATGCGCTATGGAGTTTAGTGAGATTTTGAGGACTATGTTTTTTGCATCTTTCCCTACATATTAGGGAAACCATAATTATATCCTTAGATGAGGTACACAGCCTGTGCTTTTTGCTAGTATTTTATTTTAGTAGTTGTCATAAATGCTACAGAATGAAACATGAATTAATTATTCCTTTCTGCTTTGCCCACCAGGAATTTTAATTCTGCAGTGCTTAACAACTGCAGAGTTTCATCTGCAGTACACTTCACATCAATAAACATTGTCAGAATCAAGCTTAATAATATAAGTGGTGTCTCCTGAGCATGTGAAGGAATAGGTTTGCAAATGAAATGGCATTATTCTTCACTCAGTCTGCACCCAGGAAAGTTTCCTTCCAACTGTGACTTGCACCTTCACATAAAGCCACACCTTCCTCTGATAATCACACTCTGTAAATACACATTATATATGATTTTCAAAGTAATTTCAAAGTAATTTCCTTCTCCATGTATTGTCAAAGATTTTCAAAGTAATTTCCTTCTGCATGTATTGTTTGTTTTCATAGAAAAAAGAAACACATTTCCTTCACAGAAGTACGATCCAATGACTTTCCTAAGCCACACAGGATCAATGTTATCATTCTTACTTATGCACTATATAGATATTTCAAATGCACACAGATCCAGATGACATTCCTCTGTCAAAACTGTAATCATGTGGCTTTCAGTATTTTTTGGTTTGAATTTGGTTTGAATTCACCTTGCCAGTGAATCCTATGCTTTAGTAAACAAAATGTCATCTAAGTACATTGGAGAATAAATCATACCAGCGTATCTTTCTGAAGAGTAGATGGAAAGTCAGTGGATTTAACAATACATTGATTAAAATGTCTTTCTGATGGAAAAGGTGTAATATAATATATCACAAAAACACACCAAATTTTCACGTTCTCTGATATCTCAGAAAAAGCTTGGTTTCCATCACCTTTTATTTTATTATTATTTTACTATTATTTTATTATTTTATTTTATCTTATTATTTTATTATTTCATTATTTTAGTATTTTATTATTTTGTTATTTATTTTTATATTTATTTTATTTTATTTTATCTATTTATTATTGTATCTTTATTTTATCTTATTTTTATTCTATTCTATTCTATTATTTATTTATTTATTTTGGTGGGGGGGAAGATATTGAAAAAATCTTATTCTGTAAATGACCAATAGACTACACTCTATCCACTTAACCTTCATTTTACTGTCGTTCCAAGGTAGAGGAATAAAAAGAAAGAAACAAACAAAAATCCTAATTTTTCAATTTATATTTTAAATGCAAACAAGGAAATTAAGAGTCTTATTTTTTATTATTTATTTTTTCCAACTTAATTCAGATAAAAAAGTTCCACAGATAATTAAGCACTGGACAAAGTTGTCCAGAAAGACTGTGGAATAAACCTCCTTAGAGGTTTCCATGACAAAGCTCTGACTGAGCTGGTCTGAATTCTGTGCTGTCATTGTTTTGAACAGGAGGTTGGGCTAGAGATTCCTGAGGTTTCTTCTGAGTAATCCTAAAAACAGTCAATAAAGTACCAGTGACAGGACACGCGGGAATGGGGTTAAGCTGAGGCAGGGGAAATTTAGGCTTGACATCAGGAGGGGGTTCTTCACAGAGAGAGTGGTTGCACACTGGAACAGGCTCCCCAGGGAAGTGGTCACTGCACCGAGCCTGTCTGAATTTAAGAAGAGATTGGACTGTGCACTTAGTCACATGGTCTGAACTTTTGGGTAGACCTGTGTGGTGTCAAGAGTTGGACTTGATGATCCTTAAGGGTCCCTTCCAACTCAGGATATTCTATGATTCTATGATTCTATGAAGTAAGATGTTCAAATCATGATTCTTCTGCCTATGTGGCAAGCAGTAAGTAGGTCAACGTGGCATCAGAGATGAGCTATGGTAAGGATGGACTGCAAGAAATAAATCTTTTACATATTTTCACACTTTTTTTCATTCTGCATTTGTAAATTCTTGTTCCATTTTCCTACTGTTTTTATTCCAGCTTCACTTGCACCAGTAAATTCAGTATGAAAAATGGACCTTAAAACCATAAAAAATGTAAAACCATCTCTGTGGACCAGACAATTGTCTATGTGCACATGGCTTTCTAACTCATAAAGTGTATACCCATGTCTTTAAAGCATTGTGAGGCCCCACTTGGAGTATTGTGTCCAGGTCTGGAGCCCTCAGCACAAGAAGGATGTTGCTTTGTTAGAGTGGGTCCAGAGGAGGTTCACAAAGATGATCAAGGGGCTGGAGCACCTTTCCTATGAAGAAAGGCTGAGAGAGCTGGGGCTGTTCAGCCTATAGAAGAGGAGGCTCTTGGGTGGCCTTTTTGCAACCTTTCAGTACTTGAAGGGGACCTATAAAAAAGATGGAGATCAGCTCATTGCTCAGTCAGATATTGACAGGACAAGGAGGAATGGTTTTAATATAAAAGAGGGGAGATTTAGATTGGAGGTTAGGACGAAATTCTTCACTCAGAGGGTGGTGAGTCACTCAAACAGGTTGCCCAGAGGGGTTGTAGATGCCCCATCCCTGGAGGTGTTCAAGACCAGGTTAGATGAGGCCCTGAGCAATGGGATCTATTGGGTGGTGTCCCAGTCTATGGCAAGGGGGTTGGAACTAGAGGATCTTTGGGGTTCCTTCCAAGCCAAGCCATTCTATGATTCTGTGATTCTATAACTCTGAGTCCATGAAAACAACAACAAAACCTGAAACCTTCAAAATGGAAAGAAAATAACAGAAATATGGTAGGTACTTACGTAGTATTATGTTTGTCATAAAGATTTAAAATAAGTTGTAAAATTCCCTGAGATCTGAAGGTCATATTTTTGCAGAGACTTGGATGATTGTAATAAAGTTAGATACTGGGCAGTTTTCCAAAGTGTCTAATTACTAAAATTTAATAGGATTGCTCACCTGATTTCAGCTCTCCTGAAAAATACAGCTATATACTTTAGCTTCATTTTAATGTAAGTATATACATTTTGTATTAGCCTGAAAGTAACTAGTGTTTGAATTAAGGGTTTAAACTTTTTTATTACTCAACCTAAAATACTTTTAAAAAGATCTAATTAAAAAAAAAAAAAATCTGCTGAGGTAAAATACACTTCAAAAGAAAGGCTAAAGAAATTAAAAAAAAAAAAAAAGCCTTTCTTCTCTCTTATAATCACTGTTTTATCAACAACAACAACAACAAAAACAACTGCCACTTACTTAAAAAAAAAAAAAAAAAGAAATTCTTAGCCTTATCATTTAAAATTTTCCTGAAATACAAGTTGTCAAGGGCCATTATTTATCATTATTTTATTGTCTTATACTAGACAGGTAATAGAATTTTCTAAAACAGCAAATTTCTTTAGCACTGTCTTGTGTATATCTTGTTATCACAAGAAACAAGGATGAATCTGAAGGGTGGGGTTCAGCTGCTTACTCACAGATTAAGTATGTCTAATACTGATTAGATTTGCTAAGGTACCTGTATTGGGCTTCTGTTGAGAAGGCCTGGGAGAAGGGGGCCTTCAGGGATGCCCTCTGTGAGTAGTGCCCATCTACTGCCCCATACCAGATTAGAGCTAGCTCCAAAAGGGAACTGCTGCTGGCCAGAGCAGGGCCAATAGGTGATGTTGGTTGCACCTCTGTGACGGCATATTTAAGAAAGGATAAATAAATAAATAAATAAATAAATAAATAAATAAATAAATAAATAAATAAATAAATAAATAAATAAGACAACTGCTGCACCACAGCAGCTGGGAGAGAGGAGTGAGAAACAACCCTGCAGGCACCAAGGTCAATACAGAAGGTTGGTAGGAGGTGCTGCAGGTGCTGGAGCAGAAGTTCCCTTGCAGTCCATGGAGAGGCCCATGGTGGAACAGGCTGCCCCCCTGCAGCCCATGTGTCCGATGGCAGAGCAGATCTCCACACTGCAGCCCATGGAGGAGCCCACATGGAGCAGGTGGATGTGGCCTGAAGGAGGCTGTGGCCCATAGAGAGCCCCCACAGGAGCAGGCCACAGGCTGGAGCTGCAGTCCATGGAGAGGAGCCCATGCAGGAGCCTATAATCTTCATATAATCTGTGTGTAACTGCCACCTGTGGGGGACACATGTTGGAAGTGTTTGCTCCTGATGGATTTTCCCTGGGATATGAACCTATATTTGGAGCAGTTCTTGAAGAGCTACTTTCTGTGGGAAGCCCACAAAGGATCAGTTCAGGAACAATGGCATCCTGTGGGGAATCCTGTCTTGGAGCAGGGGCAGAAAGTGACTGTGAAGGAGCAGTGGAGACAAAGTGTTATGGACTGACCACAACCCCCAATCCTCATTACCCTGTGCTGCTCAGGGAGAGGAGGTAGAAAGGGATGGGGGGTGGAGGATGGAGGATTGGGGGGGGGGGGGGGAGGGGGTGTCTCCAAACACTGAGTCTGATTTGACCATGATGATAACTGGTGATATCCCTTTCCTTATCTCAACCCATGAACCCTTTCCATTGTATTTTTTTCCCATTTTGCCTTTGAGGAGGGGGAGTGAGATAGTGGTTGTGGTGGAGTTCAGCTGCATAGTAGGCTAAAACCACCACAACCTGGCAAACAAAACACTGGTAGGAGTACCTCACCTTCTGGACAGGCAAATGGAGACCATAAAAAGTACTGCTGAGTGTCTAATACAATTATAAATGCTTAAGTTAAGGCAAAATAACAGCTTATCAGTAGTGCTTATGAAAGAATAACTCATTAACTCTTGTGTAAAATTAGTGAAATGTTAGTTGACAGACCTTGTCTGTGACTTCAGAACTATTTTATTTAAACCATGGAAAAAACATCTGGCTTCTGATATCATCTGTGCATGTTCACTACAATAATTAAATAAATAAATAACATGATACTACTAGAAAATAATTATCATGAGTTTGTATCATTGTATTGATAAAATATATATTAAACAGAAAATAATGAGACTCTAGAAAGTTACTCAATGACCCTCCAATCAACATTAGACGTTCCACCTATTAATCTGCCTTATAGGCCACCTTGTATAACTCCGATGGTTTTTTAAGTGATTGATTTTAGATGGCCTACTAAAGACTACATTTATTTCAAAATTCCTGTGATTACACAGGGTTACATAACAGTCCACAATCGCTCCATGGAATTATTGCATTTAATTGTGTCAATTTTATCATATACTTCATTTTTATAACAGGAAAAAAAAATCACTGAATTCAATTACTGTGGGCTCATCCAGTTGTGAATATATCAAGTGCCATCTTTTCTGAGTTCAAAGATACAACAGAGTGTTTTTTCATTAACAATTCCTTCAGTGCCTCATGGGCTTGTAGCATATGAACAGCAATGGATGATTTGTTCTGTAGTACAGTTTGGAAACAAAACATAAATTTTTTTCAACATGTATTAACACAGAACATAGTATATATCTACTTTTCATACCTATTAAAATTTACATCACACATTTGTGTGGGTACACTACATAGAACAGAATATCACATACAATTAAATGTTACATACTATTCTCAAAGCACACAGAGATACTGGGTGAGGTTTATTACTTGAAGGGGACTTCATGTAAGCCTTCCAGGTCTGAGCTTTCTACAATAATTAAAGAGGTGGAAAAAAACAATCAGCAACTCAGCTAACCTCCTGTAGCTTTCCATCCACTTGAGGTGTCTTGAAGTGCTGCCTTCACCATCGACTATGCAGACAGCATCAGTTAGCTACATCATATGATTAAGTTTGGCCAAATGAATCTTACCAATACCTTCCATGCTACATGGAAGACATAAATATGTTAGCCAAACTTAGTTGTATCATCAGACCTTTGACTTCACTGAGTAGGTTCTTGGAAACCTACATTGAGGCAGAAACAAATATCAAACACAGTAAGCCTAGGTGTTGTTTTGTTTTGTTTTGTTTTGTTTTGTTTTGTTTTGTTTTTTTTGTCCCTGTCTTGAACTGTTTGCTGTGGTTGACTCCACTGGAATATACTGCAGATTAATTGTTTATCATCATTTCAACTTACTAGGACCATTAATGGCGAGGGAAAAAATAAAAAATAAATAAAAAGAGAGAGAATAAAAAAATAAAAGAAAAATAGTAGAAAAAATAATAATAGTAAAAAAACCCTAGCTGTTACAGAGAGTGCACACTCTTTACACATGTAATTGATATATGTATGTGCATATTGCTCTGATTCAGGTATGTAAACAATGATGAAGTCATTTCCAAATATGAAGTCAACAACTTTGTGGAAAAAAAAAAAAATTCACATGCTATTATTCTCAACTAAAACATCTCATGGCAACAATGCAAATTTTTAAAATCCTTTATTTGTTCAATGAACATATAATAGATAAAGTTGTCTCAGGAAAATTCAGCTTCTGCTATCAACAGGGAAGATATATCTGAACAAAATTTTATCAACTTAATAAATAAATTGTAGCTAATGTCTTTGCTATTATAAAACAGCAAAAGAAAACTCCAGCAAACTAAAGAAGACATTTGGATTGCTTAATTATCCCTATTCTGATTCAGATTTTTTTAAATTACTCTTAATTATTTTCTTAATTATTCTCTAATGAAATATAATTTATTTTAATTATATAAGCTACCTGTTTTTTTTGTTTACTTGTTTGTTTTTATGTTTGCTTGTTTGTTTGTTTTCCCTATAAAAGCAATATGGCATTTCTTCTAAATGGTGATATTTACATCACATTCTTTAAATCAGAGAAACACTGATTTATTTTTTTTTTCAGTTATGCCCTTTTGTATCGTATTTCAGATGATTTTACTTTGCCTTAAATAAATATATTATATTCACTTTAAATTTAATCTTCATGAAAAAATATATCTAAAAAAAAAAAAAAGTCTTATATGTCAGAGGCTTTATTTATGTCAACACTGTCTGGCCTTTAGTCTACTTTGGGCTAGAAATGTTTGCTTGTAACAAAATGTTAAAAGGAAAGTTTCCCAAGAAGAAACATGCACTGCTTACAAAAATGTGGCCTTGAAAAATTAATGCTTACTACATTGAAGAATGAGGTCAAATATTTTTGTTGATCAGTTTATCTAAAATTATTATTTTTATTAATAATCATGAATTGTTTAAACCTACACATTTGAAACTGAGTATTTCATTTAAGCTTTAGAGAATATCCAAAACTAAAATAAGAGGAAAAATAATGTTCATTAACAATTCAAACCATGTTAATGTTAATTAACAATTCAAGCCAATAATTAATATTTCAAACCATACCAAGAAAAAAAAAAAATCGGCTTAGAGTGAAGAATTCCTGTATTTAATACAATAATAACATTTTAAAAACAATTTTAACAAAATCCTTAATGAAGAGGATTTGATTTTCTTGTAGCCAGAAAATGATTCATTTCATTTGCTACCATTGGTTTCTGAAAGCACCCAGGCCCTGTTGCCTCACTGGGAAAAGAATAGCCATAATGTTACTACTTATTTCTAAAATGTACGAACTGCTCATTCAACAAAGAATTTGCAAAGTGCAAGAGTCCAGAGAAACCATTTTATCAGAGAAAGACTGATTCCTGAAATTGTTTCAATGGAGACAGAACTACATCTATACATATAAATCCCAACACCACCCACTGCAGCAAACTGCACAGAACCTGTGAGTGATCATGCTGTTTCTTAACTGATTCTTCTGGAAAAAAATACATGCATATAATATACAAGCAGGATGATTTGGAAACAATGTTGTAGTTAGAAACATGTGACCTGATTGCTATCACAGAGATGTGTTGGGATGGATCACTGGAATAGAGGGTTACGAGCTTTTCAGAAGAGAGGCAGTGAAGAAGGGGAAGGAGTGTTGCCTCATGTCAGGGAATGGATTGATTACGAAGAGACACCTGTGGGAAACAGCCACTGACAGATTGAGAGTGGGTAAAGGTTAAGGACCAGATCAGTAAAGGACACTTTGTGGTTGGGGTCTACTACAGGCCACCTGATCAAGGGAAGCCTGTAGATGAGGCCTTCTTGCTTCAACTACAAGAAATGTTGCACTTGCACACACATCCTGATGGGGGACTTCAACGACCTGGATCTCTGTTGGAAAAGCAATACAGCAGGATGCAAACAAACAAGGAGGCTTCTAGAATGTATTGAGGACAACTTTCTGGTCCAGGTATTTGACAAACCAACCAGAGGAGAAGCATTACTAGACCTGGTGCTCACCAGTGCAGATGAACTCATTAAAGAAGTTAAGATCAGAGACAGTCTGGACTGCAGCGGCCATGCCCTGGTTGAGTTTGTGATCCTGAGGAATATGGGTCTGGAGAAGAGCAAAGTTAGGACCCTGAACTTCCAAAGAGTGCACTTCAAGCTATTTAAAGACCTAATGGACTAGATCGCCTGGAACACTGTCCTCAGGGACAAAGGAGCTGAACAGAGCTGGCAACTCTTTAAGGATGCTTTTCTTAGAGCACAAGTACTGTTTAATATCTTTATGAACGACATAGACAGTGGATCGAGTGCATCCTCAGCAAGTTTGAAATTGACACCAAGATAAGTGGTGCAGTCAATACAATAGAAGGAAGGGATGATATCCAGAGGAACCTGGAAAAGATAGAATAGTGAACCTAATGAGGTTCAACCAGTCTAAGTGCAAGGTGCTGTACCTGTGTCAAGATATTCCCAGATACGAGTACAGGTTGGGTGAAGAACTCATTCAGTGCAGCCCTGCAAAATGGGGGGTTCCGGTGAGAGAAAAAAGAAAAAGGGAAAGGGAAAGGGAAAGGGAAAGGGAAAGGGAAAGGGAAAGGGAAAGGGAAAGGGAAAGGGAAAGGGAAAGGGAAAGGGAAAGGGAAAGGGAAAGGGAAAGGGAAAGGGAAAGGGAAAGGGAAAGGGAAAGGGAAAAAGAGAGAGAGAGAAAGAGGGAAAGAGAGAGAAAGAGAAAGAGAGAGAGAGAGAAAGAGAGAGAGAGAGAGAGAGAGAGAGAAAGAGAGAGAGAGAGAGAGAGAGAAAGAGAGAGAGAGAGAGAGAGAAAGAGAAAGAGAAAGAGAAAGAGAAAGAGAAAGAGAAAGAGAAAGAGAAAGAGAAAGAGAAAGAGAAAGAGAAAGAGAAAGAGAAAGAGAAAGAGAAAGAGAAAGAGAAAGAGAAAGAGAAAGAGAAAGAGAAAGAGAAAGAGAAAGAGAAAGAGAAGGGGAGGGGAGCTTGGGAGCTTGGAAGCTTGGGAGCTTGGGACCTGGAGTGCCACAGCTGTTCATCATCAGATTGTTGTGTTCATGTCTCTTTGCCCAGTTTTAACCTCAGCTCACAGACATGCTGACATATTGTTTCTGGTTGTGTAACCCATAGTCCCTCTGAATATTTCTTTTACCCTTTCTTGGTCTGTGAGTTTAGCTAGCAGTTTAGGAAATGTTGCATCTGACCTTTTCAAAAGGGCAAAGCTACAGCTTTGTTTACACCACAGATATCACAGAACTCAGAAAACATGTCCACCTCTTTTTCAACACAGCTAGAAATAAACAACTTGCAAACTTTATCAACATTTTTCTCACAGCTAAAAATTAAATTGTTAAGGTGTAATGGCTGTCAGACTTTTTTCTTCTCAGAAATAGTACATGCTTTACACAAATTATCATCCGGACATCTGTTGGGTAAGCAACTCAGCCAGGCACACCCAGTCCAAACAGTTCCTACAATGTGTTGAAGATAATATTCTGACACAGGTAGCGGAGGAGCCAATGGGGGGGTGCTTCTGGACCTTGTTCTTGCCAACAGGGATGGGCTTGTTAGGTTGTGAAAGCTGGGGGAAGATTGGAATGCAGCGATCATGAGATGGTGGAGTTCAAGATCTGGAGTAGAAGAAGTAAGGCAAAAAGTAGGATTGCTACCCTGGACTTTCGGAGTGCCAACTTCGACCTCTTCTGGGACTTAATTGGGGGTATTTCATTGGCTAGATTTGTAGAAGGTAAAGGTGCTTGAGAGAGCTGGGTAACATTTAAACAGCACTTCTTCCAAGCTCAGGATCAGTGCATCCCTAAGAGTAGGAAATCGGGAAAGGCAGGCAGGAGATCTGAGTGGATGAGCAAGGAGCTCATCAATAACATCAAAAGAAAGAAGAAGATCTATGAAATATGGAAAAAGGGCCTGTCCTCTTGGGAGGAGTATAGGAGTGTTGTCAGGACTGGCAGGGATGCGATGACAGAGGTTAAAGCCCACCTGGTGATGAAGCTGGCAAGGTAGATAAAGGATAATAAGTGTACTCTTTATTATTTTATTTATTTATTTGTTTGTTTGTTTGTATAATTACTAAGTATGTAAACAGTAAAAGGAAGACTAGGGATAATGTGGGTCCCTTGCTGAATGAGGAGGGCGTCCTGGTTACTGAGGGCACTGAGAAGGCAGAGATACTGAATGCCATCTTTGCTTCAGTCTTTGCTTCGAAGACCCCCTTGAGACTCCTGGACCCTGGAGGGAGGAGAGCTCCTCCTCTGGTTGAGGAGGGAGTGGTCCAGGAATGTCTGGGTGGGATCAATGCACACAAATTTATAGTCACTGCTGGGATGCATCCACATGTGCTGAGAGAGCTAGCAGAGGTGATTGCTGAACCACACTATCGTCGTTGATAGGGCTTGGAGAACAGGAAAGGTGCCTGAAGACTGGAGGATAACCATTGTCACTCTGGTCTTCAAGAAGGACAAGGAGGAGGATCTGGGAAACTACAGGCCAGTCAGTCTCACCTCTGTCCCTGGAAAGGTGTTGGAACAGCTTGTTCTGGATGCCATCTCCAAGCAATTGGAAGAGAAGGTTATGACGAGTAGTGTGCAAGGATTCACCAAGGAGAAATCATGCTTGACCAATGTTATTGCCTTCTATGATGGCATCACCATGGGGGATAGATGGGGGGGAGCAGTGGATGTCATCTACCTTGATTTTAGCAAGGCTTTCGATACTGTCTCCCATGATATCCTGATAGCAAAGCTGAGAAAATGTGGGATAGATCTTATCAATGTTTATAAATAAAGTATTATATGTTTATGTTTATAAATAAGGTATTATATAAGGTATTATATATATATTATATATTATATATATATATTATACAGTATTATTATAAGGTATTATTATAAGGTATTAACATTTATAAATAAGGAATTATAAATAAGGTGGGAGACAAAGGGATATGGCCAACCTCTTTTCAGTGGTCTGTGGGGACAGGACAAGGAGAATGGCCATAAAATGCAGCATAGATATTGGTGGAAACACCAATATGCAAAATAACTTCTTCAGGGTGAGGGTGACGGAGCGCTGGAACAGGCTGCCCAGGGAGGTTGTGGAGTCTCCTTCATAGGAGAGATTAAATACCTCTCTGAACACCTACCTGAGCAACCTGCTCTAGTTGGACCTGATGGTCTCTGGAGGTCCCTTCTAACCCCTACAGTTCCGTGATTCTGTGTTGTCCTTCCAGAGCACAAGATCTTCAACCTTATAAACTAAATTCTAACCTGCGGTTCTTCCAGTTATTTTTGCAATTGTTACTGCTTTAAAAATTTGTTTGTATTGTATCCACATGAATTCTATATTTGCATTTTCAAAGCATATGAATTTTACATCCTGTGCTTTTACCTAAATAAGAATTTCAGTGGAAAACCAAGAGTGTGGTAGATAAATCAGCGCCTTCTCTTCAATCTTCCTTTCCCTAAATCTCCAGAGACCCAAGCATTACTTGTCATGTTTGTTCTTTTATGTCCTTCCTCTGTTGAAGGTGACAATTCAAGATTTGAAAGTCCTTCTCACATTTCAACTCCAGTTGAAATATGATTGTGTGTGTCCACATGTGCATTCCTGTGCATACATATGTGTCAGTTGAGGTGTATGTGTATCAATTGAGAGAATAAACCCCAATATTTATCTTCATAATTGGTTGAAGCTGAGTAGATACTAACAAAGTTGAGGAAGGAGTCAGGTCAGAAACACATGAACTGTAGGGTTAGGTGATAAATATTATGTTAATTTAGAGTCTTATCTAATCTTGTTGGTTGAGAATTCAGTAGGTAATCATCCTCTCTCTTCATCCTCTCTCTCTCGCTCTTTTTTTTTTTTACTTTTTTTTTTTTTCTTCTCAATTTATTTATAGTTTTAAATACAAAATGGAAAAAGTCTCCCACCCCAAAATATTCCAACTGATATTCAAGTACATTAGTAATTGTATTTTGGCTTGCTTACCTAATTCATTATATATTAATAATGCAGTTTAAAATATAGTACAATACTGTACAGTAAAAACAAACTAACAAAAACAACAAACCACCCTCCAACAAATTTTACAAGAACTACTAATATAAAGTCTCTTCTGGAACAGTGAATTACTAAAACAGACTTTCATGATAGATATGCATGGTGATCCTACCTGGAGGACATTATGGAGTTAGTGATCCAAATAGCAGTTGACCAGAGCAGGCATTGACCACAGGACAAACTTAGCTGACTAACTGTAAAGGAGATGCCTGTACATATTGCCTGATGGCACCTGCAATGATGCCACCATTATATACTTTTTTTTTTTTTTTTTTTTTTAATCTCAGATATGCAAGAAAAGTCCACAGTGCTGCTGAATGTCTTCCTTGATCATATATGTGCAGTGTGACATGTCCTGACCTTAGGTTTATTCAATTTTGCCCAGTTCAGTGTTCCCAGCATCTGGAATTATCTTCCTCATGACAGCTCCAATACACAGTATTTTAATCAGTACCTTACAGAGTCTGATTTCTGTTCTTACTGAACCCATAAGGACCTCACTGAAGAAGGAATAATTTTCAAATATCCAGTAGGGAATGTGTGTGTGTTTGCTTGTGCATTACCAGCTCACTTGTATGTTAAATAAGATCCTTTCCTATGTATTGTGTATAATTTATATAATGTGTGTTTTATTAACTGAGGAAATGGGGCAATCAATATGTCTTATTTAGATAAAGTAAAAGACAATCAAAATAGAATTAAAAAAAAGTATTGAATGAGGTTAATGTTGGCTGTGGGCTGTAAGACATGTCTGCAGGATGTGCTCATGCCATTGAGCCAGTAATAACTGAAATGAGAAAATTCCAAGAAATAAGGTTATTGTATCCTACAGTATCCCAAAATGATATTTTTATGCATTTCAGTATATATTGCTACCTTTATACTGAGGTATAGTACATCTTTCAATAAAGTGTAGAAAATATTGATTAATAAGACGATTAAACTTTAAAATAAAGCATTTCCATTTTCATATATAATTGAATAACTTGCTCACCTACCCAAAATTCTTATATCTGAAAACAAACAAACAAAAAAGTTATCTATATGTTATATCCACTAAGCTGTTCTTTTTGTTAAATAGTAAATATATATATATATATATATATATATATATATATATACACACATATAGAGAAACACTGTATTTCCCAGATTCCTTGGGCAGCTCCAATGTTTTGTAACGCAGAATAACCACAAAACTCCTCCAGATTGTTGCCTAGTAATTGTCTCATGAGGGCTTACATTGCCCTCATCTACCAAAGAATGTAGAAGATCAGGTGTAATGTTTTAATTATAGCATTACTACTGTGTGACTTTTAAGAAATTTTTAGTCTTCCTATTTAGGAAAATTCTTGATGTTCCATTAAAGTTTTATATAATTTTGGTCAATGTACCGTAATTTCTCTTTTAAATTTTCATTTCATTTCTACTTGTGAAAATGAAAATAGGGTAAAGGAAAAAATATAGGGTAAAAACAAAAACAAAAACAAAAACACTAATTCTTCTGTTTCACACTGAACAGTATCCTTTAGAACTTAACCTTTCCTAATATACTTAAAAACATCCTTGTTTTATCTGATCTTTCAGTAGAAAGCATGTTGTATACAACACCAAATTTTCGATGAGATTACATCAAATTAAATTACTTTGATTGTAGATATTTTAAAACTATATTTATTTTTACTTAAAAGGAAGTATTTGTCAAAAAGTTCAATACATACTTAGGAAAAGCATCCAGTGCCTGCAGTTATTTTAAGCCTGGATTAATTTAGCCCACAGGCAATTATAGAGGGTATTTAGAGAAATGATTCTTAGCCAAGTTCCAGAGTGTGTTTCATAGTAAGGTACACCTAGGTAGTTACAAATTATTTGTGAGACTCAGTTCAAGTTCTTAAGAAAGATTCTCTGTATGAACTAGGGGGCTGAGAGTGGGCTGTAAGTGTGTACATATATATATATATATATATATATATATATATATATACTTGCCAAGGCAATCGGCTCTGGAGCAGGTATGTTCTGCAGTAGAGCAGGGGATCAGGACTGTCGGGACAGGTGGGGCTTTATTTTTTGGCGTCGAGGCCACTCGAGGCAGCCGAAGGAGCCATCAGGGCCCGGCAGCCCTCAGGAGGGAGGCTGACTACTCGCATAGGCCGAGACAGCAGCGCCCCCTAGGCTGACATTCAAAAGCAGCCCCCAGGGAGCGCAAGCAACCAGGATGGGCAAACAGGGCATGGCGTGGCAGTTTGTGCGGCAGTTCGTGCAGGCAGGGCGAGCAGGGAGGGCCCCCCACCCATAAGAACAAATCCTCTAATGGCTGTCTTCCACTAGCTAGGCCGCAGTGGTCTACACCAGGCACAGAACTCTCCCCGGGAAGTCTGTATCCACCCAGGCTGATGGCTAACTCAAAAGTGCGGCAGTTCAGGTCTCCAGATGCAGGGAGTGCCTGAGCTTCTGAGGGCAGCGGAGATGCACATGTGTGTGAGGTGCAAGCAGGTGGATGACCTGGTAAGCCTGGTGGCAGAGCTCAAGGAGGAGGTGGAGAGGTTGAGGGCCATCAGGGGGTGTAAGCGGGAGATGGACTGGTGGAGCAACTCCCTGCCAGGCCTGAAGGAGAGGTACCAAGGTGAGACACCCCAGATGGGGGTGTACCCCCTACCCTGTCACTGTCACAGTCAGGCAGAGAGAGGGGACCTGGAAGTTGAGGAGGAATGGAGTCAGTTCCCTGCTCGAGCTCACAAGCAATGCCCCCCCTACCAGCCCCACCTTCCTGTGGCCCTTACATAACAGATTTGAGGCCCTGGATCTTGAGAGACCGGTGGGTGAGGTTGAGGTAGAAAGTGTACCCAGGAGGATGCCTAGGGCGAGGAAGTTGACTCCACACCTCAAGACCACCTCCACGAAGAAAGATAGAAGGGTAATTGTTCTAGGTGACTCCCTTCTCAGGGGAAGAGAGGGCCATATTTGTCAGCCTGACCCTACCCGTAGGGAAGTCTGCTGCCTCCCTGGGGCCAGGGTCAGGGACGTTGCCAGAAAGCTTCCCAACGTGGTTTGCCCCTCTGATTACTATCCTCTTTTGATAGTCCAGGCTGCCAGTGATAATATTGAAGAGAGAAGCCTGAACTATCAAACGGGACTTAAGGGGACTGGGACGGGTAGTGGATGGAGCGGGAGTACAGGTGGTGTTTTCGTCCATCCCTACAGTGGCAGGGAGGGGTACAGAGAGGACATGGAAAGCCCACCTTATAAACACGTGGCTCAGACGCTGGTGCCAGCACAGAAATTTTGTGGGTTTTTTCTTTTTTTTTTTTTTTTTGACCATGGGGTTCTTTACTCAGCACCCGGCCTGATGGCTGCAGATGGGTCCCACCTATCTCTAAGGGGAAAAAGGATCCTAGCCCAGGAGCTGGCAGGACTCATTGAGAGGGCTTTAAACTAGGTAAGAAGGGGGATGGGGCTGAAGCAAGGATTGTTGGAGGTGTGCCAGGGCAGCTGGCAGAAGTTGCAAAATCATCAGCGCTTGTTCTCATGGGGGACTTCAACTTCCCAGACATATCCTGGAAGCACAACACAGCCCAGAGAAAGCAGTCTAGGAGGTTTCTGGAGAGCGTGGAAGATAACTTCCTGATGCAGCTGGTTAGTGAGCCTACCCAGGGAGGTAACCCATTAGATCTTCTGATCACAAACAGAGAAGGACTAGTGGGAGATGTGGTCAGGAGCTATCTTGGGCAGAGTGACCATGAAATGGTAGAGTTCTCTATTCTTGGCAAAGTCAGGAGGCGGATCAGTAAAACTGCAATCTTGGACTTCTGTAAGGCTGACTTTGAGCTGTTCAGGACACTGCTTGGTAGAGTCCCCTGGGAGGTGGTTCTGAAGGACAGAGGAGTCCAGGAAGGCTGGGCACTCTTCAAGATGGAAATCTTAATGACTCAGGAGCGGTCTGTCCTCACCTGCCCAAAGATGAGCTGACACGGAAGAAGACCGTCCTGGCTGAACAGAGTTGTGGCTTGAGCTTAGGAGAAAAAAAGAGGGTTTATAATCTTTGTAAAAGAGGGTGGACCACTTGGGAGGACTATAAGGATGTTGCAAGGCTGTGCAGGGACAAAATTAGAAAGGCCAAAGCTCATCTGGAGCTCAATCTGGCTACTGCCATCAAACACAACAAAAATGTTTTTACAAATTCATTAATGCAAAACAGAGGACTAAGGAGAATCTCCATCCTTTACTGGATGTGGGCAGGAACTTAGTTTCAAGAGATGAGGAAAAGGCTGAGGTGCTTAATGCCTTCTTTGCCTCAGTCTTTAGCAGCAATACCAGTTGTTCTCTGGATACCAAGCACCCTGAAGTGTTGGAAGGGGATGGGGAGCAGAATGTGGCCCTCATAATCCACAAGGAAATGGTTGATGACCTGCTATGGCACTTGGATGTACGCAAGTCGATGGGGCCAGATGGGATCCACCTGAGGGTACTGAGAGAACAGGTGGAGGAGCTGGCCAAGCTGCTTACCATCATTTATCAGCAGTCCTGGCTATCAGGGGAGGTCCCAGTCGACTGGCGGCTGGCAAACATGATGCCCATCTACAAGAAGGGCCAGAGGGTAGACCCGGGGAGCTATAGGCCTGTCAGTTTGACCTCAATGCCAGAGAAGCTCATGGAGCAGATTATCCTGAGTGTCATCTTGGTGGATGAGGAAAAGGCTGTGGACGTGGTCTACCTTGACTTCAGTAAGACCTTTGATACTGTTCCCCACAACATTCTCCTCAAGAAACTGGCTGGATAGCCAGGCCCGAAGAGTTGTGGTGAATGGAGTCAAATCCAGTTGGAGGCCAGTCACTAGTGGTATTCCCCAGGGCTCAGTACTGGGGCCAGTTTTCTTTAATATCTTTATCGATGACCTGGATGAGGGGATTGAGTGCACCCTCAGTAAGTTTGCAGATGACACCAAGTTAGGTGCGTGTGTTGATCTGCTTGAGGGTAGGAAGGCTCTGCAGGAGGATCTGGATAGGCTGGACCGATGGGCTGAGGCCAACTGTATGAAGTTCAACAAGGCCAAGTGCCATGTCACGCACCTGGTGTCACGCACCAACAACCCCAAGCAGAGCTATAGGCTAGGAGATGAGTGGTTGGAAAGCTGCCTGGCAGAGAAGGACCTGGGAGTATTGGTGGATAGTCAGATGAATACGAGCCAGCAGTGTGCTCAGGTGGCCAAGAAGGCCAACACCACCCTGGCTTGTATAAGAAGCAGTGTGGTCAGCAGGGCTAGGGAAGTGGTTGTCCCCCTGTACTCGGCTCTGGTGAGGCCACACCTTTTTTGGGTTTTGGGTCCCTCCCTACAAGAAGGACATGGAGGTGCTCAAGAGAATCCAGAGAAGGGTGACAAAGCTGGTGCGGGGTCTGAAGAACAAGTCTTATGAGGAGTGGCTGAGGGAGCTGGAATTGTTCAACCTGGAAAAGCGGAGGCTCAGGGGCGACCATATTGCTCTCTTTAGGTACATTAAAGGAGGCTGTAGCGAGGTAGGGATTGGTCTATTCTCCCACGTGCCTGGTGACAGGATGAGGAGCAATGTCCTAAAGTTGCGCCAGGGGAGGTTAGGTTGGATATTAGGAAAAACTTCTTTACCAAAAGGGTTGTTAGGCATTGGAATGGGCTGCCCAGGGAAGTGGTGGAGTCACCATCCCTGACTGTCTTTAAAAGACATTTAGATATAGAGCTTAGTGATATGGTTTAGTGGAGGACTGATTAGTGTTAGGTTGGACTAGGTGATCATGGAGGTCAATTCCAACTTAGATGATTCTGTGATTCTTTGATGTATTAAGGGGACAGCTATGGATTGATACAGTTGTCTTGATATCCAAATATAGGTAATGCAGAGACATTTCTGATGGACTCTTGTATCTCACTTCAGTTCAGCCTTACTTCAGGAAGAGTGTAGGTCTCACATTGTGTCTACCAAACTGCCTTGACCATGCCAATATGTCTCAAATACCACTGTACTTATGCTTAGACAACAAAAACGAATAATTGCATTTTTTACACAAAGATTTTATATACAGATCCTGTATACAGATAGACAAATTATGGTATCTCAATCCTGAACTAATTCCCACTGAAGAAGCTATAGATAAGGCTGACTGCTAAAGCTCTGATCTTCAAACTCTGTAGTCCCTTGTCTTCTCAAGGGATCCTGAACCCTCTGAGTGAAACACAAAAAATGACAACTTTCATTTTAAGTACAATGCAGAAAGCAGTGATATCACCAATGTGTATACTAAGCCTGCTGTATAAGATCTATATGCAGGTCCAAGAACTGCATATATCCCTGGATCAAAACTCACTTCTAATATGACAGCACTAAATCTTGGCCTAGATTGGCCTTCCTTGTGCCTCTTCTCTTTAATATATTACATGTGCATTCTTGTCTTAAAAATTCACTGCAGATGGCAGAGTCCACATTTCCCATGTTGTGAGTTAAAGTAACACACCAAGAAGCTTTCAGGTGATAACAGAGGGACAGAGGATTAAAGAAAAAAAAAATAATATTAAATCTCCAATGTGGTTTAGAAGGAAAACAATCTCTATTCCATTTTTTAAAGTAAATTAGCTGTCTACATAGAGACAAATATTTAAACTACAAATCCCAACAGCACATGGTATTTCTACACTCACAAATTCTATGCCAAAGATCCTCAAAGAGTAAAAAGTATTAAGATGTAGCTCTGTATATGGCATTTCCTATTTATTATGCTGAAAAATTACTATACAAGCTGTTGCATCTTATTTTCTGAAATGGTATTTTCTGGACTCGACACAAGAAAGAGCCTAATTAGCCTAGTCCATGGATGTGCATTCCCATCTTTTTGTGATCTGGAAACAGACAGTCCAAACATTCCCAGAAGCTGTCTTTTTGAGTCAGGAGGGGTTATTGAATTTGTAGGGCAAGTGCAGGTCTGCTGTCCTACAATTGCTAACTATCCCACAAACTCTGGACATGTTGGGCCCATATATCTCTGCTTCCTTTCCCTAAAAGCAAGGGCAAAAAGAATGCACACAATCCAGTCTCAGTTTCATGGGGATGGAATGACACTTGGACATCGTTACAAGGGGGGTGTGTGTTTGTGTGTGTGTCCCTCTGCTATGACCTGAAAGCTTCCTGGTAACAGCTCTAATACACATAACTGAAACGTAACCTTAGAGCATCAGATTTAAATAATTAATATATAATAATAATAATTATGATAATAATAATAATATGGCTTTATTAATAGAATATGATAATAACATTTCAGCAATGAGAATTACCAGGTAAAACTTCAGAATTTCAGTTTGCTTGAAAATTCTTCTTATTCGGTTTATATAAAATAATTCTAAAACAAATATATTGCAGATTAAAAGCTAGAAATTGGTTCATATGCTATCTTATGCTATCTGTTAAATATATATATATATAAATAAATTTCAACCTTTTACCCTACATTTTAGCCCCAAATTATGAAATTACAGTTCTCTTAAGAAATCTGTGTGAACTAATACATAATGAGAAGCAGAGAGAGAGGAGTAGGACCAGTCATGCTGATGATTAGGTCATCCAGATGTACAGCACGTTAACCTTCTGCTGGAGAAGGCAAATGTTACTTCTTTTTTTTTTTTCTTTTTTTTTTTTTTCCTTTGGTGTCAATTTAAATATGAAAGCATTCCCTTTTTACATGGAATGTCCCTCATTTTCGGCTCAAATTGCAATAATTCAGAATACATTTCTTGTTTTCATTATGTTATGGCTTCAGGTTGCTACATCTGAGAATAAGAATTTGTGATCAGTGGAAAATATTATAAAACAGTAATCATTCACTTCAAATGCTCCACATTTTAATTAGTTTAGTTATGCAGCATAAAAAGTTTACTTCCTTGGATAATTTATTAGCACCTGAAAAAGTGCTCTGTACAAATAGGCAATTATTATTCTGAATTACAATTGATATTATACAAAAAGTAGACATTGCAATAACAAATTTTGTGTAAGTCACTACAGAAGTATGAAGGACGATTTATAGTCCTTCAGGAACTACAAGAGGAAATACAAGTGTTGCACGCTTCTAATTGTGCTGAAAACTAGCCTTACAATTTACACAATTTGTAAGTAAATACCTAACAATATACCTAACAACTTGAAGTAAATTTTTCAGCTGTATAAGGAATATATATTGGGAAAAAAAAATCACAGAATCACAGAATTGTAGAGGTTGGAAGGGACCTCAAGAGATTATTGGGTCCAACCCCTCTGCCAAAGCAGGTTCCCTAGAGCAGGTTGCCTTGGTAGGCATCCAGATGGACCTTGAATATCTCCCGAGAAGGAGACTACACAAACATCCCTGTAATCTATTTTGTCCTTAGGCTTCAACTTCTGATTCTTTCCAGGATCATTTTCTTCATTTGAAGATGTAGGTGCAGCACTGAGAACAGATTATCCTCTGTTTAAGAAATAGTATGTCTGTGAAATACTGTCCAAGTTTTATTTTATTTAGGTATTTATTTTATTTATTGTGTACAGACCTTATCATTTAAGATTTTCTGTATAGACCATTTTCTTGATGCCTTTCTAGATGAATAATCCTATTAAAGATAACAGGGAGCTTAATGAGATTGATCCACACACAAAAGTGAATAATGCTTTCCTACTAGAGTTTGACCTGAAAGGTCCATTATTCTTAGAAACCTAGTATCTCTGGAAACTTGGAACTCTTTTATTTTGACCATTTCTATGATTTTTAATATGTAATCAGTATACTCCATGAAATAGAAAATGTAAAAAAAGTTGCTGTTGCTTTTCATTTATTTTATTGATGTTATTTGAGATTCTTTATGTATTCACCTACACATATGTATATATATCTTAACACACTTGCTTTCATGGACACCCATAAAGATCATTTGGAATTAACTTTTAAAATTTATTAGTTAAACTATATTAAACTCCTGCCTAGACACTCTCATGTAGAATTAAAAAGGCTTGCATTTGCTTAATTTAACTTATTCAGGATGTGAATCCCCTAATGTACTATAATTATGATGGTCTGAATTCACAATTTCAGTCAATTCAGGTTAACTTTCCTGATTGTTTTTATGTAGACAAGTCCTAATGCAATTTCTTACCTAAAGCAATATTACCTTACATACCATTTACATATTATCATTGTACATCCAAATCTAGACAAGTTTTGTGGCTTCCTGGATGAACTTCACAGGCATGTGCAGTCAGAATTGATGGCATGCAGTCTAAATTCAGAGAAGGCATAGCATTTCTCTCAAGTCCACACCAAAATAGTTCAAACAAACTACGTGGAGATAAATGGTTCTATCTGGAAGCTAGGTGTGATGGACACTTTAAATATTTGTGTCACTAAATATCATAGTATTTTTGACAGGATTAAGAGTGTCGTTTTTGAGATATCCTGAAAAATTACTGTCTATCCTCTTAGTTCCCCTGAATTGGATGCAGTACTCTACTCAGAAGTACAAGAAAGGAACTACCACTATGCACTCCTGAGCAGATGACACTTTGTATTTCAGTAGAGTGATCTTTATAATAATTGAAATATAGTTAGCAACCTCAGAAACATTTTTGAATGAGAGATGAAGTAAAAAAAAAAACAAAAACAAAACAAACAAAAAAAAAACAAACCAAACCAAACCAAACCAAACCAAACCAAACCAAACCAAACCAAACCAAACATATGATTATTTATAAACAAATACATTCTTTTATTGCATTTGTTATGTTTCCTGAACTGAGGAGCACTACATGTTGGAGCTCCAGTAGCAGAAAGATTTGACAGGGATTCTTACTTTAAGGTGTATCAACTATTGATCTAGATATGAAAAGATGTCTTAATAGGCATTAAGGAAGTCACTATTAAAATTAGATTAATTAATTTAGTATTGAATAAAATTTAACTATATAAGTATCAATTAATTTAAATACACACTATGAGAAATGTCATATCTGGTGCAAAACAACTAAATATATCCCTTGTGAGAGATCGAGATGAGAGATATGTCCATGGACATGGTGCAGAGATAACTGAGGATTTGTAAATGGATCTCTGTAAAGTATTATGGATTTTCAAAAATATTGCTTTAGATCTAGGGTCTATGTGCATGTCTCACTGAAGAAGCCAGTGAGACATAACTAAATTTAAGATCTGATTTTTGGGGTCTAAATTCCCCAGATGGGTTGTATTTTTAAAAATAGCAAGAGCCCTCTCTTCCCCAGTCTTGCCTACTTACCACTTATTTACCATTTTCAGTAACATTTGAACGGTTTACAAAATTTATTTTGAACACTTTTTTTTTTTTTTTTTTTGTCGGTCTCGAGTTTCTGAGTTCTGCAATATCTTTTGGGAACTGTCTGGTGTTTGATTAGTTGTCTGATCCAAATGTTCAGAGGAAGATAAAATCCCATGAAGTATAGCTGTAACTATTAGGCAGTGAACAGGGCTTCCTAGGAGTGGTAGGTAGGATTTTTCTGAATCCAAGCCCAAGAGGGGCTACATCTATACTTCATAGATTTTAAGATACATGGGACTTATTTGAAATACACCTTATATTAATTGCAACAGTGTAGGACCTTGATCATAGCAGTTCTATTATATCCTGAGGACAGAGACTATTTTTTCTCCTCTTGGTATAATAATCAACAAGAATGAGGTATCAAGACTATAGAATCTTTGGATGCTTCTGTATTAATTATTCACCTAAGCAGCCATAACTACTGCAAGTAATCAAAGTAAAAGATAAGGAAGTAAACACACTGACATTGAAATAAATTCCTTGCTGTTTTTGTTGTTTGTTTGTTTGCTTGCTTGGTTGCTTTTACTTCCAAATATTAATGACATAAACCTTCTGTAGCTAAATACATATTCACATATTTCTTCACAAGTATTGTATCTCTGAGACGTCTATGCGTATTTGGCAGGCAAGTAATTAACATACAAGAAAATAAAATTAATGATTATGCCACTGTATTAAAAAACTTTTTTTTAAAATTATTTTAATTTTCACAAATAGACTTATTTTTTTTCCTGCTGTGCTATTGATAATTGATTAAGACACACAAAAGCAAACAAAGAGAGAGAGAAAAATAAGAACTATCTGGCATGATGCCCTGATTTATGTTGTCAGGAAAGCTTATATTTGTCCTTTTGTCCACCTATTTTAGAAATTGTTCTTCAAGGCAGAACAGATCTTCAAAATATTCATATAGAAAACAATTTTAAAATAAGGAATAGTGTGAAAATCAAAATCATTACTTCCAGGATATGGAAAAAAAATAAATCGAATGCCCTATACAATAGCCAGAATGCTTATTTTTTGTTTGCTTGGTGCTTTTTGGAGAAAGTCCATGAAGAGCTGGAAATGTTTGTGAAGTGAAAGTATCTTAAACTGCAAGAATAGGGAAATATACTTCTATAACAATCACATCTTTGTAGTGGCTCTCCAGATAATGCATTGAGAATGTACTGTAAATTCACATATATGTATGTACAGTAGTCAAGCAATGCATTTCCAATCTTGAAACAGCAAAACTAATTCTGAAGATAAAAATTAAGGACACTCAAGTATATTTTTATGTGCATCAAAATTACCAAGAGGCAGAATGAAGTGAGTTTGTTGAATCATTATTTCAGATATCTCAACGGTATTGTTAAAGTGCTAATTTTAACACAGTGCCATGAATTATTCTTTAAAAAGGCTATGAATAAAGCCCTCATAGACTGACCACAAGGAATTCTCAGGGGAAATTTAATTCCATGTAGCTCTAGTAAATGCACTTTTTGTCAGAGCAGAAGGCAGGATGAACAGGTTGCTTAGCAATAGTAATATTGGTATATCTATACATATATATCCTGTGTTGAAATCTGTGTGGTATTTACATTTATTTTATAAGAGATGTGATTAATGGAAAAACAAACACACAAACAAATAAATACGTAAAAAGCCTTAGTTCACATATGGCTTAAACATAATTTTCCTAAGTAAAAAATTATCTTCAATAACATAAAAAGGGATTTTTTTTTTCTTAAATAATTCAGTTTTTTTTTTTTTGAAATATTTACTTGTTTGTTTGTTTTTCATTTTCAAGCTTTAAAACTATTTTTGACGTACAAAGATGAGGACTTGGATTTTACTTATTCATTATTTTCTTTCCTCTTCAAAATAGTAACAATAATAATAGTAAAAATAATACTAATAATAATAGGTACAAAATATACATTCTGTGATATCTGTGATATACCCACACAATACTTGCTTTTAAAAAACTTTAAAATTTCAAAATACAAGCAACTTAAAAGGTTAGCATTTGAGTAGCCTCAGATTAAAATATTATTTATTTATTTATTTTGTAAAATGTCTTTGCCTAGTCAGCATCTGTATTTAACTTTACTTTTACTTAGCATTTCACTCATTCTCAATCAATACAGAGGGCTATGAAATTAATGCTGCTGCTTAATTTCATAGGCTTTATATCAAACTGATAAATGTTTACGTGATTGTAAACAGGTTTGAAGATAGCAGACATTAAAGATTAGTTCCCTAAATCTAGACCTGAAAAGTCTTAAGTCTGCAAAGGATTTTCAGGTCCTTCATCTTCACCTGGCTTGTAACAAATGTTTTTTGTTGTTTTGTGTTTATTTTCTTTTGTGACCATGAGTGCACAATCTTAAAACAGTTGCTGAAGAACAATCCTTTTAAAAACAAACAAACAAACAAAACCTAACATCCATCTAATGCCCCATGACTCAATTAGGTTCAGAAAATTGTTTGATGTTGAATAAACTGTCTGGTGCATCCTTTCAGTTTGTGTAAACATACTGGTCAATGGACAGTTCTTTAACCAAAAAACTTTCCAGGGAATACAGGAAGACCAAGACCTAGAGAATGCTCTAGCAGCAGAGCACATTCTATTGTCATTATGTGTGAGTTTCATCTTGACTGTGATTTAATATAAGGTAATAGGCACTTATAATATATACTATAATAATATAATATAAACTGTGGAAAGCAGTTTATATTATAAGGGATGTACATATAGCTTTCCCAGTATAAAACAGAATTTGAAACTGTAATGTAAACAGATTCCTAAAGTTATTATGCTGAATTAATATGATTCTTCAAAATATTAATAAATATAAGTATACAGAGCATCTTCTTTGCAAGCACAGAGAAAAGAGATAATGGGCATTATAGAATCATAGAATGGTTTGGGTTGGAAGGGACCTTAAAGATCACCTAGTTCCAACACCCCTGCCATGGGCAGGAACACCTCCCACTAGACCAGTTTGCTCAAAGCCCCATCCAACCTGGCTTTAAACACTTCCAGGGATGGTGCATCCACAACTTCTCTGGGCAAATTTTTCCAGTGTCTCATCACCCTCTGAGTAAAGAATTTCTTCCTTATATCTAATCTAAATCTACTGTCTTGTAGTTTAAAACCTTCACTCCTTGTCCTATCACTACACACCCTGACAAAGAGCCCCCATCCAGCTGTCCTCTAAGCCCCTTTAAATAGTGTAAGACTACTAAATGGTCTCTCAAGAGCTTCTCCAGGCTGAACAGCCCCAACTCTTTCAGCCTTCATAGGAGAGGTGCTCCAGCCCTTTGATCATCCTTGTGGCCCTTCTCTGTATACACTCTAATATGTCCTTGTTGTGCTGGAGGCCCCAGAGCTGAATGCAGTACTCTATGTGGGGTCTTGAGAGAGCAGAGCAGAACAGGAGAATCACCTCCCTTAAGCTGTTGGCCATGCTTCTTTTGATGCAGATTGGGATATGGTTGGCGTTCTGGGCTGCAAGCACACATTACCAGGTGTACTATATCTGGCTGAGATGGAGTTAACTTTCCCTGAAGCAGCCCATACAGTTCTGTGCTTTGCACCTGTAATTAGAACAGCATTGTTATCACCATAATGTTTTGTCTACTACTGAGCAATGCTGGTGCAGCATCAAGACTCCCTCCAACACGTCCACCCCCCTCCCTGCCTGTGGAAGACCCCTGCCGGAGCAGATTCCAGGCCGGACCTGTAGCCTGTGGAGAGGAGAGCATGCAGGAGCAGGTGACCTGGCAGGAGCTGCTGCCCGTAGGGGAGCCAGGTTGGAGCAGTTTTCTCCTGAGGGATGGACCCCGTGGTACGGACCCATATCTGGAGCAGTTCTGGAAGAGCTGCTGCCTGTGGGAAGCCCACGCCAGATCAGTTCATCAAGGACTGCATCCCGTGGGTGGGACCCCACAGCACAGGGGACAAGAGTGACTGAGAAGGAGCAGCAGAGAAGCATTCCCCATTCCCCCGTTACCCTGAGCCGCTCGGGGGGAGGAGGTGGAAGAGGGTGGATGGGGGGGAAGGTGCTTTTGGTTTCTTTCCTTTGTTTCTCACTACTCTAGCTTGTTAGTAATGAGCAATAAATCTTACTATCTTCTTATGCTGAGTCTGTTTTGCCCGTTACAATAATTATTGCGTGATTTTCTCATCCTTATCTCAACCCTTGAGCCCTTTTCACATATTTTCTCCCCATTCCTCTTTGAGGAGGGGGAGTGAGAGAGCGGCTGTGGTGGAGCTTGGCTGCCCACTCGAGCTGAACCACAACAACTACACATAGATGGGAAGTAGAAAGTAATTTATTTTTTCTCTCTCTGCTTCTGTGAAGATTTTGTTTCCTTTTTTTTTTTTTTTTTCTTTTCTTTTCTCTTATTTTCCCTATAATTAAATTATCCTTATCTCAACCCATGGGTTATTTTTCTTTTTTTTTTTTTTTTTTTCTTCTTTCCAGCATACTTTCTTCTCCCCTTCTTCTAAGGAGGGCAAGTAACAGAGCAGTTGTGGTGGAGTTCAGCTGCCCAGAAACAGGAAACCAATAAAACCACCACACCAGGTCATGTTGAACTTCTCACCAATCAACACCCCCAAGTCCTTCTCCTCAGAGCTTCTCACAAACCATTCTCCTGTATTTGCCTGTATTTGTGCTTAGGATTGCTCCAGCCCAGATGCAGGACCTTGTTCTAGGCCTTGTTTAACTTAATTAGGTTCACACAGGCCCACCTCTCAAGACTGTCCAGGTCTTTTTCCCTCCATCATGTCAACTGTGTCAGTTTGGTGTCATCAGAAAACTCACTGTGAGTGCATTTGATCCCACTGTTAATGCCACTGACAAAGATGTTAAACAGTGACAGTCCCAATACCAACCCTTGAGAAACACCACTCATTACTGATTGCCTCTTGGACATCGAGTCATTGACTGCAACTCTTTAAGTGTGATCATCTAGCCAATTCTTTACCACCAAGTGGTCCATACGTCAAATCCACATCTCCAATTTAGAGACAAGAATATCAGTGGGACAGTGTCAAATGCTTTACACAAGTCCAGGTAGATGACTATCTGGAGAACACTTAATATTACTTTGCTGTCTTCTTAGCCAATTCTTTATCTCCATATATATATATATTTATTTATTTCCATCAACTATGTCTTAGGCCATAAACTCTACTAGAGAAATTATATTTGTATATAGAATATAGAATTAGAATACATTTATTATACTATATAAAAAGGAAATACAAAAGTTACTTTTGGAGGTTTTTAAATAGCTCATAATAACATGATTAATTGGACATGGAACTGAAGCCTAGTTTTCAGCTCTTCCACTGACTATAATTATTGCAGTAGCCTATGACATTCTCAAGTTTTTTGTTTTTTTTTTCCAAAGTTACAGAGACTGAGCTGAGGAGTTGCACAAGGGCTTGCAGGAGCAGAAAAATATTTTTATGCATTGTTGCCTTTGCGTAAGACTTTATATTCAAACACTGATCAAAGTAAATTGAATGTCAAGTAATAAACCTTAATTACATATCCAGAGAGCTAATAATAAAGAGTGAAGTAAAACAAACTCTAATCCAATCACAAAGGCAAAGCATGCAAATGAAACAATCAGGTTAAAGATGCTGAATTGGCAGTGTTAATAAAGATTTATAGAGAAAGAACATAATTTAGCATAGCAGAAAAAAGAAATCTATTTGCAAATATAATCTCCATGATGCACTTCCTCTTTGGTGCATGTTAATTCTTCTAATAACAAATCTCCAATGGTTTTGCAGGGAATATTCAAGGGAACTGAATCAATATTGGAGAATCATATTTTACTCTGCCAGATAGGATAGAATTCATTACAGCTATTGAGAATTTATTTCAACATCTGAAAATAAAAATTGTCAAGACACTGTATCAAGTGGTAGAGGATCCAAGTGCCTGAGATCTTAGAAGTTCTCATTGTAACACCTACCCTCAAATCCAGGCCACATCCTGTTTAATCTGGAAGCAGTCTACCTCATTGATCCTGTCTTTCTTAATTTAGATTTTGGTTTGTTATATTCAGGTATTATGTTACAACGTACAGGCAAGCTTTATGTGTACAATCCAATAGATCAATATATTACATATCATATCCTAATGAAGAACTACTTCAGACAATTGCTGTCCTTAGGCGAGTACTTTGTGCAGTGATTTTATTCAGCTGAGCAGCTGA
Source organism: Anas acuta (assembly GCF_963932015.1). Taxonomy (NCBI): domain Eukaryota; kingdom Metazoa; phylum Chordata; class Aves; order Anseriformes; family Anatidae; genus Anas; species Anas acuta. The sequence continues at coordinate 88,303,230 of NC_088979.1, forward strand.
ACTCCATCACAACCACTCTCTCACTCCTGCTCCTCAAAGAAAGGGGAAGAAAATATGAGGAAAAGGGCTCAAGGGTTGAGATAAGGACAAGGAGACCACTGAACAATTATTGTCATGGGCAAACAGACTCAGCATAAGGAGATTAATAAAATTTATTACCTATTACTAACAAACTAAAGAAGTGTGAAAAAAATAAAAATAAAATAAAAACACCTTCCACCCTCTTCTTCATCCTCTCCCTGAGTGGTGCAGGGGAATGGAAATGGGTATTGTTGTCAGTCCTTAAGACTTCATCTCTGCTGCTCCTTCATGGTCACTCTCTGCCCCTGCTCCACATGAGGTCCCTCCCATGGGATGCCATCCTTCCCAAACTGATCCTATGTGGTCTTTCCACAGGCAGCAGTTCTTCAAGAGCTACTTTCACATGGCTCCGTACCATGGGGTTTCAGGAGAAAACTGCTCCAGCATGGGTCCCCCATGGGTGGCAGCTCCCCTCAGGCCCCCTGCTCCTATGTAGGCTCCTCTCCACAGGCTGCAGCTCCATCCTGGGGCCTGCTCCTGCAGGGGCTCTCCATGGGCCGCAGCCTCCTCCAGGCCACATCCACCTGCTCCATGTGGGCTCCTCCACAAGCTGCAGCGTGGAGATCTGCTCCATGTGGGACCCATGGGCTGCAGGGGGACAGCCTGCTCCACCAGGGGCCTCTCCACAGGCTGCAGTTTTTCTTCTGCTCTGGCACCTGGAGAACCTCGGTCTTCCTTCTGCACTGACCTTGTGCCTGCAGGGCTGTTCCTCATTTCCCTCTCTCCCAGCTGCCATCGCACAGCAGTTTTTCTCCCCTTTCTTTAGGACAGTGTTGGTCCCTTTGGAGCTGGAGGAAACTAGCCCTCATCTAACATGAGGAAGGAGCTGGACTACTCTCACAGAAGTCATCCCTGCATCCCCCTCCTACAAAACCTTTGCCACATAAACCCAATACACTGTGATATATTCCTAGTCCGGAAAACAAACAAACAAACAAAAACTAATAATAATAATAATAATAATAATAATAATAATAATAATAATAATAATAATAATAATAATAATAAAACTAAAGCAGTTTGTTGAAAAAAGTCTGAGTGATTGGTTGTCTTTGTGCATAGATAAGATGAATTTAAGTTAACTTTTGTATTTAAGAAAAGACAAATATAAGATTTCAATGCACATCTATAGATTATCCGTAATTTAGATTTTCTTGCAGAAAATGCCTTCTCTTTATTGCATGTCTTTGTGACTAGATTTTGATTCACTGCATGGAAAACCTACCTGAATAACATCACCTAGAATAGAACTGAGGTAATTTGGTTTATAATTGTCAAAAATGACTGGACAATAATGTGTATTTAGATTGTACAGTGATGTCTAGAATTATTTGTACACGCTGCAGTATGTTTCTCACAGTTGACTATTTCTAGCATTAATTACATTCTGAGAATGTTTATCATACAGCTATTGATATTCTCCCTTAACAAGTGATACACAGGGTCTACTGCTTCAAAAATATCAGTCAGTCTGAGTTAGTTAAGAAGTCTGCTCCTGGAATTTTGAGGTCCCAGCTAATAACCAGGAATGACTTACAAAATATGATTTGCTAATATCACTTATGTCATTGTTACAGAGGAAATATAATTTTAGTTAGAATTAAAGTGCTTGAATCTGGAACACAAACTGGCTTATAGTTGGCACATATCTGTAGGCATTTAATCTTCCAGAGGGACCAGAAATCATACTAGCTTTTTACATCATGTCCAATGCTGTCAGACTGCAGTTGCTACAGAAAACCTCAGCAGACGCTCTGAGTCCTTTGCCCCAGGGCTCCGCCACTCCCCAGATGGGATTCTGCTCAGTCATTCTGCCCATCTTTCCAACACATTCTCTCCTTCCATCTCCTCCTCTACACCTACACAATGAGAGAATTTGCTTTAGCCCTTAGAAACTAAGAGCTAAGGGCTAAGGGGCAGGTGAGAAGTGAAACACATAACTGATAATTTTTATAGCTCTAATGAAATTAGATAAGTCTTACTTAACTATTAGATAAGTTCTGTTACCTATTCAAAAACTTTCCCCCAGTAGCCTTGTTCAGAAAAGTACTTAAATATTCAAGGTGTCTCTGAAATCTGTGGTGTTCACACTTCAAAGGTAAATGTTTTGTTGGATAAGTGTCTTAATATATAAAAAAATAAATAATTCCCATGCAGCAGCTCAGCAAATTTCCATCTTGTTTTTTTTTCCTCTTTTTGAAAACCTTTTAACTAAAACAATTTAAAAAAATGACATAAAGCTTGGGTTTCTGTCTTCAGTTAAAAAGTTAAGCATTTCATCATAAAATTGACCACCAAACACAAAATAATGTCATTAGGTGCCTGTTTCTCACACATTAAAGAAATATGTTGTGTTTTCTGTGTGTTTTTTTTTTTGTTTGTTTGTTTGTTTTATATACAGCCAAAATTTTCCTTTCATGCTAAAAAAGTAACAAAATCATCTGTAGAGATCTACTTTAATGAATTAGAAGTTGGTGACAGTGGTTTTGTGCTTTGAGAAAGAAATCTGTCTTAGAAGGTTTCTGGAGGATTTTTCATACCATTGGTTTTGTTACGTCAACAGCCTTAGCTCCTGAAAGAGTCATTTTATTTATATTATGGTGCATGTGTATGAGTACCTGCACATGCTTTCTGCTTTTCTTTCTTGGTGGGAGAACTGAAGCTTCTGTGCTATGACAGGTCAACTATTTACAGTCATCCTGTAATCATACACAGAGAAACAGTGCACTTAGCAATGTCAAGAACAACATGCTTCTCTAGTAACTGTTGAGTTTTAAAACCAGAGCAGTAATGTGGAATTAGGTAGAGGATTGGTGAAAGATATTTTGACATAAAGTCGTTTTTTATACTGCTAGAATGGTGAATACATTCCATTCCTTCATAGGTGGCAGACCTTAACTATCAAATTGTGTTTGTGTGCTCACAGGGCTTTTAAAAATACTTCTCACTTGAATATGAGCACTACTGCAAGTTTCATTAAAAGCATAATTTAAGACATGCCATATTGGGTTCTTGATCAATAAAATTTATTTGTCCATTGCATATTTATCTGGGCAGCCAGGTAATCAAATGCAATGAAAAATGATACAGCAATGCTTACTTGGTAGACAAAGGTATGATTTTTTTTTTAGGATTAATAAGGTTCTCATAATACTGACTACTGTCAGCGTTAGCCAGTCATCCCACCAAAATTCAGACCTTCTTAATGCTGTGGATTTTTATTCACATACGGGAATAAATTTTATTTTAAAATATTGTTTTACTTTTTATTGATTTAATTAATTTAATTAAATCAAGTTAAATTTTATTTAATAGAATCATAGAATATCCCGAGTTAGAAGGGACCCACTAAGATCATCAAATCCAACTCCTGGCACCACAAAGGTCTACCCAAAATTCAGACTATATGACTAAAAGAACAGTCCAAACATTTCTTAAACTCCGACAGGCATGACTATGCCATGACTATGCCCCTGGGGAACCAGTTCCAGCGCGTGACAAGTGAAAAACCTCTTCCTGATATCCCGCCTGAACCTCCCCTGTCGCAGCTTTACACCATTCTGTCAGGTCCTATCACTGGTCACTGAAGAGAATAGATTGACGCCTACCCCTCCACTCTGCCTCGTGAGGAAGCTGTAGACCACGATGAGGTCTCCCCTCAGCCTCCTCTTTTCCAGGCTGAGCAGGCCAAGTGACCTCAGCCGCTCCTCATACATCTTCCCCTCTAGGCCCTTTACCATCTTTGTAGCCCTATTTATTTATTTATTTATTTTATTTTAATTTATTTTTTTATTTTAATAAATTGTATTCACATAATATCCTGAGTTGGAAGGGAGCCACAATGATCATTGAGTCCAACCAGTTTTGAATAACTTAAGCTCTCATGCATTTCTTAGATATATGAACTTCTTCAACAAAACCACTGTGAACAGATGATTTTCCAGGTGTACTTCACGAAAATTTTTAATACTTCTGCAAATAGAGATGAATATCCAGGATGCTATATTCTTTGCATTGTTCAATGCTGCAGTAGTTATTAATAGTACTGTAGTAGAGTGCACTGTAGTGTTATATCTACATACTGCCTCGGAACAAGATAAGGTAAAGTTATTCAACAAAAGAGAATTATTTTCCTAAGCCAGAAACTATAAAATCATGAAAAAAATAAATAAATAAATAAATAAAAAGAAAATAAAAAGATAAACATAACAAAACAAAAAAAGTAATAATAATAATAATAATAATAATAATAATAATAATAATAATAATAATAATAATAATAATAATAATAATAAACAGTATACTTCACATCCACAGCTATTAACAGACTTTGAGCTGGTATTCAAACAGTTACGTGTGAACAAACCTTCATAGTATGCACTCCCCAGATTCAGAGTTAGAAAAGAAAATGCAGATGCAATTTCATGTATGTTTTGGAGGCAACTGGAGACTAACTGTAGGACAGATTTCAAGCCAATTAATTTTGAGGCAAATCAAAGCAGAGAGAAATAATTTACTGCCTCTTTGACAGGGACACAAGCTATGAACAGAGCACAGTCAGATTCTGCCTGGAAAGTGTAACAGCTGCAGCAAACATATGGAGCTGTCATGGAAGAAAAGCTGTTCGATTTGTGGAGTGAGACCCTAATCAAAGTGATTGATGCTGGATATGATACAGAAATGCATCAGATATCCCTTTTTCAGGAAGATCTCTAGAGAGAAATACAAAATGCTCTAATAAATGGGACAGGCTGAAACACATGTAATACCCCTGAAATAAATGTTAAAATCACTTAGAGTTATATTGGTAAGGAGCCAATAAAACTGAACACAAAATATAGAAAATACAAAGTAAAAATGAATCTCTGATCACAACTACCATTCTATCTTCCTACTGTGCATATCTGTTAAGCTATTATTTTATTATTTTGTGATAGTTGAAATTGTTATATTACTTACACATTGGAAAAAGGTGTAATACAGTCATTTGCTTTCAATAGGTCACAAAAACACTCAGTGAATTTGATGTTAAAGGCTAGATTTCTGTAAGCTTGCTAACATTGAATAATGCCATCAAAGAATAAATGTGTTAAATCCATAGGACTTTTGCTAAAGACATTGTGGGAACCAACTTTTTTAGTAAGTAGAGGTGGAATCTGAAGAGAGAAGGCAAGAGTTGCTCCCCATGAATGAACTATACATGTGTATGAACAACCATTATACTTTTCTTCTTCCTTAAATATACAGTAGGTTGAGAAACTGTATTTATGCCTTCAGAAGTTCCTTAGAGACTAAAAGAAGAGCTGAGAAAGGTATTAAGGACATGTTATTTTCATGAAGAATTGATAAACTACTCCAAACATAAACTATTATAAAGGGAATAAATAAATAAATGGTAATGATAACTTATGTTGTTGTTGCTATTGTTTGATTGGTTTTGGTTCTGGTAATGCCTGTTCTTGTATTCTAAAACAGTTCTGACTGACTTTTTCCCTGCCTTTTTTTTTTTTTTTTCCTTCCATCTTTTCTTCATTATAATGTGTAATAAAAATGAGAATTAATCCTTGTTAGAGGTTTGTTCAACTGGAAAGGATGCTATTTAAAACAATATTCGGGAAATTCAAATTCAGCCAATGCTTTTATATGATTATCAATATTATTTAAAATAACAATAGACCACTAAACCTTAATCTATCTATAAAGAAAATTATGTCAGTTGAGGTAAATGATTAAATAAACTCCCAAGTGCACTGGAAGTATAATACCGTATCTTCAGTTCTCATAGTGTAGAGGCCAATAGATAGATCTGGATTTGTGGAGATAGTGTTCTGGGCATCTTCATATTCCAGAAAGTGAGATTTTGAGTTTTTGAGATTGTTGATCTGCTAACAATAGCAGGCAATAGGTGAAGAAAAGGTATTTAGAAACTACTATGAAACTGGCTAAGCGTTGCAGGGAATGTGTCTATATGTATGAGAGTATGCCACAAAATCCAGAGAAGTGTTAAAATTAAATTGGGCTGGAAATTTTTTTTTATATTCCAGGCAGGAATAAATAACATGACTACCAGTAAAAGTTAATTAATCAGTATTAAAGTTTCATAGCAAGACTTCCCTCTGTGAAAACAAACAAACAAACAAACAAACAAACAAACAAACAAACAAAAAAAACAAAAAAACCCTGTTCTGTTACTCTATTTCCTTTATCTAACTTCTGATCCTTGTTTTAGTGCAATAAGGTATGGAAATAAACTGTTGTTTTTTTTTGTTTGTTTGTTTGTTTGTTTGTTTGTTTTGCTTTTGTTTTTGTTTTTTCCTCCTAAAAATTTCCTTAAGCTTTATTCATATGTGCTAGATCATGAATATGCTCTGAGCCACAAAATACAACAAGCAGATAAATACAAAAAATACTGGTAATTATGGAAATTTTAAAGAATGTGTTCTTAGTGTATAAAGAATGTGTTCTGAGTGCATTTACATCTTGTTGAAGTAATTGAAAACCAGCAATTCTCAAGATCAGTATGATTAGGGCCAGTAAATATAGGGCTCCATAATTATTATTTAGTTAACTCTTTTCTCTTTTAAATAAGCTTTAACTTAATAATAATAATAATAATAATACTTTCATAATTATTCTAATCACATGGCAAACATACAGATATAAAGACATCTTCATATTCTGGAGCAGCAAGGGCTTTTTTTTTGACAAAAAGCAAAGGCTTCAGTTGTCCCTTGCAATATTGTTACTATGTGCTTCAAGCAATTATATACAATTTAACTCACATTACATTCTGAAAAGAAAATCAATATCTTGCCTACCTTTGGAACCTTTAAAATCTGATGAAAAATATCCATGACAGTGCCTACAATCCTGTATTTGACTAACCATATATTGAGGGATGAGACTACAAAAAGGTGTATATTATAATTTTCCTCCACCATCCCCTTACAGAGGAGGAATTATTTACTTAGGGATCTGCAATTTCTAATCATGCCCTGCCTGTGCACTCTCTCTTCTCACCTGAGCAGAGAGTGAAGAGAATAGCTTCCACACAACTCTTCCCTTCACATTCTAGCAACAAAGAGAGCCTAAGTTCTGCAACTGACTCAGTACTATGGGAGCTTCTTGATGGTGTCCTTTAACAAACAAAAAGGCAAAAATGAACTAGCAAATCATATCTAATTTTTGAAGTACTATTAAAAATAAATAAATAGATAGATAAATAAATAAAAATCAACTGAAGGGTAGTTTTTCCAATGATTTATCCTCTCTTGCATGTAACCTCTCACTTTCAAACACTGTGAAGAGATTCTTACTGATGAATACTATGTTAAAATCTTGTCTTCCATATACTAATTCTAGTATAGAAAAGACTAGACTTTAGATATATTCAAGGCTCTTGCAATACTGACTGCAGTACAGTCTCGTGCCATGGGAGTGGAGTTGCCTTTTGGATCACTGGATCCCAGGTTCTTTATATTAAAAAAAAAAAAAAAAAAAAAGTTTTTCAACTGCTGAACCTCTAAGGACAAAGAATGCATCAGAAATCACAATAACCTCATGAACAAAATGATATTCTGAATGAATACCTACTGGGATCAATAAAGGCACAGCATGTCTGCTACAGATCATCAGATATTTTTATAAACTGTTATAAGTGCAACAGTTTTAGAATAAATGGACAGAATTAAAGAAGTGACATGCATTCCAGGAGGTAGATTCTGAGGAATTAAAATATTTGTTTTCATTTCACCTAAAACTGGCCACTTTCTTCACCAATATTTAACACATAAATGTTTTTCTCATTTTTTTTAGGAAAAAAAAAGAAAAAGAGAAAAAAAAATAAAATGAAAAAGTGATCCCCAAAACTTCCATGCACTGGGTCTGAATCAATCTAAAAGAAAGAAAAGCAGCCACTACTAATTAAATAAGGTATGATATTCACAGCTTGATCTAGTTTGATAGTCCCTAAGAACATTAATTAGCTTTACAGTAAAAAAACAAAAAAAATACTGAGACACATCTGAAAACTTTAAAAATGTATACTTGGTTATCAAAGGAAAAGAAATAGCATCACCCTAAGAGAGAATGTTTCAACAAGATGTTGCTCAAAGAAAAGACAGTTTTTTATTTATACAATTTAGATTTTGGAGACTGCATGTGTATGAACTAAATGCAAATAGTAGGAGTTCTAGTATTAAGAGAAAGAATAACTGGTGATTGGTATTCGTTGTATAAAATATAAATATTCATAGTACTCACAGGGTAATAAAATCTTCATTAATATTTCTTTCCAAATAAAGTTATTTTTTGTCTTTTTCATATAAGTAGTAGTGGTTACTAATCTCAATTTCTCAGAACTGTCTTATTTTCAGTATCTGAATATAATATTATTTAACACCTAAAAGTCCCCTAATATGCTGTCTAATAGTATTGAATGTTTAACAAAGGGTTTTTGTTTGTTTGTTTTTGTTTGTTTAGTTCTTTTATGGTTTTGTTTGTTTTTCAATATAGATTTTGTTTAATTCCATTATTTAACCTCCTAAATCAAAACAGTTTAAAAAAAAAGAGATTTTCTTCCCTGCACGGTCTTCTTCTCTCTGTCATGACTGTTCTTCATTGTCCTACAAGGTTTTATGAAGCTTAATGATAGCTAAACTCAGACTTACAGAAGCCTGAAGTACTGATTTCAGCTAAAACCAAGTATTTAAAAAATACTTTTACTGGCATATGTTAAATGTAGTTTACAGGTGTGTGTTAATATCTCAAAGCTTGACAATATTTTGGAGCTAAAAATACTGCTATATTTTTAGCACCAATGTATTAAAATGTGCTAGGACTCGTTGAGTGATGGCTGAATGTGGCTGATACTTGTAAATCTTTGATTCTCCTTTATTGTTTGTTTATGAGAGATGTAAATTAACAGAAAATTCTGAACATGGAGTTAGTCTCTTTTTCCTCTATATATTTTATATATTTCAGCAGCCTCTCATTTAATCACTTTCAGCTTAATACTTACATATTTATACTTACACACACATATATATGTTAAATAGGGTTTTTATATGTGAATAGTGTCAAACATATTTCAAATATGTCAAACATGATTGCACATATGTTTTCTCCCAGGACTTATTTGGGTTCCAGAAAAATAGAAAGCTGATAAATTACACAAAGTAGTGAACTGTATTATCTCTAGCTAAGGTAACGTGTCTCTAGCTGATAATGTGTTCTCAGAACCACAAAATCGTAGAATGTCTCAGGTTGGAAGGGACCTTAAAGATCATCTAACTCCAATCCCCCTGCCATAGTCAGGGATGCTGTCTACTAGATCAGTTTGGCCAAGTCCCCATCCAGCCTGGCCTTGAACACCTCCAAGGATGAAGCATCCACAACTTCTCTTGGCAACCTGTTCCAGTGCCTCACTACCCTTACATTGAAGAATTTCCTTCTAATATCTAGTCAAAATTATCCACTTTTATTTTAAGACCCAACCCCTTTATCCTATCATTATCTACCTGAATAAAGAGCCCTTCTCCATCATACACAGTTTTATGTATATTGTTTATGTATGATTATTATGCACAGTTATAAAAAAAACTTTTTATATATAAAAACCTTTTTTATATACAAAAACCTTTGAGTTCACTGTATAAAATATACATATTGTAATTATCTCTTACTTATACTCCTGTAGAAAACAGAAGCTATTACTAGTTAATTTTCAAAGTTATCATTAACTGAAGTGAAACCTATATCCAGCAAATTAAACAAGAAAGTCAATATTAATTTTAGCAGGAGTAGAGATGGACCTAAATTTGATGAAATAGTAAATACAAAATAAGACTCTATAGAGGGTTCTAAAAGAGCATTGAGGTTGAGTGTCTTACATATGAAAATAGCCAAACATGTTTGGAACCATGCTTCTGCACATAAAAGTGAGAGGATAATCATTTATGTGAGAATCACAGCTGTATTTATTTGTCCTTACAGATTTTGCATAAGTGAGATTTTACATTCACAACAATTTTTGACAATGTGTTATCTGTATTGTAACACTACACAGATTAGCATTCATTTTTAGCCACAAACAAAAGTCATACTGCTCAATATTTCAAAACTTATAAAGCCTATTAATTAGTAACACTGGCTGTTATGTGATATGTTATTGTCATTCATCTAACAGATTTATTTTGGTTTTAAATGATATAACTGAAGGGCTTTTTTCCTCTGTCATTTACAATCCCATACAGGGACAAACCCACACAGACACAAACCCACACATAATATGGCCTTATTAACTGAAAGCAAATGCATCTGAAACAAATAATCTCTGCTCATAGAATAACATTTTGGAAGTTTCTGACAACAAAATAGATAAACTGTTAATTCAGTAACTCAAGATGATGTATATCCTAGAAATAAGTGACTTTAGCCGATGACATTGAAAATCCTATTTTTTTTTTAAGTAAAATTTTCTGTAGTTCTTATTATTTGTACATAAACCCAGGTAATATATTCTGACTGAATGGTTACAGTAATAGAATCAGACATTTCCTTCTGTATCCATTAGAAAAAATTTCCATCTGTTTTATTTACTTGACTTCATTAGCAATTCATCATCTTACATTTTGAAACAGAAAGCAAAATCAAAGTACAAAATCTTCTAAAGCTAGTAAAATGACTCAGTGTCAAAGAAGAAAACACAGATATGTTGTAAAGTCAGTCTATTGGTTTTAACATGAAGTTGGGGATATAAAACCATGCAAATTAAGAAATCAACGTTTATGGATGCAGTACATGTTTCTCATAAGATCTCAACTCATACTAAAATCACAAACCTCTTTCTCTTGGAGAGGAATTATTTTGTTTAACTGAAATGGTAGAAGCTTCTAGCACAAAACAGTCATATATCTTTAAAAAGATGTTGTTAGGTATCAATATTAACTAGTGAATTAAGTATTGTGTTAGGAGTCAGGAAATCCTGGAAGGAAGAAATCTTTTTTCCAATAAGTAGAAACACCTAAAGATAATTTGATACAAATCTAAAGATTGACTGTGGAGTACCCTACTTTCTACATAAGTTTTGCCACTGTGTGTAATATTTAGTATTTTACTGGGAGCTGTCATAGAAAAAGATTGAACATGAGATCCTGTACATTGGCATTATACTGGGGTATTTTCAAAGATGAATGTCTTGAATTTTATTTAAAATGAGATGATGTATATATATATATAACAGCCACTCTACTGAACAGGTGGAGCAAAACAAATGCATCCATCACAAAGAGATCTAATGCTTAAAGAGGTAAAAGAAACACCACACTGATACATAGATTTATGTCCACTGGTCCAAAAAGAAGCAGAAGTTTTGCTCCAGTCACAGGCTTTGAATTTGACCTATTCCTAAGATGAAACAATGATGTGGAATCATGATACACTGCTCTGTAAGCCTGATGTACTTCACCATTTCCCCCAAAATCTGCATTGTTTCAGGAATTGCTCTGTTGTTATTTGTATTTTTATTTTTGAGAGAGGAGAGTGGAAGAGAGAAGAGGAGAGAATATAATTATCTTTACAAGAGTTAATCTTTTCCTTTCTATCTGAAACCATAGAAATATTTTTCATAATTAGAAATTATGAAAATTCAAGAAAGACAGACTAAGAGTGTATTCTGGTGAATCTTTACAATGTAAAAAAACTAGTGAAGAGGAGGAGAGTCACACTCATGATACTACAGCATGAATTCAGAATTTACTTTCTTTACTTTCTGAACAAGAGCACATTTTTGTACAAAGCTCTGTTCATGTCCCATAGCTATTTAGGGGATGTAGGAGGAAATGTTGACAGTGTCTCTCTTAAGCCCTCTTGTAGCTACTACTGCAGCCACTGCCAACTTGGCATTGCTACGATCCTATCAGACTCTATGTGGGATTTGTAAAGCCTAACAAATCAAGAAAAATTTTGCTTCACCACAAATACAGGATTTTCTATTAGGAGGTAACTGTTATGAAAGGTATGTTGTTTTAAAGATTAAAATTTTCTAGAAGTTAGGTGGCCCAAAAAGCTGTTGATATAGAGTGATTAAAATCTATATTTAAAAGTATATCTTTGTGTTGGAAAAATCAACTTAATATCTTTTAATATCTCTGTAGTGAAAATATAAATCTAAAAATTGTGAAGATTTGCAGTGATTCTCAAAGAAGAAGAAACAGGTACCATTTCTTGATGATAAACTATAAATTGTTTTAATTAAATATACAATAAACATTATAGTCCAGTTTGTGGAGGTTTAACTTTTTTCACTTTTCAGCAATACTGCCTAAATGGGCCCTTGAGACACAGACTACTTAATTCTAGATCATTTTAGATGGTTTTACCATTCAACTAAATGAGAAATACAATTTCCAGGTATTTCCATTATAAGTCAGTGTGCTGCACACATTGTTAAGCTCCAGAATGGTCAAGTATAATACATCTTGAATAGGGACAAAGCTCACAAAGAAGCAGAAACTGGTGGAATATTATTGATATTTTTGTATTTTTGCTGCAGAACTTTATTAGGAACATTTCCCCCCCCCCCCTTTTTTTTTTTTTTTGAATCAAAAAGCTGTTATTTCAGGATTCTCTTAAGTCTCATGAATGATAATGACGAAAGATCTGCTCATACTGTACTTAACACATTTTCTGAAGGTATATAAGAACATAGGAATGGTTGTGCTGAGTCATATTAAAAGTCCATTGAGTCCATTGAGCCCATTTCCTTTCCACAGTGGCCAGTAGTAGAAATCTAAATGAGAGAAAGGCATGGTGTGTGCCAACATTCTTCTAGCCCCCAGCTCTGCCCTTCTGCAAAGAAACCTTTGGTTCAGATTTCATGAGAAGTGAATCCAAGGTGAGTCTCTGAAGTATTCGCTGTCACAAAGCATTTTTGGCCTCCTTTAAGTAACACCAAGCTGGAACTGAACACCACCAGATGATAAGAGCATTGTAAAGGGGAAGGAAAGTAGAGAGTATAAAAGCTGCCTCTTGATTATGAATGTTGGGGCTGTGCCTGGAGGCTTTCGCTGATCTTGTAAAAGTCTTGTGGAGACTTGAAGCATCAAAGGTAGGAGAAAGCTTGAGCTGGTGGCAGGGCTAACTGTGGCTTTCAGAGTGCCAAGTGTTTATTTAGGTGAACTTTTAATGCAATCCCATACTCCTTACTACTTTAGAATGGGCTTAAATCAAACCACTGAAATTAGCAGTATTTGTTTAGGCAGTTAATTAGGCTGATATTTCAGTGAATACTAGATTACAAATCTAATCCTATGCTGTATTATCTATTATTATCTATCTATTATTGTTATTATGCTGTATTATCATAGCAGAAAGCTATTTTCTGAAATCCTTACCACATAAATATTTTGTGTTATATTATATTCAAGGATTTGTCAGATCGTAAGATCCTTAGCTCTTGATTCTCCTCATAGTCCTACCCTTTTTCTTCTTCTTGCTGTTATGAAAACAAGATCAATGATAGGGACATTGGGACCTGTATTTTGTGCAGAAAAATCTGCAGAAGCTTCTATATGACCTTGTCTCTTTGTTCAAAGTGAACACTATTAGCAGCAAGAATTTATCTTGATGTGCACCTCTATTTTCTCAGCAATATAGTTTAAAAATTTAAAATGGCAATAATCTTTGAACAGTAAAAAAAGTGGAATTGATAATGAAACTACCTCCTCCAGGATATCTCTAACCATTACTGTCTCTCTGTGTATATTCTCTAGACTTCCAGGTGTTATATGAATATTTCACATTTGTAGCATTTGAGGAGGTGGGGAGGGGGAAGGAAGAAGACAGCTTATCATCACCCTAAACTAGGCGTGTGAATGAACAGCCTAACTAAGTAGTCTGAATCATCCACTGGATGTGATTCTTTTTTCATTTTCTATAGAAAGATTGAAGGGACATTAGATCATAATTCAGTTACCAGGAGTTGGATGCTGTAAATATTTGACCCACACAAAAATGCTTAAATAACCATGATGATACTGAATAGATCCTGTAAAATTCCTTGCATTTTAGGTTCCATTAATGTTTCTAAGCACCCAGTAACATTGTTCAGTTGTACATGATACATGTTTATAGAGGGTTACAGCCATAAAACAAAAACAAAAAGAAAAGCAAAAGGGGAAGGAGAGCTTTAGTTTCTGCAGCATTCTAAAGTGGAAAGCATGACTCTATTTATATGGTGCATGCAAACTGTAATTCTATGTTAGATAGTAGATGTGACTATAAAAGTAAAAAACTAAAAAATAATAAAAAAAAACGTGATACTTATGTTCAGACACACCTGAAAAAAATGAATAAATAAAAAAAAAATCCAATGAAACAGTCACTTCAATGTGTCTAATGCAAGATTTCATGTGAAATCTGTTTTCAGAGAGACTGTTCTGATATTATAGAAGGTTTGTTTCATCACTTTGTCTAATAACTAAAACTAATTTAAAAATTCATAAGTACCAAATACCTTGTAGACTGTTAATAATATATCAGAGAGTCTCGTTAATGCTATCTACCTAATGGAATAATTTCATTTATTCCTTTATTGTTTGTGTGGGCAGGAACAGATTTAATTGTAAAATCACAAAAGATATAGTTCTTAGCAAATTGCTAGCTTCACTCATTAAATAAAAATAAAATAAAATAAAATTTAGGCCAAACACCCTTGAAATCATAAAACCTTGGCTTCTTAACACTACAAAAAATACCCAGTATTTGTAACAGAAATTGATGAATACAGTATAAAAGATGGTGTTGAGCACCTGACATCTATGCTATACATGTTTTTGAAGGTTTTAGTTTAGACTGGTTCTAGTCTAGCTCCACAGCCTGAACACACAATTGTAACTGGAGATTTCAGTTTAATTCCATTAAAAAAAAATAATATATAAAAAATAAAAATAAAAAATTGAATTTTACTTGTAATTCAGACTTCTGCCTGAATCATGTAAACATGACAACAATCATCTAAACATGACAATAAATAAAAACAGTAAATAAAATGATTAATTTTTGGCTCACAATTTAAGTAAAGGAAATTTTTAATTTCTTAAATGAATTTCTGAAAACAAGCTAGGAAACTGATTATTTATTTTCATATGTGTATATATGTATATATAAATATATCAATGAATTTTCTGGAACAGTCTAGTTAAACACAAATCCCAAGACCTAAAGCATGATGCATCTTTCCCCAAGGTACACCCAGTCAGGGTGCAGTCAATTGTGTGTGCATCTAAATGTGTAGGTATGTCTTTACAACTGGAAGAATAATCAGACGTTCCATTGCCTAAATAAATAAGTAAAAATACTCAAAATCCAAGCAAACACGCAAAGACAATAAAAGACATATACTTTTACTAAGCAAAAGGTCTACTCAGGCTAAATGAAATCATATAAATGTCCAGTTCAAAAGGGGGAAAAAATAAATTAATGTCCAAAATTTCAGTGAAATGTCACCATTGTCTTCGCTGCATGTTAGCTCATGTCAAAGACTGAATAAATCATTTACATGTATACTTTCATTTCATTATCTATTTTCTACAAAGGTTAGGATATGGTCATATAAGTACAATTTTAGCACAATCTAATATAACCAAATGTGTGTGAGTTTGGGCATGGGATCAAAAACAGAACTTCTTTCCTATGTGTCTAACAGTCCTCTGACATACTGATAATGTGGTAGGGTCATGATTTTTCTCCATGACCAGGAGACTCTTAGTAGCGCATAGTTAAATGGTAGTTCCAGGAGACTCTTAGTGGCATGTAGCTAAATGGCGATTGAGAGGAATGGAGAACTGATATCAGTTATTTTTATTTGACCTTGAAACATTTTAATTAATTGAATTAAAGTCAGCATATAATGTGCGTAGTTAGGGTCTGGCGGCCGGAAGATGTGGCGCTGTACGGAAAGGTGGAGCCCCTCCCTTGATGGACAGTAGCGTGTGGCCTGTGCTGTAAGCAAGCGGAAGTGGCGCTATGGGCCTCGGGTATATAACCCCATGTGGCTCGGCAACAAACGCCATTTGCCATCCACCACATTGGTGTCTGTGAGCCGATGGACCGAGCGGCCTGGGGTTGGCCGCCGTGCCGTTCCTGAACCAGGTCGCCACTGCCCCCTGAAGGCAACAAGTGGTGCCGAAACCCGGGAAAACTCCTGGATTCGGGTGAACGGCGGCCGGAGCGGCGGGACCAGCCCGGCGGGGAGGAAGCTCCCGGACCAACAAGGAAGATGGAAACCCTTGTGAAGGTCGTATCAAAGCTGTGGAAGCTGTGGGGTGGCTCGGCTGAGGAAGCCAGGGATGCCGGTGGGGACCCAGAGCCTGGGGAAATCTGGGAGAGACCACGGCCATGTGCGCCCCAGTACGGTGCTGAACTAGAAGACGAAGAGTCGGGTGAAGAAGCCTCCGGCGGGAACGGGGATGAAGCGTTAGGTTTTACTAACACGTGGAAATGCGAAAAAGAGAACGGTTGCGGGGACGACCGGGGAGGAGGTAGAAGCGTGAGAGAGGGGCAGAGAGCCGATCGGGACGGCCATCCGAGAAAACGCTCCTGTGGCGCAAACGCCTCGCTGAGCAGGCGGCGGGGCGAGCCACAAGGCAGGGAGCGGCCCGCCCGCAGGGGTGGGGGGCAGGGCCGGAACTCGATGGGAGGGTACCGGAACGTGGAGGTGAGCAGTCAGTCAAGCTCTGACTCCGGATCAGATACCGATTCAAATTCGGAGGAGGAAATGGGGACAGATAGCAAAAATATCCCCATCCGAAATAAAGCTGCACCGCGAGGCAGAGAAATTCCTCTCACAGATTGGAGGAAAATTAAGATTGCGTGCACCATCTTGGCTCTATCGGCCATGCTAGCGTTGCCGCTCTGGGTGACAGACGGGGGGCAGAGGGTTCACTCACCAACAAACCCTAAGGATGTACAAGCGATTGTTAAAGCCATTGTGGATAAAGGGCTTCATTCTGCAATGGTCTCCACCGTCATAGATGGTGTTTTCAGGGGAGACGACATGCTCCCGTTTGATATCAAACAAACTTGTAGACTGATCTTTGACGGGGGTGGGATGATCATTTTTAAACGAGAATGGGGGGACAACTGTATGAGACAACTGGCCCAAGTAACTGGGACGGATCACACACTGTATGGCTCTAGCCTGCAGCGGCGAATGGGTACGGACCCAACAGTGACCACCCCCCGGGCGCAAGTCCAGGGCCTGAGGGCCCACGAAGGTATGGCAACTCGTGCGGCCAGAGAAGCTCCAAACAGCCGACGCCCCAACTTCAGAACAAAACTAATGAAAACTGAGTTTCTGTTCACAGGAACGGATCATCGGGCACCCCCGTAGTCTGTATACCCCGGTGATATGAGAAGACAATAAGTCAGCAAGCGTCCTGGCTAAGCCTGAGAGTTCCACACTGGCAGAATCCAGACACCAGCGAAGCGGCCTCCGTGGGTGGGGGGCTGCAATGCGTTTGTGTGATCTTATCTTTGGACCTTGTATACTAAATATGCTTGTGTTGTTTGTTAAAAGTTGGTTAGAGAAAGTTAACATTATGTTGGTAGAACACCAACAACTACTTTAAGAGTGTATTTACTCAGGGTTACCAGTTACCTCTTAGTTTTCTCCTGGTTATTGTGCCTTATGTTTTTTAGTTAAGTTATGATGTCTACGTCTTAAGATTGTTATATTTTAGCTAATTTGGTTGTGCATAGGGAGGGGGGAAATGTGGGTAGTTAGGGTCTGGCGGCCGGAAGATGTCGCGATGTACGGAAAGGTGAAGCCCCTCCCTTGATGGACAGTGGCGTGTGGCCTGTGATGTAAGCAAGCGGAAGTGACGCTATGGGCCTCGGGTATATAACCCCATGTGACTCGACAACAAACGCCATTTGCCATCCACCACATTGGTGTCTGTGAGCCGATGGACCGAGTGGCCTGGGGTTGGCCGCCGTGCCGTTCCTGAACCAGGTCGCAACTGCCCCCTGAAGGCAACAATATAATTTAGAATAACTGATTCAGAGAAAAAGGAAAAGTTTTTTACAATAGTAATTTTCATGGTGCTGTAAAAGTGTACATCTTAGAGTGATAGGGGACTTTCTGATGAAAACAGATCTCACTAAATCCAGAGGCTGGGAGCTACAGAATCCCCAGTGAAACAGAAGCCTTGACACAGTATTTTTAGGGTATCTACCATGGAGCCGGGTGCTCAGCCAAGCCTCTAGAATTTTACTATTTTACATGTTATTCCAACACACCCTGATGTGCAGCCATTATGGCCTTCCAAACTATACCATAAGCAATATATATATGTATATAAGCACATATATACATATATCTAATATATAACTATCTAATATCTAATATATATATATATATTATTTTTTTTCCTTAGAGAATCTAAGACATTAAAGCCAATATTCCAAAAGGCTTAAATATATTTTCCACAGCTCTTGGGATGCCTTGCCATGCCTGATCTCTTGGAATTTTAGACTTATAGTACAGGTGATGGCTTGTTCTATCCTTTCTTTCTCCACTTCTGCTGCAGCAAAATAAATAAATAAATAAAAATACAACGGATATTTTCATTACCAATTTCCCATTCCAGCATAAGGACAGTCAGAATCACAGAATCACAGAATGGTTGAGGTTGGAAGGGACCTCTGGAGATCATCTGGTCCAATCCCTCTGCCAATCAGGGCCACCTAACACATGTTGCACAGGATTACATCTAGGTGCATTTTGAATATCTCTAAAGAAGAAGGATCCACAACATCGCTGGGCAACCTGTTTTGGTGCTCTGTCACCTTTACAATAAAGAAATGTTTTCTCATATTCAGTCAGAACTTTCAGTTTGTGCCTGCTGCCTCTTGTCCTGTGGCTGGGCACTACTGAAAAGGGTCCAGTCCCATCCTCTTAACACCCTCCCTTCAGATATTTGTACACATTGATAAAATCCTCTCTCAGTCTTCTCTTCTCCAAGCTAAACAGGCCCAGTTCTCTCAGTCTGTCTTCATACCACAGGTATTCCAGTCCCCTAATCATCTTAGTAACCCTCCACTGAACTCCCTCCAGTAGCTCCATGTCCCTCTTGTACTGGGGAGCCCAGAACTGGACACAGTACTCCAGGTGAGGCCTCACCAGGGCTGAGCAGAGTGGGAACATAACCTCTCTTGACTTGCTGGCAACATTTCCTAATGCACCCCAAGATACTGTCGGCCTTCTTGGCCACAAGAGCACAGTTCTTGGTAATGTTAACCTTCTGTGCACCAGGACTCCTGAATTCTTCTCCACGGGGCTGCTTTCCAGAAGGTCAGCTCCAAACCTGTACTGGTGCATGAGGTCACTCCACCCTAGGTACAGGACCCTTCATTTGCTTAACTTCATGAGTTTCCTCACCCCCCAGTGTGTGTCCAGGTCCACCAACCCTGTCCAGGTTCCTCTGAATGGCAGCACAGCCCTCTGGCATATCAGTCACTCCTCCCAGTTTTGTGTCATCCACAAACTTGCTGAGGGTGCACTCTATTCCATCATCCAGGTCACTGATGAGTAAGTTGAACAATGGATCCAGTATGGACACCTGGAGGACACTGCTACCTACAAGGATCCAACTAAACTCAGTGCTGCTGATCATAACACTCTGAGCTGTGCCATCCAGTCAGTTCTCAATATACCTCACTGTCCACTCATCCATCCCACAATTCCTGAGTTGCCTATGAGGATGTTATGGGAGACAGTGTCAAAAGCCATACTGAAATCAAGATAGACAACATTCACTGCTCTCCCCTCATCCACACAGCTACTCATTCCATCACAGAACACTATCAGGTTGTTCAAGCATGATTTCCCCTTGGTGAACCCATGCTGACTACTCCTGAGCACCTTGTTTTCCTCCACTTTCTTGGAGATGACCTCCAGGATGAGTGATTCCATCACCTTTCCAGAGATGGACATGAGGCTGATGACCAGAACATTCAAACAAAGTAGAAAAGGTTGCTTAAAACTAGTTTTGAACAACTAACTAATAGATTGCCTGTTTGTTGTTTCTCCTAAATTAGTATAGATTGCATTTTTTTTTCTGTCTGCAGCTTTACAGTACAATATATTATGATATCAAGCCTCTGTTTTGGTTGCTTTTTAAAATATATATAATTATTATTTTCCTGATAGAAGTACTAGTAGTATTATACTACCAAGATAAAATGTAATAAATAACCATAAGAGCATAAAGTAGTGCACATGCTGTAAAGCTTACATAAATAACTAGTAATTATATTTTCCTTCAAAGTTAGATGTTCCAGTTCATAGTACAATATAAATCTAAATCCAAAACAACAGTTTCTTCTGGGAATATAAGTACACTATTAACAAACACACACACATTTTAATAATGTTGACATTTATTTATTCAAACAACTTTCCTGGCAGTAGTACATTTATATTTGTGACTCAATTTGAATTGTTCAGGACACTGGTAGGGAGGGTCCCTTGGGAGTCAGTTGTGAAGGGCAGAGGGGTCCAGGATGTCTGGACACTCCTCAAGAAGGAAGTCTTAAAGGCACAGGAGCAGACTGTCCCCGTGTGCTGTAAAATTAGCTGGTGGGGAAGAAGACTGGCATGGCTGAGCAGAAATCTTTTGCTGAGTGTCTGGGAGAAAAAGAGTTTATGTCCAGTGGAAGAAGGGACAGGCAACTCAGGGAGAGTACAAGGAAGTTGCCAGCATATGCAGAGAAAAAATTAGGAAGTCCAAAGTCCAGAATGAGCTTAACCTCATCACTGTGGTTAAGGATAATAAAAAATGTTTTTATAAACATATTAATGGCAAGAGGAGGGCCAAGGACAATCTCCATCCTTTGCTGAATGCAGGGGAGAACATGACTACTGAGGATAAGGAAAATGCTGAGGTTCTTAATGCCTTCTTTTCATCTGTCTTTACTAGCCAGACCACTTATCCTCAGAGTACTCAGACTCAAGACCAGGAAGTCTGGGATGGGAAGCAGAGGAAACACTTGCACAATTCAGGTGGCAACAGTTAGAGACTTGCTGCTCCACCTGGGCTTTCACAAGTCCATGGGGCCAGATGGGATCCACCTGAGGGTTCTGAGGGAGTTGTCAGATGTGAGTCCTGGGCTGCTTTGCATCATCTATTAGTGATCATGGTCATCCAGAGAGGTCCCAAATGACTGAAGACTTGTAAATGAGATGTACTTCTATAAGAAAGGTCGTAAGGAGGACCCAGGGAACTACAGGCCTGTCATCCTAACGTCAGTGCTAGGAAAGGTGATGGAACAATCTTGAATGCAATCACACAGCATATGCTGAACAATCGGGGGATCAGGCCCGGTCAGCATGGGTTCATGAAAGCCAAGTCATGCCTGGCCAACCTCATCTCCTTCTATGACTGGGTGACCCACCTGGTAGATGAGGGAAAGCCTGTTGATGTAGTCTCCTTAGACTTCAGCAAGGCCTTTGACACGGTCTCCCACAGTAATCTGCTGGAGAAGCTGGCGTCCCATGGCTTGGACAGGTACACTCTTTGCTGCACTAAAAACTGGCTGGATGGTCAGGGCCAGAGAGTAGTGATGGACAGAGTGAAATCCAGCTGGTGACCAGTCACCAGTGGTGTTCCCAGGGGTTGGTGTTGGGACCAATCCATTTAAATATCTTTATTAATGATTTGGATGAGGGAATTGAGTGTACCCTCTGTAAGTCTGCAGATGACATCAAGTTGGGGGGAACTGTTGATCTGCCAGAGGGTAGAAAGGCTGGAAAGCTGTGCAGAGGAAAAGAACCTGGGGGTGTTGAGTGTTGCTCGCCTGAACATGAGCTGGCAGTGTGCCCAGGTGGCCAGGACAGCCAATGGCATCCTGGCTTGTATCAGGAATAGTGTAGCCAGCAGGACCAGGGAGGTGATCGTTCTCATGTACCCTACTCTGGTGAAACTGCGTCTTGAGAATAATATTCAGTTTTGGGCCCTTCAGTACAAGAAAGATATCAAGGCCCTGGAGTATGTGCAGAGAAGGGCTATGAAACTGATGAAAGACCTGGAACACAAGTCCTTTGAGGAGTGGTTGAGGGAACTGGGGTTGTTTAGTCTGAAAAAGAGGAGGCTCAGGAGGAACCATATTGCTCTCTACAACTACCTTTTTCTTTTCTTTCCTTTTCTTTCCCTTCCTTCTTTTCTTTCCATTATAATTTAAGTTTCTTTGAATTTGTATGATATGATCTAAAAGCCCCAAACTCATAGTTAATAACACTTTTTGACTCTATGAATTCTGAAGAGTCAAGTCTACAATAAGTATTAATGATCACATTTTGCAATACTTTGTTACATACCACCAAAAAACAACTTATAAGTAGGAAATGTGTAGGAAAGGAACTCTTTTTTTTTTTTTTTTTTTTTTTTTTGTGGGATGGTACTTGTCTTTAAAGTACCTGGCTACCTTTGGTATTTTCTTTTGAAATAGGTAATTGCCATAAAGCTTATTCTTGCCTTTAAACTCAATCACCTTATGTGATGACAGCAACTAATATGAATTCTAATGATACTGTTCCATTCTAGTCAGTAGAATTATAATTAGTGACTTGAATTGGAAATGGATTGAATCACAAATAAACATGCCATAGAAAGAGATTTTATATGCACTATTGAAATTTATATAATGCTCTCCTCCCACACAGTCATTAATACAGAACATTAGAATCCAGTGATTTGTGTCACATTTTAAAAACTGATATGGATAATTAAAAAAAAAAAAAAAATTTTTCTTAAGATGCATAGATGCATAATACAAATATCCTACATGATATCCCCCCTTTTTTTACAGATTTTACTCTGCTCTAAGTACCTAATAAAAATCACACTGCTTTGAAGATGTTAAATGAAGACATTCAGTACTTCAGTTTTTATTTGTGTAGAAAGAATTAAGAGCTTGATGTTCTAGTTCTTTTCATTTGCAGATGCATAAAGCAGTCACTTTAGAAAATGAACCCTGTTCAATTTATAGCTAGTGTGTTCTCATTTAGTCTAATCTCTGCTGGGTCAGCATAACATTTTGCATTTACAGTGCCTACTAACACTACACCCAAACATATTTTGCACCCTAACAAATTTTGTAATCACTAAGTAAGAGAAGGAAAATCTTTCCCTTAAGTGTTAGTACATTTTATACAATCATAATGATATAATATTTGCATAATAGAAGTACTATAAATAAAATAAATAAAATTATAGAGCATCTTTTAACTTAGTAGTTCAGCACCTGGACACAGAATTGCTTATTTTATAGCAAACTGGTGACAAGCTTGCCTTTTTATATTATCAAGGACATCATAAATATACTGTTATTAATCTCTTGTTCTCATATACTATAAACTGCAAGTTAACATCAGTTGTAATACTTGGAAACTCCTTTTGCAGTTCTAGATTGCAACTCTGGGAATTTATCTTTATGAGTTGATTCTGTATGCCAGATGGCACTGGTTAATCTGGAAAACAGTTTTTCTTTCAGCTTCAGAATATCAAGAAAGCTTACAGTCTAAGTGGTTTTCTTTGGTAGGTACTGAACACCTCTGAAAAAACGTTGTATTTTAGTTAATTTTTGCATATTTGAACACTCACCTTTCTACAATGCAAGTTCTAATAAACTCATCAGGCAGCAACAATATTTCAAAATAATGTCACAGGTTGGATCAAAAGCAGATATTAGCACAAATTACCTTAGAATACTGTTGCATGGAGATAAAAAGCTCTGCAAATGTTAAGTATGCAATTGGCTTGAACTTCAAAGTTTTTTGAATGTGTGTTTCAGGCTGTACAAATAAGAACTCACATTGCTGCAAATCCTTTTGTCATATAATAAGTCATTATGAGTATCCTGGACTGGAGCCCTAGCTAAAATTATATTTCCTTCTTAAAGGCCCAAGCACTCTGAACGTTATTGGAATCTTCCTCCATGAATAAAACTTTAAGATCTGATGATGACAGCGGGTTTGATGAGGTGCAGATCTCATTACTAATTAAAATTTAAATCAGAAGAAAATTTGACCCTCAGTGTGTGAACAGATTATTCATTTCAGCATTAATAACATACAGTTCTGCTGATTCACTTACATGAATCAGAAAATGTATTTTAACTTTATTATTTACTTTGTAATTATGTATGTATATACACATGTATATTTTTAATTATACACACACATGTAAAGAAGAAAATTAAGTCTGTTTATATGAATTAACCTCAGCTATAAAAACAATAGCAAAGGAATAAAGAAAAAGATATTACTTAAACTAGAAAGTGAAATGGAGAATTTTTATCTTAGAGGACCCAGACAATGAAATGCATCCTCTTCTTTATCCTTGTATTTTGTAAGATTGCTGGTCTAGAATATAACCATAGAGTTTTACGCAAGTGATAAAGTTAAGCAAGCTACTTTTATCATCAAGAAATTCACCTGATTTCACCTGATTTTTCTATCCTTTATATATTTATTTATTTATTTTTTATTGGAAGCAAAACCCACTTTTCTAACCTACAGAATTTCAGCCTTATAACCAAAAACATTCTCAGACATGCTTTCCCAATCCTCTCCAGATTTCTATATCTAACCTACATACTAGGAACACGATACATTTTTGTAAACTTATGGAAGGAATGCCTAACTGGGAACAAGAATATTCTAATATTTAAAATAGAGTATTAGTAGCAATCTCATACAGCAAGAATGTGTTTGGATTTATGTTTTGAACTTGTCTGTTTAACTGTTTTTGTGAGATGGGTTGAAATAAATACTACAGCGTTTTAGAGATCAGAGAATTAGCCTCTTTAACAGAAGTTGTCATTGAAGGATTACAGACAGTTTCAAAAGATAAAGATCTTATTTCACTTTTGTATTTTTCTTGTAGTTTATGTTTTATGAAGAATTTCATTGGTCTCAGAAAGTTTGAGAACAAAAGCAGTACCACATATCCTTCTTGGGAAAAAATAAAATAAAATAAAATAAAATAAAATAAAATAAAATAAAATAAAATAAAATAAAATAAAATAAAATAAAATAAAAATCTCCACCTCCCCAGCAACACACCTTCTTTAGCAACACTAGCAGCTCTGAGAAACAAACTCTCAACACTCAAAGTTTTATAATTATGATTATTTTGTATAATTTTTTTTCCATTCCTTTCTATAGATCTTTTTGCTGTAATAGCTAAGTTGAATTATGGTCATGATTAAAGAAAACAAACAAACAAACAAACAATCTTCTAATGTTGGCGACTATCCACAGTAACCACAAACAATTTATGAACATTTATGTTTTGTTTTTTTTTCTCCTCCTAACATATAAGTTAGGAGGAGAAAATATAAATATATGTTTTTAAATTTGTACGAATCAGACAATGCTAGATTAAAAATACAGTACTTAACAGATGCATTGTCATTAGGTCTTTGCTCTTACATAATCACAATTATTTAAGCACAGGAAAAATGCATGAAAAATGGTAGTCTACCATGCATATATGAAGTATTGACAAATATATATATATAACTTGATTTTCAGTGGAGTGTGATAAACTTAGTGAAAAATGTATACAGTTCCAGAAAACTGAGCACGATGACTCATTTGGAAGAGGATACATATCAGTCTCAGACTTGTCCTTATGTCTCTCGCCTTAATGGATTTAAAAATACTATTAAGAAAGAAAATAAGAAATGAAAAAGAAAAAAAAAGAAAAGAAAAGAAAAATAAAAAGAAGGAAGAGGAAAAGGAAAAGGAAAAAGGGAAAGGAAAAGGAAAAGGAAAAATAGTAGAGCTATTAGTGATATCAAGAGACATATCGAGCACACTGGAAAATTTACATTTAAACCCTTAAAAATATATATTTCCTCTAAGCAGCACCTAATTAAATTTTGTTTCATTAGATTTTTGAGAACATAAGTTTTCTAGTTTGTACAACAGCCTTATGGCTTAAAAATGAGCAAATAAATGTAAGAAAAAATAAAGCAAATGAAAGAAAAATAAGCAAACATTAAAGAAAAAAAAAAAAAAAAGAACGTCAAACAAACATAAACCAACCACATGAAGATAGATGAATTTTCAGCTATGTTTACCATTTCCTTTTATAATTTGTCTATTATGAGGAATGCATAGTATACTTTCTATTACCTTGCCTCTGACACAGAGATAAACAAAATTAATGTGTCTGAATTCTGCTATGCTTTATATAAACATAAGAGATATGGTCTCCCAACATTTATATATTTTTATTTTTTAAGAGAATCACAATTGTTGTCGGGCTTAGAGGTTTGGAGACAGGTAAGTTCTACCACTTTTAAAAAGACAGGTTTTGAATTTAACTGATACAGGAAGACAGTCTCACCCTTGTCATAGTCAGGAAGGATGAACTTTAGCAATTTTAGCTAAATGAATAGCATCATGAATAGCTTCTAAAATAAAATGTCTCAAACAAATAATTCAGGAAATCATTTGACATTTGACATTTTACACCACTTAGATGGATAATCTGTTGAGATTGTACCAAGACAGAATTGAATAATATTACAAATTACTTTCTTTTTAAAAATGAAGAAAAAAAAAAAAAAAAAAAGAGCCATGTACAGTGTTGTTACATCACATTCCAGACCCTTGAAAATACTAATAATTGTTAGGGAATGTTTCATTTCCACAAATGTAGTAAGACATCCCATTACAGATAATTTTTCAGCTTAAAAAGTTAGAGTGAATATTTTCAGGTATCTAAACTGCCTGACAACTTATTAGGTACCTTATTAGTGTTTTTTTTTTTTTTTTCTTATCTACTAAATATGAATTAGAAAGAAGAAAAGGAAGAAAGAGAAGCAAAAAGATTGGAAGAAGAAAAAGCTTTAAGAGATGGAAAATATCTCCTTATCTCAATAACCTATCTTCAAATATAATTATACCTCTAGTCAATGTTTTGTTAGGGTCTGCCTACCAATGTATTATGCCTTTTTTTTTTTTTTTTTTTTTTCTCTTGGCCTAGTTACTGATATAGTCATTTGTGTTGTGCACTGGGAATTGTTTCCATGCTGCCTATGCATTATTTCTTTTCATACTACCTTATTTAAATTCACAGTTGAAACTAAATTTTAAGAGTAAATATATCCAATAGCAGACAAGACATGAAATGCTATTTTTATTCAGAAGAGGTGTTACCTTATTTACCTGAATTAGATTAAATATCTTTTGAATCTGAAGTACTGAGTTATAAAACTAAGTTTCAGAACTGATTATAATCTCAGCTCAAATAATTAGATTGGTAAAATTATTAA
Source organism: Anas acuta (assembly GCF_963932015.1). Lineage (NCBI taxonomy): Eukaryota > Metazoa > Chordata > Aves > Anseriformes > Anatidae > Anas > Anas acuta. The sequence goes on from NC_088979.1 coordinate 88,330,659, forward strand.
GAAGACTGTATAGCAGTAAAGAAAAGAAAAGCATGGTTTTGGTCAGCACACTTTACAATGTAGTAAATCTAGGAATATTTCTGCAAATAACAGTAACCAACATGTTATTATCTGGGCATTTACCACATCTATGGTATTTTGTGAGATAAATTTACTGATTTATAAATCTAGAAGAAATACTGAAGCAACACCATTGATTTAAGAACTGCAGTCTGCAAAGATTACCCTTCCTCTCAATTTATAATTATATTAAAACACTAAACTGTTTAGGGAGAAACTTTTCTGTTCCATAATCACTTGTGTCTCCAGTTTCCTGGGTATAACTGATGATGACCACCAGGCAATCTCCAGTCAAATAAATTATTAATAGCGGATAACCAAAACTTACTGTAAAATTGGTTTAGGTCATGTATGACCTAAAGCATGGATTCATCATGCCTGACCAATCTGGTGGCCTTCTGTGATGTATGCATCAGTTAGCAAGGGAAGACCAACTGATGCCCTCTGGCTGGAATTTTGTAAGACTTTTGGTATAGTCCTGCACTACATCCTTACCTCTAAATTGGAGACAGATGGATTTGATTGGTGGACTGTTCAGTAGAGTAGGAATTGGATGGCCACAGACAGAGAGTTGTGGTCAAGAGTTCTATGTCCAGGTGGAGGCTAGTGACAAGTGGTGTCCATCAGGTGTCTAGGTACCGGTGTTGTTTAATATCTTTATCAATGACATAGATAATATGATCAAGAGCACTCTCAGCAAGTTGGCAGATGACACCAAGCTGAGTGGTGCAGTTGATACAATAGAAGGTATGCCTTCCAAGGGGACCTGGACAAACTAGAGAAGTGGGCCTGTGAGAACTTAATGAGGTTCAACAAGTCCAATTGCAAGGTATTGCACCTGGGTCAGAGCAATCCCAGAGAGGAGTACAGATTTGCTGAAGAACTCAGTGACAGAGGACTTGTGAACAAAGACTTCAGAATTCTGGTGGATGAGATGGTGGATGATTCTTCTGGTCTTGCAGCCCAGAAGACAAACTGGGTTGCATCAACAGAGATCTGGTCAGTAGGTTGAGGGAAGTGATTGCCCTCTACTCTGTCCTTGTGAGGCCCCATTTGGAGTTCTGCATGCAGATCTGGAGCCCCCAACACAAGAAAGATGTGGACAAGGAAGATGTGTTAGAAGCAAGTCCAGAGGAGGTCCATGAAGATGATCAGGGGACTGGACGATTTCTCCTATGACAAAAGGCTGAGAGAGGTGGTCTTATTCAGCCTGGAGAAGGCTAAGAGCCTTAGCCTTAGGTCTCCTAAGGCTAACCTTTAGGTTTTCCAGAACCTAAAAAGGGGTTTATGGAGAACTACTTTTTACATGGTCAGATAATGATAGGACAAAGGGGAACTGTTTTAAACTGAATAAGGAGAGATTTAGGTTAGATGTTAGGAGGAAATTCTTTACTCAGAAGATGGTAAGGTACTGGAACGAACATCTTGCTCAGAGAAGTTGTGGATGCCCCATCCCTGGTGGTATTCAAGGTCAGGTTAGATGGAGCTCTAGACAACCTAATCTAGTGGGTTGCATCGCATGCCCATGGCAGGGGGATTGGAACTGGAAGATCTTTAAGGTCCCTTTCAACCCAAGCCATTGTATGATTCTGTGATTCTAAGAGTTTGTGATTCTATGACTCATTCAGTCTCTTAACAGCTTAGTAAACATAAAAGAATTAACAAAATAATGTGTTTAAATTTAAATACCTAAGTCAGAATAGTCTTGTTTAGGTCTCAGTACTTTTTACAGTAGTTTTGGTTCGTAATATATAAGCATTTGTGCCATAATTGGACTGGCAAATAGAATGCAACATGAAACATTTTTTTCACTTTTAGAAATAAATAAATAAAATCTGTAACTTCATTATTAATGTATGCATTCATAACTTACAGACAATAACAAATACTGTATGATCCTTTAGAAGTTAAAGTTAGAAGAAAATAAGTAGGTTTAGAAAAAGTGTATTATTTTTGTGGCAAAGTTAATTAAATAAAAGCCTATTCTTTATAAGTTCACAGTGGGATATTCACCAAAAGACAGAGCTCTCAAAAACACTATGCTCTTTAAAAACACTGATCAAAGCCTCTTGCTTTTGAAGAAAGAAATAGAATGCATAACTTACTTCATTATTTTATTTTATTTTGTTTTGTTTTGTTTTGTTTTGTTTTGTTTTGTTTTATTTGTTTCTCCTGCAAGACAAGCAGGTCTTGACCTCAAATGGTGACATATTGAAATACCTATTTAGTTCTTAGCCTGCATTTCTGGAAGTCATTTATTTAAATATTCAAGGAGAAATTGTACATGAAATTGTACTTGTGGTGCTCATGGCAGCAACATAAAAACTGTATTTGTGGAGATGTTAAAAATCAAGACTACAGTTTTTTGTTCTTAGTTTTGACTTCTGTATGTCATTGAGCAAGTACTTTTATGTTTGTAATAGGTGAAATAATAGCAATCTGTTCAGTTGACAGAATATGGGATTCTGAGACAGATGAATTATTCAGCTTAAATTTCCAAACTATCCCAGTGGGGACAGAAATCAGGACAGAAATCAATGCAGAAATAATGTATTAGATTTAAAGTAAATTGTGAAGAAAAAACAAAATTCTGTTAACTAACATCAGTTATGAACTCTGTGTAAAGCCTGTGGTATGGATTCTGAGGCATTCTGAGGGGGCTAATTCTGTTGAAGCTGGTATTGAGTGTGTCCCAGGATTTGCAAGACATTTGCAGACATGAATCTATGAGAGACCTGCATTTTTCTGAGAAAAGACACTAGAATTCTTATGGGAAAGCCTAGGTCATCTGCTCTGACATTAGACACTGCCTAGGGGCTCTCTTTTTAAGTTAATACTTACTATGCTGCTTTAAAAATCCTCACACATTTTGTATGTCAGTTTAGCAAACAAGCAGGATAAACATTCCTAAAAAAAAAAATAAAATCTGTTTTCTTGGACAATTTTCATAGTCAAAAGTCCCCATGCAGCAGGCTATGACAATGCACAATGAGAGTGCATGCAACAAATATTTAACATCATGAATCAAGATCATTTTTTTCAAGCCTGACAAAAATAATTATAAATAAAAATAATAAAAATAAAACTACCACAATAAAATATACATACAGCTGTGACCAAGAAGAACCACTGATATACCTCATTTACATGCAGCAACTAGAGGTTAGTGGATATGACTTCTTTTGTAGAATGTGTGTTAGAGCTGAGGAAATTATCAGAAGAAAAACTGTAAAGTAAACATGACCTGGGACTTTGAAATTCATACATTCATTACTTATCCCATGCTTTTTGTGTTGATTTTTCCCATTGATAGTACTGGACTGAGAGAGGTATTGTAAGAAGGAAGAAACTATCTAAATACAATGAGGACTTCAAATACAATGAGGTCATCAAAAATTAAAAATAATATTAGGAATAGACATGTATTACTGCATCCATATTTTAATACCATATATGTGTGAGGGAAAGATTAGATCTAACTTAAATGACGGAATGATTCTTTTAATCTGATTGCAAAACTTGGAATCATTCTTGGAATTATTCTTGGAATCCAAATTTCTGAGAACTGAGTTGTTCAGTATTGTCAAAAGTGGTCTCAATATCAATATTTCTATCTTCACTTCTACCTGTTTATGATATATATGATTTGGAGGAAGTTATTCAGCATCCATCAGCAAGCATACTTCTGGAGCTATTTTGGTGTGAACTTTCATTATCTAAATCTCATTCTTTAAAAATTTAGAAATCATTATTTAAATTGAAGTCAATACAATACATATAGTCACATTTAGAAATTTACTTCTAAAATGTTACAAAAAATCAGATCTTTTCATTATGGTGGCAGTACAGAAATGTCTTCTCTTTAAGCATCTTGTTTGTTTTTTTTTTTTCACCTGCAGGCTTGCAGATAGCTTCTATGAGGTGGAACGGTTACAGGAACAGGAAGAATTTAGGGTATTAGCTTAATGTTCTGCTCTGCAACAGCTTCTTTCCTTAGGGGTTGGTGTAAAAGAAATAGAACCAGCTAGAAACAGAACCAGATGACTTATGAATCCAGGATATTATGGCTGCCATAACAGGATTTTTTAATTATTATTATTATTTATTTGTTAGTTTTTGTTGTTGTGGTTGGTTTTGTTTTGTTTTGTTTTGTTTTTCAACATTGGCCTTGCTGCATGAACGATTTACTTGTATCACATTTACTTGGAAGGAGATGTTTGGCTCCAGGAACTTAAGAAATATATAGACAGAAATATATGAACTCCTTGGAATATGTTGGGTGAACACAACTTAACACAAGTGTTTAGATGTTACACTTCTTTGGGAACCTACTATCAGTTTAAGCTATACAGATATTAAATATAGCAAAATCAAAGAGTACTTCAACAATCAGAGAATCAATTTAGCATTAAATAACACTAATAATAATAATTATTAGAGTTTAATTATTAGTTATAATGCATATCAATTATTAATTATATTAATAAATTAATAATTAATACTCTAATTAATAATTAGAGTATAATAATTATTATTAGAGTTTCTAGAAAGTAACTTTGTTCTCAAGCAAATATGACAGCATGATCCCTGAAAAATAGGAGTAAGAATATAGGTGTAAAATTTTTTTCATTTTGAAACATGAAAATCTATCAAATTTTATACTGAGATATTATGATGATTCCAACTCTCTCCTCTGCACACAGCACACAAGAACTGTACTACTAACATAGCTAAAAGTTCATGAACAGATATGCCACTGAAGGTGAACCATGTAGTCTGGTCTATGGCACTTAAAGATCTGGGAAAAGAAAGTCATGTTCTGATAACCATATCATGAGATTAATCTGTGGTACCTTTTGTAAGGCACGCCTTAAAACAAAAAGTATGATTTTTAGAACTTCTGCTTATCTTATGTGTAATCCCAAATTACTTCACAGCATTTTTAGTATCGTTACTATAACCTCAGAATCTTTGTAGCAGTTTCTCCATTCTGATAGTCCTTCTACTTTTGATCTTGTTCAGAAATACTTTGGTCCAAGAAGAGGAAAAGAATTTCAACATCATGAAAGAAAAAAAAAAAAAAAAAAAAAAATCAGTGCTCTACCTATTTCATTTATTTTATTTTATTTTATTTTATTTTATTTTATTTTATTTTATTTTATTTTATTTTATTTTATTTTATTTTATTTTATTTATTTTATTTTATTTTTATCTTATGCAATATGATATCATATCATATCTTAGGGAATATCTTAGGATATCTTAGGGAATATGATATGATACTGCAGGTATTATTACAAATTATAGTATCAGCTATGGCTGGAATTTAAGTAAGGCTATGAGAAATGTTTGCAACTATTAGGATTGTCCTGTAGATGAAATCTATATCACTCCTCTAAATTAAAGGCAGATCACCTTGCCAAAAGGAACTCAAGTTTCAGAGTTACAAATAGTGGTGAAGGAGGAATTTGACTTTGCTACCTAATGGTAAGTCATTTTGTCTGGGAAAAGGGAGACATGGGAGCTGATTCCTGGCCTCTTGGAATAGTTTCAAATTAAATGACTATAAATTTGTATAAATATACCAATGTCCTTGGGAGCAAGGAGTAGAACTGATAACTCTTCTAATCACTTGAATGATCTAACCATTACACTACTGGGAAAATGGCTGTCTTTAATATTTTCTTCCAAGCCTAATGAACCTTTCCTTCTTTTCCAGGTTAGGACAGCAACACAGAGGAGGTGCAAAGTGCCCCATTTGGGGCATATATGAGATGAAATATTTCCAGAACAGTTTAGATGTAATCTGAGCTTAATGGAGGAAAGCTTAAGCCAAATAAAGGAGTTATCTTGATTATGGAGAAAAATAAATAAATAAATAAATTACAGAAACACCTATCATGTTTGTGTCTTAATTAACAGTTCTAATAAGCACATTAATTTTGGACAGATCTTGGTTAGCATTTTGTTCACCCCTTTAGGATCTTGCTTCAACATATTCAACCATTCATTTGCAATGTGTGGCACAGTTCTGTAAAACAGAGCTCTGAATTTCGTTCTAATGATTAGATGGTAAATATAATATCACTATCATTCAAGGACGCAGAATCCATCTTTAATGGATGCATCCCTAATTATTCCTGTACCAAATGGCATCAGATGCTGTCTTACCAAAATAGCAGTGGTCCAACAATGGTTCAGTTAACAGCCACTAGGTTCCTCAGCCCAAAGGGAAAAGAGGCCATCCATTTATTGTTTCACTAGAGGACAGAAAGGATTGGAAATCCAACAGCTGAATATATCTCATTGTGCCCAATATTACTGTACTCATGAAGCTCTAGGCTTGGATCTGGCCCCTCTTGATGAACGATTTGGATTTCACATTGGTTTGCTAAAGGGTGATGATGTCCCTTCTGAAGGTACTGATTCTTTCTCAAAAACAAAACAAAAAACAAACAAACAAAAAACACCACCAACAACACCACGAAAAAAACTTTAGTTTTGTATGACTGTGTTCCTGATTCTTGATGCATTGTAGGTAGAAATACAATAAATGTTGAAAATATACAGGTTACTTTAATTATTTACTTGCTTAGTGTATTATAAAATTTCATAAGACATTCCCCATACACATAAGTGTAAAAGCATGAATTCAAGAGAAGGCTATAAATTTATTTTCTGGTCTTAATGTTCTTTTAACCTGCTTAGGTGCATTGAAGATAATTCCCAAATCTACAGACTGTTGTTAAAAGAGTACTTGGAATAGTGCAAGCTTTGACTTCTACACTGTAAATCTTTACAGTGCAGAACTCCTCGTGTTTCACACACAACATAAAAGATACATCACAGTCATTAACCTTCCCCTTAGTTTCTGGTAAAGTAGGTCCTTTCTTTACAGTAACAGTAATGAATCTGTTCAGATAACTATACCTCTTGTTGAAATAAAGTATAAAGCTGTATTTTACAGCTGCATAGCTTTTTTACAAACAATAAAGTGGCAATTAAAATTGAGTATGAACAGAATGCTTAGAGAAACTTTGAAGGCAAAGGGGATGAAAGAGTTTTACCCCAAACTTCCCTCAAGCTCAACATATAAATCAACCAATATTTGTTTACATGATTTTTGAATCTAAAACAAAGTTATAACATTAAATGAATTCCTGGTAATCCATTTCTGAAGGCTGTTTAATTGATTTAGTTAAACATCAAATGTTTTTTGTGCCTGTTATTTATTTATTTATTTATATTTGTTGTCATTTAAACAGGAGGCTATAACTGAAGGACTGGTATAAGTGAAAGTTTAGGTAACTATTTTGTAATTTTATAAATGTAACTATACCTAATTATATTAATAATTTAATTAATGTATTATGATTTAATAATTGTTTTTAATTTTAATTCTACCAAGGGATGAATTCAAGAGCTGTAGGTTTGTCTTTTTTACCATGTAGCTTTGTGCAAATCACTAAGAACTTAACTAGATCTCCCACAACAAGATGTATTTAGCATCTCCAAAACAAGAAGCATATTTAGGATCAGATTGTAAGGATCTGATAAGGATTACTCATTGTAATCCTTACTCATTGATCAGCACATCACACCCATGTGCAAGAGTTTAAGACAATGAGATCCACTAGCTTGCAGATAACTTCACATTTACTTGTACAAGACACATTCATACATGACTGAGCCCAGGTAAAAACTTGCAGTGTGAGCATGGGTAAAAGCTTGTAGTGCTGTAATATCTGAGAAGATATGCAGGATTTGCACTATATAGTAATATTAATACTCCTGAAAAATATCAGTTTGTGGACCTCATCATATGACAATCTTATTGTCATATGGATATTCTACTGGGTAAGTCATGAAAATGGCAACATTACTTGTGTATTTTCCTCATGACTATAACACTGAAGGACTTATTTACTTATTTACTTAAACTGAAAGTTGAAGGAGATTCTACAAAAATAAAATACTTCACAAACAAAGTAGTATAAGGACACATGCCAAAGCACCTGTGCATGAAACTGCTGAGAAATAAATATTCAAACACTGTTTTCAGATACTTTTCTATTTGGAATTCGCACAGTCAGTATTCTTTTTATCTCATGTATCAAACTCTACTTCAATCAGCCAGATGATCTTCCAAAATGGTAATTCATCATAAATTACATGATCAACAAAATAAGATTTTTTAATTTTATTTTTTTTTGGTGTCTCTCTTGCTGTCTATCATACACAGCTACAGACCTAATGTCACATAGAATCTCATAGCAAAGCGTTTTACCCAAATGCATAAACCAAGAAAAATTAATAGTATTAGAACCTAACAGTTCAACTAGTTTTGAAAATAATCAAAGATCCTGCACCAAGAAATTATTTCACAGACATTTCTCTTTAATTGTACAAACATGAGATGCTAATATTAAATAGAATCAATACAGGTAATATAACACCTTTCTCAATCCCCCAGCATCCTAAACGTGAAGATCATTTGAACTGGAATGAAAATTACCAATATCAATTATGTCATTATCAAGTGATTCAAGCAATACATACTGGGGAAAAATAAGCTACCATTTTCCCTAAAACAATATATTGATTTTTAGGTTTACAGCAATTAAAAATAAAAATGAAATCAATATTACATAAAATTAAAATTAAAGCAATTAAAATTAAAAATAAAATACATATTGAAATATACTTCAGTCAAATGACACCTTATGAAATAATGCAGGTGAATGAAATAACTAATTTAATCTATGATAAGAAATTGTAATGTATGTGAAGGTGGACTAAAGTCTTATGTGCACACTTACAGAGACATGCAATATGACATGCACATTATACAAGTATGACACGTACATGCGTGATAGATATGTACATGTGTGTATGCACATGTATCCTATAAACATGTAATAAGTGTATGATACTTAAGTTTGGCTCACTCAGCCTGTACAGTTGACTTGTAAATTGCTTATAAGTACTGCTAAACTGATTCAGAGGTGTGTATGTAGCATAAGGTTGGAGCTACATGAAAGTGAGTAAACAGTGAGTACACAATTTTTTTGTAATTATAGAGAATAGCATACACAGCAGAATTTAAGGACTGGATGTAAAGTTTAGTAGAGTCCATATAAAATTTCCAGGCACTGTTGCAGACATTATAAAACTGTAGATCTTTAAACACCCAAAGTACTTGAAGTACTTATTTGCTGTTTTGCCCATGATCATTACCTGTTTTTGTTGTTGTTGTTGAATGATTGTTTTTTTTTTTTTTTTTTTTCCCATTGCTGTACTTTCAGGTGTTTTTTTTTTTTTGTTTTTTTTTCTGTTTTAACTATAACATGTATTTTTTATTAAGAAAATAAAATAGTAATAAAAAGTAAAACAAAAGTAAAACACCACAACTTTTTGTTATAAAATATTAAAATAATAATGATTACACCACTATAAAGAATAGACATCCATAGCCCTGAATACCCAAGCTTCTCACCAAGTATTATCTGTTCCTGACTTTTTTATATTGTGTGTGAATGCCATAAGAACAATTTAGGTTTGTTTTAATTGTGACTTATATTTTCCAGAATTATGAGTTATAAAAGTCCAATAAACTTTTATTAAACTACTGTAGTAACAGTTTTCTAGTAAGTTTCCCCGAGAAATGTCACGGAGACTGAAATGTTTACCTATTAGTTCTTGTGAATTAAACTGGAAATTAAAATTGTGCTGTCATTCAAAATCCCATCTTCTGGTTATGCTACACTTGTGATTTATACTATGTTCATAGTATAAATAGTATATGTAGTATAAAAATAGTATATTAGTATATACTATTATATAATAGTATATATACTTAAAAATAGTATAAAAAGAGTGATGTTTTGTTTGTAGCCAGTCAGCTTTAAGAACGTCTTCACAGTGGCTTCCCTATTGTTTTAAGGTGCTCTACACCAACAGCACTGTCAGAAATGTAGAATCTGACTTCCCTTATTCTGGCACAGACACTTGCAAACTAGCCTGCTGAGACATATTAGAAATTTGACATAATAACAAATGATTTTTATGCTTTCGATTTCTTCTTTAGTTTCCAATGTATGGTCTATTCAATTAAAGTTAAAAAATGCTGCATAAGAATAAAAAAAAATAAAAATAATAAAAAAAATGAGCTATAAGCCTTATACTGTTTTTCTTTCATAGTTTACTGTATGCTTTATGTGTTGAACCCAAACTAAAATTGTACCCCAAGGAGCTAGAGAACTGGAACTGAAAACAAAATAGGTGTTTCTGTGGTGTACAGTATAGTACAGTATTTTTGATAAATGTTAATGGTAGCAAAAACCTCCCATCCATCCCACTTTTTTTTTGAGTATATGTGATTAACCTAACATTCAAGAAGAAAAAAAAAAAAAAAAAAGAAAAAAAGGTATATAACACAGTCAATGATTATTTCTATTTTGAATTGACTTTATTTTTTTCTTCAGAATGTATTATTTTTATATGCATCATATCATAAGCAGCAAAAGATTAAAACTTACAAAAGATTCTTCACAGTCTAATTATTAAACACTGATTCAGAACCTATTGCACTGCAGTTATTTATAGCACCACTTTAGGAAAGATCAAGACAAAATGCAACTGTCAAGAACAATTTAATAGAGAGATTCCCACAGCATTCAGCCTTTCATGCTTAAGAGAGACACAACAAAACAGTGCATAATTTCTTAAATTTTATGTTGCTAATTGTCATATTTTGTTTCTCCATCACTTCAGAACTTCAGTTTTACACTCGTACCTAACAATTCTTTAAGACTATGTAGATGTAAATATTCCTCCCTGCTTCAATCACAGTTATAATCTATAGTATCTCAGAAGTATAAACATTAGTCATTGACAATAGTATCACTAGCATGGCTGAAACACAAGATTTAAGAATGACTACAATTCTTTTTAAAAAAGGAAAATTTTTTTCATGTGTAAAAAGTGTTAGCAATGATCTCATTTATTTATTTATTTATTTATTTCAGTAGTGATATGAAAACATTAGGAAGAAAGGAGAAAAAAAATAAAAAAAAAAGTTTTTCTGATTTCTTTGTATGGGATTTCCAAGAAGTGTTTTGTACAAATGTCAGCAGTTGAGGGACTTATTAAGTATTAATATCAGATACCTAGGTTGGTATGGAAAGGCAAATTTAATGTTTAAGAATAATAATGTAAATTAAAGAGTAACCATGTTTAATTTAAAATAAACGAAGAGAAAATTAGAAGGGTACATATAACTCTGTTCCTCAATTCCACTAAATTCTGCTTGTTGACTTGTAGAACATAGGGCATACAGCACAATTACAATGCTGTAATTACTTTGGAAAAACAAAGAAACAAACAAACAAGAACATTATTTCAAGATAGATGCCAGGATTGCATCCATTTATATGGAAGGCAGCCACTCATATGAATGAGGAATCTTTACCCTGGAATACTAAATCCTAGACTATTCAGGCATGCTAAAGGCTTGATTTTTGGCCGGGTTATTGGACTTTTGATCTTGGCTAGGTTATTTGGACCTATATTGAAAATTATTTGGACCTATTTGAAATATATTATTTCAAATATTTTCATTGAAATATTTTTCGTTCAAGTATTGCATTCATATATTTTCATTCAAGTATTGAATGCGAGTTTATAAAAAGTTCTTTTGTTACTGAATAAGCAGGAACATCCAACCTAATATTATTTCAATGCTCAGAGAAACACAAAATTGCAGGGTACTTTAGAACTATTCTAGTTACAATATTTTTTTTCTGAAGTAATCTTGGTAAAAGTAGTTAAATGAATCTATGAAAATATTCTAGTTTTCCATAAACAATTTCAAACATGTAACAACTTAGCCACAGGTTATTTTGTGTTATTCTGAAGGCATAAAAAGAACTGACCTAAGCCTTATGTTTAAAAGTCTGACTCTTTCTGAATCTTCATTTCTATGGATAAAAATCTTGTAACAAAAAAGATACTTTTACTGATAACGATTAATTTTACATGTTTTCAACAGGCAATTCAGGAAAAAAAAATAGTTGAAAAGAATATTAGTTTTTAACCAGAGATTTACAAGACATGTTTAAATTACTTGTAGAGTAAATTTTAAAACATTGGTAAGCAATATTCACAAAATCTTTTAGCAGCTTGGATGCTTACTTATTTTTCTTAAGTATTACAATTTAAGAACTGTAATTTACGTAATGCTAGGAGAAACTTAGAATTGGGGTCATACAGTTAAGAATAACAGATGAAGAGGATACCTGAAGGAGTAAATGGTCAAGCTGATGCATTACCCACTAAGGTTCTGAGGATATTGTCACTGCAAAGCAAAAGTCATATTTTGCACTTTGGAATCCAGGATTAACAAATGAAACCATGTGCAATTTTCTTGGTATTTGGAAATAATGACTTATTTGGAAAAAAATACAGTATTGCTCTGAATTGTTAGAATGTCTTCAATTCATTAGAAACATAAAATGGCAGGTTGATAAGAATTAATGTAAGCTAAGATTGAAAATAAAAAATCCACAAATTTGAATTTTATCACCATAGGAAGCAGAAAAGAAGCAACTTCCCACCAGATTTGTGAATAATGGGAACATTTACATTATATTTATTTTTATTGTGTCACTTTATCACTTTTACTATTGTGCTGCAGTATAGACCTTTGAAGGTCTGCCAAACCACTGCGGCTTGCTCAAATGCAGTACTGAATTATAATTACATTTAGCAAAATACTCATTGAATTTACTGGGACAGATTAGACCAGCCATCCTAAGGGCCCTACAGAGGGCATCTTGCTTACTCATTTTAATAGCTGACAGAGGCAATTAATATTTTTTTGTAAAATAATTAAATGTGAAAAATACAGGCTGTCATCACCTCTTTTCACTGAGAATCTCATCTTTTGTACACAGCATAGATTTTTTGGAAAAGAATTATGAAGTAAGAATAATTCAGTAGTAATAATTGTGAAGATTATCTCTAAAGATATGCATTTTGTTTCTCTAAACTGTTCCTCATCAAAATGTATCCAATGAAATGGGGTTTCTGTGGCCTCTAGAATAATGTTAAGCATCCATACAAGTTGAAGAATTTTTAGACTCCTTTTTACTTTTCCATGGAAATGATACTAGGACCTCTGTCTAGCCTATGCAGTTAGATCATCCTTTATATAAATCTGTATCTTCAGTCTTTCCTGCTTTCCTGTGAAGCATGACCACAGACTGCTGACATAAATATTCCTTTTTATTTATTTTCTGAGTAAAAGTGAGAAGTAAATAAGTTTAAGAGCAAGCTGGGTTTTGACACAGTAGCAATGCCTTTAGGACACGGTTTACTGTTGTTTACTGTTTTCTCCTTCCTATTCACAAAATAAGTCTAGAAGAAAAGGAGGGAGGGAAGGCTTGTTATAATAGCTGTCCAGAAAACCAATCTCTTATACCTAAAGCATTGTAAGAAAGGAATAATAGTAGATAAAAAAGGCAATGACTATGATGATTATGTATAAGTGACAGTAAGGTATTTTAGGTTCTAATTCAAGAGAAACGTTAGTAGGCTACTAAGTATCCTTACTGTTTGTATGACAAAGAAGAGTACTGATATTCATTGATTAATTTAATTCCAATAATGTTGGAACGAAAGGATAAGAAAAATAGACAAAATCAGTAGACAAAATTTGCATTCAAGGAGTCTGTGTTCAGGCTATAAATAAGAAAAAACTCCTTATTTAAATACCTTATTTAATGACTGAACATCATTGTTCAAAAAATCCCAAAGAAAACTCCATTGAATTTCAAAAGAAACAACAGTAGTAAGTACATTACCACAAAACACACCACTTAGACTGAATTATAGGAGACCTAAGAGTTTCTTCTTAGTAACTGAAAAGATGAGAAAAATGGAAGTGGGGAAGATAAAAGAAGGACAGTAAATTCATGCTTTAGTGTCTTTCAGTAAGACTAAGAGTTTGCTGTGTATATAGAAGTAAAATGTTCTAGTGCTTGATTCAATAACAATTCTCACACTTTGTAATGTGCAAATTCTAGGCAGAGGGTACCAAATACAGAAGTATTTGGAGAAAAAGATTACATTAATGGACTTTCTTATGAACAAAAGCACAGTGAATATGTATATAATATTTTTTATCATGTGGCTTTACTCAGCCTCTTGTAAATAATATTCTGTGCTATTAATCAAGAAAACATAAGCCTATATTGTACTTACTATTATTTATTTCTTAGAATGTCTGTTTTCCTAAGCAAAGTATTTGTTTTGAATAAGCATACAATTAGACAAAAACAACACCAGAAAAATAAATCAATAAACAGATAGATTAGAAAATAAAAATAATAATAGTTAATAAACTTTTACTGATTACTTAATCTACAAATTTAGAGAGGATATGTGTCAAAGAATCATGTGAATTATACAGAAAATCATTTGAAATATTAGCTGACAATTTTTTTTGGGGGGGTAAAAGCATTGAAACATATTTTCTGCAGTTCAATTGTTATATATATAAAAAAGGAAAAGAACACTTGAAATACTGTCCCTATCATGTTCACTGCTGATATCCATGACATCTTTGCTTTGTTACATGTACAAGGGTCAGCCATATCCCCAGGGTGGTGTCTTAATTGGGGTGAAGTGTTCATTGTTCAAAGGACTGATGAAGCATAGAAAAAATTAGCATATTCCAAACTCCTAATTTACTGTGTTGTTTACAAGAATTTCCCTTTAAAAGCAATATCAATGATATGAAAATTTATGCCTGCGTCTCTGCTTCACTGCTATTAATCCAAACTTATAACGTAAAATACACCATTGTTTATCAAAATATATAAGCTTCATTAAGCTTAATGCAGCTCATTTTTTCCATATTTCATCTCATGTCTCCTTGCCACTATTATGAACTTTTTTATTATAAAAATCCACACATTAAGATAAATACTATGTTATAGAGTTCAATAGACAGGTCAAGGTCACACAATGGATAAAGAAAGTAGAAGTAATATTTGCCTCCCCAAGAGGTTTCATACAGACTGTAATTATCTAGTAATTGATAATGTTTTTTGTTTTGCGTTGTTTTCAAAAATGGTCTGAAAATTACTATATTTTTTTGGGTCTATTTCTAGAAGCATGAGGGAATTATTCAACATGTTTAGGAATCATTCAGGTAAAAATTAGACGCCTTTACTAATGATAATGCTTTACTTTTTTTTTTTTTTTTTTTTTTCCACAAGTACAAATAACCATTTTTTCATTGTGAATGGATTTAGTAGGTTTTCTTTTAACATCAAAATACTGAATTCTCTTTTTTTTTTTCCCCACTAAAGCAGTATTTATAATAAATAATAATAATAATAATAATAATAATAATAATAATAATAATAATAATAATAATAATAATAATATAAGCATTTTTGTGAAATTTAGGCAACCACCAGGATTTTTTTTTTTTACAATAGGTCCCTTCCCCTCACCATCATTATCATTTTGGCAGGCTTCCAATACAGTTAGCCTCCATCTGCTACTGTTTGATAGAAATGGTACCTGGAGGCCCAATTGACCTAAGATCCCTCAAACTCTCCAGCAATTTAATAACAATTTTACCACAGTCAATTTAGTGGACAAGAAATGCTATGTGGAAATAACTCTAGTTTATAAAAGATCCCTGCAGGATTCTATTGTTCTGGTATTTCTAGAACTTTCCTATCAAGTTTCTCGGAGCCAACTTTCAAGCCACTTTCCATTCAGACTCTATTTGTGGTCCCAGCACCAGAAAGCCCCAACAAGAGAAGGTGAAGCTTTTCCAGAACCCTAAAATATGAATCCAAGTGTTGTAAAGCATGGGAATGCCAAGATCTAGGGCTGTGGTCTCCAATGTGAGAACCTGGAAGTGTTAAGGTGGACAAACTTAGATGAAAGTTTAGGGGTTCTGGTAGTCCTCCTTTATATCTAGAGGCTTGATCTGTTTCCCAACATTTAACAGCGTAACTTCAAAATTAACTTTTATTAACAAACATGAATTGCAACTGAGACACAACAAGAGACTTAGTATGTGACACTACAGAACATGTGCTGCTATTGTTCTATTAATAAAAAAAATAAGGATTCTGCATGCATGATAAACATTTTCTGGACTTTTTCTTTTGCATTAATAAGAAACAGAATATTTGTTGATGAACATATATTGCAGAACATTTCTGATTATCAGAGGAATCATCATGTCCTAGGTTCACCTAAGAAACTCTAAAAGGTCACTTTTTGACATGGGAGGTCCCTATGTGAGATTTCTGATTCACTAATTTTTTGATTGTGACAGCATCTTTTGTCTGTGTTCTGAATTGTTTCATTATCTAATGAACCTTGAAACTTCCAATTATTTAGAGAAAAATACTATAAAGTGAAAGAGAATAGTATGAATGAAAGTTGACAATTTCATTCTTGTCTTATCTCTGCAAAACCCTAAAGGCCCAGAAAACAAGTTAGATGCAAAGTAAATATAAAGAGAAGGGAAAGAAGGGAAATAAAATAAAATTAACTAAGAAAAAAAAATGAACTAAGTGTTCCGTCTTAGTTGGAAAATATTCTACATTTCTACGATTAGAGACAAGTTCTGAAATAGAATGTCTATTTTTTAGCATGTCTACTTTGGGTCCCGAGAGTATCTGATGTAGCCTAGTCCCAATTATTTTAATGAAAAGTAGTTGTTGACATCATGATGCAGCTCAACATCACCACACGTCTTGCCAATCAAGCAGAATATCATTGTTATAGTCGTAAGAAACTTCAAGAAGGGAAAGATTCACACACAGATGCACACACTGATTACCTGCAGTCAGAAATTATATTAACAGACTCTGTTTCACAAGTATTTAATGCACATCTTCATACCAGAACACATTACCTATAGGCAATTATTCTGCAAGGGAAAGCCACAAAGCTGTGAAAACAACTTTTTCTTAAAGTCACTCTACTTATAAAATCACATGGAAAGTTTAAATCATTTTGAACAAACATTTCCAAGTGTTTTTACCTAGACCAAAATATTTCTTATAAAACAACATCCATGAGTCAAGCTGAAGTACAGTTAATAAACAAAAGTTGAAATGATAATGGAGATATTTGAGACTGTATATTTATATACATGTATTCTATACATGTATATAAATGTATATACATGTATTCTATACATGTATGGGTGTATATGTCAGTACACAGAGAGAGAGGGTGTATTGGGTCTGGCTGGAATGTTAACTTTCCCTGCAGCAGCCCATACAGTGCTGTGCTCTGCACTTGTAACTTATCACACCAGTGCTGTGTCTACTGCTCAGCAGTGCTGCCACAGCATCGGGACTCTCTCTAACCCTCTTAGGGGATGGGCAAAAAGTGAGAAGAGAAATATCACCAGGGCAGCTGACCTAAACCAACCAAAGGGATATTCCATACCATATGATGGTCTGACTCAGCAATAGAAGGTGGAAACAGGAAGAAGAGGGGAGGGGTGGGCTCTCGTAAAAAAGTCGATCCTCCTCCCAAACACTGGCTATGTGTGTTGAGGCCCTGCTTCAAGGACGTGGGAAGTAGAGAGTAATTTCTTTCCTCTGCACTTCCACACAGCCTTTATTTGTTTTGTTTGTTTGTTTTCCCCCTTTTTTCCTTTCCCCCTCCCTTTTCCCCTTTCCCTTTTTTTTTTCCCTTTAGTTAAATTGTTTAGTTCATAATAATCTTTCTTTTTATTATTATTATTATTATTATTATTATTATTATTATTATTATTTCCCTTTAATTAAATTATCTTTATCTCAACCTGTGAGTTGTTCTTTGCTTTACTTCTTCCCCTCCTCATCTAAGGAGGGGGAGTGAGAGAGCGGTTTTGGTGTTTAGCTCCCTAGCACAGTAAAACCACCACAGAGGGAGAGAGGGACACTATGCTAGAGCAAAAGCTTGTTCTGAGGAGAGATGTGGGAAATCATCATTTTGATTTTAGCAGACATTTAAGAATTGCATCTGGATCTACAAAAGATGTCTCCAAAATGAACAGAACCTAAAATCTACTTTCCCGAGGTGTGTTTTGTTTTGTGTGTATGTGTGTGAGAGAGATTTCAAAAGTTTAAATGACAGAACAAATAAAATATATCATTTTATTTTCAAGTATACACAGGAGCTTTATTTGAAAGAGTTTACTTCTTGTAACTTACACTGAAGTCTTTAGCTGTTGTATCCAAAAGTCTTGTTCATCTGGCAAACACTTCAGTCCTGTACGAAGAAGTTGAAGAGGGCAATATATTTTGATGTGGCTACCTGTTGGGGAGCTTTATAAACACATGTATGTGTTCCTGAGATGAAATTCTGTCCTCATCAAAGGACTTCAAAATGTTATGTGATTACCTTGTTACCCAGATATCACAAAAACCTAACAAAAGTAATGATCAAAGGAAGAAGGCATTTGTTTACAAAACATACCTTCCTCGTTTTGCCATGCAGAACAGTTGCAGCACATCTGGTTTTCTTCAGAAAGTGTCATGGACAGGAAAACTCATTACATAAAGAACATAAATCAACATGGAGGAGAGAAAGTATTTCTATACTGAATGATAGAAAACTATGTCAGTCAATAGAAAGGGCTTAATTATAGAAAAGTTATGTTCATGTTATTTTTGCAGAGCTAGACATACGTACAGGCAGGAGTGTATAAAATGTTTGTATCATATAGGAAATGATAGAATTGTATCATTTGTATCATCAGTATCATATACTGATCACTCTGATGCTTATTATTATCTTGAAAACAAGGAAACAAAGTTCACTGTAATATTAAGGTGCCAGTGTAGGAACACTTTCCTTTCCTTTCCTTTCCTTTCCTTTCCTTTCCTTTCCTTTCCTTTCCTTTCCTTTCCTTTCCTTTCCTTTCCTTTCCTTTCCTTTCCTTTCCTTTCCTTTCCTTTCCTTTCCTTTCCTTTCCTTTCCTTTCCTTTCCTTCCCTTCCCTTCCCTTCCCTTCCCTTCCCTTCCCTTCCCTTCCCTTCCCTTCCCTTCCCTTCCCTTCCCTTCCCTTCCCTTCCCTTCCCTTCCCTTCCCTTCCCTTCCCTTCCCTTCCCTTCCCTTCCCTTCCCTTCCCTTCCCTTCCCTTCCCTTCCCTTCCCTTCCCTTCCCTTCCCTTCCCTTCCCTTCCCTTCCCTTCCCTTCCCTTCCCTTCCCTTCCCTTCCCTTCCCTTCCCTTCCCTTCCCTTCCCTTCCCTTCCCTTCCCTTCCCTTCCCTTCCCTTCCCTTCCCTTCCCTTCCCTTCCCTTCCCTTCCCTTCCCTTCCCTTCCCTTCCCTTCCCTTCCCTTCCCTTCCCTTCCCTTCCCTTCCCTTCCCTTCCCTTCCCTTCCCTTCCCTTCCCTTCCCTTCCCTTCCCTTCCCTTCCCTTCCCTTCCCTTCCCTTCCCTTCCCTTTCCTCCTCTGAACTACTATATACTGCCCAGTTATAGAATCTTAAAAAATCCTGAGTGGGGAGGAACCCAGAAGGTTCATCCAACTGCTGACTGTTGGTGGTCCAACAGGACCACCTTAAAATCATTGTATATGTCTGAAAGCATTGTCCAAATACTTCTTGAACTCCAGTAGTCTTCTTGCCATTATCACTTCCCTAGAGAGCCTGTTCCAGCACCCAGCTTCTATCTTGACGAAGAGCCTTTTCCAAACATCATCCTGAAAGTTCGCTGTTGTAGTGTCATTCCATTTCTTCAGATCCTATTTTTCGTCACCATAGAGAAGAGTTCAGTGCCTGCCCTTACACTCCCCCTGTTGTAGAAGCTGTAGGCTTCCCCTCAGACTACAGCTGACCCCTCAGACTACAGGTATCCCCTCAGTCTCCTTTTCTCTAGGCTGATCAGTTCAAGTGAACTCATCCATTCCTCGTATGTCTTGCTTTCTAGACCCTTCACCATCTTTGTTGCATTCTTTTGTACTCTCTAATAATGTCATGTCCTTCTTATACTGTGGCACCCAAACCTGCACACAGTACTCAAAGAAAGGTCATATCAACACAGAGCGGAGTGGGACAATCACTTCCCTTGACTAGCTAGCAATGCTATGCTTCATACACCTCAGGATACAGTTGCCTCTCCTGGTTTCCAGGGTGCACTGTTGATTTATATTCAACTTAATGTTGATCAAACACACCAGATTCCTTTCTATGGGTCTGCTCTTTAATCTCTTGTCCCCAAGCCTATACATATCTCCGGGGTTGCCCCATCCCAGATGGAGAATCTGGCACCTAGTGTTAACCTTCATATTGTTGGTGATTGCCCAGCCCTCCAGTTAGTCAAGATGTCTCTGCAAGGCCTCTCTACCCTTGACAGAGTAACTGGGTACTCCCAATGTAGTACTACCACAAACTTGCTTAGTATGCCTTTAAGTCCTGGATCCAAGTCATTTATGAAAACGTTACATAAAGCTGTTTGCCCATCATATTATGTATTTGCTGGATATGCTGGATATTCTGTCCAGAAATATACTGTGAGAAACCTTATAAAAAACTTTGTTGAAACCAAAAAGATTACATCAGCTGGTTTCCTTTGGTCAACTAGATGTGTGGCCTTGTCATAAAAGGAACTTAAGTTCATTAAAAAGAGCTTTTCCTTTGTGAACTTGTGTTGGCTGTGATCAATGACTGCAATGTCCTTCAGGTGTTTTCCAGTAACTCCCAGAATAATTGTCTTCATAATTTTACCAGTCACTAACATGAGACTGAGAGGCCTGCAGTTACCTGGGTCTTCTTTCTTGCCCTTCTTGAAAATTGAAACAACATTTCCCTGTTTGCATTTGACTGGGACCTCCCCATATTACAAAGACCATTGAAAAAGAATTGAAAGAAGACTCACAATAATATCAGAAAGCTCTTTAAGTACCCTGGGACAAATCCCATTAGGATAAACTTATTTTTATCCAACCAGAGCAGCAAATCCCACACAAGTTCATTAGCACAGTCATGGTCTGCCAACTCAGGGATCTGGGGGTCCTAGAGCCCATCATCGGCGTTGAAAACAGAGGCAAAGATGGTATTAAAAGTCTTTTTTGTGTACGTCCCTGTTTGTGAGGTAACCACCCTCAACAAGTAACAAACTAATGTTATATCTGGTCCTCCTTTTGCTGTTAACATATTAAAACAAGACAAAACAAAACAAACACAACAACAACAAAACTTTCTATTGTCCCCGACATATTGGCCATCTGCAGCTCTTTGTACTTTGACCACACAAATTTCCTCCCTATAACGGTGAACAACATCCCTGTAGTCCTCCCATGTTGTGTGACCTCCCTTCCAGTGGCCATGTACTTTATTTTTTGTCTAATCTAGAAGAAGATCCCTGCTCAGCCAAGATGACCTTCAGCCCCACCTGCTTGACTCCAACATTTTAGAATTGTCAGCTTCTATGATCTTAAGAGGTGGTACTTTAAATTTGACAAGAGCTGATGGACTTTTGAATGTCTTCAATTTTTTGAATGTCTCCTAGGGGACCTTACCAATTAGTTCCCAGAGCAGCCTGAAGTCTGCTCTACCCATATCTGGAGCTGAAGTTTTGGTGGTAGTTTCCATAGAATCATATAATCATAGAATGGCCTGGGTTGAAAAGGACCTTAAAGATCACCTAGTTTCAACCTCCCTGCTCTGGACAGGGTTGCCAACCACTAGAGCAGGCTTCCCGGAGCCATATCCAGCCCAGCCTTGAATGCTTACAGTGATGGGGCATCCACAACCTCTCTGGGCAACCTGTTCCAGTGCCTCACCACCCTCTGAGTGAAAAACTCCCTCCTAATATCTATCCTAAATCTCCCCTGTCTGAGTTTAAAACCAACTCCCCTTGTCCTATCACTATCAACACATGTAAATGGATGTTCTTCCTCCTGTTTTTATGCTCCCTTCAAGTATTAGAAGGCCTCAATGAGGTCTCCATGGAAGCTTCTCTTCTCCAAGCTAAACAAGCCCAGTTTCCGCAACCTTTCTTCACAGGAGAGGTGCTCCAGCACTCTGATCATCATTTTCCTGCTATTACGAAAGGCACAAAACCCTCTTCATTTATATGCAAGAAATGTATGAGGGCACCTTTTCTAGTCAGCTCCCTTAGCACTTGTACCAAGTTATCACCAAGATATCAGAAAATAGGTCCAGGAGGACCTGTTATATATAAGTTGAAAGAGCCTGATATTTTAGGCCTTTCAAAATGAGTTCTGAATTTTGTTTTCACTGAAATCAGATGACAATAATTTCTCTGACATTAATATAAACAGCACTCGGAGAAAAAAATAAAATAAAAAATTCCTGGGGTGTCTTAGGATATTAGTTTATTAGCATAGCTTTAGTGCTTCTTATTCCTAAACCATTCCTCAGATTTGATTCTACTTATGTAATAGTTTAAATTAAACATAAATAAAATAAATGACAAAGAAATTATGGTCATAACTAAAATATAGGAATAATAATGATTGACTTCAAATAGTCCTGCATATGTTTTTATCTATCATTTCCCCTTAATGTCCTTGGGATAATATATTTGAGTTTCAGGAAAATTTTTCTAGAGACTTTTTGAACAATTTCAAAAGAAGAGTTTTGAAGAAAATATTGATACTTGCACAGAAGACTAATATGGAAATTTGCAGAACTCAGTGTCCTGAAATTCAAAACCTTATATTTCACCATTTAGGTTTCACCATAAATGAAACTTCTGAACTTCTCATATTTTTTTTCTAATCTAAACTTGTTACTGATTTTTGAAACAAGAAACTAAACAATATGTCTCTAACATGAGTTCTAATCATGCACGTATTTTGTCTAATTTTTCTTATATAACTACTCTATCAAGAATCCTGTATGTATAAACAATGGTAGGTAAACAATGGTAGGTGAACATTTTCTAACAATTTCAGCACTAGAGTATCTGAAATACTACTGCTATTTCTTATTCTAGCTATTAAGAAATACTGCAAATACCATGCAGGGGTAATTGATAGCAAATGTTGGCATTTTCATAGCAGCTACAAAAAAAGGTAAGATTATTGCCAGAATGGATGAGCTATTCCTTCTGCACCCTAGATATAAATGACTTTCCTATGACATTTGAGTAAATTTAATGCTTTTCCTGTGCTCTAAAAGTAAAGAAAAAAAGTAAAGAAAATAGAATAATAATAATAACAATAATAATACAGTACAATGACTTCCAAAAGTCTAAGGTTAGAATATTTTCATACTCTTACAAGGAAGAATGAAGAATAAGATTAAACATTATTTTTTTACAGCAGTCTAATACAGTAATTACTTGACAACTTGATGGGGCAAAACTTTCCTTAAATTTGTTTTTTCTGAAATAATAGTTAATGAATAGATTCCATTAACTGTTCAGTAGCTGGTCTGAAAAATTCTTGACTGTTCAGTCTCAAAAACAAACAAACAAATAAATAAATATTCCTTAGACCCTTGGGGAACTTCTCAGAAGAAAAAAAAAAAAAACAAAAACAAAAACAAAAAAACCTACTGAAAAATTAAGTAAAAGCTAATGTCAGATTTGCCTTTGGCATATTCAACTTCTCTCCTAATGTTTGCATGAATACACATTCAATGCAAGACTGTGAATGCACAGAGTAAGAATTACTTTTTCTTCTTCCCTCCAGTATTTTTGCATGCCTTGAGCTTCTGACATGATAATAAAAATAATGAAAATTAATAGCATACCTTACTCCCCTTTCTAAGAAAGCTTTACTTACGTGGTCCGTATATCAAAACAAAGGTAAATAAAAAGTAAATCCATTTTCTTCAGGCTGGGGACAATTTAGTGAAGAACTGACTGGTAATTAAGTTACATCCAAACATAATTATTTGGTTAGGTTCTATGAACATTTGAAAATCTGTGACCATTTTTTTTCAGTGAGCATATATAGCAACAAAAATATTGCAAGAAAAACAAGCAAACAAAAAGCACATAGGTATAATCTTGCAGATAATTTAGGATGGAAAAATGTACAGAAAGGAAAGTAGTGTGGAAAATTAGAAATAAACTTTTAATAAAAACAAAAATTTGTCTCAGTCTTGGTCAGTATTTCAGAGTGTGCTATAAGCTTTATCTAAGTTCCCTGTCACAGACTCCTAGTTTGGCTGGTCCAACCCCTGCCCAGACCAGGATCAGTGACAGCAGGTTGCTCAGGGCCATATCCAGATGGGTTTTGAGTATCTCCAAAGATGGAGAGTCCACAACCTTGCTGGGCAGCTGGTACCAGTATCTGACTGCACTCAGATTTAAAAAAAAAAAAAAAAGTTCAGATGAAATATTGTGCATTTCATTTTGTGCCCATTGCCTCCTGTCCTGTACTTGGGCATAACTGAGAAAAGTCTAGCTCCCTCTTTATCTCCCCCATCAAGTGTTTACACACAACAATAAGATCACTCTGAGCCATTTCTTCCTTAGGATGAGCAATCCCCATTATCTCAGCCTCTCCTTATACGTCAGATGCTCTAGTGCTCTGGACTGGACAAATTCCAGTATGTCTCTCACACTAGAGACACATCATGGTGGAACACATTTCAATGCTGCAGCCTTTGGAGGAGCTCATGGTGGATCAGGTGGATCTAACCTGAAGGAGGCTACAGCCCTTGTAGCGGAGTCCAAGCAGGTGCAGGGGATCTGGGGGGAGCTGCTGCCTATGGGGGCCTGTGTTGGAGCAGTTTGCTCCTGAAGGATAGACCCCATGGTATGGACCCCTGTTTGGAACAGTTCTCAAAGAGAACTTTATCTTTGAGGACAGAGAATGAGAGCTCAGCTGCCCAGCTGAGTAAAACTACCACAGACCCCACCACTGCTGAGCAGGGAGAAAGGATCACATCCTTTGACCTGCTATCAGCACCGTCTAATGCAACCCATGATGGTGTGCAAAGCATTTGACACTGTCCTGCATGACATCCTTGTCTCTAAATTGGAGAGACATGGATTATGACAGATGAACCACACAGTGGATAAGGAATTAGCTAAATGGTCACACTCAAAGTGTTGTGGTCAACGGTGTGATGTCCAAGTGGAGACTGGTGATGAGTAGCGTCTCTGAGGGGTCAGTATTGGGTACAGTGTTGTTTAACATTTTTGTTGGCAACATGGACAGTGATGCAAGGACACATCGCAACCTCATGTCCAATTTAATGTCCACCAAATCATGAAATCACAGAATCATGGAATCACAGAATCATGGAATGTTAGGGATTAGAGGGGACCTTGAAAGATCATCTAGTCCAATCCCTCTGCTGGAGCAGGAACACCCAGATCAGGTCACACAGGAATGTGTCCAAGTGGGTTTTGAATATCTCCTGAGAAGAAGACTCCACACCCCCCCTGGGGAACCTGTGCCAGTGCTCTGTCACCCTCACAGTGAAAAAGTTTCTTCTCATATTTAAGAGGAACCTCCTATGTTCCAGCTTGCACCCATTTCCCCTTGTCCTGTCATTAGATGTCAATGAGAAGAGCCTGGCTCTGTCCTCCGGAAACTCACCCTTTACATATTTATAAACATTAACAAGGTCACCCCTAAATCTTCTCTTCTATAAACTAAAGGGACCCAGCTCCCACAGCCTTTGCTTTTAAGGGAGATGCTCCACTCCCTTAATCATCCTTGTGGTTCTGCGCTGAACTCTCTCCAGCAGTTCTCTGTTCTTGGGGTTCTTTCCAGTCACCCCAAGCCTGTACTCGTGGTTAGAATTGTTCCATCCCAAGGGCAGGACTTAATACTTCCCTTTGTTGATCTTTGTACCACTGTTCACAATCCCCTGTGCCCAGATGTTCAGTCAATTTTCAATACACCTCAACATCCACTTATTTAAGCCATAATTCATCAGCCTATTTCATATAATCATGGAATCACAGAATCATAGAATCACTGATTTATAGATTCATAGAATCATAGAATCATTAAGGTTGGAAAAGACCTAAAAGATCTTCTGGTCCAACCATCACCCTACTACCAATGGCATCCACTGAACTATGGCCTTAAGCACCACATCCAACTGTTCCTTAAATACCCCCAGGGATGGTGTCTCCACCTCTTCCCTGGGCAACCTGTTCCAATGCCTGACTACTTTTTCTGAGAATAAATGTCTTCTAATTTCTAACCTAAACCTCCCTTGGTGCAGCTTGAAGCTATTCCTTCTGGTCTTATCACTATCTGTGAGAAGAGTCTGACCCCCCATCTCCCTACACCTTCCTTTCAGGTAGCGTAGAGAGCAATGTCTCTCCTGAGTCTCCTCTTCAGATTAAACAACCCCAGTTCCCTCAGCCGCTCCTCATAGGACATGTGTTTCAGGCCCTTCAGCAGCTTTGTAACCCTTCTTTGGACATGTTCTATGGCCTTGATGTCCTTCTTGTAGTGAGGGGCCCAAAACTAAACACAGTACTCCAGGTGCAGCCTCACCAGATGAGGATGTTATGAAACATAGTATCATAAACCTTATAAAAGTTAAGATAAATAATATGCATTTCTCTCCCCTCATCCACCAAGCCTGTTGAAGGCCAATTACATGAAGGTTGATGATGTAATTAAAAGGATTCTTACTGACTTGACTGAGGTTTAGTTCAGCTCTTTGTTTTCTAGGTGAAAGAAAAGGAATGGCTGAGTTGAGGAAAAGAATAAATCAAATTGCAAATTTTGCAAGGAGAAATTTATATTTTTAGACTAATATTTTTAATTACAAAAATGGAATGGAAATAAATATTTTTTGTTTTGTTTTTGTTTTATTAGTATTATTTATATTTTATTATTATTATTGTCTTATAGCTCTTGAATAATTAATGAGGATGTTGAAATATTCAGTAAGTACAATGCCAGGAATCAGTATGGTTTTTTTTTTTTCAATTCAACTGTGTGTGTTATGAACAATGGAAGAAAATTTTTTCCCTATTCATTTATGTTATTACACAGATATTTTTTTTCTCCCAATTCAATAAATGAAAATATTTGAGTAGGGAGAAAAAACAGCACTATTGCGATTTTATTTTTTTTAATAAAAACTGAAATGTTAC
Source organism: Anas acuta (assembly GCF_963932015.1). Lineage (NCBI taxonomy): Eukaryota > Metazoa > Chordata > Aves > Anseriformes > Anatidae > Anas > Anas acuta. The sequence continues at coordinate 88,357,799 of NC_088979.1, forward strand.
TGCCAATGCTTTCTGAAGAGGAGAACATAGTAAAAGTAAAATAAAAGAAGAACATGTATACTATTAAAAAATATAAGAGAAAGAGATAGAGATGTGCTTTTTAATCTTTTAATTTTAACTTAATACAATGCAGAACAGCTAGTTTTACTTGCTTTTACCAGTATTCTAAAGAAAAAAAGATTGAAGTTCATGTAGCAAGAAGATTATTTATAATCAAAAAGCCTCCTCTGAAAATATATCCACTTCAGAGTATAATAAAAGACTCTTGGGTAGCAGATAGCTAGATGCAAATTTGGAAAAGGAATTGTCCAGTTATTTTAGTCCATAACTTCTCTATTGAACAGTTTTGACCATGTGCTGAACTGATTTACTGAACAAGAGAGCAACGATACTGTATTTTGCTTGTGTAATGGATGAGTTGATTATTTGTGTTTCGTTTTGTTTTTCCTTCACTCATATCAATTGGAAATAATAATAATAAAGTTCTTCTTTGAATCTGAAGTTCTGTTCGCTATCATATCTACATACTATCTATCTTCCATGTTAAAGCAGATCATGACTTAATGTTATACCCTTATAAATTTCTCTGGTTTTCATCTGCTATATATGGATTAAAATAATGTGAATTAATGGGTATATCACTTTTCATTAAATTAGAATCTTTTGTTAATGAAAAGTATTAAAGAAGAAAAAAAAAAAATTCTCTTGGTTGTTTTCTGAGTCTTAAGATCTCCATCCTACTTTGACAACAAGACCACAAGTCTTCCTAGAACTGGAAAAAGACTTTAAGATTTGGAGAGGAGACATGCTGCAGATGATACATTTCATAATTTCATTAGGTGTATTTAGCATGTGAAATATAAATAAGAGCATGTGAAAAATACAGTAATAGAGAATTCTGTAAGAGAAAATATTTCCTGTAATATTTTTCTGTGCAAAGAGCAGATGAAAATCTTATTAAAAGAAAGAAAAAGGAACAACAAGTCTTTTAAGGTAAGAAAAAAGTCTTTGATTGTTATCCACAAGATTTTATTTATTTACCACCAATGTACCAGGATGAGGACATAATGGAGAAATAATTAGAAAAGGGGAGAAACATGAAGGGAACAGAGCTATAGAGGCTATGAAGGAACAAGTTTCAAGAAAAGAAGAATGGTCAAATGTGCTGAGGAATGGTAAGACTGAATATTCTCCTACACAGCAAGGAAGAAGTCATTTGAAGGGGAAGGGGAAGGCTAAGTACAGAAGAGAGCCTGGAAAGGGACTGGGAGGGGATGAGAGGAGAGTAGCTCCAGACATCCATTAAAAACAGTGTTCCATGAGCTACTTCAAAATGAAAGTGATAAAAGGGATCATTGAGAAATGTCAAGTCAAGTGTACTTCCTTTTCACCCAGGGAAACTGGACATGTTTACTTTGCAAGAAAAGAGTACCAAGAGAAATTAAAATACTAAAGACAAAAGTAATGGAGAGAAGGCACAAGACAGATGAGCATTAAGTACAAGAATCAGGCTAACAGTCCACAACTGAAAGAAGATAAGTTACCAATAATCTCTTATGAAAGATCTCCAAAAGGTGAAGGCATCAATTCAAACAGCTTCAATTTCATCTTTGCATTCACTTTGTAGTTTTAAGCCCTCAAAGGCAGTTAGGGATGAAAACAGTCAGGTGAAACATGGAATTTAAAGTGTGAGCCAGATGCTGACCAGACTGACAACTTAATAAAATGACCAAAAGTCATGTCAGATGAGGATACTGGAGAGCATGTAGCTAAATCAGGTCTATAAGAAGTCAGTTAAAAGTGAAATGAGTGTTATAAAAGAAGTAGAAAGGAATGTAGAGTTTCTGAATCAGTCCTGAAATGTATATATTTTAACATTTATTAAAAAAAAAAAAAAAAAGCACACTGAAGTCAAACTCTTGAAAATTCATAATATGTCCCAGTGACATTCTGCATGTGTTAAAACATAGGTTATCCTGGAAAACAAAATAACTCTGTCTATATTTTAAAGATACAGAAATACATATGACAATAGCTAAGTTTCCTAATGGAATTAAAAATTATTAACAATGGAAACAATAAGCCCATTATTCCAAAAAAAAAAACACAATTTTTATCTCAATAGCACCCAAGATACAATCTAATTTATTTAAAATATAAAATGTTATCCCTGTCTCGGTGTATTCACAATCTAAGAGCAATAAGAAAATCCTCTCTTGGGGGGGAAATCCTAATGCTAGTAACATAACACAAGTTTCATGTGGATTTCAGTGAAACTAGGATTTATAAGTGAGGTATTAGAAGTTCCTTCTGCCACATATGTATTTGTTTAGTTGCATTGTAAAGAAGAAATACTTTTTTCTTCTTCTGAACATACATACACAAAACAAGTTTTATTTACTATATATAAAACAACTATTCAGAAAGAACACTCACAATATTGCAGAACTAATTCAGGCCTAAATACTCAAATCCCGCTGCATATGCATTTTTACTGACATGTTAATATGGTATTTTTTTCCTTAGAATCCTTGTTGCATTTGATCATATGGGCAGTGTTTAATGAGAATTACTTAATATTCTCTTTCTTCTTCATTGATAGACACTTCAAACTAGTCTGAAAACAGACTGCAACATCTTACCAGATTCTTTGACTTTTCATAGCTATCAGAAAAATTCTACACTGCTATGAGACCAGAGTTCATTTTTACCCCATTACACAGAAGAGAAGTAGAAGCACAGAAGAAAAATTAGAAGTAATTTCTAATTGCAGGTGTTCAAATTTACAACAGGCACTTCATAGTGTTAGTTATAATTAGGTATGTTCCTACTGGTTGCTAATCTGAGTCTGAATCTGAAGTTCAGACCTTGAAAATAAGGAATTATTCACTAATAAATAAATAAATAAATAAATAAAACACTAAAAGCTCTTCTAAGAGCCTACTCATGCAGGTAGTCTAAAGTATAAACAAGCTAAATGTAGATCTCCAGGGCAATATATGATTTCTTTTTTTTTTTTTTTTTTTTTAACCATCACCTCTGTTGTAGTTTTTATTTGTTTTATTTTTGAGCAAGGATCACCAATACAGACCCATAGACTCTGTAGCTGTCTCCACATTCTTTTAAATGAAGATAGGGTCTTTATTTTAAGAATTTCTTACTGACATGCTCCTACCTCAACAATCATACAAATCACGTGCTTACAAAATACCTCCTCCATATGGCTTTATTCTTGTTCCTCCATCTAAGTTCAGCCCAAATTAGTCACAGAATCATAGAATGATTTGGGTTGGAAGAAGATTCCTTCCAACAGTTCCAAGCAGTTCCAACCCCACAGGGAGACCTCCAACTAGACCAGGTTACTCAAACCCCCATCCAACCTGGCCTTGAACACCTCCAGGGATGGGGCATCCACCACTTCTCTTGGCAACCTGTGCCAGTGCTTCACTACCCTCATAGCAGTACATACTGAACACTTAGATCTATACAGACTTAGCGGTTTCAGGAATGATTCATAATAAATATTCAAAAGGGTCAGAACTGAACTTGTGAGCTTCCTAATGATTTGATATTTCTTCAATAATATTAATTAAATAATATATTAAATAATATTAATTAAAATTATTAAATGTATTTTTTTTAGTACATTGCATATATTTATTTATAATAACAATAAGCTACTGAATTTCAATCCAAATTCATCATGGCTAAATATATAAATGATTCATAGATTTCTGAACCAGAGTAATCGATAATGGTAACACATTACCATCTAACAAATTACATAGTGAGATACCATGCTTGAAAACATGACTGTCCAGAATGCCTTGATCCGTGTTCACTTACCCTGATGCCTCACTACTGGGTCTGCTTTCCAAGAACTGGCTCCAAGAACTGCACACACTCCTGCCCATGAATACCCTTCCCATGCCCTTATGCTAACATCAGTCTCAGTACCTCTGTCCTTTGTACACTTGGAGTTCCCTACAAACCCATCCTCTTGAATGCCTTCTTCCTTTCTATTCCTCTTCTTGGTCAAATTTCCCACTGCCCAGCCTTCCAGTGGGATTTCAAAGACACCTCTCATGCCTCCCTGTTCCAACTTGCCTCTTATCAAAAGGGCTGAGATCAACTCCTGATTGTTTCAATCCCTGTAGATGTTGTCCATTTCCTCACACCACGTCGGGATGGTTCAGGTTGGGCTGTTCCGCATGGCCTCTCCCCTGGGACCACCAGACCTCCCCTCCCAGCCACACCTCAGAGAGAAGGATAACTGGCTGCAGGAAAGAGGAGAGTAGACAGGAACCTCCCTGATGGAAAACAAGATTCACGTAGCTTCACAGTAAGCAAATAGAAATGGGGTTGGTTTGTTTTGGAAAATAGGGAGACCATGCAGCAAAAATATGGGTGTGTTGAGATAAGTAGATAAAGCAGGAGATGCATAGGAATTCAGTCAATAATATTTCATTATTAATAGAGTCAATAACTAATACATTTGATGTCACTGATATTACGTATGCTAAGTGATAATACAGATGTATTGTTTGTATAACTCTGACCATTATTCAAGATAGAAGGCTCCTACTGACAGCACAGAACAGTTTGTCTCCTTTTACCTGCTACTGGTTCAGGTGCCAACACTAGATTCAGCATGACTCAGAGCAGCCTGAGCTTTTTCCCTCCACTCTAGTATGTTCATGCTCAGGGTAGTACACCCACACAAGCTGCCACTTGTGCAGAGCTCACACCTTCGTTGAACTGGTTGCAAAGTCATGGGTACCTTCTGCATACAAAATCCTTGGCTAAACCCAAGTCTCTCCTCTGTAGAATGTGCTAGCTGCCAGAACTATTGCTTTTAAATGGGTAAAGCTGTGTATTTTTTCCTGTTTTTTGTCTTGAAATCTGTTAATTCGTCTGAACCGAAATGATCCAAATTTGCCTTGAGGTGGATTAGAAGTTGAGCACTAATGCCTGTGCCACACATTTTGGAAACTGTGTGGGAAGGTGAGGAGAGATCTTCCTCTGCTATACTGCAGGGCCAATTTCATTTTCATTGGGTATTTTCTTTGCACATAACATTTGTTCACCTGTAAAGCCTATGCATCCATTCCAATAGTAGTGACTGTATACCAAACCCAATAATTGGTAACCTCAAGAGGTATGATTCTCTTCATCTTTATGCAAAGATGCAGTGTTAAATTTGGTTTGTTTGTTATTGTTTAAATCACACAGTTTCAGTATTAGATGGTACATTGGCCTGAAATCTTTTTGTTTGTTTGTTTGTTTGTTTTTCTTCTTCTTTAAAGGGATGTTTAGATTTTGGATTATTCAGCAGAATAAGAGAAATAACACAGTTTTTACTTTCTGTATTAAAATGTAATTATTTAAAAGTAATTAAATAGAAAAACATTCTCCACAAGGTTGGCATGCTGTCAGCTCTCACAACATTAATTCTTCTCCTCATAGCTACTCAGCTACTTCTCAGCTAGTGAGTGCATGTTATTTGCTGAAGCTTTTTTCTCTTAATCATTGTGCTGATTTATGTCCAAAGTTCTGGTATATGTTCCTCGGTCAAAAAAAACAAACCTTCCATAATTACCCTGCTACCCCACCTGTTTTGTTTTGCCTACATACTCATGGAAATCTAAACTAGAAATTCCCAGAGATTTGAATTTTTTTCAGTAAGTTAAAAGTTACATTAGAAAAAGAATCAGGTTACTCACAATTGCTCTAGATAAACAGATAATAGTCTACTATAGTCTAAACTATATAACAGTCTTTTTAGTTATTATTTATTTAGTATTTTCAAGTTGAATAATTTAAAGTTCATGTCCTATGACTAATTGTTAACAAATCAGAAATCAGTAATTAATATTCGGCAAATTCCACTGGCAATCCTCATTAAATATCACTGTACTTTTATTTGAATAAATTTTATGCTATGAAGTGGATGGAAAGGCTGCACTCCTGATTCTTACTTTGTTTTGGGCTCAGGAGGAAAAAGGTGGCTATATATTTATATCATTGTGATTTCATGAGTTATAACTTCTTGGCTGGAATGTAAATGATCAAAAATATAATTTCAGACTTTCTGAACCCCTGATTTTTTTCCTCTGTCATGTCATTAAGAATTGGAGAGCTTCATGGACATTGGCATTTTGAGTCTACTTTTTTGATTCACTATTATTTAATGTTACTTACACTATCAGTTTTCATATGCATGACAACTCAGTTGAGATAAGTCAAAAAAGAAAAGGTAGTTATAAAACATAAAATGGAAGCTCAAAAATCAAAAATCTTAGACACTTCAAATAGCAACAGATACTCTGACAAACACAATATTTTTAAGAAAATATATTTTCATTGTTTTCTGGGATTTAAATATCAAATTGTCAATATGAATCCTGCATTTCATGTTTTGAATGGTTGTCTTTATAAGCATTATTTACATTTCAATACATACATAAGCAAAAAAAAAAAAAAAATAAATAAACAGACCATTTTGTGTGTGTGTATGTGTTTGTGTATGTGCACTTTTTTGGAAGAAGTGTTGTTGGGTTTGTGAATTTATTCTTCTGCATTAAGCTATTTTTTACTCTTCTTTTGTTGTTTTGTTAAGTAGAATAAAACCAAACAAACAAACATACAAACACCTTTTCTTTCAGTAATTGAGTATTATTTCAGGAAACCTAGTGTAATTTAAACTAAAGCTGCAAAACTGTCAAACCCAAACTGTGTTTCACAGTAGTTTAGGAAATAAAATTATCCTAAATTAAAAAGCATAATTTTAAATACATTTTCAACTATAAATACTATTATTTGGTAGAAATTCAAAAATTCCATAGTGTGTAACTTTTTAATCTCACAGAAATAGTAAGATCTTCAATAAAGTCAGTAAGGTATTTATAACTTGGGGAAAACAGGGCTCTGCCTGTGAAAAGTAATAATTATGTCTTCTATCACATCTAAAACTAACATGAAAATATTTTGTAATTATAATAATGCCTTATTATGATTTTAATAATTATTAAAAGAACAACATACTTTGCACACTGTATCACTAAAAGTTCAGGTAGAGCTCAAATGTTTTGCAGAATTTTTTAATATTTTGTTCCTATATTTTGATATATTATGCTGCATTTCAAAATGCATTTCAAAATGTTTTCTTTTGTTTTCCTAAAGTTCTTTAATTTCTATTAAACCCCAATGCAGCATTAAAAATAAATAAATCAAAATCAAAAACAAACAAAAAACATACACAAAAATACTTAAACAAACCAAATATGCAGTCAACAAGTTATGTAATAGAATTCCTTGTACTTGTAATCTGCCTTGAATACTTTCCTGCTTCTAGCCTCCTATTTATGTGTTAGAAGTGATCACAATTTATGTAGATACATTCTGAAATACCGAGGAGGTAAGCAATCATCTTAGGCCTTTTATTCTCTTTTTCATAGAAACATTAATGGATTTTTCTACAAATTATAGAAGAAAATGTAATTATTTCACCGTACTATGAAGAGGACAAAACAATATATTCTCTTGGCATTTAGATCAATCCAGATGTTAAAACATAAGACCTGATATACTATTGGATTTGTAAGAAAAAGCTGCACTGTCATGTTTAAACAAAATCATTGATTTTATTTACTGAAAATGAATTTTGGATCTTTATGATGGTTTATAGCCTAATAGCAATCCTGTTTGATTATTCTTTATTTCACAGTGTGGACAACAATGCTAATTTAAATAACTGACTGCATTATTCTCCTACAGAAGCATAAATATCCAAGCTTGAATAAATGCTCCAAGGGTTTTAAACCCTATCATTATTTGGTTGTAAATGTATCTCACTGAAACAGTAATCAAGACATATTGATGCAAGAGAGATATTTAGCTGCTGAATATTTGCATATTCTGAAAATATTAACATTGTTCTTTTGCTTTTGAACTGACATTTGGTATAACATCTCTACATTAAATTAGATTTAAATTAGAAAAGAAATATAAAATATGACAGATATATGTTCCCCTTATCTTATCACAATAGTTTACATGCAAATCCAGTGGTGATGAACATAACTTCTTGGCAAGGTACCTGCCAGGCCTAATAGTGTAGATGTTTGCAGTTGTTCTACTCACATAAATTGTTGGTTAAAATGTTTATGACTTAGAGTAGTACAGGCTTTTCAAGTACACTTGAAAAAACATTGAATTTTGCTTCAGAAGTCTTTGGTTGCATTCTGAAGTTTTCTTAAAAAACAGAGGTTGACAATGTCATGGTTATACATCAATTTTTACTGAGGACTGGTATTTCCAATGAGTTTGAGTCTCCTTAAGCTTGAGTGTAGAAACTTGAGGTTTAAGGTTTTTGTTGTTGTTGTTTTGTGTTTTTTTTTTTTTCTTTTTTTTTCTGAATTACATGAAGTTTATGTATTACTTTGTGATGGCTGGTTGCACTGTTTAGAAAGACTACAGAAGAGTTATATGAAATATAAAGAATAGCGACCAAAAAAACAAAGAGGATAAAATAGATGAGAAAAACTGATATAAAGGAATACCATTAGTCTGGAAGAACTGAAAACTCCAGGGAAAGGATCATACCTTAAAGCTAACATTACAAAGAAAGGAATTAAATTATCGCACTTCTGAAACTATGAAATAAGGAACAATCACCCGGCAGCGGGGGGGGGGGGGGGGGAGTCTCATCTGAGAGAAATGAGAAGTTAAAAATTAAGAAAATCATAAATGGAAGTAGCTGAAAAACACTAACACAGTCCCGATGTAATCACTCAACTGACAGTGTTAGTTTTCCTGCAGTGGCCATGACCACAGATGAAACACCTTCATATCCTAGAGTCAATAGACTTCGTGCTTGATGGCATGATTACCTCTGTGAAAGCCACCACAGGGAACAATAGCCCCTCTAAGGAGTGAAGCACTACAGCTGGGTCAGAAACACCTCCTTATTTTGTGAACCATCTCAGTCAGAAAAATAAATAAAAATAAAAATAAAAATAAAAATAAAAATAAAAATAAAAATAAAAATAAAAATAAAATATGTATTTTAAAAATGTACTGACACTTCATGACTATTTTCACAATTTAATGTGAAAGCACATTAATATATTAAATTATTATTATTGATTAATATTGATAATTATTAAAAATTATTCATAATATCTGTATTATTATTAAATTAAACTGGAGCATCTTTTGTAGACTAAGCAAAATCGTTAATAAAGATGTAATAGAGATGTCTCAATTATATAGTGTAATTTTTTGGAACAATAATAAATTTTCTGAAGTATCTTTATAGACGAAATATTTAGATACATGCCCAAATCTCTCTCTTATTTCATTATTACGTGCTTAATACTAATGCTTCAACTGAACTGATAACAAAAAATGTGCTATAATGCACTGCATGCTTGTTTATCATGATGTCAGTATTTATATTATGAGGGCTATGGGGAATTAGAAATAATAATAATAAAAATTAAAAAAAAAATGGCATGTCTGTCTTTTCTGAAGCTAAGCTTTCTCAAAGTGATGTCTCTGTTGGAGGCTCAGTTCTGAAATATGACATGATTCTAAACCCCACTGAAAATGCGGATTTATCTGTATATATTTCTTTTCAACACTATTGAATATTCTTACATTCCCATGGAAAAGATATTGAGCTTTTCAGTTTTTTAAATATTACATACAACACAGAAAAAGCAATATGGGTCCTTATGAGAAATAAAGTTTTAATTTAACAAGTCATAAATTGTCAATATTCATACAATCTTGTTATATAAAGACCATCTCACCCTGACAATCTTTCAGGACATCATAAAGATGACCTTACAAACAACAGAGACAATTAAATAAATAAATAAATAAATCAGCTTTTAATTTCCATACGAATCTAGGCAAAGCCCTTTTGGAGTCACTGAGAAATAAACCTAGGTACTCATATTTCCACGTCTCCAGGTTCACTTGTTATTTAGATTTATAACATCTTTATTTAGATTTATAACATAATATACATGTGAAGGTTGGAGGCACTCAGGCACAGCAATCACAAATTAATAGTTTTCAATTATTGGAAATGTAAGAAGGGGGTTTAACAGAAATGCCACCCTGGACTTCCAGAGGGCAGACAGAGGGCCTGTTAAGGAGAATGGTTGTCATAATCCCATGGGAGGCAGACCTAAAGGGCAAAGGAGTCCAGGAATGTTGGACTTCAAAAAAAAAACTAAAGGCAGAGGAGCAGGTTGTCCCCACATTTTGAAAAATAAGCCAGCAAGGAAGAAGAACGTTCTGGCTGAACAGAAAGCTGTGGCTAAAGCTCAGGATGAAAAAGAGGGTTTATGAACTTTGGAAGAAGAGGAAGGCCACTCAGGAGGACGACAAAGATGTCATGAGGCTGTGTAGGGACAAAATTAGAAGTGGCAAAGCTCCACTGGAGCTCAATATAGCTGTTGTTAAAGAAAGTAAAAAATGTTTTTCTAAATACATAAACAAGGAAAGGGGAAAAAGAAAATACGTCTTTTATTGGATGTGGTGGGGGGAAACATAGTGACAAAGGATAAGGAAAAGGCCAAGATACTTCTTGCCTTCTTCGTCACACTCATAAGCCACAAGGAAATGGTTAGTGACTTGGTACTCCACTTAGATGGATGGAAGTTTATGAAGTCAGATGGAATCCATCCAAGACTATGGAGTGAGCTGGCAGATATGCTCGCCAAGCCACTTCACAACATTTATCAGCAGTCCTGGCTACCAGTCCCAGTTGACTGGTGGCTAGAAAATGTGACACCTATCTACAAAAAGGGCTGGAAGCAGGATCTGGGAAACTACAGGTCTGCTTAGTCCGACCTCAGTGCCAGGGAAACTCATGGAGTAAATTAAAAATCTTGAGTGCCATCACACAGTGCTTTCAGGACAGCCCACTCAGGCCCACTCACTATTGGTTTATCAAATGCAGGTCCTGCTTGATAAACCTAATCTCCTTCTATGCCAACGTAACATGCTCAGTGGACAAGGGAAAGGCTGTCTACCTAGACTTCATTAGGGCTTTTGACACCATTTCCCACAGTATTCTCCTGAAGAAGATGGCTGCTCAAGTCTTGGAGAAGTGTATGCTTTGTTGGATTAAAAACTGTGAGCCTGGGTGGCCAGGCTCAAAGAGTCATGGTGAATGGATTTAAATCCAGCTAGAGGCTGGTCACTAGTGGTGTTCTCCAGGATGCAGCACTGGGGCCAGTTCTCTTCAGTGTCTTTTTCAATGATCAGGACAAGGGGATCAAGTGCACCCTACTAAGGGGGTCCTGATCTCAGTAAGTTTGCAGATGACACCAAGTTAGGTGTGAGTGTTGATCTGCTCAAGGGTAGGAGAGCTTGGCAGAGAGACACGGAGGGAGCTGAAGTTTTTTTTTAGCTTACAGAAAAGAAGACCTTATTTTACTTTAAAATTACCGTAAAGGAGGTTGTAGCAAGGTGGGGATTAGGCTCTTCTCCCAAGCACCAAGTGATAAGATAAAATGGCCTTAAGTTGTCCCAAGGGAGGTTTAGGTTAGATATTAGGAGAAATTTCTTTACTAAAAGGGTTGTGCAATATTGGAATAGGCTGCCCAGGGAAATCGTTGAGTCACCATCCCTGAAAGTCTTCAAGAAATGTGTAGATGTAGAACTCAGTAGCATGGCTTAGTGGTGGACTTTAGTATTATGTTAAAAGTTGAACTACATGACCTTAGTGGTGGTTTCCAACTTGAACGATTTTATGATTCTATGATAATCCTATGAAACATACAAAGATCTGGGAACACTCAGAAAAAAATATTCCTTGATTATGTTTAGATAGAGAAATTCCCAGAAGTATTAGCGGAGACTCTGGTGAATATTCAAAAATTACATTCAAATTAATTTACAACTAATTGATAGTTATCTGTCAGGAAGCAGAGAAGAGCAGATTACAGACTACAATCTGCCTTGGTGGATAGGAGCCCACAGCTGAGCTCGGCAGGCAGTACACCGACGAACAAACCCTGAAGCAGATTGAGACTGCTGTGCTTCCTCAAGCTTCCTGGGCACCTACACCAGCATTATTTCCTCTGCTGATATATTTACTATGCAAAATCTAACTGCCCAGATGCTGCTCTCTCTATTGAATAATAAACTAGAGCTTTCTAAAGTTACTTTAATTCTGAATGAGATAGTCTGCACATGTTTAAATATGCTTAAATTTATGCATGTTCACTTCACATATCGAGTGTTTGAAATCATTTTAATTAGGCTTATTGACTTTAACCATGAAGGCGATTAATCTTATTTCTCTGAATCTTGGACTTAGTAAGACCAAGCAGTGAGGTGTACTTATGTTTATTCTTATGTTTATATTTATTATGTTTATATTTAATTATGTTTATTCTCATGTTTATTTCATGAGAATAAGTGTTACAATGGGGAATCCTGTAGTTACCATAGCAGGTGATAAAGCAAACTTTGAAGACTTTATATGTGTCATTTGTCATGACACAAATTTAAAAACTGTATCGACAGAAATAAATTTATAGAAAGAACAAAGCAAAATTTTCAAAAACAATTAAACATGCAGACACAGTAGATTGTAAAATTTTAAGTCTCAAAAATCTTGTCCATCAGGATAAATATTTCCATCCCAGTTTTTGGAATAAGTTGTTTAATCATGACTTATTCAAGCTGCAGTTTCTGTGTGAGTCAGCTGAATTGATAAAAACAGAACAATTATTTTATTGAAATTAAATTAATATAATTTTCTGTTACTTTTAAAACAAATATTCTGCAAATAACACAAAACATAAAAGGCTTCTCCTTATGTTGACCTTCTTGATAAAATGAGGTATTTCATGGACTAAAAACAGGAGAAAGATCAGTTCTATTTTAGCTTAAGAATTCTTCTGACAATATAACCAATGTTCAGGTGGCTATTTCAAGAGCAGGTGTAAAGAGAATTCAGTGTAGATATTATCACTGTATTTTATTTTGAAATTATATAAATGTCCCTAAAGCTAGTAACATTTTTTAAAGACTCTTTTAATGGCTACTAGTTACTGATAAGTTAGTGGAAAACAGCTCAATTTTATGATTACTAGGAGGGTTTTTAATACACTGGCATTCCAACAACAGCAAGAGGAGAAAAAGAGGCAGTGACCTACCTTCTGAGTCTGTGTTGCTAAACACTACCGTGAAGGATTACTGTGTACTGTGACTCTCAATCTATTCTTTAGTCTTATTCTACCTTTTTTTTTTTTTTAATATATTTTTAAATTGCCAAATTCCATCTTGGACCAAAGAAATGCTTCCAGGATCAAAATAAATGCTTTTATAAAAATACATTGTTTGATAAAATGGAAGTTTGGAAAATTCCTTGCTACTTTACAGTTCTGCATCCAACCTCAAATAGCATGCCATAACAACTTAGTAAGGTTTAAATACATGCAAAACAAATAGTTCATTTCTCAAACAGTTTGTGCTTTTAATGATTTTTTACATAATACAGATATGTATATATTATATTATGTATGTGTTCTAGCAGTTATAGAGGGTTGCATGTGTTTTTGCCAACTCTACAAAAAGAGTAGAATGTGAGAAATAGAGTTTAAGTACTTCTGAAAACAAACAAACAAACAAAAAGGAATAGTTTATAGATGATTTTGACCTACTATTTCATACAGGAAATTGCATACTAATTTAAAGACCAGACAATGGTTAGATTATAGATCTACTGCCTTTCAATTATTAATGTCTAAACAACATCAGGTCAAAAATTTTGAAGTATATATATGAATGAAAGAAGCTAGAGACTGTACTTTGCAGTTCATTAATTATACTGGTATTACAGATCATACGGCTTTAGAAAGAACTTTAACACTGGCTTCAATTTGAGTTGCTGAAATATCTGCAGTTTGTATATTGAGCTCTCCTTGATCCATTGGAATAAAACAGTTTTAAAAGGATTTGCAAGCTAGATTGGACTCATTGATAGCAAAACACTATTTATTTTCTAAGTACAGAATGTCAGTAATAAATATGGCATAAAAAGTATGTCAAATGACCTTTTGTTTAACAACAATTTTAATGTAAAATGTTTTTATCCTACTTATATACAAACTACATGTATACTGAGATTTTGATGCTTTTATGAAAAAAAAAAATCAGTATTTTAATTTGTAAAGGATTTTTTTTATATAACAGAATGTACATATCAAGTATAGATATACTAATTCTGTAACACTTACATTGCAGCTCATTTAGCTGTGTAAAACACCTCTTTTCATATATTGCACTTTCTTTATAAGTTGCCCCATATCCAGCCATAAGCAGGAGGATGAAAAAAAAAAAAAAAACACAAATTATTTCACAGTCTCACTTTGGGTAATAAAATGTTCCAAGGATTTTCCCCCAAGGATGTTTTACTTATAAATCTTGCCCTTGATCTAACTTAAGAATCTGTCTTAAGAATAACTATCTTAAGAATAATTCCATAATTACAGGAATTTGTCTACTTTGTGTACCACAGTTTTTTATTTCAACTATTTGAGCTTTCTTAATTTAGTTCATTTGGTGAAATTAGATTCTATGCAGAATCTTCTGAAACGCTTATCACCATAGCATTTGATCAAGCTTTCTTAAACCAGTTTCTTCACCCCAAATGATGAATAACTAAGGGAAAAAGTTTTACAGAGTACATATTTGAACATAATCTGATTATGGAATAGAAAACATATAAAATATATATATAGAAAAGAATTTACGTGTTGATTTTTTTAAAAAAGGCTTTGGCTTATTCTGTTTAAATTCCCAGGGACTGGTGTCTACAGATTTAAAAATGCATTAGTCCATGTCCCAGAGGAGACATAGTCTAAAATAATTAGAATTTGGGGAACTTTTAATAATAGTTCTCAGTTGAGCCATTGTTCTATTCCCTGGCCTTAAGCAAGTAAAAGAACCAGACTACAAGAAATCATAATTTTGACTTCTCTATAGAATTGTCTACTATTTCAATTGAGTGATCTGTTTATGTAAATAGTTCCTGTTCTTTTGTGCTGTACATGCAAGATATAAGAAGCTTTGTATTTTTAGTAATTTTATGTTCTTGTAAATCCTTCCAAAATACAGATTTCTTTTTCTTTTGCTTTGTTGTTGTTGTTGTTGATGTTTGTTTTTCACCAACCCTGAAATGATACACACTTGAACACTGTGGTATATATATGGTTTCAGCAACAAAAGAAAATCTATTACGAATTTTATTTACTGTACTTTCACTTTTCCAGCCAGAATAATGTGGAAATGAATGAATCACTGCCATACATAAATGTTTAAGGAACATCATTCAGGCCCCTCCAGAAAGAAAGTAGCTGAAGACAGCTACATTGCAATCACAATAGAAAAATCAATAGAAAACAAAAATAGGACTCAATCAATTTGATCGAAGGTTTCATTAAAGTCTTTCAGTATTTAACTTTATTTTCTAAATCTTATCCATGGAAAAGATGTCATTTTGACTGAATGAAAAAGATATTAACATGGTATTCAATTTGTATTCTGTTATTAGTTACGGATTACCATAGCTGCAGTTACTATAAATTCTCTTTTCTCACAGGAAAATTTTATTACACTTATGAATGTTATTATTACTTAATTACATAATATTAATTAATTATACAATATTAATATATATAATATTACATATATAAGTGATAATCTGCAAATTATCACAAAATCACTCATAATAAATGTTTGAGCAATGGTTATCAAAACCAAATTCTACCAATGTACATGACAGGTAAAGTCCTAAATGTTGCAGTTTTCTTCATTGTTTCGTCATGGTAGTTGAGATTTATACAAAATTAGCATACAAAGTACAGGCAAATCCCAAGAGGAAAGAACTGTACAGCTTCACAGTTTCACAGGAAATGAATATCCTTAAATAAGAAATATTTTCTAACCTGTATTTTGTTTCAAAATGTACAATTCAAGGATTTGGAATGTAAACTGAATCACAAATTATACAGGAAGTCTGATACTATTAGTTTCTAAGTTTCTCTCAGTTTCTTATTTGAATGTGTGTGTACTACTGAAGTGTTCTTATGCATAACTTCTCTCCTTAATTTCTTATTTTTATTCGTCTTTCATTTATTTATTATTATTATTATCATTGTTGCTGTTGTTGTTGTTTACAGGACATTATTTATTTATTTATGGCACATACTCAGGATTTCTCCTGATAATGAAGTTTCCAGAAGATCATACTTCATGACAAACTTTAGAGCATTGAAAAGCATCTAGATTAAACATGGTTTGTTATTTAAACTCATTATGTTTATATATATTTGTTATATAAACTCATTATGGATGTAAGAAAACTAAGTGATTTGTAATGTCATTTAAACATTTACTGAACATATTCATAAATAAGAGAAATAAGTTTTCACTTTAAAAGTGAAAGAGAAGTTTAAAGGGTACACTTATTTGCTAAAAGCTTTAATTATTTTTTATTTATTTTTTTTTTCCGAGTGATCAGCAAATACACTAACAAGTTAAGAAAAACACAGCATATTCTAATGTTTTCCTCCTTAGTTTTCTTCTGTTATTTAATTTTAACCTTGCTGGCCCAAGGTTGACTTCTTTTTATTATTTTGGTTGTTATGTGATACGTAAGAGTACCCATCACTGCTTATATTTGTTTCTGTATGATGGTTCTGAAGTGCCTACTGGCTGCAAATTAGCTTTCTGTTTGACCTCATGCCTAACATGTTAATTTGCTTTCCTTCAGGGTCTTTCATCTCCTTTTATTTCTAGTTTATCCTAAACTAATTGAAATATAAAGTACATCAAGAATGTGAAAACTGGAAAACAAACAAACAAACAAACAAAAGCCTTAAAAATAATAATACTTTCATGTGCTATGTCTCATCTGTGCAAAGTGAACAGCAAAAAAATTAGAAGAAAATATTTTTCCCATCTGTCCACTGCTGTAAAAAGCTTCACTTTAAAGAGAGCCCAGAAAGACAATCCACAAGGAGCAGAAGAAGAAAGATATTAATAAAACATATTCATCTCTATCAACTACTATCTGAATCACTGGATGCTGAGATAATACTGTAAAATTTCAGAACTACTTCACTGTACATCAAAATTAAAGAAGAGATTCAGAAACAGACAATTAAAAAAAAAAAAAAAAGTAACAAAAGTCTATGACAGATAAAAGAGACAAATTTTCATTTCTGAATTATTTTCTTGAAAAAGAGTCAGCATCATAGCTGAATCTTATGGGGAAAAATGAAAGAAAGTAATGGATGAACTGAAAATAAATATATAAAGTTTTATTTTCTGAGAAATTTTCTGGGAAAAAAATAATTCACTACTTCTCAAACAGAGTTCATGTAGGGTGTTTTGTGCTCTGACATATTTGCAAATTTGTTAGTATTCAAAACTCAGCATGAGCACTCTGTAATTGAAATACTTAGTTGGATTTCAGTTGGATTCCACAGAAGTGCAGTTCATGGTTTTCCCTGTGATGTAACATAAACAAATATTCTTGTGTTTGGAAAAGCATGCAAGGGATGCATGGTATTAAACTGCTTTGCAGTGGTCTGCAAGCTTCAGCAAATTCAGTGTGCCACTGATAAAAAGGATGACAAAGAGTGGTTTTGGTTTAAAGACCTCTCTACAGAGAGCAGCTCTTAAACAAAGGTGAGGATATGGTAAACCAAATGAACATACTCTTATCATGGAACAGGTTAGAGAGGCTCTATAGTGTAAGTGTATATATCACTAGTGTTTAGTGATATTAACACTGAGAATAAAATAAATAGTAGGTTAAACACGTACAGAGGAGTGAAATAGGGACAATGTAGAGAGGAACTGCAAATTGCAAGTATACATGATAAGAACACATCACTGAAAGAAAATTATGCCTAATTTTTCCTCCAATAAAAGGATGGTTTCTCTTTGTAATGTGTTTATAAAAAGTGTGAGATAGGAGGAGAGGTTTCTACGTTTAACTTGTTAAGTCAGAAAATTTCAGCACAGTATTGTGCAACATTGGAAAGGTCAACCTGCCTAAGTGAAATGTAATTTTCAGTCACAGAACATTAACACTACATGCTTTTCTTACTAATTAGTGTTATGTTTAAGTGACTATGAACCACTAACTGCTATTACTAGAAAAGGAGACTAGCAAGCCTGCTTTAAGACTAGAGACAAGTATTTATGTTGAACTACAGGTGCAGAGTTGAACTCTGGAAAGATGGCAGAAATGAGCAATCTCACAAAAGAATCTTTGACAAAAGACCAGAAGAACACATTTCAGATCTAGACTTTGGACGCTTCCAATGCAAAGGGAAAAAGGATGAAACTCCGAAGAAAGTAATCAGAGATAAGGGTAACAAATGTCTGGGATGCCACATTCTCAATCCTTTTAACAGTTTAATGGAGAGAGCAAAATATAAGGCAGAACTTTTCTTAGTTCTTAGAACCATGCTATTGATTCTTAAAGTGATACAGAAAAAAAATAAAATAAAATAAAATTTACAAAATTCACTTGAACTCTGAGAAATGCAGGAGAATATGTTTCATACTGGCTTCAGAAAAAGTACTGTTATTTAAGAAAAATACTGGTGCTTACTGTGTGTAGCCAGAATTCAGCCCATGTTAATCAAAGTAATACGTGCTCTTGGCATTCAGTAGGGACAACACTGTCCCTTCACAGTAAGCTTTCCCAAATAACATAGAGAAGGCGTTGAAAATTACTCTCTTTCTTCTGGTTATAATCTTCTATTCAAAAGCTGTCTCCCAGTTAATAGACAACTTGAATAATACATTATAAGTATGATTCTCAAGGATTTGAAGAGTTTTTTACACTCTCCAAATTTCAGTTTCTTATTTTTTAAATATGGCTAAATACAAGATGAGGTTTTGAAAAAGACAAACATTAGCTAAGCTAAAACCTTCAAAGAAAGTCAGACATCTGAAGTTTAAGATTCAAAAACATCCCCCAGGCCCAAATTTGATTGGGTTTGATTACTTAGAATGTGTGCTGGACAAAACACAAAAGTCTCTGTATAGATTAGCAAGTATGAATGTTAAAATGACAGTCTTTATCCCAGACAGATTCTAGTCTAATAATAAACACTGCAGAACCTGAGTCTTCGATAATTTATAATAAAATATCGTTAAGAACTAGTATGGAAAGGGAAAAAATAAAATAAAATTACAGTTTCAAGTGTATTATTACTACCTGGCAGAAAAATGCTGTGAGAAACAAATGTATTGTGGAACTTATTCAAATTGACAAGAAAATATCCAAACTGTACAATCCTCACCAGAAACTTGCCAAGATCAGCTCTGTGAGGGTGCATTCCACAGCAGAGGAGTGGATGGCAGCCTTCAGTGTCAAGAGGGATTACGACTCCTGGGAGCAGGCTCAGGAGGTCAGGTAGCTTTTCCATCAGTCATGCTGCTCAAAGGGAGGGGGTTTGAAAGGACAAGTTGAATCTAGCAAATCAACAGATGGTTAAAGGACTGGTGTTACAAACAAGAATTCTGCTACCTCTATCATGAGAGTTGCTCTGAAAAAAAAAGGTCGGATGGGGGCTGATGGGGTCCACCTGTCAGAGAAGGGGAAAAGCATCTTTGGTCATGGGCTTTAAACTAAAGTTGCAGGAGGATGGGAACCTCAGTCCATCCTGCTTCTCCTGGTTTGATGCCAGTGTCAGTGATAGATGTCCAGGGCCTGGAGAAGGGTCATGGGTCAGCAGGAGAACACCTGAAGAGTAGCACAAAGGAAATCCAGCCACTCCAGCCAGTAAATCAGCTTCATAAGGGGCCCAACTCAAATGTCTCTATGCTAATGCACATAGTATGGGGAATAAAAAAAAAGAGGAGTTAGAGATGTATGCATGCTGGCAAGGCTATGATCTTGTGGGCATTATGGAGATGTGGTTGGATGGCTCCCGTGACTAGAGTGTTAGGATGGAAGAATACAGGCTCTTCAGGAAGAACAGGTAGGGGAGACAAGGGACTTTACTCTCCATGACTGACATAGAGGGCAGATAGAGTGCATGAATCTCTGTCTGGGGATGGATGAGGACCTGACAGAGAGCTTGTGGGTCAGCATTAAAGGGAGGGCAGGGACAAGGGACACTCTATTGGGAGGGTGCTACAGACCACCTGAACCAAGCAGGTGAAGGCCTCTATAGTCAGAAGCAACCTCATATTCCTGGTTTGAAGAATGACTTTAACCACCCTGACATTTATTGGAGCGACAGCACAGCAGGGCATAGGCAATCCAGGAGGTTCTTGGAATGCATCTATGACAACTTTCTTCAAGTGCTAGATCAGCCACTGAGGAGAGGTGCTATGCTGGACCTCATTCTTACCAGCAAAGAGGGGCCAGCAAGGAATGTGAAACCCAAGGGCAGCCTGGGCTGAGGTGATCATGAAATGGTTCAGTTTTGGATCCAGAGAGCAGCAAGGTGGCAGCACAGCAAATTTGCTACCCTGGACTTTGGGACAGCAGACTTTGCCCTCTTCAGGGATCTGCTTGGTAGAGTACCATGGGGCAAAGACCTAGAGGGAAGAGGGGACCGAGAAAGCTGGCTAAGGATCACCCTCTTCAAACTCAGTTTTGTTTTGCTTTTGTTTTTAGTCTCTGTTTTGCAGTATCATATGTACAGATGGGATTTGGTTGCCAGGTTCAGAGACTCAGAAATACACTCAAGTAGCAATACCTTAAATTGCTTTGTCCTGTTTCTCCCCTTTACTTTCTTGTTTTCATTGTTTACCTGCCACCTTTACCTAAGGTCAGGCCTGGTTATGGTGGTCTTGATGCAACAAACTTCTAAATTGGTTTAGAATTGAAAATCCTTCACTTCAGACTTTGTGTTATCCAAAGATAGGACGGGATAAAAAAATAATATTTCAACACCCCATTAGATGTGTCTTGTGGTTCTTATAAAGGCAATTTTCTCTTTAATAGAGGCCCAAACCACACTTAATCATGAACATCCAGAAAATACCTCAGATTCAATGCCTAGTCTGGTTTCTGATGTATTGGTCAATCAAAGACATTTAACAATTCACAAACATTTCTGGAGTACACAGAAAATTGAACTGCAAAGAACATGGGTACAAAGGATAGATGTCCTGGATATTTTTAGCTTACTTTTCATCAAATACTCAACAAATGTTCACACATTGCTGTCCAGAAAATCACAACAGTAACATGGTATTGACAGTTATCCATGTACTGTCTGACTTCTCAGAAAGTAGTGCCCTGAAATGCTTCCTTTCATAGTTCTTCTCAACTATTCTATACTAATAAACTAGTTTTACTCCAGTGAATGCACCATTCGAGTGGAAAAAAATAAAATAAAATAAATAAAATAAAATAAAATAAAATAAAATAAAATAAAATAATAAAATAAAATAAAATAAAATAAAATAAAATAAAATAAAATAAAATAATAAAATAAAATAAAATAAAATAAAATAAAATAAAATAAAATAAAATAAAATAAAATAAAATAAAAAAATAAAATAATAAAATAAAATAAAATAAAATAAAATAAAATAAAATAAAATAAAATAAAATAAAATAAAATAAAATAAAATAAAATCCGACCTCGTATTGCAAACCCTGAATAATGCTAAGGTCACATCAAGAGTAAAGGATTATCATAATAGTTTCTACTGAATGCTGATTGCACCCAGGTAGTGAGTACAGATGCTTGGCTCCTGAGTTCACAGTTAATACAGAAAGTGAGAATGAAGATCCTCAGCTGCTACAAATCAACAACCCCAAAACTGTCTAACATGTCTGGATCAATGAATGGATTTTATTTTTTTTAATATTTATTAAGTATATAATGCCACGTATAGCTTTAAAACATATTAAGGCATGTGCAAAGCAATGATTCAGTTTCAACCTCTGTCTCCAAAGACAGAGAAATCAATATATGAGAAAATGTAGAGTTGAGGTGAAAAATGAAATATTAGTGCAAAATCTGCTCTGAATTTCAATATGCTTACTAAATGACTCCTCTATACTTTGATGGTATTGATGTGAGGACAGGTACCTCTGATTAAAAGCAAACACTTTCTGTTTAATGTGTTACTTTGCAGCAGCCCATCTGAGATAACTGGCAGAACATGTTTATCTCATGTTGTAATTTTGAGAGTGAAGCAGTGGTATTGCTCTAACTACTAGGCATTAAAAACGACATTGTATTAAAACATTGTTTCTGTAGTGTTGGCTTTTTTGTTTGTTTGTTACTTCTTTTTTGTGTGTGTGTCTTCTCATGGATCATTACTTTTCTAGACTGAATTATTAAAGATTGAGCTATTAAAAGTGATGTATTCAGACTAGATTAAACTAACAAAACATGTTATTAGACATTTTCTCAAGAAATTTTTTTTTCATCTGCTGAAAAAAAAAAACAAGGAACTGTAACTGTGGTCCCCAGAAGTTCAAGCACAAGACGCAGGCAAAAGCTTTGAACCTGGAAACAAAACATATTAAGAGAGTCTCCAGGACTACAAAGATAAATGGTCAATTAGTGGTCAATAAAGGACCTTGAGAGAATGTTTTTAGGGATAACTGTTAAAGAAAGACCAAGCAAGCAATCCCTGGTATCAAGAGTAGAAACATGACCCCAAGCAAATCTGTAATGGCCTACACCCACATCATGCTCCTAAAGGACTGGGAACACAGACCACTATTTGGATTTTGTCCTCACTACTAATTGTTAAGTGTTTTGCTAACCCAGCTCCTTTGAGATTCTACCTCTCCCCGGAGAAGGCTAAACCTGAATTTGGGACCTGGAGGAGCAGTAAACATAACAACACTTTAAAGTATTATAACAAAGATTGCGTATCTCAGATTTCACAGTCACACCATTTGGAATAAACAACATTAACTGAACAGACTGAAATTGTGTTGGTTTCAGTGTAACTTGTTTTTCTAGAAATGGTTGTGCTCACATACCTTCTTCTACGGTGTGTGGAATAGGACCATTTAGATAAAAAAGAACTACACACAGTAAGCACATTTCCTATGTCTAACAATTCAACCCTGTGCTCTTATTTGGTGACAATCACCATCAGAAGAACACAAGAAATCACATCATCTATCAAGAAGCACTGAGAAGCACTCAAGAACAAAGCAAAGAAGTAAATAAAAGGAGGAAAAAACAAAACAAACAAACAAACAAACAAAAAAAAACAAAACATAGCCAGGTCAAGTCTGAACTGGCATGAAACCTTATTTGCACAACTTGAAGAGTTCACAGTGTACTGAAGCCCACACAGTTCAGGATTTAGGGATTTTGGACTGCAGGTACAATGAGGTCTGAACATCAAAATCATGAATTGTAGATGGCAATGTCTTCTTTGTTCTTTCTGGGACAAACAGGAAAGAGCATCCTCGCACGTGGTTGCTCTAACTACTACTGCTTGGAGCAACTTGTACTAATAGTAACTCTTTGATTGGAATAATATTACATTTTTGACTTTGCATACCAGGTACTCTTCTCCAGCTCATACAAATTAGACAAGGTCTGTATGCTTTCCATGAGACCTGGCTGATAAATCTGAAAGCAACACCAAACCTTATAGAAAATCACAGCACCCTGCACTCTTTTTGACTCTAATAGGGTGTAGTGCTGATTTAGATTTATGTGCCTGCATCTTAACTTAAAAAAAGACTTACAATCTTGGAATATATTTTCTTCAACAAATTTATACTACATCTTTCTTATTACATGGGTCTATTAATGAACTCCTTAATCTGAAATAGCAACATTGGATTCAATTTGAATAATATTGAATACAAATATTACAGATGCAGATAGATATAATTCAAAGTGAAAAAATATCTTTCTACTTTTCAGCAATAGTACATCTTTGTGTCTTTTATTTCTCAAGACAACAAATACTGTTGTTGCTGTTGTTGTTTTTGTTTGTTTGTCTGATCATATGTCAAGTATTCCACATTTGAAAAATTTCCAATGCAATAATGGCATGGCTACTAGCATCTCAAGTATTTGAAGGTTGCTTAAAGGGAATCTATTTTAAAGACATATATATATATAACACATTATTATTGATGTTTTGTTGTAGTTGTTTGTTTTTGTTTTGTTTTGGTTTGGTTTAAGTTAGGAAAAAGGAAATCCCACTGTAATTCAAAGTTGGCTTAAAGAAATAATGACAGGTTTTTTATTTTACTTACTTTATAACAAAATATTTTGCAAGACATTTCAGACTCAGATTTGTACATGGCTCTGAACTCCACTGCACCCTTAAGTAATCAATTCACATATTGAATTCAATACAAACAATATATAATTTTATATTTTTCACTTCTCTTCTGAGTTATAAATTTCACATTAACCTAAGACATCAACATGATAAACGGAGTTAAAAATTACATTCCAGTAATGCTTATTTTTCCAAAATGTTATTGTAAAGAACCATGGGGATATTGTTACCTTGGGCTTTGATTTGTCTTTGTTTCCTTAAATGACTGGAAAGGCAGCAAATAAGTATTACAGGACTGCAGCTGACTTGCAGGGTAGTTTGCAAGTTGAGATCTAAGTTAAAACCCTAAGCTATCACTAGGAAACTGAATGTACTTGCTTTTCTCACTATTTTTGAGCAGAAATTCTCAGAAATCTGAGAAATTTCACCATAGAAATCTTGATTTTTTCTCTTAGAAAATGATCATTTTATTAAAATAAATTCCTTAGTGCAAATTCTTAATATACAAAACTAAACAAGAAAAACGAACCCAACATTTCTAACAAAATCTACATAATAGTTTAAAGGAGTGACCCTCAATGTACACTATACGCTTCCCTACCACGAATGAAAATGACACAAAGGCAGAGAAATACAAGAACATGTATGTAACTGCAAACTTAAAACAAACAAAGAAACAAGCAAAAAAAAAAAAAAAGCAAAAAAAAAAAAAAAAAAAAAAACATGCCTAATGGTGAAGAGGGCTTTGGGTAGGTAAACTCAAAGGGCAAAAGGGCAAATTTGGTCTTGTATATTTTACCAGAACTTTTCTTATGAACAATGAAAAACAATGAAAAATGGCACATATGACATCTTAATTACTTCTTGGGCTTAGATTAGCTATTTTATTATTTGAAGTGCTATATCATTAAATTGTGTTTGATATACATTTATACATCATTAGCTAATTATACTTAATGTGAAACATGGTAATTAAATTCTCATTAATGACATTTAATTTGATGTTATTAAAAAGTGATAATTTTATTCTACTTAATTTTAATGTAGGAATGAAGTGCACCATGGCTTAATTATGGCTATGTAAATAATAAAATAATTTTATTTTATTTTTTTTAAAAAGAAGCAAGTTTTCTAATAATAACATAATTTCCCCCTTTAAAGGTAAATTTATTTATTTTGGTTTTTCTATGTCTGAAATTGACTAATGTACATTGTACTTCCTTAATGAATAATTCAAGAAATCACAGATCAAGTAGTACTGAAAGCACTGGAAATAAAGTGTTCTGGTATAATGTACTGCTTTAAACATTTCCATGTAGTAGGGGAAAAAACTGCTCTCAGTATTTGGAAAGGAGTATTTGAAACCATCCTCCATCTCTTAGGTGAACAAATAAATAATCAATACAGAAAACAATACAATGATAATAATACTTAAGAGCTTCTGCACTGTCATAATCATTGCTTATTTCAGGGAACTTTTTGATATGTCCTATCATTTTTTATTTATTTGTTTAGAGTTTGATTCTACACTCTTCTGAGGAGAAATGCCTTGCTTTTCCAGTTATATTCCCAACTTTTAAATTAAAACTCTGTCTTAAACTGAATTCATAAATAAACCTTACTTAAATGAAACAATGAAAATAAATGATTTCCCTGTAGTTACTGTCTAATTGTTTGCTATTTATAAGGCCATGATATTACACATCTGCAAAACAGGTCTGTACAAAACCTACAGAATCAACAAGCCCTGCCGTATGTCTGCTCCAAACACTAATTCTCAGAATTCTAATTTACAATTCACTGATTCACTTATTTGCAAAAATGAAGACTGAAAGATCACCCCAGATGATCAAATGAAGAAGAAATTAGTATCCCTACTTTGGCTAATTATAATTATATTCACATATAACATTACCTGTTAAATCTAATTACTGTGAATTCACCCATGGGAACTCTGTAAAATATGTCCTTCCAAAAAAAAATGACATTTCATATTTACAATATATACAAGATTACTGAGATCTGTCAGGGTCACCTCTGTAGCACAAGGAGTATCATAATGAAAAGACACACATATAATGAAATGTCATCATGTCCCATAAATTCCATAACATATGCATGCTTAATAAAATTATGCTTATAAAAAATAATAAGCAATGTACTAATATAACTCACATCCTAGAAATATCTAATTCCACATTTGAGGCATGACTTAATTAATTATTGTTTAGTAATCATGTATGTATATTTAATAATCAGATGAAAAAAAAATATTTTACCATTATGCATAATCAAACAGTCATTTTTCCCCTAATTTTTCCCCTCAGCTGCATCTCAATGATTTCTCTTGTCTTTAATTGCAGTTCACCCATCCAAAGAGTTTTAGTGCTTTCAGAAACTCTCTTGATCAACAAGGATTCAGTTTTGTGAAAATCTTTAAGATGTTATTAGGAAATATAGAATTTACCACATATATGAAAGATTGAAAAAATGTCTAAAATATGACAGCTGCAGTTCAAAATTTTCTCTCATTAACCAAAATCTATCTGCACTGGAAAAGAGGCCATTCATTCAGCAATATTTTAATCCAAGACTTTAGTTAAGGATTTTAATTCTGTTACTGATGCTGTAGAGCATTGTGATAAAAATGAATTAAATGGATTTAGAAAAAGAAACAAAACAAAACAAAACAAAACATTATTTTCAAAGTTAAATAGGCACAAAGGATCTCTGTGGGAAAGAGAATACAGCCTGCAATTTAAATATTCTTACCTACATTTTCAACAATAAAGGGGAAACAGCATTTCCCAGGAAAACACACTTAAATCATCAGTGTCTCACAAAGAAATATTTCATAAGAGTATTCATGTAACTTTTTAAATGAGAAAAAGTATCTATTTTTAGTGATGCATGGAACAAAGGATGTAATTTTTCTCAATTATCATTGAATATTTTCAGGCAATAAAATTCAGTAACAAAGACTAAAAAAGGCTGATGTAAAGCCAAAATGTAATGTAGTCATTACAGCCCCAAACGGTCAGGTTGGAAGCTGAAACTTATCTCCTTGAATCAGTGAGAGAAGCTATTTTTACATATTCAGTGCTCAGGGCCAGTGGGCTGCAGGGATTTATTTATTTAATTAATTATTTCCATAATGTAACTTGAACATATAATTATTTTTAGCCTGAAATCTTGAAGCTATGAACAGTATTCTAAGTCAGCTGAATAGCTGTATTGCAAACTTATGAACAAATCAAGTGTGAAGAGGTCTTCTGTGCAAAAAAGTTAGTCACTGTGACCGCTGAAACTGCAGAATTAACTTTATATTGTTGAAACTGTATTATGTTGAAAAAATTTAAAAC
Source organism: Anas acuta (assembly GCF_963932015.1). Classification (NCBI taxonomy): domain Eukaryota; kingdom Metazoa; phylum Chordata; class Aves; order Anseriformes; family Anatidae; genus Anas; species Anas acuta. Next base: position 88,385,449 of record NC_088979.1, read on the forward strand.
TAGAACCAAATCAGATTTCTTGAAACATAATTGGCAAAATAGCTGTGACTTAGTTAATTTTGCAAGTAAAAGCTCCAATGTACTGTGGAAAAAAAATCAAGCACGAGAAAACAGCAGCAGCAATGTGTATGCTGGGTATATAGCAGGTCTTAATGACCTAAGCACTTCAAGGTTTCTTTGGATCAAGACAGCTGTGGGTCAGAACGTTAAATAAAATTAGATCATTTGAGATCATAATATCTAATGCAAAATTAATGCTAAGGTAAGAAATAAGACTGCTGTTACAACTATTTTCAAAAGTATCATTGTATTTTGGTTAATCCATTTTACTAATTAGATTTATGAGCACATTTTTGCAGCAGATATTTTGCAGATATCTGTAGGTAAGTTCTTGGAAAGAAAAAGTTACCTACAGAAGGAATTTGAACTTCACCTTTCTTTCCTGGACTCAAATATTTTTATTGTGTGATCACCAGCAGCCAAGAAAATAAAATAATACTGTCAATAAGTGTCCATGTTTATATTCCCCTTTTCTGTGCAGGAACAAAGTCAGTAATAGATTTTGGTATATAAAACTTGGAGGTACAGTTTATGACTATCTCTATAGAGTATGTTCAGGTCCAGAAATACAATACACAATACACTTCTGAAATGCTTTGTTCATCTTGCTATGATATTTACTTTTACAGTCATTCTCATTTTTATGTCAAGTTTTATGTGTTTTTTTTTTTTTAATATAAAACACATTTGAAATAATTAAGAATATATTTATATTTTTATCATTGATGTCTTCTATGTTGTATTGATTCACTAAGAAGAAAAACTCATTAAATTATCATAATATGAAAACTAGATTTTTTTACAATTATTATAATATTTTAGTCAGTGTTGCACTCATATAGTGTTCTACTGAATGCCACCTGAGAGATGGAGCTCATGACTGTTTACACAGAAACTCTGGAAACTTCAGCTTACATGATGAAATCTTTTTGTCTTTAAACTGGTAGAAGAATCATATATCTCTACAACAGTTGTATGCAGATTTATTTATTTTTTGTGTATACCAACATACGCTTCCTTCCTGAGTCATTTCACTGTAGGTATTCCATGCATTAGACAGATTCTGGGGGAACATGGGCAAGATTGTCATGGATATTTAGGCACTTAATGATGCAGTACAGCCACTGCTAGGATTTTGAAAGTATGAAAGTCATATTCCTACATGTAGACGCTTATAGAGAATTGCTCCAGACTAGACTACAGTATTTTTACAATTTTTTGTGTGAAGCTTCAAGTATCTAAAATCTCCTGCAAATCTGTGATTCAATGACCCTCTGGTAATTTTAGAGTGCCTAAGGTTTTCTTTTTATTCTTGGAGATGATCTATTTTCAGTCTGAAGCTCAAAGTCAAAGTCATTTTGCGGATATACTGGACGGTATATTGTATGCAGATTTAGGAGTAAATGATGGAACCATCAGGGAAAAAATTAAAAAGAAACAAATACTGTGTAAAATATTATTAGAATTATACTTTTAAATGGTACATTGTCTAAAAATTACACTGGACATTACAATTACAAGAGTATGCTTTTTGTTTTCATATTTAAAAGCTCTGCAATTTGACTCAGGGTGGCCAGATAACTTCATAACATTATAATATAATTTCAAAATAATTGAAAATAAAATAAATAATAAATAAAATAAAATTGGTCAACCAGTGAGATTATGAAATTATATGTTGGTTTACAATTTACTATGGGTATGTAATGGTGTCATTAGTTATTGAGCATTATTTGTAATATAGACACATCTAGTGTAAAAGGAAGACTACAGAAGTGCCAATAAGAGTGGTCATCAGTGGGAATGGATTTATTTAATTACCTCTTTCAGTTCTAAAAATTCTGGCTTTCTGCTTCAGTATTCATTTTATTTCTCAAACTACAGTCTAAAATGTATATATGTTAAGTAATTTTTCATACGGATTATAATGTGCTTTATTATTATTTTATTTTAATGGAACCATATCATAGGAGTTCTGCTGTAGGAAATAAACATGCAGTGGTCATTTCTAAAATGCAGACTAATCGAAAAAAGGCATAACTGAACACAGAGAATTACAGAGCTGAATCTAGAGAGACTGCTTGCTTTTTGGAGTAAAATTGGTTTATTTGTTTGTTTGTTTTTGTTTTGTTTTTAAAACAACATGGTTTAAATTCCCTTTATGTAATTGTGATTAAAACACAACATTTAAGAGAATATGTTCTTTCTTTCTGTGGATGAATCATAGGAAGTCCCTTGATAATTGAAAAGATTGGTAGCATTTTATCTATATTCAATGCTCCTACAGCCTTTCTTCCTCTTCTTCTTCTCCTTGTCCCCCACTCCCCTTTTTAAAATAAAATATAAAAAAATTCAATGCAATTTTTGGTAAAAGGACAGTAAGAGAATGTCTCAGCTGTGATCAGTATACCAATATAAAGTATGATCGTAACAATAATCTACAATCTACAGTGAGAATTGATTAAAAGAAAGCATTAGAGAAAACATTTTCACAAAAACATGCGTATTATTCATGACATCTTTCTTAAAGTAAATATTAGCCTATTACTGTTCCATTTTGAACACCATCTTTTGTGGTCAGTTGTAATGAAAAAGGTTTTTGTTTCTCATCTTCATTTTTCTCATGGATTTATGGATTTCTCATTTGGATGGCAGTTATTATTGAGACACAAACTGTACTTCATCATATAATACTGGAATCTGCAGCACAATTGACATGATTTATAAGAGTTTTGGTGACATATTCCAAGACCACTCCAGTGCCAGAAGTCTTCCCTTAGGTCCTGGCTTTTTTTTTTTTTTTTTTTTTTCAGAATTAATTTTGCCTCATGGAAGTGGAAGTGGTAAACATGAGAATGAAGCCTTTTTTTTTTTTTTTTTTTTTTTTTTTTAATGCCTAGTACCTTCAAGGGGCTACACTGCTCACAAATGACTTCTCATTCAGTGAATGGGAATTCATATGTATTTCTTCATGTGCCAATAATTCTACAGCTTTCACCTACATTATTTCATTCTGAACAAGTGAAAATTTTGCTATAGGGACAAAATTTAACTGCGTTCATCTGCCAGGAAACATACTTCTGACATAGGCAGCTATCAAGGCAATTACCTTCTTCCCAGATTAGTTGATTTTTTGACCTTCAGTGCTGGTCTCTATTACTGACTATGTTTTGTCATTTTCCAATAAGGACAAATTTTTATTTTCTTTTGAAAAAGGTACAGACATCTTCAAGTTCTTAAAAGTTGAAAGGATATGGAAAGACTTTTAAAAAGTTACAGTTCTTTGAGATGTTAATAAATGATATGTCAACAAGGCTGCAACCAATGACAGTCCTTTGTTTTGACAGTAGAACTTAAGCAATCCATTTAATTTATTGATCAATTTAGATGTAAGCACCCATCATAGCTAAAATTAGCCTTTCAGTCAAGCTGAGTTATGAAGTACAATTTCTTACATAACTTAAGAGGGAATAAGAGGGAAATTAATAATAATAAGAAGAATAAGAAGAAAATATTATCAATCATCTAAAAGGTGCTACAGAAACCAGTAAATTTGTTTCTAAAATCCACACTGAACTCTGAAATTTGCAGTAGTTTCCATTTCATGTCAATCTGTAATGAAAAAAAAAAATCTGCTACATTAATTTCCTTTCTAAATGATACAGACAATAGGTAACGGCACTTCAGTTTTAACCATGTTTTCAGTTAGGAGATAAAACAGCTGCCCACAAACGAAAAAAAAAAATCACCCCTCTGGATTATCTAAAGCCCTATATTGTATATTGACAGAAATTTTTATGGTACTCTCTCTGATTCCCCAAAAAATCAAGAAAAACTATGAGACCACATGGTCCAATACACCTTGGCACTTACAATATAGTTAGTTTGTAGTTTAAAAAAACATGAGTCCCAGAACCATCATGTACAGATGAGTCAAAAAATTATTATGTCACGTCTCTTAAGGGAAAAAAAAAAAAAAAAAAAAAAAAAAAAAAAGACATATTCAAAAGATGACTTTTAAGTAGACAACACTTATCTGTGATTCAGTTCCAAAGTCTGCTCCACCAGAACAAGACATCTTAAGCTATCATAAGCAATTTTAATTATACATGAATATGTAGATAAATAGGAAGACAGGTAGATAGCATTGTATTTTTTGTTTACTTTCTTCCTTCCTTGTTTTTGTTTTAAATATATACAATATTCAGTACTGATATATTTCACAGAAGTTATTTATTCAGCTCACACTAGTGTCAGCCCCCAGCCTTCCTCATACACTCATAGCAACGCCTAAATTTTACAAGTCCACTAAAAGAAACTTGAGTCCAAACTGAACTTTGTCTTAAGTTTCTTTATGCCTTTCTGTGCTGAAATAGCAGAAGAGAAGTCATGTTAATTATTTCTTTCACAGGTGTTCTCTAAAAGACATCTATATAATTTAAGCATGAATTTATCTTGTGTCAAAACGCGACTTTAGCACTGTGAATGATTCAAGTCTTTAAAATAAAGCTCATATTTCTCCCACAGACAGAAAGAAAACAATATTTTTAAAGCAGTGTGACATTTCAGTGAGGATGGTATTACAGAAATTCAAAATCGTATATGTATACTTCTACAGTTGATACAAAACAACACTGGCATTTCTTTGGTACTAGCAGACTATTCAACATGAAGACAATTCAGAATTGTTACAAGAATTGTAATAAATTATAGAAAAATCAACTTCCCCCATATGTTCCCTTAATTACTTAATTATTTTTTCAAAATCTGTGAACAACAACAAAAAAAAATTTGCATACTTGAAAATGTGATTACAACAAGTGTTATCAACATGAAAGACTGGTGGCATGGAATTTTTTAACACTGAAGAACATCCAAGCTAGCAAAATGTCTAAACTAATCAGAACTGTCTAAAGCATTCAAACTCTGATTAAAATATTACACAAAATGACACACAATTATGATGGGATCAACTGAAATAATACATAAGAGAATTGTATTTATATACGCATATATTTTCTCTGAAGTTGTATTTAAAGCAGCCTGGTTAAACGTTGCTCAGCACAACCCCAATCAGATTACAAAAAATGGCAATCAAGAGAGGATATCACGTAGAGTATCTGCACGTGAACAAGATGTTCTCTAATTTCTGATCATCAGCCTATAGCCTATATTCCATTTAATGTCACTTTGCTTAAGGATATTGGAGTAAGAGGCAATGTTGTTCACTTGGTGGAATAACAGAAGTTGGAGGCAATTGCGTATGCAGAATGAGCTCACGCTTGACTCTTTTCCTTTTAATATTTACAGAATTTTTAAGCTTTCACAAAAATATTTCCCTGCCTTATAATCACCTGCATTTTGAGAGCAAGGAAGTGTGAATGAGTATGTGATCTTTTAATTAAATGTATCTTTTACTTAAATAAAGATAAAGTAGGGGTAGGGACTAGAATCATAAGCTTTGCTCTCTGTCTGCTTTTTTTTTTTTCAGGGACCATCTAAAATAATCACCTGGATTTATTTAATATTTAAGATCAGAAAAAAAAAAGTCTTTTTTAAGAAAAAAAAAAAAAAAAAAGAAAAACAAAAAAAAAAGAAAGAAAAAAGTTTTTTTTTTTTAAAGAAAAAAACATTAGTCTCTACTATGCTCTGGCAGAATTTCATTTAAAGCAAGATAAGCAACACATTTGATAGGTTAGTTAGCACTCTGCAAATAACAAGTAGAGAGACCTTTAGCAACTCTGAAGGTTGTTAAAGGATTTCCTCTGATCCAGAAACGATGCTGTTATATGACAGAAAGTAAAAGCTGGAGGTATTTTTCAAAGGCATCTCTGGAAGAATGAGGTGACTGCAGGTCTATTTTGCACTTCTAGTTACATAACAGGTTTACATAGTGGCCTTGAGCAGGTGAGATTGGATGAAGCTCTGCTTTGTTTGAGGCATTTTCCTTGCTTGAATTGCTTCTGCAGAAGCTAGGAAGAAACTGTGGGATATCTCCTTTTGAAAGGGCACATACAAGGGAAGAAGAAATTATCTTTTGAAGGAGAATCCTCCTTTGAGCACAGTCAGAGAAACCCTTGTATGGATCTGTGCAGACAGACCCTAGCTGTTTCTGGTGTGCTCCAAGGTTATCTGGATCTGTATCAACCTCCAAAACAACAGTGGTAGACTATAATTGCATAAAACCGGATTAAGATATAAATCCT